>NC_050577.1:90583446-91783446 GCF_011100635.1 Trichosurus vulpecula
AACAGTGGGCAAGTGACAACCACCCTCAGCCTCAGCTGTTCCATCTATAAAATGGGGAAAGCAATAGATCCTCACTTATAAGGTTATTGCAATGATCAAATGATAAAGCACTTTTCACATCTTACAATATTATATCAATGTTACGTATAATAACTAGCTCTTATTAAATACTGGTGAGAAGTCAAGGAAGATAAGGGATGAAGAAAGGTCTTCAAAAATCACAAGAACATAGTTCTTTTGAAATAACTGTTTCAGTATTATAGGCTATTAAAGAGAGACTGGGTAGGGGGGAAACAAAGTTAGCAGTTACATTGAAAGTTAGCAGGTACATTGAAAAACAACTAAACATGCTGTTGTTCTGTCATTTCAGTTTTATTTGACTGCGACCCCATTTGGGATTTTCTTGGCAAAGATAGTGGAGTGCTTTGTCTTTTCCTTACCCAGCTCATTTTACAGATAAAGAAACTGAGGTAGCAAACAGGGTCAAGTGGCTTGTGCAGGGTCACAGAGCTAGTAAGTATCTGAGGACAGATTTGAACTCATGAAGACAAGTCTTCCTAACTGCGAGAGGGCACTCTATACACTGAACCATCTAGCTGCTCATTAGCTGGTTAAACCACTTATTTGAGAGGGATATAGCATGTAAAACGGACAAGAGAAATAGGCATGCTAGACTGAAGGCAGGGCAATGAACATCTGTTGACTCCTCTAAATACATTACAAGGGCTAGGCTTCCATTTCAGCATAGGGAGAGGAGACGGACCTGATTTCTTCCATAGGGGCAGTTTCTGGATAAGGAACTTCCTTTTCCAAATTTAGATCTGTGCTTTCACTGAAACATAGTTTTAGAGAGTTGTCTAGGCTATTAAGAGGGTTGAGACCTGCCCAGGGTCACAGAGCCAGCATGCATCAGAAGCTGGTCTTGAACCAGGCCTTTCTGGCTCCACAGCTAGCCCTCTAACCACAGTACTATACTTTCTCTTTGCATAATGGATTTAATCAAATAGAAAGAACATGGTACTCATAGTGGAATCATCTTCCAGAGATTGCTATAATATATTGGGAATTCTTTTAAAATGGAATAAACATTTTTTGGTAATGAAACAAAACAAAATAAAAACTAGAAGCTAGTCGAGTGGTACAGTATTAGATAGAGGGCTGCAATTGGGGTCTTGAAGGTCTGAGTTCAAATAGTGCTTCAGCCATTTACTAGTTATATGACTCTGGGCTAATCATATAACCTCTGCCTGCCTCAGTTTCCTTGTCTTTAAAATAGGGACAAAAATAGTGCCTACTTTTTAGGGTTGTTAGCATGAAATAAAATACTTTGTAAAGTGCTTTGGCAAATCTCAAAATACTATATATATGCAAGTTAGTATTATTGTAATTAATTTTTACTGACTTATTGGAAAATATGCAATAAGTATGAAAAACTCAGATAAACTTGAGGTTTGGGATAGTCTGACGCAGAACCAAAAAACCAATACACATGATGACTACAGCAATGCAAAGGAAAACAACATTAAAAGACATCAGAATTCCAATCAATATAATGGATAATCTTGACTTCCAAAAACTCACATTTGGACATACGTCCCTCCTCTTGCTATAGTGGCGGTGGATGCCTGGTAGGAAATGGGGCATACAGTGTTAGATATGTTCAAGGATTAAGGAGGAGTTATTGGGAAGTGACAGGCATACTTCAAAAGCATTACTAAAATGCTGTAATGCTGTAATGTAAATGCTATAAAAAACAGTGTAAATTCTCACCCCATTGAAGTAACTTATGTAAGATGACCTGAAAACAGGGAAATGGACCAGATGACTCCCCAAGGTCTGTCTCAGATCTATCTATAATCTTATGGTTACATTTCTTTATTTGAAGCATTTTGCTTGGCTAACAATGTTTCATCACTTTATAGCAATGACCCCCCATTAAAAACAAACAAACAAAACTCTAGACCTAAACCTTTAGTCCTTTTCAAAGTCATATCTAAATATTTCTTCTCTATTTAAAAGTCATAACACTTAGTTCCATCACATGCCAATGTGGCAGGTACCCTGCAAAACAAAACAAACCTGGGGCTTTTTTTTTAAATGACTCCTGTCTGTACAACCTACTTGCAAGATGCTGGGGTTTTATGGAATAACAATGGATTTAGCCTCTTGTTTTATTTACACAGATGGGATTTTCTAAAGTGGACATTTACTAGTGTGTGTATCATTAGCGTGTACCTGCAATGAAGGGTTGTGACACTATATCTTTACCAAATAAAAGTCACAAACGAAAATGGCAGCCATGAGAACTGCAGCAACTATCTTCTTATACTCAAGATCTCAAACATAGGTGCAAGTTAATTGCCATACGCCACACCCTCCCAAATGTCCTCTCATTACATTTCCTACACCATGCCTTAAATCCCTCTCAGGGAGAAGTTCTCATGGACAGGGTACCTCTGAAGGGAAACTCTGTGCTTCAGGAAGCTAAATCAAAATCTTCTGGACTTTTAAGAACTGTCAAGAATCATACCACTCTGAAAAGGGCAAACACCAAAAAGGGGGTACTTAACCCAAGCACCTTTCCAAGTCCATCTTTCAAAGACCTCCTCATGTTTTTTCCCTTTCTCTTTCATTACTTTTATTTCTTGGGAGGGCAGGTTGTTTGCACTTTACATGATTAAACCTCATTTTCACTGATATCTTGTACTTCTCTCCTTAGTTTCATTTCTGAATATGTCATTTCCTTCACCCAGTGAGCCATCCTTTGAAAATAATATATAAAATAAAAGATAAGAAAAAATTCAGCTTAGTAAAACCAACCAGTATATCAACTGAATCTGACACCATATGTGATATATCATACTGACTGTATTCCAACTATACAAAGAAGGAACAGAGGAGGATTTTACTCTTTTCCAGAATCAAAATCGCTACTGGAATTTCACAGTGGCAGATGGGGAAGGGGCATGTTCTTTGCTTTGTGTAATGTATATTGTATTTGTAAAATGTATATACAATGATTCTGTTGAGCACAATTCATACAGGGCACAACTGAGAGCAAAAAAAATAATAATCTCATATAAAAATTTAATTAGACACATTGAGCCAGGCTGGAGATTAGTCTCATAGAACCTCCAAAGGAAGGTCCTCCATGGGTTTGCTTGTCGGGGTGTGATAAGAATAATAGCTATGTTTCCTACACCATACATTCAAACCTTCTCTTCCATATGCAGGCAGAGTAGTTATGTAGGTGGCTGTCTTGCTCCCGTAATTTCCTAGGTTTATGGACAGCCACAGACACAATTGGACATCCTCCTAGAGGTATCAAGTACCTGCTATGTTCTCATTGTCACACTTCTTATTGAGTCACAGATACATATCAGAGCCAAGATGCGAGAGATACCACAGTCTGTTGGGCAGGATGGTTTATTTATGAAGCAAGACAGCCATAGCTATTATCTGGAGACCCATGGTGGTACCAGCCTCTCTCCCGCTTGCATGTAAAGGTAGGGAGAGCTTGGACTAATGGGCAGCTGTTTAGTTATTTTACTTCAGTGGTAGAGCTGTATGTTTTGGAAGGAAGATGAAGAGGGGAGGCAGATAGTACCTCTTCATGAAATGCCATAGTTTCTTATATTCTTAAACATCTTTCTCTGTGTGTCTGCTTTCCTAAATTGTGGTTCTCTGAGAGGAGAGTCTTTTGTGCTATGCCATGCTTCAAGATGCTTGAGGTCTTGGGCACAGAAGACCCCTAAGGATTGGGTAAGGATGCCTTTTGACATCCTTGATAACACTTTCTAAACTCTTCCCTAGTTATTCAGGAATTTATCACAGAGGTCATGAAATTCTAGCAGTAAGAGATTACTGACAGTTAGTATTAGAGAATGTCTCTTCATACTTATAAAACACATACTTCCTTATATAAAGAAAGGTATAAAGTATAATTAAATTCAATTATACTATAGTTACCCTGTAACTGGCAAGTATAGTCAAAATATAACATAGTACCAATTTTCTTGTTGAGTTGTTTTACATGGATTCTGTAGATTTACTTATATTACATAATAGTAAAACTGGAATTAGAAGTAGGGAAACCTCCTCAGGAAGCAAGAGATTAGGGCCACATATACATACACAAACACACACACACACACACACACACACACACACACACCAACAACAACAACAACTACCTTACATTTATAGAGAATGTTAGTTTTTACCATAAGCCTGTGAATTATATAGTAGAATTATTTTCACTCCTGGTTTACAGATGAGAAAAGTGAAGCTAAGCGACTTTACCAGGATAGAATATACAAAATAATATCCAAGACAGGACTTGACCTCACTTCTTACATTTCTTAAATATTTATTATTAATATATCTCTTATATTTCTAAAATAAGTGCTCCTTACACAATACTGAGCTGCCCCCCGTAGACATTAAGCAACTGACAAGAGCATCAAAGAACAGAAGAGAACCACTGTGAGTTTGACGGGGGGGGGCTAAAGTGGGAACAGGTAGTATGACTGCAGTCCCTCCTTAGGGTATATCCAGAAAGGGTGAGTAGGGTGAAAGGCTCAGTGAACAAGAACTTCAGACTCACAGAGACAAAGTCAGGAGTTAAAAAAGTCAATGGAAGAAGATATAGCTAGGTCCCAGGTAATGCAAATAATGAATCCCCTGAATGGCATGTGTATTTGAAGTTATAATTATGTAACACGGGGTAATTGGTTCCAGAGCAATGGAAATATGTGGTGCAAATTTGAGTGATGTGACCATCTTAGGGGATTCACATAGAAGACTTTTAAGTTTGCAGCCTATGATGAAGCACAGCAGTTAACTTAGTCTATTGGTTCAGCTGAGACCTCTCTATCACTTCATGGGTCAAAATCATTCCTGCCTCCCCTAGAACCTGTACAGCAAAAGCCTGGCCTGACAGAATTAGGTCTTTCATGGGGCATAGTGGGTAGAGCTCTGGGCCTCAAGTCAGGAAGATCTGAGTTGAAATCCTGCCTCAGATACTTACTAGTTGTGTGACCCTCGGTAAGTCACTTAAACTCTTTTAGCCTCAGTTTCCTTGTCTAGAAAGTGGGGATAATAATAGCACCTACTTCTCATGTTTGTCGTGAGGATCAAATAAGACAATAATCCTAAAGGACTCAGCATAGTGCCTGGCACACAGTAAGTGCTATCGAGATGTTAGCTGTCATTACTATTTTCTTGGGTTAGAGCTGTTTCCAGCTGCCCTGCATCTGTGGGGCCAAGCACTATTGCTGCTTCCTCAACTGACCCCCTCCCCTCTCAGCCCAAGCTGTGGGCCCCCGGCCTGGCCCTGAGGAGACCTCACCCACATACTTTACCATCTTACCTCCCCTGCGCCCCTTCCCAACCAAAGCACCTGTCCCCAGGGAGACCCTGCCTGCAGGGTCCAGGATGTTGATATATTATACGAAGGTTTCTAAATCCCTTCTTTTCTGTGCACTTTTTTTTAATTTAAAAGGTGGGGTCCCATGGGGAACTCCCCTCACAATAAAGTTCATCAATGTTTGGAAAAAAACTGTTTCCCTTGCCAGCATCATAATAGGTTTCAGAAAGAACACTGATTGATGAGACAGAGGATGTGGACTCAAATCCCACTTTTCATGCTTATAAGCTTTGTCACCTTATGCAATTTACTTAATCTCCCCGGACCTCAGTTTCCTCATTTAAAAAATGAGGGAACTGGTCTAGATGGTCTCTGAGATTTCTTCCACCTCCCTAGCTCTGATTCTGTGATACATTATCCTTCTTTTCTCAAACATCTGGTGTCACAACCTGGGAAGTAATTGTGAGCACTGAACAAAACCATAATCAACTCTTGTTGCGTCTAATTCTGAAACTTTAGCTAGATGCATCACAGGAAAAACTCTTTTCCCTCTACAATGATCCATCTGCTGGCACACATCAGGGAATTAGCTCTCAGAGTACATCAGGATTGTACATTCAGCTTGAGTTATGAGCTTATACTCAAATAACCTAAATAAATCTGCTTAAACATATTGCAGCCCATTACTGATTTGCCTAATTCTTTATTTAACACAGGATCATGGCTGAGCACTTGCCTTCCAGACCCTCTGAGACATCCGCAGGGAAATATGGCAAAGCCCAGAGCGTGGTACTATTCATCCAAGGAATCTTGGAGTCTTCGAAACTCTTCCTTCCAGAAAAAGGCAAGAATCCAGAAATAACTGCGTAAACCGTTCATCAGTTCACCTCAACACCCTCCCATCTGCTGCGTCTCTTGTCCAGTTGGAGGGTTTCTTGGAAGAACCACTAACCTGCACGGCAGTTGTGAGCTCTTCATTCTGCCATTATTCTCTATCTTCCCAGCTTGCAGTGTGACATTCTATTTGACACTGAGTTGGAAGGAATCACATCATGAAGGAGAGTCAGGGGGTTTAGTTCATTCTAAGGAACAGTGAAGATGGCTCCAAGTGCCAGAAGCCTGCCAAGAGAAAAAACTGCCACTTGGCAGTGCTTCCATGTGGAATCAAGCATTTCCACATGGAGAGAAACATTGACTGATAATAACTCAGTGTTTGCCAGCTCTTGTTTCCAACCACAACCTAAAGAGGAGGACTAGAGCAGCTCACCCATTGGCCACCATCATCAACAACTAATTCAAATGTATTATGCACTAAGTGCTTATGACACTTTCAAGACATAAGCATATAAAAAATTAAGGAACAAGCAAGCTTATGTTAAGTGCCAAATGGATATATTAGACTTTTTAAAACTCTTTTGATCACCTATATCAGTTTTTTAAAAAGGACAATGCAGGGGGCGGAGCCAAGAAGGCGTCTGGAAAGCAGGGACTAGCGTGAGCTCCCCGCCGAGTCCCTCCAAAAACCTATAAAAATGGCTCTGAACCAATTCTAGAACTTCAGAACCCACAAAACAGCAGAGGGAAGCAGGGCTCCAGCCCAGGACAGCCTGGATGCTCTCTGGGTGAGGTCTATCGCACACGGAGCTGGGAGCGGAGTGGAGCAGAGCCCAGCATGAGCGGCATGGACCGACCAGACCAGGAGCCAGGCGGAGTGTGCCCTAGCGTCATGAATCAGTGAGCTGCGGCAGTTACCGGACTTCTCAACCCACAAACACCAAAGACAACAGAGAGGGTTAGTGGGAAAAGCTTCTGGGGACAGAGTTTTTAAGGGGTTCGCAGCGGAGGTGGGGCAGCTACAGAACTACAGCTGCAATTGCTTCCGGCCCCAGGTCCACCTGGTAGGTGGAATTAAGTGGCAGATCAGAGCAGGAGTGCACAGCCTGCTGAAGATCTAAGTCCAGTCCAGGTTGGGGGTTCTTGGGGAAGGAGAAGTGCTGGTGTGGCAAAGCTGGCACATCCCCCCCAAACGTGGAATATAGAACTCTTTAGTCTACGAGCAGTCATACCCCACTGAAAAACTCAAGGGTCAAGTTAGTTGGCTGGGAATATGGCCAGGCAGCGAAAACACACCCAGATGCAGTCTCAGACTTTGGATTCTTTCTTTGGTGACAAAGAAGACCAAAACACACAGAACAGAAGAAGTTAACAAAGTCAAAGAGCCTACAACAAAAGCCTCCAAGAAAAACATGAACTGGCCTCAGGCCATGGAAGAGTTCAAAAAGGATTTGGAAAAGCAAGTTAGAGAAGTAGAGGAAAAATTGGGAAGAGAAATGAGAAGGATGCGAGAAAACCATGAAAAACAAATCAATGACTTGCTAAAGGAGACACAAAAAAATACTGAAAAATACACTGAAGAAAACAACACCTTAAAAATAGACTTACTCAAATGGCAAAAGAGCTCCAAAAAGCCAATGAGGAGAAGAATGCCTTGAAAGTCAGAATTAGCCAAATGGAAAAGAAGGTCCAACAGACCACTGAAGAAAATACTACCTTAAAAATTAGATTGGAGCAAGTGGAAGCTAGTGACTTGATGAGAAATCAAGATATTATAAAACAGAAACAAAGGAATGAAAAAATGGAAGACAATGTGAAATATCTCATTGGAAAAACCACTGACCTGGAAAATAGATCCAGGAGAGATAATTTAAAAATTATTGGACTACCTGAAAGCCATGATCAAAAAAAGAGCCTAGATCTCATCTTTCAAGAAATTATCAAGGAGAACTGCCCTGATATTCTAGAGCCACAGGGCAAAATAGAAATTGAAAGAATCCACCAATCGCTTCCTCAAATAGATCCCAAAAAGAAATCACCTAGGAATATTGTCGCCAAATTCCAGAGCTCCCAGATCAAGGAGAAAATACTGCAAGCAGCCAGAAAGAAACAATTTGAGTATTGTGGAAACATAATCAGAATAATCCAAGATCTGGCAGCCTCTACATTAAGAGATTGAAGGGCTTGGAATACGATATTCTGGAGGTCAATGGAGGTAGGATTAAAACCAAGAATCAACTACCCAGCAAAACTGAGTATCATGCTCCAAGGCAAAATATGGATTTTCAATAAAATAGAGGACTTTCAAGCTTTCTCAGTGAAAAGACCAGAGCTGAATAGAAAATTTGACTTTCAAACACAAGAATCAAGAGAAGCATGAAAAGGTAATCAAGAAAAAGAACAAGAAAAAGAAATTGCAAGGGACTTACTAAAGGCGAACTCTTTTGTTTACATTCCTACATGGAAAGATGATGTGTATGATTCATGAGACCCCAGTATTAGGGTAGCTGAAGGGAATATGCATAAATATATATATATATATATATATATATATATATACACATATATATATAAGTGAATGTGTATGTATGTATACATGTATGTGTATGTGTATATACATACATATATATATACATACATATATATATATATATATATATATATATATATATATATATATAGAGAGAGAGAGAGAGAGAGAGAGAGAGAGAGAGAGAGAGAGAGAGAGAGAGACGGCACAGGGTGAGTTGAAGATGAAGGGAAGATATCTAAAAGAAATAAAATCAAATTAAGGGATGAGAGAGGAATATATTGAGAGAGGGAGATAAGGAGAGATAGAATGGGATAAATTATCTTGCATAAAAGTGGCAAGAAAAAGCAGTTCTGTAGGAAGAGAAGAGAAGGCAGGTCAGGGGGGAATGAGTGAATTTTGCTCTCATCACATTTGACCTGAGGAGGGAATACCATACATACTCATTTGGGTATCTTACCCCACAGGAAAGAAGAAGGAAGAAGATTAAAAAAAGGGGGGGATGAAAGAAAGGAGGGCAGATGGGGGTGGAGGTAATAAAAAACAAACACTTTGGAAAGCGGACAGGGTCAAGGGAGAAAATTCAATAAAGTGGGATAGGTTAGGAAGCAGCAAAATATAGTTAGTCTTTCACAACATGAGTATTGTGGAAGGGTTATACATAATGATACCCATGTTGTTGATACCCATGTTGGTCTATGTTGAATTGCTTGACTTCTTAGGGAGGGTGGGTGGGAAGGGAAGAGGGGAGTGAATTTGGAACTCAAAGTTTTAAAAACAGATGTTCAAAAACAACAAAAAAAAGTTTTTTGCATGCAACTAGAAAATAAGATACACAGGCAATGGGGCATAGAAATTTATCTTGCCCTACAAGAAAGAAAGGGAAAAGGGGATGGGAGGGGAGTGGGGTGACAGAAGGGAGGGCTGACTGGGGAACAGGGCCACCAGAATATATGCCATCTTGGAGTGGGGGGAGGGTAGAAATATGGAGAAAATTTGTAATTCAAACTCTTGTGAAAATCAATGCTGAAAACTAAATATATTAAATAAATTTTTAAAAATATTTTTAAAAAAGGGGAAAAAAAGGACTATGCAGCCGCAATACATGTTGACTTACTTATACGAGATAAATATAAAGCAGCATAGTATAAATGGATAGGGAGCTGGCCTCAGGGTTAGGAAGACCTAGGTTCATTCAATTAATCAATAAATATGTGCCAAGCATGGTGCTAAGTGCCTCTGCCATGCATAGGCTATGTGATCATGGGCAAGTTACATAACCTCTCAGTGCTCTAGGCAGCTTTCTAAGTTAATTTGCAAAACAGATGCCCTCTTGCACTGCTAGAGGGAGTGTTTTCATCAATGAATCCCCTGTACCAATGAAATCACAGACACAGTCTCCGTCCCCATCTACTACTATACAATCAGGTATATAATAAATCTTACATAAAAAATAGAAAATTAAAAGAACAAGGTAAAGATGAGATAATTATTGATTCTTGAGGTAATAGGAAGCTATTGGTTTTTATTAATTGGGTGGGTGGGGTGTGACATGGTCAGAGCTATATTTTAAGAAAATAACTTTAGCACAAGACTTCTTATCCTATTCTATGGCATGGACCTTTTTGGTAGACTAGTGAAACCTATGGATCCCTGCCCAGAATAATGTTTTTAAATGCATAAAATGAATTACACAGGGTTGCAAAGGAAATCAATTATATTTAAATGCAGCTATGTTTAAAAAAATAAGTTTATGTACCTCAGTTGCTTGGGGACAAATGGCCAAGAGTGGAGAGAGGCCAACTAGGATGCCATTTTGATAGTCCAAATGAGAAGTGATGGCATTGGATGGCTTGAATTAGCATGGTAGCTACATAAATATGATGAAGGGGAGAGATGTCAAGGTGTTGGGAAGACAGAAACAACAAGATTTGGCAACTGATTAGCTTTAGGAAGGGAAAATGAGGACCCAAGAATACTGGCAAGGTTGTAAATCAAGGTGGCTAGAAGGCCCTCAAGTATGGTGGTACCCTCAACAGAAACAAGGAAGTTTGGAAGACAGGTAGGTTCTGCAGGAGGGTAATGTGTCCTCTATCAGACATGTTGAGTTTGAGAGGTCTATGAGACATGTTGTTTGAAATGTTCAATAAGCAGTTAATAATGTGGGACAAGAGATGAGGTAGGAGATTACAGCTGAATGCATAGATAAGGGATTTATCTGCATACAGATGATAATTATATCACTCCTAGGAGCTGATGGAGCCAAGCAGTAGAGTAATGTATAGAGGACAGAATAGTGCTCAGGGTATAACTTTGGGTAATACCCACTCTTTCTGTACTGAGGGGAGATATATGGATGATGACTTAGAAAGAGGACCAAGAAGGAACAAAAGGACAGGTAGAAAAAAACAACAGAGAACCATGTCATGGGAATGAGAGATGAGAGAGCAGTTGTCCAGGAGAAGCAAAGGGTCAACAGTGTAAATGCTGCAAGAGGTTGTGTTATGAGCACTCAGTCAGTTGATGAACATTTATTAAGGACCTACTGTTTGCCAGGCACTATGTTCAGTGGTGGGGATACCAAGAAGGCCAAAAGACAGTATCTGATCTCAAAGAGCTAACAGTTTAATGAAGACAACAACATGCAAATAACTGCATACAGGATAAGCAAGCGAGATACAGGATGAACTGGAAACAATCAAGAGAAGGAAGTTATTAGAATTAAGGCCAAATTAGTCAAGGCTTCCTCTAGAAGGAGATTTTTAGCTGGCCCTTGGAGGAATCTAAGGAGGTGAGAAGGCAGAGGTGAAGAGGGTGAAGATTACAACATACACCACTTATGGGTTTTAATTCCATGGTGATAGAGGAGTAGCATGGGAAGGAAAAATGATAACAATTGATGCCGTACCCAATTTTCAGTGTTTTCCAAGTTTACTCATCTCTGGATGAAAAGACGTCCTTTGAAAATTGAACAAGGCGAGTTTAGCACAAATGAGAGGAGTCACTATTAGGTAATAATCTTTGGAACTCATTAAATCAAGAGAAGACTGAGAATACAAATCGATAAAAAAGGATGGGGATAAATTTATAAATGACATGGCCATAAGTAGCTAATAAGAGCGGGTGGGCTATAACAAAACATGGTTATCTTACAATACGTCCGCTGGGATGCCTGATAAAAGCAAAATATTGGGCTGAATGAGTCCTGGTTCTGTCCTAGAATAAAAATGCCTAGTTCCAAGTCTCTAATTCTCCTTCTTTGCTCCATACTGCAGCCCCATGAAAGAAGGCTATAAAAAATGATTTCCCCCCTGGAATAATAAAGCATTGCAATAAGAATTCAAAACACAGTAAGGTTCTTAGAAAAGCTGCATATTTCTGCTCATGTTATATGGATACAAAGATTTGGGCTCTGAATCCCACAGACTCTAGGAAATCAGGAGAATTTATTCATAGGCAGAAAATACTTCTAGAAGTGACATGCTTTCCATAATAAGCAACTTCCCCATACAGTAACAATTCTAAATTCCCCTTGGACGATTTGAAGGAGTTGTATATAGATAGGGACTTTCCCTACCCGCACCCCTCCCCCTCTTAAATCAATGTTTATGGATTTGTGTTCTAAAGTATCTTGGGAATATTTGCAAAGTAAAAGACCCCAGGAATGATCTTGCATTATGATGTAAATATCCTATTCCTTAAGGATAATACCTCTCGGAAGATACTAAGCCTATTTTATTAGTATTTTTCAACGATCAGAGAGGATTATGCAACATCTTTGTCTCCAGGTCTTTTCCTCCCAAATTTATCCATCATTCTAGAAAAAAAAAACACCACATATTTAGGATGAGTGGGAGTAAGAAATAACATGGATCATCAAGGAAAAATAATAATTTAAGGCTGCGTGGCAGAGATTGATGAGGTATCCAAGAGGCTTGGGTTCTGATTCTTGTTGTTCAGTTGTTTTCAGTTGTGCCCAACTGTTCATTGACCACATTTGAGGGTTTCTGGACAAAGATACTGGAGTGGTTTGCCATTCTCTCCACTAGCTCATTTTACAAATGAAGAACTGAGGCAAACAGGGTTAAGTGACTTGCCCAGGGTTACACAGCTGGGAAGTGTCAGAGGCCAGATCTGAACTCAGAAAGAGGAGTTTTCCTGACTCCACGCCTAGTGTTTCAGTCACTGTACCACCTATCTATCTATCCCTAGGGAACAATCGTCTGACCTGCTACGTATTTTCCATTTCTGTTTTCAAAAGGGTGCTTACTAGCGGTTCTTTTTGGTTTGTTTGTTTTGTTTTTTGGTTCAATGTTTTGTATTTTTTTTACAATTTTTTAAAATGTTTTTAAAATTTATTTATTTAACATATTTAGTTTTCTGCATTGATTTTCACAAGAGTTTGAATTACAAATTTTCTCCCCATTTCTACCCTCCACCCACTCCAAGATGACATATATTCTGGTTGCCCTGTTCCACAGTCAGCCCTCCCTTCTGTCACCCCACTCCCCTCCCATCCCCTTTTCCCTTCCTTTCTTGTAGGGCAAGATAAATTTCTACGCCCCATTGCCTGTGTATCTTATTTTCTAGTTGCATGCAAAAAACTTTTTTTGTTGTTTTTGAACATCTGTTTTTAAAACATTGAGTTCCAAATTCTCTCCCCTCTTCCCTTCCCACCTACCCTCCCTAAGAAGGCAAGCAATTCAACATAGGCCACATGTGCATCATTATGTATAATCCTTCCACAATACTCATGCTGTGAAAGACTAACTATATTTTGCTCCTTCCCAACCCATCCCGCTTTATTGAATTGTCTCCCTTGACCCTGTCCCCTTTCCAAAGTGTTTGTTTTTCATTACCTCCACCCCCATCTGCCCTCCCTTCTTTCATCCCCCCCTTTTTTTTTATCTTCTTCCCTCTTCTTTCCTGTGGGGTAAGATACCCAAATGAGTATGTATGGTATTCCCTCCTCAGGCCAAATCTGATGAGTGCAAGATTCACTCATTCCCCCCTCACCTGCCCTCTCCCCTCCTCCCACAGAACTGCTTCCTCTTGCCACCTTTATGCGAGATAATCCACCCCATTCTATCTCTCCCTATCTCCCTCTCTCAATATATTCCTCTCTCATCCCTTAATTTGATTTTATTTCTTTTAGATATCTTCCCTTCATCTTCAACTCACCCTGTGTCCTCCCTCTCTCTCTCTCTCTCTCTCTCTCTCTCTCTCTCTCCATATATACATACAAGCACATGCACTTATATATATATATATATATATACATATATATATATACATAAACACACATATATATATATATTTATGCATATTCCTTTTCAGCTACTATGATATTGAGGTCTCATGAATCATACACATCATCTTTCTATGTAGGAGTGTAAACAAAATAGTTCAACTTTAGTAAGCCCCTTACAATTTCTCTTTCTGGTTTACCTTTTCATGCTTCTCTTGATTCTTGTGTTTGAAAGTCAAATTTTCTATTCAGCTCTGGTCTTTTCACTGAGAAAGCTTGAAAGTCCTCTATTTTATTGAAAATCCATATTTTGCCTTGGAGCATGATACTCAGTTTTGCTGTGATTCTTGGTTTTAATCCTAGCTCCATTGACCTCCAGAATATCGTATTCCAAGCCCTTCGATCTCTTAATGTAGAAACTGCCAGATCGTGGGTTATTCTGATTGGGTTTCCACAATACTCAAATTGTTTCTTTCTGGCTGCTTGCAGTATTTTCTCCTTGATCTGGGAGCTCTGGAATTTGGCGACAATATTCCTAGGTGATTTCTTTTTGGGATCTATTTGAGGAAGCGATTGGTGGATTCTTTCAATTTCTATTTTGCCCTGTGGCTCTAGAATATCAGGGCAGTTCTCCTTGATAATTTCTTGAAAGATGGTATTTAGACTCTTTTTTTGATCATGGCTTTCAGGTAGTCCAATAATTTTTAAATTATCTCTCCTGGATCTATTTTCCAGGTCAGTGGTTTTTCCAATGAGATATTTCACATTGTCTTCCATTTTTTCATTCCTTTGTTTCTGTTTTATAATATCTTGATTTCTCATCAAGTCACTAGCTTCCACTTGCTCTAATCTAATTTTTAAAGTAGTATTTTCTTCAGTGGTCCATTGAACCTCCTTTTCCATTTGGCTAATTCTGACTTTCAAGGCATTCTTCTCCTCATTGGCTTTTTGGAGCTCTTTTGCCATTTGGGTTAGTCTACTTTTTAAGGTGTTGTTTTCTTCAGTGTATTTTTCAGTATTTTTTTGTGTCTCCTTTAGCAAGTCATTGATTTGCTTTTCATGGTTTTCTCGCATCCTTCTCATTTCTCTTCCCATTTTTTCCTCTACTTCTCTAACTTGCTTTTCCAAATCCTTTTTCAGCTCTTCCATGGCCTGGGACCAGTTCATATTTTTCTTGGAGGCTTTTGTTGTAGGCTCTTGCACTTTGTTAACTTCTTCTGGCTGTATGTTTTGGTCTTCTTTGTCACCAAAGAAAGAATCCAAAGTCTGAGACTGAATTTGGGTGTGTTTTCACTGCCTGGCCATATTCCCAGCCAACTAACTTGACCCTTGAGTTTTTCAGTGGGGTATGACTGCTCATAGACTAAAGAGTTCTATGTTCCACCTTTGGGGGGGATGTGCCAGCTCTGCCACACCAGCACTCCTCCTTCCCCAAGAACCCCCAACTTGGACTGGGCTTAGATCTTCAGCAGGTTGTGCACTCCTGCTCTGATCTGCCACTTAATTCCTCCCACCAGGTGGGCCTGGGCTGGAAGCAACAGCAGCTGTAGCTGCCCCACCTCCGCTGCCCCAGGGGCGGTGGCCAAACCTCGAACTCCTTCCACTCCCGAAGCTTTTCCCACTAACCTCTGTTGTCTTTGGTGTTTGTGGGTTTCAAAATCTTGTAACTGCCATAGCTCACTGATTCAAGGCGCTAGGTCCCACTCCACCCGGCTCCTGGTCTGGTTGGTCCGAGCTGCTCATGCTGGCCTCTGCTCTGCTCCGCTCCCAGCTCCGTGTGCGATAGACCTCACCCAGAGAGCATCCAGGCTGTCCTGGGCTGGAGCCCTGCTTCCCTCTGCTGTTTTGTGGGTTCTGCAGTTCAAGAATTGGTTCAGAGCCATTTTTTATAGGTTTTTGGAGGGACTCGGTGGGGCGCTCATGCTAGTCCCTGCTTTCCAGCTGCCATCTTGGCTCCGCCCCCGGAAGTCCATTAGCGTTTCTTAAAAAAACGTGAAGCCCACATACTCCAAAGTGGTTTGATTCATATAACAGAGGCAAATGTCAGTCAAGTGTGAATCAATATTCCTGCTACACTCTGACACTGATAATGGATTAGACATGAGTAAATGGACACCTTGTTCAATTGTTTGGCTCAGGCTTTTTCCTGTTTATTCCAAGAATGAGTCCAAAGACTTCCATACCATATCATCCTTCTTGGTGTATTCTAGAGTGGACTCAATTTCCCAATTCAACTTTCACAGGTTCCTTAGGACCATCCAGACTAGAAATGACTGATTTGGGCTGGAATGAATTTGCCCAGTCTTCCTAGTCCAGATTTCCTTCTCTATGCCTCAGGGTTGGAGAATATGGCAAAAACAATCTGATTCCCAGTATTTGCCTCTTGTACTTTCATGCCTTTATGGAATATGATTTCCTTGACCACTGCTTTCTACCTCATGAAACAGAGCATTTTGCTTTTTTTTTCGAATTTAGCTTTAGGGAGGCAGTGTGATATAGGGCGATGCCAGTCTAAAAGAGAGACTTGGGTTCAAATCTCTCCTCTGACATTTATTAGATATATGGCTATGGAGAAATCACTTAATCACTCTGAGTCTCTGATTCCTCAACTATAAAATGCGTATGGTGCCTTTAGTAGCTACCTTAAGAGCTTGTCATGGAAACATAATGTTGGTAAAGTCTTCTATTCCTATCAGGTATTAGTGATGCATGGTTTCTCTTATACTTTCTTACCTAATTTTGAACAAGAAGTTGGAGGGTGGAGATTGGTGGTAGTTGTAAACTGGAGTGCAAGGATAACTGTCATGCATTCACGTGGAACGGTCAAAGGGGTCAGTGAACGAATGGACAGATGGTTGGATGGATGAGGATTACCTATCCAACATGTCCCAGGACAGTTATGGGAAGTAAGGGGTGAGTCAGTATCAGCCACTCCCTTCTCCTGTAGATTCTTTCCTTCCTTGGTTTCTACATACAGCCCTCTATTTTTCTGCTCCTTGGACAAAGGATGGTAACTATGGATTTAACTTTGTCACTCCAATCTTGCTTATCTCTACCACTCCCAACTGGTATCTGTTCTTAGATTCAACTAGCTCTTGATCTGGATCTAAGATGCATACCTCACTGGTTTAAACACTGGACTTGTGTCCACCCATGACAGAAAGCTACAGATTAAAAGGACAAATGTTTGAAAGTAAAGTCACTTAATCATTTTGTTCTTTCCTTTTCCCATGTACAATATATAGATAGTACTGGCTTAACCAACTTCCTAGGGTGATTTTAAAGATAAAATGAGAGAATAGAAGTGAAGGTGCTTTGAAAAAGTGTAAAGCGCCAGACAGATGTACAGAATTTTTGAAACTATGGAAGGAGGAATAGAGTTATTTTGGCTCCTGTGCAGAAGGTGAGATGGATGGCACAGGCAGAGGTTCCTTTGGCTTTTTGCAGGTGTCTCCTTCATTTCCATAATTGTTTTCTCCTCCTCCATGTCCTGATTCTACCTCTCTTTCTCTAGCACTAAGTGACAGATGTTTTACAGATGGAATTTTTTATAGATATACCTGGCAGCATGCCTCTAAGACAGCAGAATCTTCGTTGCCCAGGTATCAAGAGAACTTTTCTCCTATAGGGAGCATATAATTATATGAAAACAAGCAGGTAACTTTTTCAGAGGTGTACTGGAGACAGCTCATACAGGCTCATGAGAGCTGATTGTCAAGCTTTCAGTGTGAACATTTACAGCTCAGAAATCATCCAGTCTAACAAATCAGCACTTGATTTGTTGTCAATGTCTAGACTTAATGAAGTGATGGAGAAAAGTGCCAATAATGCAAATTAATCTTAAAAGTGTGCGTACATACTTTTTTTAATTTTAGAGAGATGGTTTTTAAATATTTAGTAGTTAATCACTTCTTGTCCTCCACTAGTATACATCAACAGAAACATCTGAGACAACTGTAGAAAATCACCAAAAATGTTTAAATGTTTGACATCTCCCCCTCATGAAATGGACAAAAAACCTGTTAATTGTTTTTATTTTTCTATTATTTTAACAAAATGAAATCTCTATTCCGAACTGTCCTCCCCCTTTACTTTCACCTGTTAATTGTTTTTATTTTTCTATTATTTTAACAAAATGAAATCTTTATTCTGGACTTTATTCCTCCCACCTTACTTTCACCTGTTAATTGTTTTTATTTTTCTATTATTTTAACAAAATGAAATCTTTATTCTGGACTTCATTCCTCCCACCTTACTTTCACCTGTTGAAAGCCTACTCATCTTTTAAGTCTAACCAAAGTTTGGCATTGCTCATGAAGCCTTCTCTACCTGCTCCCTTTCATAAGCTCCTAAAGAATTTACCTCATTTTGACACCTGATAGTATCTATATCAATACTAACATGCATGCTTATTGACCTTTATGTGGTATCATTTGTGCAGGCAGAAGACTTCCTTTATCAACGCACATCAGCAACTCTTTTGGAATTTATAATTTTAGAGACTTACCTGTGGCGATGAGGGATTAAATGACTTGTCTAGGGTAGTTTGGTCTAGTGGATGTGATCTTATATTATCCTTTAATTTCAGTGAACTATTCACTCATTTATCAAAGAAATAATACTAAATATATATTATATATATACATGTATATATAAATAGCACTGTGCTAGGTGCTATTGTTGTGGTTCAGTCATGTTTGACTCTGTCATTTGGGGTTTTCTTGGCAAAGATACTGGAGTAGTCTGCCTTTTCCTTCCCCAGCTCATTTAACAGATGAGGAAACAGAGGCAAACAGGGTTAAGTGACTTGTCCGGGATCAGAAAACTGGTAAGAGTTTAAGGCCAGATTTGAACTCGTAAGATGAGTCTTTCTGACTTCAGGCCCAGCACTCTGTCCACTAACTGCCCTGCTAGGTGCTACACAAGTTGTAAAAGACTCAGTCCCTATTCTCAAGTTGCTTGATAAATGTCTACAGCATGTGGGAAGTGCCTTATGTGGGCTGAGACCACTCCCTCCAAAGTTACCAGTTACCAGTTCTCATAGTGGTCATTTCTCACTCCTCTTTTTTTTTAACCTCTCTACAGTTTTTAACACTGTCAACTACCACTTTCCTTCTCCTGAAGACTTTTTCCTTCCCTGATTTCCACAAACAGCTTTCTATCTTTTTTTGCTCCTATCTTTATGAGAATTATTCCTTGGTTTCTTTCACTGGTTCAAAATCTACCAAATACCCCCTAAGGTTGGATAGGTTTAGCTTGAATGTCTTATCAACTGTCATGGATTCAATAATCATTTCTCTGCAGATACCTCTCAAATACAGATCTCCAGCCTTAACCTCACTCTTGTACTCTAGTCTCCCATCATCAACGGCCTGCTGGACATCCAGAGCTGAGTTTTCTCTAAGCAAATGAAAATCAACATGTCCAAAACACACCTCATTACCTTTCCTTTGAGACCTGCTTCTCCACTAAACTTGCCAATGCCAACAATCCTTCTAATCACCCAAATTCATAACTTTGGACTCATCTTTTACTTTCCCCTTTTCCCCATCCTGCTCTAAATAAAACGAGTTGCCAGGTCTTTTCAATTTTGACTCAACAACATCATCTGGATTCCTCCTTTTCTCACCACTTGCACAACTGCTCCTCCTAGTTCAGTCTTTCCTCACCTCTTACCTGCACTACTGCACTCTAGTAGCATTCTCCCTGCTTCCAGTGTCAGCCCTCTTCAATTACTGTTCCACATAGCTTCCAAATGAATATGCATAAAGCACAGGTAGGAACATGTCCTTCTCCTGTCTAGAAACTTCAGTGCCTCCCTGTTGTCTCCGGGACAAAATACAAACTTCTCAGCCTTGCATTTTGTCATCTATAATCTGTCTTCCACTTCGCTTTTTAGAATGATTTCTTTTCACTCACCTTGATACATTCTCTAGTCTAGCCAAATGAGACCGCTGAATGATCCCCATGCACAAAATTACCCCTTCCCTTTCTGTGCCTCTGTACAGGCCATACTTTATGTCTTGAATGCATTTCCTTCCTTCTCCATTCTGCATCAAAGACCCTTGTGAATCATTTTTGTTTCTTTCTTTTCTTCTTCTCCTCTCTCTCTCCTCTCTCTCTCTCTCTGTGTCTCTCTCCTCTCTCTCTCTCTCTCTCTCTCTCTCTCGTTCTTATAAATGAATCAACTCCTGATAACCTGACCAGTTCAGACAAGGTTTTAACTAATTTTTTGAAACCTATGAATAGGCACAAATAAGCAGAGCCCCACGAGATTTCTCTGTTCTTTTTCTTCTTCTTGGAAGGCAGGCAGGAACAAATTAGCAAACTAAGGAGGGAAAGAAAGAGGGAAAGAAGGAAGGAAATTAAGAAAGAGAAGAAAGGATGGAAGGGAGGGAGGGAAGGAGGAAAGAAAGGAAAGAAGAAACAAAGTATGGAAGGGAAGAGAAGGAAGGGAGGGAAGAAAAGAAGGAACAAATTAGAGAAAGAAAAAGAAGTGAGGGAAGGAGAGAAAAAAGGAAATAAAGAAGAATGATTTACTAAGCACATTAAGCACTTATTATGTGTCAAGCATTGTCTTGGAAAAATAAGAGAAAAGCTGTCTCTCTCTTGGGCTGATCCAAAGGGACACATACACTCTTTGATAAGGTCTACAGGAGGAGAGATCCCCTGGGTAGGAGGTCCTACTTGAGCTTTCTCACTTTGTATGCACAAAGTGTTCTCACTCTACAGTAAATCACCAGTAGAAATGGAAAGCTGTCAATTAGGTTACCAGCCCTGGGGTAAAATCACCCAGTGCTGGTATATGTAAAATGACCCCTAATGATGCTGGTGAGGATGGTGGCTGATATTCAGGCATTGCTGTAGCTGGGTTTTGCCCAGCTAGTTGCTTAAGGCCTACTAGCTCTGCATTTATAAGCCCTTGGGGCTTCTCTGACTCAAAGTTAAAAACAAAAACCAATCAGGAGCTTTAGAGTCTGCTCTAGACAGATGACAGAGAAAACTTGATTGTTTGCCTCCCCACACCATACCCAATCCCTGCAGTCTTGCTTCTAGGAGCCATGCTATCAATGTAATGATTCTTCCATGAAGCTCGATGGCCTGATGCCTAGAATATGTTGGAAAAGACTGGGGTCCTGGGGGCCCTTTATGAGCTCACTGGTTAAAAGGAGGGGTTGGAAAGTGTTACTATTCCCAAGGGATTTTTGCTGCCCTCAGCTGAATATCCTTGCCAGGAAAAATGTAAACAAATATATTATCACTGCCACCATGATAACTAGGTCACTTAAGGTCCCAAACAGGGTTTAGATTACAGGAAAATCAGACACAATTGAGATAAGGGACTTTGTCCAAATTATCCCGACATTTTCAAATTTACCACTGCAGTTTTCTCCTATGGGCCATTAGGGAGACTTTGGTGGATACAATTTGAAGAATGAGGAGTCTGCCAAGCAGTGATTCTTTGCAAGGAAGTATTGCTTCAGAAGAGACAGCTCATAACACGCCAGAAAGGACAGCATCAATCACCACTGGTTCCACTATCTGATGGCATTGAATGGAATGCCACCACAGCATCTCAGGGTCATGTATCAAGCAATCTGAACTGCCACGGAAGGTAGGGAAAGGAAAAGAGGATTTGTCAAACACTACTGCACACTTCTCTGGGGAACTGAGATTGGAGAAAGAACCAAGGGGCTTTGCAGCCCAAGCCATGGGTATGCCTTCCAACCAAAAGAGTTAGTGCTCAGCGATATTTCCCACGGATGAGCTCCCTTGACCTGAGCCTCTTTTCCAACTCTGCAAAGATGATTCTTCAGAAAGAAGTGGAGGATCTTAGATTTAGAGAAGATCAGAGAAACCATAAAATCCAAGCAACAATAGAAAATAAATCCTTACTACAACATATTTGGATAAGCGGTCATCTAGCTTTTGCTTGAAGATCTCAAGAAAATACCCTCAAAGCCCTAAGATTTATTAATTTACTTTGGTTTGATCTAGATGATCTGTGATTTTGTAAGTCTAGGGAACTCCTGATGTGAAAATTCCTTTCTCAAATCAAAACTTTTCTGTAACCAATAATCTCATAGAGTTTCAAGGGCTACCAAGAAGTTAAGCAACTTTATGCATGGTCATGTATATCAGAGGCAGGCTTTGCACCCACAGCTCTTCCTGATTCCAAGACTGGCTACCAATCCACTATTCCAAGCTAGCTCTCATCCTAAGACACACTCCATCAAATCAACCACACTTACAAGAAGCCCAAAGTATTCCATATTCAATACCCAATACTGTGTGGAGGGTTGTGGGAAGGTAAAATGAAATAGACCCTCTTTACCTTCAGGGAGGAATGGGAACACATTAGTGCTTTGTGAGGCATGTAATTTCAATGATCTCAGTTAAAGGTGAAGCCTAGCGAAAGACAGCTCAATCTTTCTCTCCCCACCCCACCAACACCCTTCCCTTTTGCAACCATATAACCAGTAATATTACTATTTCTAGCTGCTCCCCCCGACTGATTCATGACCACTTGAGCCTGGAGAACATAGGGCATTGAAATTTTGACTTTTGAACCAGGATTCAGTGGATAGCGTTTCTACCCAAATCTCCCTGGAGTCCTTTGGTCTCCATTTGCCTCCAACACACATGATCTCACATGGAACTTCTCTATGTACAAATCACATACCCTCATTTCAGGAGACTAAAAGCTGCGTGAAGGCTAGAAGTGAGATGGTGCCCTCTCTCCCCTCATCTTGTGTCCCCAGCTTTGAGCATAGTGGCTCACATTAAAAGGTCATTAACAAATATCTTGGAGAAGGAAATGGCAGACCACTCCAGTATCTTTGCTAAGAAATTCCCAAATGGGATCACAAAGAGTCAGACATGACTAAAACAACTGAACAACAAAAAACAAATGTCTATTCAATTGAATTAAATAGAAGTGGAAGACTACAAGATTTTTCAGCTCACATGGCCCTCTCATGTTCTCCTGTGCTCTGATTCTTTGAGGAAGTGAAACTTGATAGAACACATACATGAAAAAGAGCACAGAAAGGAAGCAATCTGGAACCCTTTGAAAAGTCTTCCAGTTGATCATTTCCCCGTGTCACCCCCTTTCTATTTGGCACTTTCAACTTATTTGAGCATTTTGAGGTTTACAGAGACTTAATAACCATTTGATCTCCACAACAATGCTGTGAGGTGGGTGCTATATTTATCCTCATTTTACAAATAAGAGAAGTGAGGCTCAAAGAGGTTGTGATTTGCCTGTGGTCACAAAGATTCACAAGCTGTGGAAGAGTTTTAGATCCCAGGTTTTCTAGACTCCCAAGTCCAGGACTCCGGCTATTATGGAGAGTTGCCTCCAGCAGCTTCCCAAGGACAGACCTCCACTGTGCTTCATGTCTATTACCTCTCTCAATAAGATAATCAGCAGAATTCTCAGAGTGCATTATTGGCAATGGACAGCAGAATAAGGAGAGTGGATAGGGATGAGATTTGACTGCCTTGGAACGCTTCAAGTTTTTAAGTCCTCAGATACCCTCTCCTTCTATAATCTCTCCTTTTCCTAACCCTCTAAAGGAGTCAAGGGAAAGAGAGTGATGGTTAACGAAGTCTCCTAGCTCTTTTCCAGAGCCTTCTTACCTTGGTTCTTGGGGCTGTTTCCTCTTCAAGAAGCTCTTCCATAGTCACAGCTCCTCAAGAGAGGAGTGAAAAACCAAGAAGATCAGATCTGTGCGGCCGCACAGTCTGGCAGAGCAATCAGCATTAAAAATAACTACTTCTCATCTGTTCAAACTAATCACGGTTTTTTTTTAGACAAAAACACCCGCAAGTCCACAGCAAATTCTCAACAAATAAGAAATGTTACTTATTATTTCTGCCCAAGGCTAGTGAATGCTGAGGGTGCAGAGAGGAACTGAATACAGCCAAGGGGTGTTCCTGAGGCTGTTGGAAGAAGAGGCAAGAACAAAGGGCAGGAAGGGGCATCACCTGAGAGTCAGGTGGCTAAAAGACCCAGCTGATTTCTGTTGTGTGACAATGCAATGAAGGTACCTGGAAATCTGGCTTCTAGTGTCCTAATTCCAAACTGAGGTGTGACGTTTTCCTTGCAAAATATGCCAAGAGTCTCTGGAAGTCTGTCCCAGCCTGCTTTATGCAGATTCTATATTGATATCAATCTAACTTGATTTGAGGATATCTCCATGTGGCATAGACCTTTTCTCACCTGCAATCACTTGTTTCTTAATGCTCATTCTGTAATTGAGTCTATGAAATAACACAGACTAGGAGATTTACTGTGTGATCTTTATTGGCTATATCGCTTAACCTTTCTGTGGTTCAGTTTTCCCTTCTATATAATGGGAAGCATAACACTTTTCCTTCAATGTCTTATAAAGATTGTTGTGCAGATGAATTGACAGAGAAAGCAGAAATGAGAGGACTTTGAGTTGCACAAAAAATGACTTAAATGACCATTGTTAATATTAGCATACGGTTACTTCCTAAAAGACACAAACAAGACGAGTGACTTTCTAAAGATCATACATTTAGTTAGAGATGGAGCAAGGACAAGAATCCAGGTTCAAAGTCTATTGCTTTTCCAGCCAGACTGATTAAAATATAGAGGGACTGGACACAGGAAATGGTCTGTGTTTGGAGCAGGTCCTCAAATGGAGGCTGGCATTGTTACCTCTGTGCGGTTGTATAGTTTGACACAGTGGGGGATGGGGAAAGGATAATTTTATGGAATGACCTTAGCAATGACCTTAACAGTCAGCATATATTTTCCATTATATATATATACTAAACTGCCACAGGATAAATGACATGCCATCTTATTTACTAACATCAGGAGCTGTCATTTTCAACAATAAACTGGAAGTACAAGAAGGCACATCTCCACTTATAATTAGCATTAGGCACTGAAAAGAGCTCTTGGAAGTATTTGACATGCCTCTAAATAGCAAATCTAGTGCGGGGTTATTAATTTGTTGCTCCAAACTATAAGAAATTCTTGCTTTGCATCTGATGCCACTCAACATCCTTTCCTCACTGAATTCCTTTCTACCTATAAGACCCTATTCAGGTTCTACCTTTTCAGCAAAGCCTTCTTTGTCCACCAAAGACGGAAGGCATTTCTCCCTCCCCGAACTCCTCCTTAGTGCCTGCTCTCCTCACTTGGCACTAACCATTTATTGCCTCAAATTGCTTATTATCTTTTCTTAGTGTCCTTTTCTCACTTGAAAGCTCAATTTTGCTCTCATTTTCTCCTTGACACCCCCTCTGATCCCTACCCCCAGCTCTCACTTTCCTCAATTTTACCTGTGTTATCCCTTTGTGTGTGTGTGTGCATGTTGCCTTTTCTATTCTACCCTCAGAAGAATAGAAGCTCCTTAAGGGCAGGAACAGTTGCAGTTTTGTTTTTGTATCCTCAATACTTAGCACTATGCTTTGCACACAGTAGGTGCTTAATAAAAATTGTCAAGTTGAATTTATATCTATATACACATATATAGATATGTGTGTATATACATACACATACATACACACACATATATATATAAACATACATACATATATGCATATCCATACATATCTGACTACACTATACATAATTTGAGGGTAGGGAACAAATCATACTTTTCTGCAACTTTTCTCTCTCCTCTTTAGAGACTACTACAGTTCCAAGCACACATTAAGCATTTACTAAATAAGTGTTGATTGTTGGATTAATTACTTTTCATAGCAGATGTAAAATTCCATATTCCATCTCTTTTCCCTAATGATATGATTTAGATGATCTCCAAAATGACAAATAAACTGGCCAATGACCTCGAGCTCAAGAGACAGTCATGAAGAAGCAGAGCCATAGCCCAAAGATGACACGGCTTTGAAGCAAGGGGCACTGGAGGTGCAAAAGAAGGGAAAAATTCAGCGCCAAGGAAAGAGGTTCGGCAGATGGGAGAAGTGAAGGAGGAATCAGTGATGCTTTGGACAATGCAGGCCAGACAAGAGCTCAAGGTACTTGGCAGGATATAAGCAATATGTAAATCCTATGGGAGGAAAAATGGGAATTCCCAAATGGTATGTTTTCCTAGTGACATAAGATTGCAATGGTTTCTTAGGGACCAGATGTCTAGTAGTGCCTTGCACTTAGCAGACACTCAATAAGTAAGTGTCGAATTAAATGTGACACTGCTGTCACATATGCCCAAACTACATTAATAAGAATCAGAATACCTTAGAGTTGGAAAAGATTATATAGGCCAACCTCTCACACAAGTGTAGAGAGCCCTTCTCTCACATCCCTAAGAGACAAGATGACCAGGTGAGGGTGAGGGTGGGAGCAGTGGCAGCTGAGATGCTAAACAACGTCCTATCAGCAATGGTTCAAGGAACTCAGTGTTTTTAGCATGGGGAGGGGCAGAGATTAAGGAGGCACACAATGCTCATCTTCAAACACTGAAAGAACTAGTTGTGATGTGGAAGAGGGAACAACAGACTTGTAGAGTTTTTGCTCCATAGGACAGAATTCAAATCAACCAGTAGAAGATGTAAGAAGATGGATTTGGGATCCCAAATTAAGCATAGAGATGGGGATGGGAACTGGATCTGTGATTTCATCATCATGGTAAACTTTCAGATGAGGAGATCTCCCTTCTCTCAATTCAGGTTGGCCCCTTTTCTGAAATAAATACTCTTGAAAAGTTGCCTGTATCATTCAAAGGTTAAGCAACCTGTTGAGATTCACACAGAGAATATTTGTCAGAGGTGGGATTTGAACCCTGGTTTTCCTGGTTCTGATGCCACCTCTTTAGCTACTGTAACATGTTTAACACTCACAAATTAGGAAAGAATCACCAATGTCCAGGTTTGGAAAGGACATGTAAGGATAATTTAGTTGATTCTTTTGACTTCAAACAGGACTATGTGTACATTTTTTCCAAATTGAAGGGACTTTGTTATGCTTAAAAAATTCTTCAAAAGAAGGGGACTCCACAATCTCACCAGTCTCAACCATGTTCAAGTTTTTATACTGTTGTTAGAGTCAGAAAATTTTCTCTTGTTGGCCTTAACCCATTTCATCCTTCTCAATTCTTCATGAATCTGGAGATCAGCAGGTCACCACAATAGGTCAAAAACTTCTAATAAAGTCAGATTCCTCTCCAGAAGGGAGGAAGGTCTGAGGATACCAGCCAGCTTTGGAGAGGGTGGTTCTAGAGTTTTTTGTGTATGACTGAGGTAACGGGTAGAAGGAGTATGTAGGAGAAGCTATAGAGAAAAAGTCAAATGAGAGATAGAGCCAGAGACCAGACCAAAAAAGAAGAACCTCTCATGTAGAATCCTCCTCCTTCTTAAGTACTACTTTCATGATATTCCTTTTCTCTTCTAAACCCAACCTGTGGCTCCAGATCTTTCACTGAAACAAGCACAGGGTTAAAGCTAAAGAGAAACTCCTCTGCCTGCTTTCCTAGGTAATCTCAAAATCTGACCCCACCCAATCTATTCTACCTTATTTACCACAGTTCCACAATATACAAGCTCTACTCCATTTGGACAAGTGACCTCACTGTGACCCCACATATGCCAGGCTCCAGCCTCTGGACTTTGCTTAGGATGCTTCTCCACTTGAAACACCAGCCACCAAACCTAACAATTATCTAAACCCTCCCCTATAATTATCTAAGTCCTATTTATACTCCAAAGGTGCTACTCCTCCATTCATAGCTTCGGCATTCCCCAAGGACTCCAGCCCACAATTGTCCCTTCCTTCTTGGAACTCCTCTAGGGTATCACTCACTGTAGCATCTATGTGTTCTAAGATTCATCCATTTTCCCTCTCCTCTAATAGACTATAAGCTATTTGAGGATCTATGGGGGCTGAGTTTTACATTTCTTTCTGTTTTCCACAGTGTCCAACATAGTTCCACAATCATGACAGATGCCTCACGAATATTGGCTAATATATGGATTGACTGGCTCAGGTAAATGACTCAAAATAGCAGAGAAAGAATTTCATAGCTTGTTTATGAGAGGAGAGGAAAGGGATGTTGTATATTCTTTGCTAGATTAACACACACCCCTCCCCCTGTACTGTGGGTTCTCTGAGAACATGGCCTGGGCCTTGTTCTCTTTTTCTTTTTCTTACAGTCTCTTAATTGGTGATCTCATTAGTCCATGTATACATTCATCTATTTGCCTGTTGTAATCCCCTCTCTGCCCAGTAAAATGTAAGCCTCTTGAGGACAGGGACTGCTTTCCATTTTGGCTTTGTATTCCTAGTCCCCAGCACAGTGACATACTTACGCATGCAAGATAAATAATAAATGTTTGTTAGATTGGATGTAGTGGACAAAGAGAGTGTATCAGAGTGGGGGAGGGGGAGACTCACATGATTACTTGGAAGGGAATTAGTCTTTATTTCCCTTTCTCTTGAATTAATTTCTTTTTATTATAGAAGTTTTATTTTTCTTAATAATTATATAAGGAAAAAATTCAATATATCTTATAAACCATTTGGGCAGTAGAGAAATGATCTCCCCCTAACACCCTCCCCCCAGAAAAAAAATTAAAGTCTAAAACCAGGTTGGTCCCTTTGATTCCATTCCTTTTCATGTTATTCCGTGTGTGTCATGTGAAAGCAAGGTTGCTACGGCAACCACTCATTATTTTCCAGGACTTGGCTAGATACTTTAACAGGAAAAAAAAAATCCCCCATATCTTTCTAGCCTCCAGACAGTCTTAATTTATACCCTATACCAATCTCTCCTTTTCCACAATTCCTTAACTAAGCTCTATGCAGGAGTTTTAGCAAGCTTAACTAACCTGCAACTTTGTCACTAAAATGAACTTCAGGGAATAATCTGATGACATGACTTTTTCAGATTGTTAATAATCCCCAGGGGATAGAGAGGTGGTTGTGTGTGTGTGTGTGTGTGTGTGTGTGTGTGTGTGTGTGTGTGTGTGTGTGTGTTTGTGTGCTTGTTTCTTCATCTTTGCTGACATTTTGGAAGAGGCCTCCCTCTTCAGGGCAGAATACGCATTTGAAAGGGAATTATTTGGTATATATTTATTTGGCCCTCTACTTAAGTCCATCAATTAACAAATATTTATGGAATGTGAGTTACCATATTAGAAAAAGCCCTGAATTAGGAGTGAAAGGCTTTAGGTTCTAATCCTAGCCCTGGTACTTATTCTGTATGACCTTGGTCAAGTGACTTTACTCATCTGGGGCTCAGTCTCCTTATGTGTAAAACGAGGGTGCTGAGCTAGAAGGCCTCTACAATCTATCATGGTTCTATATATATGATCCTAGAACTGCCTTCCAAGCTCTGTGCTAGGCATTATAGGGGGAACACAAAGATGCCAGCCCTCCAGGCAAGGACTTTACAATCTAGGTAGGGAGAGAAGACATGCACAAGAAAAATTAATGGAGAAAAAAATCAGCCAGTAATAAAAGAGAAGTGACATTTTGTATTTTTCCCCAGAAATGAAAAAAAATCAAGAACAGAATTCACATGGGAATAGCACTGACACTTCTGAAGATGTCACTCAGAAATACAGGAGAGGGGTCAGTGGGAACAGAGACAGCTGGAGAAAAGGAGTGATATCAACCTTTCCCATTTGCTTTTGCAAAGGGGCTTTTATTATTGAATGACCTGATTTTAGAACTGGAAGATCCTCTAGTCCAACCTTCTTATTTTATAGACAAGGAAAGTGAGGCCCAGAGACATTAAGTAACTTTGTCCAGTGTTACAAAGCTAATTAGTGAGAGGACCAGGACTAGAATTCAGATCTCTGACTCTCAGTCCAATATTCTTTCTAGTATATTACAATTTCCTCCAAAATCCGACTCCGACTTGGAAGGTATCTCAGAGAACATTTTGTAGTCCTGTGTAGCAGTGTTTGTTTTCATGGTGGCTGATCAGCTGACTGATCAGACACCATATATAGATGCTCCGTACTAGACATCAGGACCTAGACTAGACAGATGGCAGCAAATCTGCAAAGCTGACAAAGTTTGCTTTCCTTGCCCTCCCCAACTACAACTTTCTTTCTCTTCCCCCACCTAATATCCTTTCCGCCAATGCCTGGCTCTTTCATGAGGAACTTTGGCTCCCTAATGGATATCCACTCTACCTGGAACTGTGCTTCCTACCAAGCCCTCTGTGCTCTGGAGTTTTTCTTCTCCCTTCTTATCTATCGAAACATCTATCCTGTGACTCATTTCTTCAGGGTCCTTTTTTTTTCACTCTAAGGTGGTAGCTAGCTTGGGCAGCTAGGTGACGTAGTGGATGGAGTGCTGGGCCTGGAGTCAGGTAGAGTTCAAATCTGGGCTCGGACATTTCCTAGCTGTATGACCCTGGGCAAGTCACTTAAACCTGTTTGCCTCAGTTTCTTCATCTGTAAAAGGAGCTGAAGAAGGAAATGGCAAACTCCAGTATATTTGCCCAGAAAACCCCAAATGGGGTCACAAAGAGTCAGACATGACTGAAAAACAACTAAAAATTTCTTAACAGAACCAAGGACCAGGTCCTCTACTTGGGAGTATAGTGCAGTAGACAGAGTAACAGACTTGGATTCAAGATCTGGATTCAAATCCTACCTGAGACACCCAATAGTGGTGTGACCCATTTAACTTCTCTCAACCTATGTTTCTTTATCTATAAAACAGGCACAATTATTAAACAGCACTTACCTACCCATACGGTTGTTGTGGGGTTCCAATGAGATAATCTATTTAAATCACTTTGGAAAATTTAGAATTTTTTTTCTTGAATAGTTCTGTGATTACACTGGTATGAGGAACTCCTGGTAAGGAAACCTTCCTCAACCAGCATAGTTTGGCACCTTCTCTGCAACTTTTAACCTTAGAGAGTTCTCTGGAGCACTGAAAGGTTGTGGCTGGTCCAGAATCACACAGGCTATGTATACCAGAGAGGGAACTGGGACTCAGGTCTTCCTGACTCCAGGGCCAGCTCTCTATGTAGTACAGCATGCTACCTTTCTTACAAATCTGAAAGCACTGAATATATGTGCGTATTTGTGTGTGTGTGTGTGTGTGTATGTGTGTGTGTGTGTATGTGTGCGTGTGTATATATATATAAATTATATATCATATAAATATATAATTATTACCATATGTAAGATGTCATTATGGTCATAATTGGCAGAGACTCAATAAATCTAACTAAAAGACTAGTAGGGAATTTTGTTTTTAATTTTTTGTGTCCTTTATAGCGATGGTGCTCCTGACCCATTCTTTTCATATCCTCTGCTCAGGGTTGTGTTTCCAGTAGTGGGAATGGGTTTATACTAAACCATTTGATGGGGTGGTGAGACCTAGACCCCAAAAGGCCCGAAGACCATATCTCTGAAAGCAACCCAGTTTCCTGTGAGGAAATTTTCCTTTGTTGCAGAACACATGCCCTTAATCAGAAAAGATACAGGCTTACTGACCCAAGGACTCTCTTTTAGTGCCAGATCCCCAAGGTCCATGCCTCTGGCAACTAAGCAAAACGTGTCTTTTCTCCCTCTATATCTGGTATCAACTCCTTGAATTTTCCCATCCATAAATCACTGATGCCTGCTCCCAAAGACACCAGGACCCCATGTATTACCTCATTAGCATCCTTAACATTCCCTTCCCTGCCCCTTTTCTATATAAGCTTTAGATTCACCCCCATTAAGTTGCAAGTTCCCCAAAGGAACTTCACCCTCTATTATTGGCATTACAATAAACTGTCACTTGACTGAAAGATAGCTTGAGTGCGTGAATTCCTTCTAGGTAATTCTGCTCTTTCTCAGGGTTCCTAGCACCCCTAACCATGTCACATTCATACTTTCTTATTCAGTTTCCCTTGACTTGACTTACAAGTCAGCCATCAGTTGGAAGTTAAAGGATCTAGTCTGGAATTGTGGAACATTTTTTTCTCCCTCTTTACAAATCTGATTAGCCCAGTTTGATCAGCACCATAATTTAATAGATATTAGAATGACATTAATACAGGACACAAGTTTTTTTTCTTTTTTTCAACTACAAACCAATGTAGATTTTGAGAATAATGAAAAGTATAATCATAAGCATGAGGTTATCAATGACCAATGATATTACTGTAGATAACTCCCTGATCCTTCAAAATGCCTGATATTCATTCTGGAATGACCATATGGAAAATAATTATCTGACAGGGTGAGTGGGAAGGGTGGAGGTAGAGACCTATTCGTAGGAGACCCTATCTACAAAAGCTCAGTGAGGGAGGTTTTTTTTCTTGACTAAAGAAATCAAACCCTATCTATTGTTTAACAATATTGTTTGAGGTTTGAAACGAAGCCTGGGCCCCATTCTCCAAATGATCTCCGTTTAGCTTAATTGTGCACCCAGCTCAGTTTTGCTATGTTAAGGCAGCTGGTGAACATTAGAATAATATCATTTCTCTCGGCCTATGTTTCTCTCTCTAGCAAAAATAAAGAAACATCATTAAAGGGGATTTGTTTCACCAAAAAGCACACCTCTGGTGAAATTCCCCAAATGCTGCACCAAATTTAGGGGCTAACTCAACTGTGAGGCTATCTTTAAGCCCTGCCATCTTGGCCATTTTCCTGCACTTAAGAAATTTACTAGACACTGACAGAAGCTATAATTCTTCATGTGCAGCTGCTTTCCCTCCCAACCCCCCATGCATGACCAGAAAAAGAAGTTCTAAACAGTAAACTCTGCCCTCTGCTGACCACTTGCTAAAAGTGCAAAATTCCATTTCCCCTCACAATGTGATTATTTGCATTGATAGGTGGCAAGGGCATAACAGCTGGCATTTACATAACGCCTTAAGGTTCTTGAAGCGCTGTCCTTGATATCTCCTTTTATTGAGATGGTGATAATAAATGATAATAGTAACAGCTAACATTAGATAGCATTATAAAGTTTGCAAAGCACTTTACAAATATCATCTCATTTTATACTCACAACAACCTTGGGAAGTAGGTACTATTATGAGCCCCTAAAAAGTTAACTGATTTATTTATATGATATACTTTTGGCTAAGACCCCCCATATTTTGAAAACAGCAGTCTCATTGCAAATGAATTTCCTATTCAGGTATACAGAAAGGTTGGAAATAGCAGGAAACTTTTGATTTCTCTGTGACTCAGTTGTTTTTCTGGTTCATTAGAAAGAGGTCATTCCTTAGCTCTTTAACCAGGAGACACTAAAGATCGCAAAGTTAGTGTAGAATGTGAATACGTGTGAAATTTTAGCATCGTGTACAGCCCCAAATGTCTGAAGAAGTTTTTGGCTGATGTTTATTTTTAACGTTTTTGATGCCTTTTGTTTTTATTGATTTATTGTTTTATTATTTACCACTGCCAGATATTGCATCACAATATTACTCTCCCAACCCAGGCCACTTCCACTCACAGCATTAAATTTTCCTTACAACAATGAAAAACAGGAAAACCAATCATTCAAGTGACTGCATCAGTTCATGTAACATTCTGTACCCATAGTCCCTCCCCTCTTGGTTAGATGAGGAAGCCAGGCTTCCTCATTTGTTCTCTGGATCGTTTCTTTGAGTTCTGCTTGCTTTGAGCACCCTTTCTATTTTCATCTTTAGGGCCACTGTGCATATCACTTTCTTCCCACTGTTTGCTTGGGCTTTCCTCCTTTCCCACAAAAGCTATTCCTGCTCCTGATTTTACTATTTTCCCTTCTTTTTTTTTTTTTTGCTTTTTGGCAGGGCAATTGGGGTTAAGTGACTTGCCCAAGGTCACACAGCTAGTACATGTGTCAAGTGTCTGAAGCTGGATTTGAACTCAGGTCCTCCTGACTCCAGGGCCAATGCTCTACTCACCGCGCCACCATTCTTTTACTATTGTGGCACCACCATTTCCCCACTGCCCTATGTTTGAAACCATAGTCTAGGCTCACATCACCTCCCACAAGGACAACTGGACCAAGCTTCTAACCTGCCTTTGTTCTTTCCCAACTCTAATTCATCCTCAGTGACTGTTTTTCCTAAGCGAGTGATTCATCTGCTAGAAGCCTTTCAACGGCTCCCTGTTGTTTAAACCCCTGACATTCAGGGCCTTTCGCAATTTCACATTACTCTGACTCTCTAGCTTGGTCAGTTACTTCCCTCCGTGAACATTATGCTCCACTTTACGGACTACTCACTGAATTTTCTCACCTCCACACCTTTGCCCACATTGTCCCCTATTCCTGAAATGCCCGATACTTCTCCTTCCAGTCTGCCCTGCCCCTCCCAGGTCTTCCTGTGGCACTGAACACTACCACTATCTATTAATTTCCTACCTATTCCTTAAAGCCAAACTCACACGCTCCCACTTCTAAGGATCCTTTCCTGCCTGCCACTTGTCCCTTCCCCAAGCTCACAAACAACTTTATGCCTCTTCAAACCACTAGCACTTTGACTGAACCTCCTTCATGCAAATATGCAGGACTTTGCATGGTAGTTAATTGCTTATGTATATATCCCACTCTTAAAGGGTAAGCTGTATGTGGGCAGGGGCTGTTTTTATAAAATCCTTGTCTTCCTCCTAGTCCAAAGCACGATGATCTGCACACTCATGAAGCTTAGTGAGTGTTTGCTGAATTTAATTGATTCAGGAGCAAATACAACTGCTATGAACAGTAAAAATATCAATATAACAGGGGACTTAAAAATCTATTTACTTTCTCTCTCCTCTCCAAAAGAGAAGAAAACTGGCCAAAGAGAATTCATCCATCCCTTTGTAATAGTGTGAAGCTAAAGGATAAGCAATCTCTTAAGTTCTTAAATGAACAGAATGAGGGACCTTGCTGTCCGTATGATCCATTTTGTTGAATGAAATGTTTTGCATGGGTCAGATGCACCATGCATGAACAAGTTATAAGTCATAGCTTTGATCCCTGACTGAGTCAACTTTCCTCTGATGGACAATGTGCTATTGCCATTGATTGACTTTTCTGGTTAACTGAAAGCGAAAAAGTTTTCTCTTTTTGTTGGCCCATATTTCTAAAATACGCACATTATTTTGGTCCTGGAACACTGATGATAAAGTCCACTTCCCTGTTCTCAGGAGGATCAGGAGAGTGCAATGTGGTATTTGCTGTCAGACACAGTTGGTGAGATGATTAGGCTTACTTTGTTGTTTGTCTTTGTTATAAGGGAGAGTGTGATGTGCATAGGTTTGTGTGAAGATGTGTGGAAGGGTGTTGGTGGGGCAACATAAGACTTCAATAGAAGATCAACCAGGAAGATGCCCACATGACCCTGTGCTAGCATCTTTACTTAAAAACAAAGACCATCTGTAGTAGCAATTAGATTTGAAGATCTTTCCCACCCATTAATAGGCCATGTGACCTGCTTACATCACAGGAAGCCTAAGACACAAGTGGTGGGGGGAGCTTTCTGACAGGAAAAGGAAGTTATGTCACAGAAAAATGTGGAGAGAGGGGGGTGCGGAGAGAGAGAGAGAGAGGTGATGTTATGGCTGCTAATGGCCACCCTCATGAGGCTGACTTAGCTGTGCTGTGAGTTTGTTTTGGGGAAGACCCCAGCAGGGGCTCAGAGAGGTTTTGGGATGGTGAGGCTCCATGTATCGAATGCTTTGCTGCTGTGATGGACTGGGCAGATGGCTTATGGGATGTGGTTTCTGGTATCTGAATAAATAGTTTACTTCTTCTACCTTCTATGTGGAGAGCCTCGTATACTTTGCGATACAAAACCACATAGGCATTTTGACAATTATCATCTACATTGTTATTATTACCTTACTGTTTCAGCATCTCAGTTGTCCATCCCAGGCCACATTTCAAACAGCCTTCTAACTAGACTTTTGCCTCTGTTTTTTTGCAACCCATCCTACACATAAGCCTCTAGATTTATCCTCCTTAAACGTAATTTTCATCACATTATTCCTTTACTTGAGAATCTAGGGTGACTCTCCTTGGTCTGCTGGGGCCAATAAATATTAGTATCACAGAATCTCCACATTGGAAGCAATGTCAGAGCTCATCTAAAAGCACAGGAATCTATTACATGCTTAACATGTGGTCATCCAACCTCCACCTGAAGACCTCCATTAATGGAGAATTTACAGCTTCCCAATGCAACCCATTGCATTCCACTTTTGTATACCTTTAATTATTTGTTAAGAGGGTTTTCCTGAAAATGAACAAGAATCTGAATCACTGGAATGTCCATCTGTTGGTCCTACTTCTGCTAACTAAAGCCAGGCAAAACAAGTCTGGTCCTTCTTCCAAATGAGCACTCTGAAAAACTTGGAAAAGGTTTCATATTCACCCTTAATCTTCTCTATTCCAGACTAATATGCCCAGCTCCTTCACCTGACTGCTACTTGGCACAGTGTTCAGTTCCCACATCATACTGGTCAACTTCTTTTGATGTATGGCAACGTGTTAACATCATTCTTAAAATGTGATGGCCAGAACAGAATATGACAATTTAAGAATGGTCTAAAAAGAAGAGCATACAGTAGGAATATTACTTTTCTCATTCTAGTCATGATGTTGTGTTAATGTAGCCTTAAATAATATGTTATTTTCTTTTTTACTACCTTTTCATATTAAGCCACAGTCCACCAGAGCTGTTAAAAAACACAAGATAACCAGGCCATCAGACCATGGCACAGACATCCACTGGAGGGCTGGGGTGGGGGGTGGCAAGACACTCTTCTTTTTACACAGGGTGAACACACGATCTTCGTCTCTGTGACAACTTCTGTGCCTGTACCATGCCTTGTAGCTTCGAAGTATTGGCCCATGCCCTTGGGTCTTCCTTCCTCGCAACCTTCCATGGGGATACAGGCTAGAATTTAAGATGGGCCAAGTCTTCTTTCAATGCAACTATATCTTCACTTAAGATGGCTCTGTACTACCACAGGTCTATCCTTCCTAATTCCAACCTTCAAGTGAATTTGCAAGAATTACTAGTTATATACCTGCAGTCCAATAAAAAATTATTCAAATAAACTATTATCTAGTCCAATGCTTCTTGGATTGTGGATCTCGACCCCATGTGGGGTCATGTAACTGAATGTGGGAGTTGTAAAAAACTTGGCAACAGTAAAAAGTTTCTGAATGTGCAACAACCAAAAATTAATTCAAAATCAAACATGTAATAAATCTGAGGTCTTTCTGGCAGTGCTTGGCCGTGTTATGTCACACAACTTCACTGCAGCCTTAATTCTGAACACACAACATGTGCACTTTGCACTGTGCATGCCATCACACCATGCAACACCAATGAATACTGCCAGAAACACTCTGGCTCAGATTTGAGACTGCTGTATGTTAGGAATTGCAGTGTTTTTACTGTACATACAAAATCGTTAAATGAATTTTGGTTTGGGATTAGGACAGAATTTCCAAGTTTCTGAAATGACTCTAAACATACTTCTGCCATTTTGTACTATGTATTTATATGAAGTGGTGTTCTCAGCATTGATGATTATAAAATCGAAATATCGATCACCTCTGAAAAACACCAAAGGTGCTCTGTATCCTACAGTATCAAATATTCCAGCAAGATTTAATTCTTTATGTAAAAAGAAGCACATCATCTCATTAATATGCAAATTTGCATTTGTCTTTAATAAATGGTAAAATTATATGTATACCAAAGAATGGCTTTAAAATAAGTTTCTTTACGATTTATTATCAGCAAATGTTTGATTTGTATTCCTTTATTTTATATACCTATATACCTGGGATCTTGTAAAAATTCCTCAGGTGAAAAGGGGTCTTCAGTGGAAAAAGTTTAAGAAGCCCTGATCTAGTTGTGCCTTCCCTAGCCTTTACTTAGTTGATAAGTAGTTAACAAACTACTTAGTTGATGAACTCAATTATAAATTCCTCAGACCAAGACACAAAGCTCTCCAGAATCTGATCCTTTCTTACTATAACCAACTTTATCTTTCGTTACTACGTAAAATGTATCTTTTCCCCAAGCCAAGTCAATTTGTTTTCTTCTAAACATATTACAACATTTCATTCCTCTAAATTAATCAACAAGCACTTATTAAGCATCTACTCTAGGCTAAGCTTGTGCTAAAAGCCTGTAATTTAAACAATAAAACTATGACTACCCTCGAGCATCTTACATTCTATTGGTAGAGACAACATACACCTACACACACACACACATTCAAATAGGCAAATACGATAGATAGATATGAGGTATCTTTTTGGGTGGGATAAGAGAGGAAACTGGCAGCTAAGGGGATCAAAAATGGCCTCAGCACAATCATGGTAGTGCTTGAACTGAGTTTTGAAGGAAACAAGAGATTCTAGGGAATTTTAAGGAAACCATGGTCTTCTTACCTGGAAGTCTTATCTTTTTCGTTTATTCAAATTCTCCTACTCCTTTAAGGTCTAACTGAATTCCATATCCTTGATAAAGCCTTCACTGATTCTTATACCCACAATTATCTTTCTTTTTTTCTGTTTTTTTAAACATATGCAATTAATAACACACAATCCGGTAGTTGATAATACCTCATGCTGTTTTCTAATTGTTTCTTCTATGTGAGTCATATCTGCAAATAGATTGCAAGACTCTTAAGAAAATGGCTCAATATACTCAAATACTCGTACTTTCCAGTTCCTTAACATAGTCATTTCTCATGACCAACCCCTCCACCTTACATCAGCTACACACAGGTCGCACCCCTAATCTTGCCATTATCCATAAATGTACATATTTATATTCATGAACTCTGCAATTCCCTTATCTGATTGGAACATGCTATTTCATCTCTCCTTCTGTCTTGCAACCCCAAACACCATTCCTCAGTGTGACCTCTTATCCCTTCATATCCTGCTTCCCTACCTTTTCAGTCTCCTTTTATGTTATTTCCCTACTAGAAACTCTGTGAGCCAGTGCTTCCTTGCCATTCCTTAAACAAGACACTTGGTCTCCCAGCTCCAGACATTTTCACTGACTGTCCCCCAAGCTTGGAATTCTCTCCTTCCTCATCTCTGTCTCCTGGCTTCTCTGGCATCCTTCAAGTCTCAGCTAAAATCATACCTTCTACAGGAAAGCCTTCCTCCATCTCTCTAAACATTAGTGCCTTCCCTCTGTTCATTTTCTCCAAATAATCCTGTATGTAGCTTGTCTGCACATAGTTGTTTATATGTTGTCTACCCCATTAGACTGTAAGCTCCTTGAAAGCAGGGACAATCTTTGGCTTTTATAGCCCTCAAACTTGGCATAGGTATCTAGCATGTTGTAGTTGCTTAATAAATGCTTTCTTTGTTGACTGCCCCAACCCTGGCTTTGATATTCCTTTTATGCCGCAATATCATAATGTAGAAAGTCCAAGCACTGATTCATGTCCTAAGACAGGAGAAGTAGCAAGTAAGTAGAAAAATTCACCAGTTGGAGGCTGGTTAACATTTAAAAAGCAATGCTCTTCTGGAAATGGGATAAGTAGAGGTGGTATGGGATAGCGGTTGTGTGAGTCATGACAAGTCATGTAACATATCTGAGCCTCAGTTTCTCTAGTTATAAAATGAGAATAATAATACTTGTAATATCTACCACCCCCATGGTGATTTGGGCAGGAAAGTGCTCTGCAAGCTTTTTAGCACTTTATAAACGTGGGTTACTGAATACAGAAGGTCCAAATGTTGGTGCATCTTGGTATCCTGAAGCAAGGCTTACATTCTGAACCTGAGGACTCATCACTGCATGGGGTCCCACTGCAGCCAGTTTTCTCCAAGCAACATTTCGTATGATTTAGGACAGCTTGCTTATCCTAAGGGAGCAACAAGGTTCCACCCTAGGGATGGAGGTGAGAGGGTAACCTGATTTATGTCAATGTCCTGGCCATTTCTGCTGCACCCAAGGGCCTCCTCTGTCATACCCAGGCCACTAATCTGACTACAGACATTGGCTGGGGAAGCACAGCAATGGATAATCAGGTCAAGAGAGCCACTGCTTAATTGGTAATATTGAGTATGGAGTCTGGCCTGCCTGTTCCCCCAGTTAACAAGGAGAGGGAGAAGAGAGCCCTGGGCTGCACTTTATTAAACTTTATCTTTTCTCTGGGTTTCTTCTTGTTTATGTTACCTAGGAGGTAGAAACAGAAATTGAAATTCTGGGAACCTAGATAATTTTTTTAACTTGATTTTTACGGTTCAGTGATTGGTGGATGATCCCATTAAGTTTTTGGTGCTATACTCCTGTAGTTTCCTACCCCTCCCCTCTCCCAATCCCTAAGCTACTACTATTATGGCTGTCATACTCACTTTTAACTTCATATTTCTTTATTTTTGTCCTAAGGGCATCATTATGTAACAATAATAGATAGCATGTAAATAATGCTTTAAGGCTTGTAAAGCTCTTTGCAAATATCCTCTCATTGTAATCTCACAAAACTGGGAGGTAGGTACTATTATCCCTCTTTTGTAGATGAGGAAACTGAGGCAGATGACAGTTAAGTGACTGGCCCAGGGTCACACAGCTAGTAAGTGTCTGAGTCCAGATTTGAACATAGGCCTTTATGACTGTAGGCTGACCCCCATACCTGGAATTTACTCCCTTCTCACCTATGCCTTTCAGAATGCCCAGCTTGCTTGAAGACTACACTCAAATGCCCCTTTCTTTAGGAAGGCCAGCCTGATCCTTCTCATCTGAGAGTGACTTTCCCCACATAATTATTTGGTGTTTATTTTGAGAGGCAGCGCAGTATAGGGCATAGATGGCTAGCCATGGAACCAGGAAGATCTAAGTTCCAATTCTGCCTTTGACACACTGGCTACATGACCCTAGGAAGGCCATTTCCCTTCTCAGTACTCTGGTCAAGTCTCTAAGATGACAAGTTGTAGAGCACGTGTTAATAGTTATTAGCAGAGAGAATGCCCTCATTTGGGAGTTCCTCATATCAGAGGCTCACTGTCTATTCCTATTTATTTAATATATACTTAATGGAGATACAGGCTATAATCTCCAGTTGAATGTAAGCTCCTTGAAGGCAAAGACTGTTTGATTTTTGCCTTTGTATTCCTATTTCCTGATATATAATGCATTTCTGATAAATAATAGGAGTTTAATCCTTTATTTAGAATCCTTTAATAAATCTCTACTTTGCACCTGCAGCTCTGCCTGGTTTCAACTCAATGGAATAAGATCCCACGTGGTGCTCACCTCATCCCCTAGTCCCGAGTTTCCAGCTCCTTTTGTGCATTGTCTTCCTCTATATTAGACTATAAGCTCCTTGAGGGCAAGGACTGTCTTTCTTTTTCTCTTTAGCACAGTGCCTGGCACATAATATATGATACATTTGTATTGAATTAAATTGGATTGGTTGCATGATTGACTGGTTGACTGATTGGATTCAGCCTATCATGACCTTTCTGGATTCTCACTACCTTAATTAGTATATTAGCTTCCTATTTCTATTACTATGTTCAAGGAATCGCACTCCTTCTGCTCACTACAATTTGATAATTTCCCAGCTCATTTGGTGATGATCCAGGGTGTGCTGTGGCACCTAGTTCACAGATACTACATTGAGTATCAGTCTCAAGGTCATTTTTGCCTGGTAAGGCTAATTTTTCCCACATATGAGGAGCAGAGTATAAACTCTTTGAACTGAGGATTCTCTCTTGGAGTAGTGGGCTTTCAAGTTTATATCAAAAGATTAGGGATATGACCTGAACAACTCTAACATTTCTTAGTAATCTCCAATAGGGAGATCCCTCTCAAATCTCTCGAAATAAACCCTTCTGGTACCTATTCATATTTTCAGCATATGCCACTTCAAAGAATAATGAGCTCCCTGTAGTGACTGTGCATCATGTAAAGGATTCTCTTCTCTTTGTCTTAAAATTACTGCTCTGAGACTTCAAGGTGATCGCCCTACTTCTAGTATTCTGGGATATGGTAAAAAGTAAAAGTCTACATTCATCTAATCCACATCTTTCTTTCAAGATTATGCATCGATCATATCTCCTTATCCCTTGAAGCTGAAGAAACCTAATCTTTTATCCCTACATCAAGAGAGAATTAGAAGGCAAGGGTCAGGAAGACATTGATATTTTGACACAATATGAACCTTTGCATTATGACATAACACCACCTTTATATTATGACATAATACAAAACAGGTGACTCCATTCTCTCCAACCAATAAGAGTAAATGCTTTCCAAAAGTCATAGATTTTCAAGGGATATTTACCCAAAGAACTTCACAGATCTTACCTGCCGATACTTAAATAGGAAGTTCATGCAGGATGGGGACAAGGTCTGCTCAATGTAGTCTCTAGAACCTGGAACGGTAAGTGGACTTAGCTGGAGAAAGCAAAATTCAGGACAGGTAAGTGGGATGACTATATTCCACAGCAAGTAGCAAACTCATGTAATTTATTACTGGTGAGATAGGTGGAAAATACAGGGTGTCCCAAAAGTCTCAATGCAGTTTCAAGCTTTAATAACTTCAACTTATATAAAAAACATTTGAAAGTCTTGTTATATATATTTTTAATACATTTGATATGATTCTTATTAAAATTCAATGTTAATCACCATCTGAAGTTGTACGTTGTTCTAGACCATTTTCAAATTTTGTGAAAACTTCCATAGGTTGATGCTAGGGAAATGAAAGGATCGCATTCTTAATCTTAGCCTAAAAACCATCCAAAGAATGAGATTTGGGTACACACACGATGGTTTTGCTATGACCTCACTAGAAAAAAAATTCTAATGGAAACAGATCAAATGACTAAGGTGGCCAAAAAAGAAGACCTCATATATAGATCTACCAGTCTGAGGAAGTGGCATCCAGAACCGTCACACAAGCAACAAATAATATCAGGGGGCCTCATCTTGTGAAAGGTAACATTTTAAAATTATTATTAAAATTCATAAATCCACATGAGCATAAGAGAAAATTTAAATAAAGTTTCATATGATTTTTGGTAAGTTTGTAGCATTTAAAAATAAGAGCAATGACGATGATGGTGATGACAGTATTAAGAATAACCAGTATGTATACAGTGCTTGCTATATACCAGGCACTGTGCAAAGGGTTTTACAATTATGATGGCGTTTGATCCTCACAACAACCTTAGGAAGTAGGGGCTATTATCACCTCCACTCTACAGAAGAGGAAACTGAGGCAAGCAGAGGTTAAGTGACTTGCCCAGGGTCACACAGCTGGTAAATGCCTGAGGCTGGATTTGAACTCAGACCTTCCTGATCCCAGGCCCAATGCTCTATGTCCATTTATGCTTCTGAAGTTACGAAAGCCTAAAAGTGTACTAAGACTTTTGGGGGGGCTACATAAATAAATTTTTTAAAAGTTTGTATGCATCCATAGGAGCTTATCACAGAAAAGCTGAAGGGCAGTATGCCATGGAAGAATGACTATTTCACTAAGTTGTCAAAAGACCTGGGTTCCAGTGCCTGCCTGACCACCTAACAGTCATGTGACCTTGGTTGACTCAAGTAACCTTATTGTTCTTCAGTTGTTTCAGTTGCATCTGACTCTTTTTGACCCTATTTGGGATTTTCTTAGCAAAGATGCTGGTGTGGTTTGTCATTTCCCTTTTCTAGCTCATTTTACAAATGAGGAAACTGGGGCAAACAGGGTTAAGTGACCTGCCCAGGGTCACATAGCTAGTAAGTGTCTGGGGCCAGATTCCAACTCAGGAAGATGAGCCTTCCAGACTCCAGACCTGGCACTCTGTCCACTGTACCATTTAGCTGCCCCAAGTAACCAACTACCAATGAGTCCTAATTACTCATTGGTAAAATGAAGAGTTTGTTCTAAAACCATGTCTAAGTTTCTTTCTCACCCTGACAGTCTATGACTGTAACTTCTGAAATGAAAAACAGAGGATAGCATGCCCTCAGAGAAAACATCCCTTGGAATTGACACCTGTAATAATGGACCATGGCATGACCTGACACACTGACCATCCCAGGTTCTGAGATCTCTGTCAATCAGCAAGTATGTACATATCTAGTGACTTTCAAGGATGGCAATGATGACGACCATGAAATTAATGGCTGCTAGATGGTATAACGGACGGGGAGGGAAACTTAAGAGTCAGGACCACCTGAATTTAAATCCTGCCTCAGACATTAGGCAGGTCATTGATTCTCTGTGTCTCAGTTTCGTAGTCCATCAAATGGGCATAATCAATGACCTTATGGGGTTGTCATAAGGATCAAATTAGATAACATAGTTAAGCACTTTGCAAACCTTAAAGTGTTATATGTCGTTAATATTCAGTTATTTTTAGTCAAGTACAATTCTTCATGACCCATTTTGGGGTTTTCTGGGCAAAGATATTGGAATGGTTTGCCATGTTCGTATCCAGATCATTTTACAGGAGGAAACCAAGGCAAACAGAATTGAGTGACTTCCCCAGGGTCACATAGCAAGTAAGTAACTGAGGCCAGATTTGAAATCGGATATCTTCCTGTCTTCAGATCAAGCGTTCCACAGCACCACCTAGCTCCCCCCTTAAAGTGCTGTGTAAATGTGAGTTATTATTATTATTATTAAACAACTCAAATTTGTATAGTGCTTAAATGTTTATAAAGAATTTTCTTCATAAGAATTCTATAAAGTAGGTGGGACAAAATACTATTTCCATTTGACAGATGAGAAAACTAAGGGTTAGAAAAACTAAGTGACTCATCTATGATCATGTAATTATGTAAGTGTCAGATTCAATATTTGATCCCCCATGTTCTGGCTTTAGGTCCAGTGCTGTTTCTGTGTGTCCAGTACTGTTCTGGGTGCTGAGGAGGGGCACAAAAGAAAGAAGAGATCAAGTCCCTGTCTTTGAGGAATTAACAATCTCATTTGTCTTGGCAGAAAAGATTAACACATATGAATGTGAAACTATTACAAGAACAAGTTGCACACTATAGGTATGTGCTTTAATGTTAAACTGTATTACAGCCAATAGATGCTGTGGAAGGAAGAGAAAAGAAGAAGTGAGGTGCAATGGTGTTCATAGGAACAGGCATACAGGAGGAGGTGGGGCTTAGGCTAGACATTAAGGTAGGGAGGAAAGGGAACATGTTTTCTCACTTTAACAAAGCAAAAATGTCCCCCAGAGCAGAGGCCCAGCAACAAGACCCAGTGGTTATTTTTGTTAATTTGTTATTCTGGAAAACTGGCTGGTTGTTTGTTTTAAGACACTTTTAAAAACTTTCTTAGGCCTCTTTGATTTTGATCTCTTGAAAAAAACAAAACAAAAAACCTTGTACATAATGACACACAACTAGTAAGTTTTAGGGTTTAACCCCCCAGGTCTTTCTACCTAATTCCTTGTTCAGTGCATGAAAATGTGGCCAGTATTATCATGCCCATTTTACAGAAGAGAAGATTCAGGTTCAAAGGCAATATATGACTTGCCAGAGGTCAAATGGTAACAGGTAGGGCCAAGACTTTGTCTAGAGGTCCAATGCTCTTTCCATTAAAACATGATGGCTCACTGTAGTACATTGGATTCATTTCCTTAGGTTCCTACTCCAGCCTCAGTTGTGAACGTGCTGAAATCACCTTCTTTCTTTTATTGGTATTTGGGGGACAGACTTTTTTTTTTAATCTTTCCTTCCCTCTTCTGCCACCCGCATCTTTGTCAGTGTAAGAAGCTCTTCTAGGTGGAAACAATCTGGACCCTGCCTAAAACAGCCCTTGGCTAACTCTGGTAAAAGCTACTAGGTCAATTCAACAAATACTTAAGCACCCTCTCACCCCAAAAGAGCTCATATTATACTGTGGGGCTAGGAGGGTACAGTACAGAACCCATCTCCATGTCCACCTCCCAGCCAATGTTAGCCCCTAAGGCCTCAAATGCCTTTAGACCCCAGCAGTGAATCTCCATTATTTTTTCTTTAGACTTTGCCTAGTCACCTGGGCTCCCAAGCTCATTATTTGTGATGGATATCGCTTCTGTCCCTGGATTTGTCTCTTTGCTAATCTCATTGCTTCAGAGTGGCTCATGTGACTTTTCCTCCAGTGGATATCTTCCTTTCCCTGTGTCATTAGTCTTATCTATCAAATGAGACGTGTGCAAAGCACTTAGCAGGGCTCGTTCCCCTCCTCCCTTTCCCATCTTCAGCACCTTCGAAAGAGACAAAGAGCTAAAGCCACAATCGTCGGTGTTTCTTTAAAAGAAGAAAATATTAAGTTGCAGTTCTGCACCGTAAGCCAAGATCAGAGGCCTGTTGACTTCAAGGAAGGAGGCATTGGTCTCTTTCCAGCTCATGAGACCAGCTGGAATCCAAGGGTCAGGCCAACCTTTTCGGCTTTCTTTATAAATGCAAGCAAAGCTCCATAGACAGCTAGAGCTTCCCCTTCCCTCCTTTACTTTTTGCTATATTCTTACATGTTTTTCAGTCTAACCTAACATTTTGGACTGAGGTGTGTGCGTGCATGCGTGCGTGTGTGTGTGTATGTACGTGGGTGCATGCCTTTTAAGAGCCTCCTAATTCTAACTGTTCTACACTTGCCTCAGCTAGAATCTAAACACAGATTCTTGAATTATGTAGTTGGCAATTGTCATTTCTCTATATACATTTAAGGGTCTGTGGCCTCCCATCTTCCACACAGCAGATGGGGACCTGGAACCAAAATTTCATGATTCCTAACTTGACTTCTGGCTTCTGGTTACTAAGAACTGCAAATTTAAGAGCCCCAGTCTGGATCTCCTGACTTCTAGACCTAGGCCTGACTTCATTTCTGCCATAGACATCTCAGCACCAGTACTAAATCAAACTCAATAGCGAAATTCCTTTTCATAGAGAGGACATTCCTGGCAGTAAGCTTATCATTAACCAAAAACATGGAGATGATCACTGAACAAAAGCAGCTTCATGAGACTTTTTTTGAAATCTGCTGGCAAGAAAATTTTTTTAAAAGGGTTTTTAAAAAAATTTACCATCCCCTAGTAATGTGGGGGTGTTGGTCATGAAGATCAATGCAACCCTTTCTGTCAATGAGCTTTAACTGGGAGGTAGAATACAGAGTGGGAGAATCTCAGTGTTTGCCCCAGCTGTGAGAATTTTACTTACTGCTTAGGAAGTGAATATGCACCCCAGGAGACAAGTATCTGCCACTTATATCCATCTTAAAAAATTATTTCATTTCTTTTCACTTGGCCACAGTGTGAACTGTGATCTTTGTGAAGGGAATAATGAATAATAGGGAAATGCCAAAAACACAGTAGTTTCCATGTACGGAGGCACTTATAGATTTTCCTCACTGCCTCCTTTGTTTTTCTTTTGAAAATTTGTTCTTTGTTCCTATTTTACATCTTTGGCTCTCTGTGTTCTCTCATTGGCTTCTGCTTAGCAGATGATACTAGCTAGCATGGACCTAAAATTTGGATTAGCAAACTAGAAGAAATAAATGAGCTCCTTCTGGAACAGGAGATTTCAAGCATTAGCCCTATAGGCAATTGAAGAGATCAGAAGAATCTCAAGTACATGGAGCATGTCCAGCCCTGTGTTCGCAACAGCCTACTAGGGCCTCCTTCAATGTAGTTTAGTTCAATTCAGCAAGTATCTTCACTGTGCTACATACTGGAAATATAAAGAGGTAAATAAAAGTCCCTGCTTGACCTTAAGGAACTTATATCCTCCTATTCCTAGGCTGCAGGACTAATGCCTAGCACTAGGTCAGGAGTTTGCAATAAATGGAACACACACAGAAGGGGTGAACTCTGGTCTCAAAGTGGCCAAACTCATTGGAAAAATGGCAATTGTTGATAGATTATGAGACTGGAGAGACTCCCCGGTGCTCTACATTTTCACCCAGGCACTCCAAGGGCCCTCAGACTGTGAAGTATTCAATACTTAGAGCAGAGGTCTTTCCAACCTGTTTTATACCTTGGACTCCTTTGTCAAATTGATGAAGCCTATAAACACCTCAGAATATATTTTTTAATAATTAAAGGGAAAAAATTTCAGTTAGAGGTTAGTGCAAATAAAGATGTATTTTTCCCCTCATCCAAGATCATGGATCCCGTGAAATCTATCTACAGATTCCATAGCTAAAAACCTTTTTTTAAGTGGAAGATTTCCCTGAGATGTACCGAGTACGTAAGAGGCAGAATAACCCGGTCAAAAGAGCTCTGAATTTTGAGTCATGGGGATCCGAGCCCAAATACCCATGCTGCTACTCACTACTTGTGTTACCCTGGGCAAATCACTTCATCTCTCTGGGCCTATTTTCTCGTATATAAAATGATGGGATTGGGCTAGATCATTTCTCATGTCCTTTCTAGCTCTAAATTTATGCTTCTCTGATCCGATAATCTTTGAAAAAGGCATCTGGTGGGCTTCCCTTGGATGTGGCTTCCATGCTCCTCCTACTTCCATGACATACTCTTACCACTTCTGCTCAAATCCATGGGGCAGCTGCCTTTACTATTTTTTTTTTACATCCTGTTTGCAAGTAGGAGAAGAACTAGATTAGCTACTTCACACAAATTTCCTAAAAGTTTTCCCGCTCCAACCCTAGGCACTGGTGTCATTTATATTGGAAATATCTATTTCATAAGGATTCTCTAGTCTCCCCTGATGGCTTAGCAAAGCAAGACATTTAGGCACTGTTGGTCTTCATTAAATCTGGGTAAAGGACCCTTTAAATTCCTAGGGCCCACAACCAGCCTGAGCACAAAGGTATAAAAGAGAGTGGAGACAAACTAGATCTTTCCCAAGCAAGTTGCCAAGACCACGAAAAGCCTTTCAGTCTCTCAATACTTCACTGGTTCTATTGGCTTTCTGAATTGCTTTTGATACTTATAGATGGATTTGACTAATTCTGCCCTTGATTTTGCCCACTATTGATGGCCCTGTTACTGACCTTCAAGTTACTCTCCTGAATTTATGCCTTGGTACCTCTAATAATATTTATATTCCTTGGCTTGTGGTTGTGTCCTATCCTGATCTTTCACTGAAAAGGAATTTCCCTAAATGCACACATACGTGCGCGCACACACACACACACCTCCCTCTTTGCTAATGCAATTATTAAATTACTTCCCTTATGCTAGGGTCAGTTCCTTGAAATTGGCAGGTACTTTGCCTGAAATATTATGGTAAGATTTTAGAATTTTTCAATTAATTAATCTGAATTATTTTTCCTTTGACTGTCTTCCTCCTCCTACAAATATACACAAAGTCTTATCAGTTTTTCTAGGTATGAATCAAAGACAGAAACTATGACAATAAAACTACGTCCTTCCAGCCAGCAACGACTCTTTCTAGAGGTTTTCATAGCAACACTCTGAGCAATAGAATAATGAAAACCTGTGCTGTGTAAGTTAGGATTCCACTCTCCAGCAAATAATTCTAGTCATCTTACGGAAAGGAAATAGGGCAGGGCACATCTTAGAACCAGCTGGATAGGAAGCTTTTAAAAGCAGCAGACAGGTCCTCTGCAAGTAAGAGGGTGCTCCAGACCAGCCTGCCTGTAGATTGTTAACACTGCTCCTTGCCTGCTGCTTTCAGAAACTCCTGTTCCCATATCCCCATTAGCCAGTCCTCATTTCTCCCGATTTTCCCAAAAGCAAACATGATTGAGTGCCCTTTCCCTATTTCTTTTTATAGATAATTTATCACACGAGAACATTTTAACATTCTGCTTCCACTAACTACCTTCTCTTCTCCCCCCAGCCCTTGCCCTGCAGCAGTTCAAAAATTCATCAAGACTAGCTAGCACCAATAAAATGACAATACTGTTACACACATAGATAGGGTTCAATGGTAGACTCGTTGCTTTACTAAAATTCTAGAGCTTCATGAAAATAAAAAAAAGAGTGAGCTTTAAATAAGCAAGGACCAATATTCAGTGGGGGGGGGAGGAAGGAGAGAGGAAGTGGTTTGAGCTTCCAATTTGCCTGTGATCAGTAAGAAGGTCTTCTCCCTATTGTCTACGAAGGGAACAATTCTGTTCTTTGCTTCTTTCATCTGTGGGTGCTCTTAGACAGTTTCCTGAGTGAAGCCCTGATACCTAAATTACTACTCCAGATGCTTCTCTGAATAATGTGGCAAAGGAACAGACAAGTGACTGTGTGTAGGCATCTAAACTAGGAAGAAAGGTTCTTTACTGAGCTCTGGAAGATGGTTCAGAAGGTATATAATGGAGGGGAAGTGCATTCCCTACCCCTCAGGAGGAAGTCAGGATCACAGATGTAGACCTCAAAGGGACCTAAGAAGATATTTGGTACAACCCCTACATGAGGCACCTGAGACCCAAAAAGGGTGAGTCACCCAACTTAAAGGTTGAAAAATGAATTCTCGTGTCCAAGCTCCTGAACTTCTGACTCAATAAAGTCCTTTTTTTCATGTTACTTATAACTGAGAGAGGTGGAAGTGGGGAGAAATGATAAATCACCATCACAGGCATTCCTTAGGAAAAATTCTGCTCTATATTCTATAATTCTATTCTCCATATCCCACTTTACATTCAGGCACTTAAACTATCCCTAGACCAATGAGACAGGTGTTTCTTGTTCTTTTAAAGAGAAACAACAACAGTTAACAACATTGCTAATGTTGATAATGCCAATAATAAAAACTAGAATCTATATAGTGCTTTAGAGGTCACAAAGCACTTCACAGGGATTATCTCATCTGCTCCTCACAACAACACTGGGAGGTAGGTGCTACTATCCCCATTTTACAGATAAGAAACCAAGATAGGCAGAGGTTAAGTGACTTTCTAAGGGTCTAGTTTAGTACTCATTGTTATATGTTTTCTTTCTATGCATTTTTCCCTAAAAGGGTTTATGTATAAAATTTCACTTTTAATTGGAATCTTAAGGACTGAATGAATGATAAATTCAGCAAACACCCTGGTATCCACCGTTGTATGAACTACAATTCTCAATTGACTGATGTAATCAACTCTAGTCCAAAATACAAGTAAAGCAATGGACTCTGGGGTTTTAGTTGTCCCCTTTCCCAACCTCTCCCCCAGGTATATTACTTCCTCCAGGTATCTCATAAGATCCAGATAGATTTGTTCCAACTATATACAACTTACTGACCTAAAATATTAACAACTGATTTGCATTTATAGGCAGGCATGGCTTCCTCAATGGAATATTAGCTTCTTGAGAGCAAGAATTATCTCATTTTTGTCTTTGTAACCCTAGCACCTTGAACAGTATCTGAAATATAGTGGATACTTATTACATCCTTGTGGATTCATTTGGTCTTTCATAATGTTAACCTGGGATAGTAGGGTCAGTTCTGAGATGCTTTCCTAGTAATCACAGAAAGGATTTGCTTCAATGTAGTTCAGTGTATTTTAGAATTTTCTACCTCCTTGGAGACTGGGGATCTGTACGCTATACACTGAAACTCTGTTTACCTGGACACTGACCACCCAGTGTCCCTCAGGGGTCACCAACATAATACTCGGCCTGATATTATACCTAGAGCTGACTTTTGCAAACCAGTCCAGGAAAGGTTTATAGAAATTAGAAGCAACTAGAGAACAGAAGATCGAGATTTTTCCCTATTTTAAAGATCTTAAATAGCCCTTCCTCCTTAGTAAATATCTCCCTCTTATCCCGAGGAAAAGATATAAACTTCTTTCTTTGACTCTGAAAGTTCTCCAAAACCTGGCCTCAATTTACTTTTCTTTTTACCTTATTTTTCAGTATACAACACTCCTCTTCTTGTACTTTGATCTGGTTAAATTGTTACTTTTGCTGCTTCTTGCACATGAGATGCCCATCTCTCATCTCCAAGTCTTTGCAATGGTCATTCCTCACGTCTGGAATGGCCTCCCTCCTTGCCTCCATGTTCAGAGTCCTTTCTTCCTTCAAGCCTCAGTTCAAACACTTCTTTCTATTCAAAATCTTTCCTGAACTTTCCACTTGCTAGTGCTCTCCCTCCCTAAACTACCTAGTATTTCATTTCAATTTATCCTCTGCACATTCATTTGTATACATATTGCCACCCCAATAGCATATACGTTCTTTAAAAGGTAAGGACTATTTTATTTTGTCTCTACCCCCAGGACTTACCATGGAGGCTGGTGCACATTAGAAGCTTAATAACTGACTGGGGCAGGGATGCGGAACGTGACAAATGAAGCAAATGAATCAGCAAAAGAATAGAGGAATTTTACTACATCAATTCAGTTGAACCACTAAAATGTTGGATCTGAATTTTTCTCTTAAATATTACCTTTCTCCAACTTGCCTCTTGCCATTGTTCCAATGAAAGACATTCCTACACTCCCTGCAAACCTCACCCCCACCCCAGCTTCTCTTCATGCTTAGGCTGGGCAAAAGAACTCTGATAGTCATTAGCCATGGCTGTCCTGGTTGAAGGGGAAAGGGTGTCAATGTGTCTGATAGATGGGTTGACACCAATATAGGAGATTTTCATTTGATAATTCATAAGGTGGATTTCAGGCTTCCAAATTTATGTAACAACATATATGTATAGATGTAAACCTCATACAAGTTAGCCTAAATATTATACTACACATCAGCCAAAACAGTAAACTAGAGAGCTAGAGCTGAGAAGCCTTTTGTTCACGTGTGGTTTTTTTTTAATGGGGCCATCCTAAATCCCATGAAGTCCTGAACCTCCCTGAGTATCAATTTCCTCAATGTAACATGGAAATTAAAACATTCATTCTACTTGCCTCCCAATGTAGTCATGATAGTTAACACAGATGATAACTGTGAAAATGCTTTGCAAATGAAGGGTATATAAAAACAAAGTAATACCATTTATTAAAACACATAGGTTGTTACCTGTTCCACCTATACCTATGGATAACCTCACTCCCAAGAGTGCTATGCTGGGCCCTGATGAGACATAAGGGAGAGAATTGAGTGATTAGTATCATTTTGGAATCCAATTCAGTTTCTGACCTCCTTCTCTGATCTCCGGCAGATCAGCAGATGGCCAATGGTTCACAGGAATAGCAGGGCTCAATGGGGTGTGAAGAATGTGCCCTGAAAAAAAGAGGTGATTCTCTCCCCCTCTCCTTGCCTAACCTTGTACAAAGTGTGACTTTTCCCACATGCTTTGTTTCCTTCCCCCTTTCTCTTTCTCCTTCTCCTTTCCCCTCCCCTCTCCTCCCTCTAGCTCTCTTTCTGTCACTTTGCTATTTTAACCCACCATCTTACTCCTGAAAGTTTGCAGCCTGCACTTCACATCCAAGAAGTCCCTTATTTTAGTGATGCACAGAAAGGTTAAGCAGCCCAAGTCCTACTCTGGTCAAAGAGCAACAAATCCAAAGTCATGAATCTCTTCATTTTCTGCCACATTATGCTTATCTAATTGCATGCACTTTGGCTGCATTTGACATCTTCAAAAATAAAGATGCTTATTAAAGTTTTCTTACATCTACAAGATTGTCAGCACACCCCTTTGATTACATACTAATCCAGGCTACCCTTCTCACCCCTGGAAGGAAAGAAGACCTTTTGGCCAATCACACCACCAAACAGTGAACAGATGCAGGATCCCAAAACACTGCCTTTCAAAACTGTATTTGAAGCAAGAACTTTCACATTTCAAACATGTAGGGAGCCTATCGAGTTTCAGGAGGCAGGAGTTACATAACCATTTTACAGAAGGGCAAAGAGAAAGAAGTCACCCTAGGCAAGTGTGAAGGCTCACCTTGCCATGGATGACATGCAATACCTTTTCTGCCTTCTTTCCTCCCCAAGATATTTTTCTCTTGCTGTATAATTTTTATTATTAGTTCTGGTTTTTGTATCACAGAAATATATAGAGTTATAAGCTAGAGAGCCTTAGGCTATTTTAAATAGATGATAGCACCCAGGATTTTTTTTTTTTTCTGGAAGAAAGTTTGCAACTTGGTTGAGGAACCTTGGTTTGCTCTAATGATATGAAGTTCAAAGACATCCTGGCTTGTCTTTCTACATGCCAGCTGAATGAATTATCCCAGGATCACAGAAAAAGAAACTGTAGTACAAAATATTCAATACAAGTGAAGGAGAAAGGACCCAAACTTCTAATCAAAGGTATATTGTTGCATTGCTGTACTTACAAGATTTCCCTCTTCCTCCACGATGTACACATACTTACCTAACCTGGCACTCCTCCCTCTATTTCAGTCTTTGTTTTGTACTGAGCCAGTGAGGAAAATGAGATATTCCTACACAAAAGAATAATGTATTGAAGGAATATAGACCAATTCTAAAAGGAAGTAAAATGTTTCTGAAGTATTTGCTTTAAAATGACGTGATCTACATAAAATTTGTTGGCATTCTCACACAAAAAGAAAACAGTCTGCTTGCTAGCTAGCCACCACCACTTTCTAGCTCAGTTCAGTGAAAATTTATAATGTGGATAAACTGCCTGCAGAAAAGTGAGAATGAGACACATACTAGGATCAAAGTCCTATGGGCTTAACTTTTCCAAACTTCTCCACTTTTTACAAAAAATCATGGAATCTCTGAGTGGGAAGGAACCTTATAGACTGTTAACAATAAGATCAACTTTTTACCCATGAGAAACTGAATCCCAGAGAGGATAAATGATTTGCCCAAGGCCACACAGTTAGCTTATGTCAGTGCTGGGATTAGAAATCAGGCCACTGACTTCCAGTACAGAGTGTAGTCACTTCTTGAAATTTTAGCGCAAGTACTGGAGAAAAAATGAAAATAAAGGCAGCTTCCCCCCTTTAGAAATTGAGTAGGGGAATATATCATAAAGAGTAAGAAGAAGCCAAAGGAACTGGTTAAAAGCAGAGCAGAAATGGAATAGGTGGCTGGTCTTGAAGTCAGGTTGAGCCAAGTCTTTTCTCTGACACATAGTCAGTAGGAACCTAGGCAAGTACCCCAGGCAGCTCCCTAAGGATATAAGTTTCAGAGTTGGTATTGAAGTACAATGATGGAGAATATTCCCTTTATCAAGAAGATCACATATTTAGTTCAAAGGAAAGGAACTGGGAGACAGTAAAGCCAAAGAAGTGCCAAAGGAAGTTTCAAATATATGTGGGGTTATATATGAGGATCCTGACCAGAGATGTTCTGTCTTTAGAAAGAATAGAATACATGAAGTTAGGGATTAAACAGAGTCAAAATAGTCCTCTGAGTAGGGCAATGATGAAAGAAGTAACAGAAAGTTTAGAGAAGTTCTTTAGCTCTTTGGGTGCTGGAAGTGGTCAGTAAAAGAGGATAGATTCACTTTGGTCAAGAGTGATTTATCATAGCAGATGTTTCAGGTTGGAAGTTACCATAGAATCAACTTCCGTGATTTTACAGATCAGGAAACTGAGAGCCAGAGAGAAGAAGGGCCTTGCCTAAGGTTACATGGGTTGTAAGTAACAGAACACACATTTGAGCTCAAGCCACTCTTGTCCTGAAGAGAGGAGGACAGACTAGATGGCATCTCAAGGTACCTTATAGCTCCAGAGATCATCCAAATAACCCCATTATCAATGAAGCAGTATGTTAACAAGACTCTTTTTCATTGTTGCTGCAAAATAAAACAGCTGTTGGAGCAGAGGGAACACCATTAAAAAGATCATTGGTAGGCTAGGATATCCATTAGGATTCAGCTCAGATGCTCCCCTCATAACTGGAGAGACAAAGGCCCTGCTGATTGATATGATCTCTCAGGAACTGGAGGACGAGGATGAGGGGCAGTATCAATAGTGATTGGGTATTGAATAAAAAGCTAGCAACCCCATGAGGAAAATCTTTGGTCCCCATTCATCATAGTTCTTATTTCTAATAGAAACCCCCTTAATAGCTCACATGGTATCTCTGTCTCCACTTGAGTAGATAAGCAGCCATTTCTGGGCAGCGTTTGCTATCAACTCAGAGGAAGGTAAAAAGCTGGGAAGATTATGAAAAAAACATGCAATTTCTCCAACAAATATATTTGTTAAATGGCCATGGAAAGTGTTTACTTGGCGTAGGTAGGAGATAGGGACAGGAGAGCTGAGAAATCACAATGAGGTTCTTTTGGGGGGGGCAATTTCTTTTTTATTACCCAGATGAAGAAACATGATCACCATCAGAAATGAAAATTATTTTGTAATAGGCATTTATTATGAGCCAGCAACTAGGAGAGAGTACAAAGTACGTTGAAAATACAATCCCAGATGACTAGATATGTCTCCTGAGTGTGAAACAACCTCCTTCATAGAAGCATTGTCAAACTGTCCGAGTTGGTCTTCAAACCAATGTTGTACTGCTCCCTGTTTCATGGAACTGGCTCCTACCTCTTCTCATCCCTTAGCTTTTGGTTATTCAAGAACTTGGAACCCTTGTCCCACACTTCCATCAAAATCTACCTTCAGGAAAGATTCAGAGTTTCTGTCCCTATGTTCTCTCTTCCAGGTACTGAAGTTGTCATTTCTTAAGAGGTAAGTTGGTGTGGTGGAAAGGTAAGATTCTCAGACTCCAAAATCATCTCTGCTACTTCCTATGTATGTTACCTTAGTTAAATCACTAAAGCTCTCTTGCCCTTAGCTTGCTTATCTGTAAACTGTGAGGTTGGGACCAGGTTATCTCTAAGCTTACTTCTAGTTTTAAATTATCTGATTCTAAGTCCTTTCAATATTATAGATGAGAAAATTGAGGACCAAAAAGTATAAAGTGTCGTGCCCAGGTCATATAGTTAATTTAGATATACTGCCCTTTGTTTATCAATTAGCTGCAAACTTATTTCCACCTGCTGCATATCTTTAAAATATTATATATCTACATATATACAAATATACATATATGTATATATATAATGTGTGTGTATATATGTGTGTAAACATACACACACACACATATATGCCTTTGAGTAACTAAACTAGATCAAGTTTCACATGGTTAGTTGCCATCCATCATATAACAATCTCCTGGAAACATTTCTTGTGCATTCTAAATATTAAATAAACGTTGAGTTGAACTAGCTAAAAAAAAGTTGCCAAGAAAGTATCTGGAATAAGAGTTCTTAGCTGGAACTCTACCAACCACAAACCCAAAGTCTACAGTCAGGTGAGAACTGATTTACATAACGATGACGCTGAGGCTCTGCAAGTTCCCAGTGTCTCCTTTGAATAATCAACCGTTCCTGTCTATTCAGTGGTTTTCACCTTGAGTTGATTTTATTATATTTTTATTCTTAGAAACTAGTTTATCAATGTATGAAGGGCTAGCCTTGGATAAAATTGTGAAGTTGGTGAAATTGTGGGTGCTCTCCCTCATATACCCCTCCTTTCAGTTGACTTCTGTTTTCTTCTCACCTCTACCCAGTTAGCTCCTTTCTCTCATCGAACTGTAAAGTAATCCCTGCTGAAATGTTAATAACGCCTTAAGGTGTGACCTGTACCAGGGTTATTTGCATTTTAAAAAGAGAGTCTGGAAGGTGAAAAGATCTTCCAGAGTCTAACTCATAATGGCATTATTTTCAAACCTTAGAAGGTCAGGGATAGAGTTGTTACTTTGGTGGATAGGAGGAGGAGGGAGGACCTAATGACAAATTTCCTTTAGGTGGCAGAAATCTGCATCTCTTTGTAAGGCTAGTGACATTTGTAGGGCTTATATCCTAATTATTAACTTTTAAATTTGTTCAACCAGAATACCCCATTATTCCTGAACCATGCTATATAAGATAATGTTTCCTATGTCTATAAGTGAATACAATCAGTAGCATACATCAATGGAAAATACCAAAACAATTTATCTCTAGAAAAATACCGCAAAATGTGAATCAGGGCAAACTATTCTCAGATACCTGTGGTCATTAAGAATGTATAACTAAACTTCTTTAGTCTGTTACAGTGATCAGACTATGATGTCACCTGAAGGCATATATTCCTATATGTGAACTATCAAAATCACGATGATGATGATGATAATGATATGAATACTAAGTTAAATGTATAAAGACTATAAAAGTACATAAAATATAACTTGGCATAAAGATTGAATTAAGAAGCAGGAAAGTAAAATGGAAATAAATGGAAGTCAGGAACCCTGGGTTGGATTCAAACAAAGACTAGCTGACTACTCTGAGAAGGATTTGTTACACAGGATGTTCCTATTCAGGTATGGGTTGAAAAAGATGGGTTTTGAGTCCTTTCTAATTCAGAGATTCCGTAAGTTCCAATTCTACCACAAAAAAATCAGTTGTGAGACACTGAGCAGTGGATAGGATCTAGAGCTACAATGGGTCTGAAAGGCAAGTCAGCCCAAAGTCCTCATCTTTCAGAGAAGGCACTTGAAGGTCAGAGAGTAAAAATAAGACTCATATGGCAGGGATTCAAAACAGATGCTCTGCCTCCAACATTCAGGCCTCTCTTTCCGTGACTCAGTACTGGCCTCATTTAATCTCTCCAGAACTCATTCTCTCTATCTGTAAATTGAAGAACCTAGGTAAGATGGTTCCTAAATTTTAAAATTCTATACTTCTGTTAAAAACAGAAGTTCTGCAAGATAGATTGCTCTGATGCTACATATTGCAAATTCTGATAACCAAAAAAATGTTTGCTTTGAAAAAGTAAATAAAATAATTAAATCATTATTGCCTCAAATGGAATCAAATGGTAGCATTTCACTTGGAAATTCAATGTCTTTAACACTTAATGTGTTAGGCAGAATTTAATTTTTAAAGGATTACTATGATTATCATTTTTATAGTCAATGCCTTCTGAAAGGGATCAATATTGTACATTACATGGAAGCATTTCTCATGCACTTGATTAATGCATTGTTATCATCAAAGTAATTAAAAGGAACAGGGTTATACACAATCAGCATGTACATCTTACTCAGCACCTCCTGGCAGTTGCTTGCAAAAATTAAACTCATTAATCACTGTGACTCCAAAGAAGAGAAAGCTTTGGAAAAATGAAAAAGCTCTATTTTATAGAGGAAAAAAATTCTCTAAAGCCAACATCTAGAAAAACTCCTGTCCCACTTTATAACATGAGAACATTAATCTCAAAAGGGAAAATGAGGTGGTTCCATTGCCATAAAATATAAATTAATATTCTGCTATTACAATACTCTAGACTTACTTAGGTCTGCAGGTAACATAGACAAGTAAATTATCATGGAAGTGTGCAGCAGAGACAATAGGAAAAACTAGGCTCTCAGAAATCAGTTTCCAGACTACTCTGTAACTTAACCATTCACCTGCTAATTCTGGAGAAGAATTGAGAGTTCAAGTTTTGGCCTCGAGCAGACAGTATTTCCTTCCTTCCTCCCCCTCAACAGGTAGTGTAATATACTAACAAAATGAACATGGTTGACCCCAATTCTCAGTTATAAATGTTTCAACATCATTAAATATCATGATTTAAGAAAAAAAATTAAATCACAAATGACCCTGAAAGATACCATAAATATAATGTATTGAGTACAAGCAGGATGCATTATGTTACTAATAATGATTTCAACGTAAGACATGGTAAAGGGCACTATCAAAGATAAGCATGGCTAGAAAAGCAAGTCAGCTGGTAAAGTATTGAGATTGAGAAAATGATGAATAATTCAAAGAATACATTGGTGCCAAACATACAAAAACAAGTGGATATATACACGTATTTATATGCATGTGTGTACATATGTATATGCATATTTATACAAGCAATTATATGCGTGCGTATGTTGGTGTATATATGTACGTATCTATTTATACACATAATGGATATATACACATATGTATACAGATACAGATCTATTGAGATATGTATTTTCACTTTACCATTCTGACACTTAATTCAATCTTCAGGTCAATTGTTGTTTTATAGACTTTTTAGTCTTTATATATTTAACTTGGTAGAATATATATGAGATATATATATTATATATATACACACACAAATATATATACATACATATACACATAAAACACAACATACCCATACATGTAAATATGTTTGTATATGTATACACATGTGCATGTACATGTGTATACACACATATACATACTCACATATATCTAGAAGAAAAAGGAATAGCTGGACAAAATAAAAGGCTTTGACCACAAAAAGATATAGAAATATTTGTACAAGAGAAGTAGTACCTTTAAAATGAAAGGAAATCATAGAAAAAGAAACAGATTAGGAAAAATGTTTCAAGTTAATATGTCAGATACGTCTGACATACAAAATCTATAAAGATTTGACACATATCGATATGAGTAGCAATGTATTTTTTTTCTTTGTATCCCCAGCATGTGGTACATAGTAAGCACTTAGTAAATGCTTAATGAATTGAACTGAATTCATACTTTCCAGGGGAGCAATGATCAAAGGACATTGCTATTGTCAATAACTACATGAAAAAGTTCAAAATCTTAAATAATGTGAGAAATACAAATAAGATAATCTTAACACATTTATAGACATTTTACTCACTGAGATGAAAATTTTTTAGGAAAACTGATAAATTCCAATATTTGTAGAGTTGTAAAGAAACAGATATTCACATATTGCTAATGGGACTACAAAGGTGCAAATATTTTGGAGTACAGCAAGACTATATCTGATAATAATCACAAAACCAATCATATCTTTTAACCCAATGATTCTATTGTACGCTAATATCATCATAAAAATGAATAAGAGGAATATGCTTAGTAAACCCTCTGCAGAGGATTTTTGGAAAAATTATGATGCCAACTGAACAGGGTGGGAAGGAATGGAGCTGTTTATAACCACTGTCCTGCATATGATGGTCACATTTGGAAATCCTAAATTCACTCAAATATCTCAGTAATTAGCTAAAATGTATTAACTTAGATATAAGGCAACTCAATATATGCAAATTTGGATTTATATATACTATAAATTGGGGTGGTTATTTACTTCACAATTATTTCACTCCAGGGGTTTTCATGGTAGATTAAAATGTTTCATCGTGCAAAAATTTGGCTAACTCCCCACTTTTTAGGAATACAAGTACAGAGTGAAGCAAAGCACAAATGTATGCTTATGCCATAGTGTTGTATAAATAAACAACTTAATAAAAAACTTAGTTTTCTTTATTTTCTACTATACAAGAACACTGTATTTATCAATACCTACTAAGTTCAAGGAACTGTATTAAGCTAAGAGCCATAAAAATATGTGTAAGATATTAATCTAATTGGAGGACAAGATATTAACATGTTCAAAATTCATTATTAAAGAGGACTTAATATCAATTCAAGATAAAATAGGAAAGATACCACAAGTTAATTATTATGTTTTTTTAAAATAGCACCTTATTGTTATTGCTAAAAATTGCAAAAATAGCTTAGGAAAGAGAGAGATCACTTGAGGATAGGCTTGCAACAAAATGTTTTATAGAAATATTAGAATTTGAGCATTGATGTGTAGTTAGGGCTGAGAAAGTTGGAGATATTATAGGAAATATTTTCCAGGTAAGCTATAAAAAGGATATGTGAAAGGGCAAGTAATATTCAGGAGATCATAAATGAAGTTGTCAGGTTTTGGGAAGGTTAAGAGATGGATTTTATACTGGAAAAGAAGGCTAGTGCTAAATCATGGGAGGCTTTGAAAGCCAGCCAAAAGAGTTCAGACTTTATTGCATGAGCAGTGAGAAGCCACTGAAAGTGGCTCTGGTTCTGGGCAGAACACTGATATGATCAAAGCCCTATTTTAGAAAAAAAAATAGATGGGTGTTGGTGTGTAGATTGGATAGGAAGAGATATTTGAGACCAGGAAAAAAGTTAGAAGGCTACTTTAACAATTCAAGTGTGAGGTAGTAAGGGCCTGAACTAGAGTGATAGAAATAGGAATAGAAAAGAAACAGGTCCGAGCTATTTCTTTGATGGAATTGCTAGAATTTCATCATTTATATGCCATGGAAACAGAGAGGGGAGGAAAATAGAGGGAAGAATTTATGATGATGTATTTGAGTCTGGATAATAGAAAGAATGGCTTTAGAAAGAATTGAAGTAGTGAAGTCAGAAAGAGGAGTTAGCTTTCAGGAAAATAAGAGCAATTCCATGTTATATATGTTTAGTTTAAAGTAATTTCAAGTCGTCTAAGCAGAAATTTTCAAAAGATGTTGATATTGATGCTGAGTAGAGAGTTGAGGGATAGATAATAGAAATTTAGCAGCTATAAGGAGTACTTAAGATGTGAGCCTATATGGGATTTTCAAATGAGTAGGAGTATAGACAGGTAAGAGGGTAAAACTGATGACAAAGTCTTGTAGAATCCCATGTTTAAAGGGCAAGAAAGGGAAGAGACCTCTTGATGAAAAGAGGAAAACAGAATTATTAGAGAGGTAAGGTGATAACTGGAGAATATGGCATTGTGAATGCTAAGGGAGAAGAGAATTAAAGAGGCAGAGGTGGATAAATGCTACAGTAGACCAAAGACAATGAGGATTGAGAAAAGACTATTATGTTTCATAAAATTAGGAGGTCATTTGGCAATATTTAAAATTATAACCATAGAGCAGTGAAGGGAGTAGAATCTGGATTACATGGGGTTAAGGAGAGGATGACTGGCAAGGAAAAAGGGCCTGGAAGACACTGAACGTCCCAGAAGGGGTGGGAGGAATAACTAACCAAGATCATAGTAGTGGCATACCAGGATTAGATTAAAGGCAATGGAAGGACAGATTTAAAGACAGATGTGAAGTTATATCCTTGGAAATGAAGGACGTTGTTTTTTTTTCTTTAATACAGGTAAAATAAGAGAAAATAAACTCATACAAATATTAAAGGCAGAAAAGATGGAACATGGGTGACTTTATGAAAATCCTCCATATTTTCCATAAAGAGGCAAAGTTATATACTAGAGGCAGCTAGGTGGTGCAGTGGATACAATTCAGGGCTTGGAATCAGGAATAATCATCTTCCTGAGTTCAAACCTGGCCTCAGACACTTAACTAGCTTTGTGACCCTGTGTAAGTCATTTAATGCTGTTTGCCTCAGTTTCCTCATCTGTAAAATGAACTGAAGAAGAAATGGCAAACCACTTCAGTATCTTTGCCAAGAAAACACCAAACAGGGTCATAAAGAGTCAGACAACTGAAATGGTATTGAGGAACTGAGGAGAGAAGAACTTTGTAATACAAATTTGGGAGCTTGCTAGAGAACTGATTAAAGATAACAAACATTGAAGTAGTGAAGGACCAGATGAAAGGGGAAAAATAACAGTCACAATAGGGCAATTCACTATAGCTCCATGACTTCTTACAGCATTATTCTGCATCCCAAGTGCAGGAATGAAGAAAGTGAATAAAATGGGGGTGAAGGTGGGAGTGCCATACTTAGGGGGAGGTAAAGGGGATTGGGCAGTCTATGACATGACTAAGAGTCTCTTGAAGAGACTGATTATGGTGGTTTGGCTAAGGCAAGCAACATCAGAAGAGGGGTAATTGAATTAGCCAATGAATTGTGGGAGAAACGGGATGACTTGTTTGGTTGGAGAAGGATAGCAAAGTAGAAGATGAGGAGGTTGTGGTCAGAAAGGCAGGGCATGGAAAATTTGAAATCTCTAAACCAAAATATCATCATGAGCTATAATAGAATGCCACTCAGAGATTAGTTAATGTAGAATAGACAAGTAAATCTGTGAAGCTCCACTGGCCAATGAAACAGGTGGTTCAGGGATCCAAAGAACTATCAAAATGGATGGCACAGTCTAAGAAAGTTAGAAGGATCGCTTAAGGATGGAGATGGGGAACAGATTAGATAGCAGCAGTATTGATGGTAAATCAATGGTTTGGCTAGCCCATTTTAATGTCATGTTTAAACAGCATGTTAGGTTACTATGTTCTACACCTGTTCCCTCTGCCAAGGGGGGAAAACATGAACATGAAGAGACGAATTTTTATTAACAACAATCTATGAGTTGTGCCTCAGAGAAAGACCAACCAAATATATATCAGTTTATATTTAAAGATGACATTCATGTTCTGCTTAAAAATTTCTTTGCCAATTTCACTATCTCAATTGAGATGAACTGTGATTGATTTTATATTTTAGAAGTTACTATACTCCATTACAAGCTGACACAAGCTAGACATTTCTTTTAAAAGACAACTTCTTTTAAAACTTATATAACATATCTCTCCCAGTGCTGGAATGGTTAATGATTTCCCCAGAAGGGGTTCAGGTGTTTTACTTTAAAAAGAAAAGAGGCAGCTGAGAAGAAAAACATCTGACAACAAAGAAACCCTGGTTATCCTTTTTAAATTTCTAACTGAAATCTTTACAGCTGAGATGTGGTCCTCCCCAAAAGACGATTACCAGTGAAAATACTGGCTCTTAATTATAATTAGTAATAACAATGTAGCCATCATTGGGTAGAATTGCAAGGTAGCCTTTCTTTCCATTTCACACACACACCTGATCCAGAACCGCATTCATTTGTCTTTGGTGTGCCCGGGGTGGGGGGGAGATTGAGGAAGTAGGAAAGAACCTTTTTGGTTTTAGTTGGAGGAAAACAAAGCTGTTCAGGAGGAAAGAGAGAAACTTGTTATGTTTACAGTGATCTCAGTGGTCAAGGTCAGGAAACTGCTTTGGTGGATTGCTGAACTGTTTCCGGTGAAGGACAGGCCACATAAGAGCAGTAAAGCTTCCAGCATATTGGTTCAGACTTCTTTGAAGAATATGACCAAGATTTAGTGAGCTGAGTAGGACAGGGAGTTCCCTTCAGCACCTGAGATAGCTAACAAGTGGCTTAGTAGTACTCATGCAATCTGCTAATCAAATATGGAAAATTACAGTTTTTAAAAATTTCTTCAACTGCCAAATGTTGACATGCATACACACCCCATAGAAACATACGTAATGTGTTACATGTTAAAATAAGAATGTGTAAATGTCTATCACTTCCCCAGCCTCATTTTAAAAATGAGTTAAACAATTTCTTAGGATTCTTTCAAGATACCTCTTTTTTAAAGCTGTGAATCACCTTGCTAGTAATATTGAATGTAAAGGGAGAGAAAGGTACAAAATAATTAAGGCCCAGAGAGGCATGCAACACCATGTCATATTTGTGAAAGGGTAAGAGCTTGTACTTAGGTTTTAAAATTTCTTCATGAAGAAAAATTTCATTACTTTGCTCCCCTCTTCAATTAAGTCCTAACCTTAAGGACTGGAATGAATCCCTGGAGGAATACAAGTAATGCTTTTGAAGAGATAAATTGGATCTATCCATCTCTAACAGGCTAATGTGCTACATTTAACTTGGAGGCAGTGACATAGTTGAGGGGGAAATGCTCTGGGGCATTAGCCTAACTACACACTGGAATATGAATCTGGATTGCTGTCTGGGTTGCAAACCATGAATACATTGGATATATGCTGCGGTCAGACGAATTGCACATTTTCATGTATAGCTATATCTACAATGGTGCAAACATATGTACATGACCAACAAAAGCACATGATCTTCATATTTCTTTGGGGAAAAAAAAGCATGTGAAGTGCTGGACTTTAGGCTCTTAATGACTAAGTTGAGGGGCTATTTTAGAGTCATATCAGCAAAAATCCTTTTCACATGTTAATTCCCTTATTTCTTTCTCAGTCCAATGCTTTTGATGATCTGAGAAACAGTTCCAGACATCTGTGATATTTAAAAGCAGGGAATATATGCTCCAAGCTGTTTAAAAAAAAATCAGAAAAAAGGAGAAAAAAAAATCAGGGCTCAGAAAATGTCTGATATAAAATCCGGAAGCCAGTGCCTTTGCTTTGTCCTAGCGACACCTAGAGTCTGCAAGGAGGAAATTTCAAAAAGGCTCCTTTCTTGGTGCCTGTCACACGTTCCTGGCTCTGGCAATATAGTTCCAGATTTAAGCCAGACTGAAGAAAGCGAGCGTCTATGGAGAAATCTTTCTGCATTGCAGCTCAGTTACCTTCTCTTTCTCTCCCCTCCAAACTCCCCCCCCCAAACCGCTGTTATCTTTAATCCTCTTCTTTCTCTACCCACTACTCCCTCATCCCTTTCTTCAAAGGCTGTTAGTCGGCGACCCAGATGACTAAGAACTCGTTCACATCCCTTAGGACGCAGTTAGCCAGGGGGAGAGACGTCTCTTCTAATGAAGGGCTTTAGGAAATGATCCAAAGGAAAATTCTTATGCAAGGTCGGAGCTTACATCTGTATTTTTTTTTTCGGATGTTCACACTAGGCCCTCAAAAACAAAACATACTTCTACCATCCTTGAAACAATAACTTTAATTTGTTAAGTGCCAGCCCAAACCCAGAGCTCAAAAAGTGTCTCGGCAAGGCCCACCTTTCAAGAACTGTCTAGGCCCCATGGTGAGGGGCCCCAGCAATCCACCGTAAATGGGAACTGGTAAGTCAAAACAAATTACAGTCCAGGACCCAAAACTTCTGGTGGCAGCAAATGCATTGGGATGCCTCCATATGGAATCTGGAGGGTGATGATATGACTTTGGGGAAACTAGAACTGGGGCTTCCTGTGTAATTTTGTGATCTTTGGCTGACACAAAGGTACAGGACAAGAGAGATTGAAAAAACACTAGCATATAATATAATGCAACACTTTATGCTGTAAAATATAGGTTGAGTGACCCCAGTCTTGGCAGACCCCAGCTAGACTAAAACGCTTGATAGATTGTCTGGACTGTCTTTTCTTTCCTCACATTAAAAAAAAATCAGAAAAAATGCATATCATTCCTCATCCTCCCTTGGAAGCACTGAGACTGCCACCCCCTGCCCCAACCCCATCACACCACCCCATCAAAGCTCTGGAAGGGATCGATGTATGGTGGTTTAACTCTTCAATCTATCAGACCCAGCAGCGGGGACCGTAGCAAGTGCCCTGCGTGAGTCATTCGTTACTAAGGCAATATGCAAATCCAACCTTTGAAACCGCGGAGGAAACGTGCATGTGGAGAAGTTTTCACTTAATACAGTCTAACGTTGAGTTGTCCGTCCAAGGCAAAGAGAGGGGGTGAGTACCAGAGGTAAAACCTATCTACGAATCGCGCGTTGAGCTCTGGGACATCAGACCAGGGCAAGGGTGGTTGTGGGTTTCTAGTCCCGAATATAACAAATGATGGTCATTTAAAAATAATAATGAAACAAAACAAAACTATACACCAGCATCATCTGAAAGAAGTGAGTAGAAGAAGAACGGGATACTGCCTGTATTGAAGGAGTAAGAAGGATGTGAGGAAGGGGGAAGCAGAGGACGAAAGGGGAAAAACAAGAGTCTACTACTTCATCATCCATGAGACGTAAAAAGAGAGGAAAAAAAAAACACCACACAAACTTACAGGCACAGGCAGAGCCGTGGCCTCCCTTCATAGGGTTATACTGATATGCTTTAAAGAAAAACAAACAAAATAAACCCAGTAACTCACACCAGGGCTCACGAGAGCCCCAGGAAAACATACACACACTACCCAAACTCCTGGCCCGACGTCGCTGCCAGGGACCCATTGCCAGGGGAGGGAATGACCGATATTCAGTACAAAGATGACATTTGTGGGAGCTCCGGGGAGGGGAAGAGGGAGGAGAGAGAATAGAAGGAAAGAAGGCGGGGGGGGGGGGAAGGAAGAAGGAAGGAAGGAAGGTTGGTTTCAAGATTATCAAGAAGGTACTCCCAGAAAACGCATATCGTAAGCTAGCTTTTCAAAAGCCACCGCCACCGCCAACACCGCCACAGTCACCAACAAAGAAAGATAGTCTTACATCTTCCTCTTCACAGTCATTCCGGGGCTGGTACTGGAACCGGGGCCGGCCGCCTGCGCCATGGTCTTGGGGTGCTGACGGCGCTGGGGGCCGGGGGGGCTTACCCCCAGCCCCACTGCTTTCTTCCTCAGTGCCCTGGCCGCCTAGAAGATGACTTGCCTCCGGGGGGATTGGAAAAGACCGAGAGGTGTTGATCTTGCCTGTGAATCTCTGGTAGAGCGAAGCCATCAGTCAAACGCTCTATAGCTTTTTCTTTTTTGTTTTTTCCTCCGTCTTTCTCTCCGACTACCTCCCTCCCCCCTCCCCCCACCCCCCAAAAAAAGAAAAACCAGGAGGCCGTTGCTGCTCCCTACAGCATGCCACACTGAAGTCACCGCTGGGCTTCTCTCTCTCTCTCTCTCTCTCTCTCTCTCTCTCTCTCTCTCTCTCAGCACATCTAAACAAGGAGGGGGGGGGGGAGCTGATGGATATGTGTGTTTGGTTTCTTTTTTTTCCTATCCCGTTGCAAGTCCCCTAATCAAAGGGGAGGGGGCAGAATAAGGGAGGGAAAATGCCTGGGCTCCAAGAAATTTGGCACCATCTAGAGACCAAAAAACATCCAAAGCCCGTCTTCACGCTCTTCCTCCTCCTCTTGGCTCCCCCACACCTTCTCCCCCTGGAGTCTGCCTTGACTCCCTTCCCCTAGTTCTCGCACCTCTTTTCCTAATCCTTTTTCCTGGCCCCCCCTGGAGCCCCCCACCCCAAGTCTTCCTTCTCTTCCCGCCCCCCCCCCCCACCTCTGCTGGGATAATGGCGCCCGGATGGTTCGGGATTCAGTGGGGGGAAGAGAACACTAGCCGAGAGAAAGAGAGAAACCGCTCGGAAAGGGTGGGGTAGGGTCAAGAGACCAAAAGGCAGCTCCTGAGGGACAGCTTTCAGGGGCGCTCCGGGATTGGGCAGCGGCACGACACCCTCGGAGGGCGCATACCAACAGTGTGCCGAGAGAAGCAGAGGTTGCTGAAGGCATGCGTGTAAGGGAGGGAGATATGAATTTGGGGAAGAGGGTGGTGGGAAACTCAGAGGAGGAAGAGGAGGTGTAAGCAAAGCTGAACTAGGAGCCCACATTCAAAGCACGTTGCTTTTCTCTCCTATTAATCCCCTCCCCTCTCTCTGTTCATTTCTCTTTTCTTCGGGGCTAGCTGCTCCTCCTCGTTTTTCCCTGGGGGGTTTATAGCGGAACTTACAGCAACAACAAAAACATCTAATTTTACGAGGGAAAGAGGTAGGATTGGCCAAAAAAAAAAAAAAAGATGGGATGGAATCACGGGGAAAGATCACTGTAGGGGAGGGATTAATGGGCAAGCTTCTAGACAGGCTACTCATAAACCAAGCTATGTGGCTTACAAAGCCCTAACTTCTGGTTCCTTTCCCTAGAAATGGAAAAGGAGGAAAACGATGCGATTCTTGCTAAGATCTATAACCTGAGAAGGTAAGGCCCAGGATAATATTTTGAGAAATTCTGTATAATGCCACACTCCCCATCCCATCACCAACACATCAAACTGATTTATTTACCTAACGTCTCCTTTCATCCACCACATATGGACTAAGATGTAAGGAACCAGTAACTTTTAAGATGCTTGTATCGTAACGAGGGGGTGGGATAAAAGAAAGCAAGTGAATTCCACCTTTCAGGGGTTTTGTATTCATTCATTTTGCTGCATTAAAACGTGCTTCAGCGCCCCTGTGTGGAAATAAACTCAAACTATTCTCCTTTGCAAGTCTCAACAGCAAGGCAAGAAGAATGCGAGCAAATCCTCCAAGGCTGCTTTGTGTGTGTTCTCTTCTCATCCCTATTCTTCCTCTTCTGTTCTCTTCTTTCCTTTTCTGTTCTCTTCTCCTCTCCTCCCCCTCCCCCTTTTCCCTCTGTCTCCCTCTTCTTCCTGTGCTCCTTTTCGGTGAGTCTTATGTTTATGCCTGTTTTCCACAGTTTTCATCCCTGCCACTACCCCCCCCCCCCCTTCTCCCTTTCTTTACTTTCTGGGAAGGCTTTTTAGGCCTGTCCACTGCTCCTCCACCTGCTCTGCTTCATTCATTAAAAGAATGTACACTGCTCTGTCCAAGGTTCTGAACCTGTTCTTTGGGCTCGCCTTCACTTTTACTGTGTAGGGAAGGAAAGCTCTGCAACTTTGGATTGAGTTCGTGATCAGGCAATTCTCTAAAGGAGCATAACTGTTTCCCATCTACCCTCACAAGTTAGTTCCATTGGGAAAGGCTTTGTAAATTATTCTCAGTAGTAGGGGGTGTGTTTTTCTACAGTTTCTATAACAACTAGGGTTTATGTTTTTAAGATAAAAGGCAGAAAGTCAGATTCCACAGATGACCCCTAGGTCACTAGTCTTTTCTTAGATGGAATCAGACATAGACTGATCCTACAGATTCAGTAGCTAGGTCCTGGATGCCAGAAATACAATAGATCACTGATTTCACCTGAGTGGGGAAAACTGTCCTGCATTCCTGGGCTTGGAAGGGAAGCTATTGAATTTTTGGTGTTGATGAGTAATAGTGTCCAGAGCTAGGGATGGAGTCTTATCTCTGGCCCACCCCCTCCCATTATCCAAAGTTGGTAGCTAATAGGTATATTTGCCATACTTGAAAATGTAATCTCGGAAAATATAGTTTGGGATCCTGGCTCTGACATTTCAATCTACGTGACTTTGGACAAGTCACTTCATCTTTGTGGGTAGACCTTAGTTCCCTTATCTATGCCTCCAAGGATGTTGTGAGGAAAATAATTTGTAAGTGTTAAAATTATATGTAAAATGTTATTATCCATAACTTTTAGTTTGAATATTTGTGACCAAGAATTTCCTTTTACAATTTTCATCTTGAAAGAGGACTGGAAATTTATTCTTTTTAAAACCACTTCACAAGTTTAAAAATAAATTTAACAACTGTTAAAAAGCAATGAAGTTCACTTATGGGCCAAAGATATCTTCCACACTGACAGCTTCTAAAGCATAGAAGGTGAAGAATGTCTTCGTTTTTCAAATTTATTTTATTGTTTATGTTTTCAAAGCAGGGCTTTAAAAGTCATCATATTTAGATGAAAAGAAAAGCCTCTGCTTTCAATTCTGACCAAGTCCCCTCTGGTTGGAGGAAGGACACCTGGTGTCTTTCCTAACAGTATTGAGAGAAACTTCATGCTGAGTTCCCTAAAGCCCAAAGACTGACATTTAACTAAATATCAAAGTCTAAAAGTGACACTTGGAAATATACATACACAGGAAATGCATGCTATATAAGTCATATTATATATAGTATTACAAGTGTATTGAAGACTCATTTATAAGACTATAACCTACAACAAATACCTATATGTTGTCTAAAGTCTCTATAATACATGACAGTCATTTATTTTCAATGGCAAAAAGAAAACACTGTCTCTTTCACTTGTCTACATCATGTTCCCTACTGAGCCTATCTTCTACTCTACTTTTCTATTCCCCATTTACTGAAGCTTGTGAATTACCACTGAGTTGTTCAGGCACTTCTCCATTGACCCCACTTTCTTCTGGAATTAGGGAAGAAAGGAATAACAACCAAAACAACAGAGTCAACAGGTAAAGTAATTGAGACACAGTTTTGAGGATGAATCAAAAATGTAGAAAATAATATTTATTTTCCAAATTTCAGGCTTAAAGGTAGAAAAATCACTTAACCTACAATAACCCAGTGAAGTAGAAAAAGGGTAAAATAAGGAAAAGTGGTGGAAGGAGGAGAGAACAAGTATCTAGACATAAGGCAACACACAAAGCTATTCACTACAAAAATCAAATTTTCAAACAACAAAAATAAAAAATATATATCCAAAGAAATATATATCCAAAAATATATATCCAGACTTATCAGATTAATGGGAAGGTTTAGTCAGAAATCCCACCAGCTAATATCAGAAGTATGTGATGCAAGTCCAAACCACTGCAAGGCTTCCTGTGATCTCACACAGAACTACAGAGTTCAAATGGAAATCACTTATCTTTAGAAGCCCTAAGGTTGCACAATGAAAACCAGCAAATTGGTTATTATTTTAAGCAGGAACAGTATTTTGTCCTGTAATCAAAATTAAATGCAAGAGATGAGGTCTTCCAGAAATTCACATCATGAAATTTAAGCCTCATGGTACATCATTAATCAGAGCCAACTCCACCTCCCGCTCTCCCAACTAAACCTCTTTTCATATACAATGTGGTAGAAGAAAAGGACACAGGACTTGGATTCAGGAGAGACTTGGACTCAAATCTTACTTTTGAAATTTTATAGCTGCTTTACTATAGGCCAGCGTATTAAAGTCTCTGAGCCTCTATTTCCTCATTTGCAAAATGGGGGTGGTACCTGTCATACCTAACCCACTGGATTTTTGTGAGGATCAAATGAGATGATGTTCATAACATGCTTTGTAAATCTTAAAGTACTACGCAAATTTAGCTATTAAAATGATTACCTCTACCACTAAATTTATAACATATTTTTCCCCAATCATCACCAAAACAGTCCTGAGGACAGAATGAAGACATTTTGTAAACAAAATAATCTTACAATGGACCTCCAAATATAGTAAGATTACTTCAACACAGAGGAAATTTCAATAACTACCTTTTCCCCTCATGACAGTTGAATATTCTTAACTGCTTCTTATTAAAGCCACTTTTCATACCTGATTATTTGATAGGCATCAATGGTTGAGAAGAACACAATAAATGAGAAGTCATTTCTGAAAACCCTTTTTATAGGCTATTTACTATAAAGATTTGATTTCTCCTAGCACTGTTTATAGCCTAATGCCTAACAGGCCATTTTTCTTTCTCATTTCATATGATCATATCTCTGAGTAATAAAGCTTTTTTTCTGTTGGTTTTGTTCTTATTGTCATTTATTTTCCCTGGACACAATCCACTCAATTCACTGATAGGTCACTGAGATCACTTACATACTCCAAAATATGGTAGGTAGTCATTTTAAAATGATAATTCCAGGACATTTTTGGCCTACATGCAAGCTAAGCATTGTAGGTAATGCTGAAAGCTATATCCAGTTCAGCCTGCCTAAGCATGATTTATATTAGCTATGAGGTTTTCTCATATATAGAAGAGAATTATGTCATGCAGTTTACCTCCACTTTCTTTCCCAAAAAAAGAAATAAAAAGTCTCATAACTGCACTTTGTTCTTTGAATTTGCATACTCATTAATTTGCTACTTCGAACTTCTCCAAACTTTGAAGTTCTCCCTCAGGAATCTGCATAACTATTGAAGTTATACTCACCCTACTGTTATACCAATGGGATCAAATGAATTAATTCCTCTGACGACTCAGAAAAAAAAATTCCACTTTAGATTCGAAAACAATTCCATTTACCATATGACATATATAGGGTTTTATTAGGCTTTTGCCTCTGTTTCTGCTAGGAAGTACAAAGGTTCATATAGATGTCACACACAACCAACATGCTGAAACTGAAGTATTCATACATTAGCAAGATAGGACAAGAAAGCAGAGAACTTGGTGTCAGGGGACCTGGGTTCAAACTTTGTATTTTATATTATCTATGCATTATGTTAAGTTCCAATGTCAGGCAAGACACAACTTAAGTGAGCATCAGTTTTCTTATCTGAAAATGAGCAGGTTAGACTTATGACCTATAAGGTCTTTTCTAGCTTAAATCTGTATGCAAAACACCTTAAAATCAGGATTTTTAAAAGAAAATAAAGTCAATATCTTTAAAAATTACTCTATTTGCCAAGACAAACCCAGGGCCTATATGAACATAACTATGAAACACTTTTCACGCGAATAAAATCAGATCTAAATAAATGGAGAAATATCAGTTGCTCATGGTTAGGCCGAGCTAATATAATAAAAATGACAATTTTACCTAAATTAATCTATCTATTCAGTGCCATACCAATCGAACTACCAAAAAATTTTTTTACTGAGCTGGACAAAATAATAACAAAATTCATTTGGAAAAACAAGAGGTCTAGAGTATCTAGGATATTAATGAAAAGACATGCTAGAGATGGTGGCTTAGCCACACCAGATATTAAACTGTACTACACAGCAGCAGTCATCAAAACTGCCTGGTACTGGTTAAGAAACAGGGGTGTGAATCAGTGGAATAGGATAGGTACACAAGTAGGTGAAATCAACAAGTTTAGCAATCTACTCTTTGATAAACCCAAAGAGGCCAGCTTCTGGGCTAATAATTCACTATTTCACAAAAACTGTTGGGAAAATTGGAAAATGGTAGGGCAAAAACTGGGCATAGACCAATATCTTACACCATATACCAAAATAAAGTCAAAATGGGTTCATGATTTAGGAGTAAAAGTTGATACTCTAAGTAATTTGGGAAAGCAAGGAATAGTTTACTTATCAGATTTGTGGAAAAGTAAAGAATTCATGACCCAACAAGAGATAGAGAGCATTACAAAATGCAAAATGGATAATTTTGATTATGTCAAATTGAAATGTTTTTGTACAAAAAAGCCAATGCAACAAGAATTAGGAGGGAAGCAGAAAATTGGGAGAAAATCTTTGCAACTAGTATCTCTGATAAAGGCCTCATCTCTAAAATATACAGGGAGCTGAGCCAAATATATAGGAACACAAGCCATTCCCCAATTGAGAAATGGTCAAAGGATATGAACAGGCAGTTTTCAGAGGAAGAAATTAAAGCTATCTATAGGCATATGAAAAAATGCTCTGGATCACTACTGATTAGAGAAATGCAAATCAAAACAACTCTTAGATACCACATCTCTCCTGTCAGATTGGCTAAAATAACAAAACAGGAAAATGATAAATGCTGGAAAGGATGTGGAGAAATTGGAACATTGTTGCATTGCTGGTGGAGTTGTGAGCTGATCCAGCCATTTTGGAGAGCAGTTTGGAACTATGCCCAAAGGGCTATAGAAATGTTCATACCCTTTGACCCAGCAATACCACTTCTAGGGTTGTATCCCAAAGAAATTACACAAGCGGGAAAAGGACCCATATGTACAAAAATATTTATAGCGGCTCTTTTTGTGGTAGCTAAGAATTGGAAATCAAAGGGATGCCCATCAATTGGGGAATGGCTGAACAAGCTGTGGTATATGAAGGTGATGGAATACTATTGTGCCATAAGAAATGGGGATGATGCAGACTTCATAACAACCTGGAAAAACCTACACGACATAATGCTGAGTGAGCGGAGCAGAGCCAGGAGAACGTTGTGCACAGCCACAGATATATGGATTCCATGAGGACCAACCCTGACATACTGCGCTTTTCTCAGCAACCTAAGGGGCAAGGATAACTCCAGGGGACTCACGATGGAGAATGCTATCTTCATCCAGAGAAAGAACTGCGAAGTTTGAATATAGATTGAGGCGCACTACATGCTCGCCTTTTTTGCTTCTTTTTTGTTTTTGTTTTTGGGTTTTTTTTTTGGTTCTGTTTCTTCTTTCTCATGATTCATTCCATTGGTCAAAATTCTTCTCCACGACTTGACTAGTGCATAAATTAATTCAATGCGAAGTTATACATGACAGTTATATGAGATTCCATGCCGTCTTGGGGAGGGAGGGGAGAAAAACTGGAACTCAAAACTATGTAGAACCGTGTGTGGTAAACTAAAAATAAATAAAGAAATTAAAAAAAAAATTACTTCTTGAGCTAAAGTGTGTAAAAACATTTTACGTTTGTTAGTTAAATTAGTTAGGAAGTTAAGTTAGTTAAATTAAGAAGAATAAAGCTTAAAATCAATGCAAATTATGTTAAAGTTAGCTCTTATTATTTCTAATACTTGAAACAAGCTTTGTTTTAGACTTGGTCAGGTTTGCAAATGGGATTCTTTCAATATGAACCCATAAATATATGCATTATCTGTTTATTGTTGAATCAACATGAAACCAACACAGTCTTTTAACTTAGGTTTTAATTCAAACAATAATCATCTTATCTTAGGGAAAAATCAGTCAAGCCAGCAGTTTGATTCAATTTTTAGTCAATTTAGCTCACATATTAGCATAGTAGATAGAATAGTAGACCTGGAGTCCAGAAGGCTTGGGTTTGAATCCTTTCTCTGACAGTAACTAGTTGTGTGATCCTGGACTAGTCACTTAACCTCTCTGAGACTCACTTTCTTCACATGAAAAATGGAGATAATGATGTTTATAATATCTATTTCTCAGGGTTATTGTGAGGTCAAATGAGCTACTATATGTGTGCTTTACAAACCTTCAATTGTTATAGATTATCAGCTGTTATATTTATCAACATATAGTATTGTTAAATTATTATCTATTGATAATTATTCATAATATTGTTTTACCAACATCTTGCAATTCATGAAGGTTATGTAAGAATCTCACCTTCATGCCATCATTATATTTAAAATAAAGTTGTTGGGGCAGCCAGGTGGCACAGTAAGTAGAGCACCAGCTCTGAAGTCAGGAGGACTTGAGTTCAAATGTGGCCTCAGACTCTTGACACACTAGCTATGTGACCTTGGGCAAGTCACTTTCCCCCTCCAAAAAAATAAATAAAAATAAAAAATAAAAGTTGTTAATGCATTGTAATCCAACCAACCATTCCAGAAAAAGAGGACTGTTTGCTCTATCCCAGACATATCCTGTTTTTTTCCTACCTCTGTTGCTTTGCTTACATTATTCCTTAAGCTTAGAATGTATCCCTCATCTCTTCCATTTAAATCCTACAGTTCGAATGTCACTTCTTTCATATAATTTAATTTGGTTTCACCCCCAGCTCTAGTTCTCTTTCCCTCTTCCGAATTCTCGCAGGACACTGTACTTCCACTACGCATTTTCACAGTCTAATTTGAACTACTTATTTGTGTACATCTCTTGAATCCTCTACTACAGTCTCACCCTCAAGGGTAGAGACAATTTTATTAGCCTTTACACCCCCTTCAGTTCTGAGCACTGAGCCCATCACATAGTAAAAATGTAATAAATGCTGATTTGAATTACATGTTAAGTGGTATATTTAATTTGTAAGGTTTCAGGAATCTTGACATAGTTTCAGATGACACTATACTACAGACCAAAGCATGTATTTCAATGTTCTTTAGAAACCTATTAGTTACTTCATTCAAGCTATTAAACATTCAAACAAAACTTTTGTTCCATTGTATTCTCTGATTTAGAGTATGTATTTGGAGAGACCACAATTTTTCCCACTTGCATGGAAGAGAAAATCTTTCCTATTTTATTTCTGGTGATTGTTTGAACTTGGCTGTAAGCCTATCCATAATAATGTCTCATTTATAAAGAGTGACAGTTAAAAATAATTAGATTAAGAAGGAGATGTCTTTTGGCCTGAAACACCAGTAGAATGGCAGTTCTCTCTCTCTCTCTCTCTCTCTCTCTCTCTTTCAAATGAGTTAAATACAATGTACTGTCCATTAAATACAAAGGTGACAGTTCTGATTCTACTATAAGGAGCCATGCATGTTTGTGGAAGGTTTGTTTCCTTTCTTGCCTTTCCTAAAGGCTATCTGATTACACTGCTATATCTAGATCTTGTCATAAGAAGCTTTTTAAGTGGACTGAGATATGTAGTTCAGAGTTAAGATTTGAGGAAAGAATATTTAGCATTTGTGTGGAGGAAGCTCCTCTTCCTCTGAACTACTATAGGAAATACTATCTGTATTGATTTGACACTTAATCATGGATTGTCTTGTGTGGCTAACTTATTTTCTTTTATCCTTAACTATATTCCAAGTTTTTTAAAGGGTGTGTCTAATCTGTGTTTCTCTTACATATTATATTTGGCTCTCTAACTGGATTATTTTCACATCAAAAGAACCATCAATTACTGGTTAAATCCACATATATGCTATGGTTCAAGTGAGATAATCAGCTCAATTTGGGTAGCCTGAGTGCAGTTTGGCTAATGGAATCATTATAAGTACATAAATATATTAATTTAGTGCATTACTAAAGGAATAAATTCAGAAACAAAAAGTAACACATTTTAAAATAACACAGTTAATAAAAATCCTTTTGTTGAATTAAAAACCACTGAAGATGAAAGATGAAAGAATGACAAAGCATTTATTAAGTACTTACTCTATATTAGGCATTGCGCTAACCCTGGGCATAAAAATGCCAAAGTGAGACTGTCCTTGCTCTCAAGGAGCTTACTTCTAATAGGGGAGAGAAGTCATGTAAAAGAACAATGGTTAGGAAAAGGCAGTTTGGTCTGAGAAGTCACAGGTTGGTGAGTGGAAATGCTGGGGAGACAAGGGCCAGATCATTTTCAGCAGCAATGGTAGTACAGAGGTAATTACTCTTCCCAGAGCAAATGATGAGAGGAGGGGGTAGGGCGCGTCCAGAAGGCATGGCAGGAAGATAACTAGATGATAACAACAGTCCAGATACAAAAGAACCAATGGTTGTTTTCTTATTGTTGTTTTATTTATTTTCAAGGAAATGAAACATTTTGCTGGGAGCAGTAAAACCTAATGGGAGGTTCATTTATCCTATTTATTCCATTTTTTTGTGCAGCATCAGTCATGCCTTTTATCATTTCCTCACCACAAAGGAAAGAAAAATGGGCTTGCCTTCACTACTAACTGCAAACCAATTCTTAGCAATTTGCCCTCTGTCCCCAACACCCTAACAAAAGTAATTCTTCAAAGAACTGCTTGGTACTTTTGTTTTGTTTGACAGGTACACCCAAATTACCTGTTGGCTAACTATAACCACTAGAACTGCAAGCACGCCCCTTACCCCTTTACATTGTCTCAACACATGTGTTTTAAAAATACATTATAACCAAACTACCAAACAGGACCTAATTGTAGCATTAGTGTTCATTTATAACTGTTCTCAAGCAAATAAGTGTGCTCTCTAAACGCATTTTGAAAGGCTGCACTCAATTCAGTTTTTTTAAAAACTCTTTTAATCCCCAGTAAACATCAAAAGAGGCCCTCTCAGCTCCATAAGGTGGATCACACTTGCTTCTTAGACTAGGTTTCCAGGCCTCAGCTCCCCATTAAATCAATTCTGAACTGAAATACCCATAATCATTGCTATTCCATCTCCCTATCACACACAGTACCTAGAATGCAGGCTCTTATCATCACTTATACAGTGCCTTTTAAGACCTAAAACTTCTGTGAAAATATTAACTCATTTATGTCTCCTCACTAAAGGATTAGTTGGCCATCTCACCTGTAATGAAACATAATAAAGAAACAGTAGGCCAAGGTTATGTTAAGGGCTGGCTGGCAACGTTTTTCTTTCAGGATATTGTCCTCTGTGGAGCTCCTGTCAGAAACATTGTCCCCTCTTGCTACCTGATGGCAGCCCAAGACTTCAGTCTATGTCATTCTACATGAACTTGCCCTCCCATCAATAGGGCCCAGAGCTTTAGACACTACCCTTGTTCTATTTATCCCCAAAGCTCTGCTAGCTCTTTGTGGAAAGGAACAAATGTGGTCAGCTGATTTAAATTGGAAGCGTCTAGGGTGGATACTGGTCTGATATGCTTGCCCTATCCAGATACCACTTCCACTTCCAAAATGATTTTTAGTGTCTTTGCTCAAATGCAGGAAATGTGGGAATTTCAGTCAACTTAGCTGTCAGGAAGAGGTTTGGTTTTTTTTTGAGAAAAGAGGTAGTTTCACACCCCTAAAATCAGCATTGGTGTCCTGTCCGTGCATGCAGTACCTATGCATTCAGAGGCCTTTGCTCTGTGGTTCTAAAAAGCTGAAGAACAAGATTGTTATATGTCTAGTGCTTTACCATTTTCAATGTATTTCCACATACCTTATCTTATTTGGTTTTCCCAATACATCCGAAGGTAGGCAGGACAAGAATTATTATCCTCATTTTATATATAAGGAAACTGAGCATCCAGAAAGTTAAGTGATTTGCCCAAGGTCACAGTTAGTAAATGGTAGAGTCAGGACTTAAATCCTTGTTTTCTTATGCCAAACTGGAATGCCTTTTGAACCACACCATGTTCCTTTTAATATTCTATGATAAAATGAGAGTGCCTGCTCAGCCATATAGTCCTACAGTTGGAAGGGGATCTTAGGAGCTATTCACTCTAACCCTGCCCTTGATAAGTGGTCTTTCAGCCCCCACTTGAAGAAGCTCAATGCTGAAGAACTCCTTCATTCCTGAAGCAGATAATGATCAAACCTGACCTACCTTTTGATTCTTACTTCTGACCAAAACCAAATAAGGTTTTATTTTCTCTTTGACCAATCAACAATGACCACGTGTAGTGAGTCAAATCATAGGATTATCGTTTTAGAGCTGAGAGGAACCTCAGTAGGCATCTAGTACGATCCCTCAGAGAGGTTAAATGATTTGTCCACATTCACACTCAAGGAGGGAATGGCAAAGTTGAGAATCGAAAGGTCCTTTGGTTCCAAACCCCTGCTCCCTCCACTTCACCAGCTACTTCCTCCCGGAGCAATCCCACTTAACTTTCCATTGGTTTTAGTAAGGAAAAAAAATTACTTTAACACATTCACCAACACCAACTTAGATACATCCATCAGACAACAGCTATCCTCACCCTCTTTTACTTTCCTCACTGATTTATTCATTTTAGGGCACCTTCCTATACCTTGGTCTATATCAATGTACAGATACAGCTACCCAAGACATATTGTACAAGTCCCTCAGATAGAGGTTCTGTGCTGCTGTACCATGAAAAAAATGTAACAACTTTAGATGTGCTTGAATGTCTTGGTGAAATTGAATTGAATTATAAGCATTTCCTTATAACAATTCTGAGATAGGTAGTAGATCTGTTATTATCCCCACTTCATAGATGAAGGAACTGAGGCTTGCAGAAATTAAGTGACTTGTTCATGGCCACAAGTATATTAAGTGTGAGGGCCAAGACTCAAACCCAGGTCATCTGATTCAAGGCATATTCTATGACACTGTGCTACATTCTTTCCTTTTCAGGCAAATATGAGGGTCTTGGCTGCCGACATAGCTCAATTAGCAACATTCTAATTCGACTGGGATAATGTAGATCTGACTGATATGACTTGAGATTTGGCAAAAGAAGATTTAGCATCTTTGTTGGGTGTCTGTAACCCAGAGGGAACTCCCTGTACAGTACTATCCATACTGATTTGATCCTTTATTGTGATAAATCAAGCTACATGTGTTACAGTGAAGGCTCACAGCCTCTAATGGTCAGCTTGGCAAAAGGAGTATAATTTTCATTCCTTATTTCCTGAGATTTGTCTCTGTTATATAAACAGATTACTCGTGGGGACAGCAATAAATGTAGCCTTTTGGGCTGCTGAGCCATACTGACACCTTCTGGAGAAATATATAAACCAAGACTTGTAGAAAATAGTAAAAACCCCTAAAATACATCATCATCACTTCCTCTCAGCAGTCTGCTGCCCTTCTCATGCTTACTGCCACATATAGGAAAACCTATTCGTAGGTATCTATGTTAAAAGAGAGAAAACAAATAAAACTTTTTTTGAAAAAATGTGAAGCACAATCCAATAATCTTGCCTCCTTTGGGATTCCTTGTTGATATTTGCATGTTTTCTCAGCAAATAGCATTTGGCTAAAATTCCAAGTCTGTTATCCAATGCATCCTGCACCTGTGGAGTGCTAGGTACACACAGTATGAGGCATTCCACCTCCAGGGGAGAGAGTAAGAAAGCATATGGATGCACAGATCTGAGCATATGGGTAAAGAGGACACAGTCATGTGGTTCCACAGGCCAGAGGAAATTCAATTGTGTTTTAAAAGAGAGAATGCTGGGGATAAAAATCACTTGCTCCAAAAAGTAGCCAAATTGCTGTTAAAAGAGAGAGGTAGTGTTGTATAATAGGAAGAGGGAAAAAAAAACTATAGAAGTCAAGAGCCCTGGCATCTAGTTCCTGCTCTGCTAGTGACCTTGGCCAAGTCACTCACCTGTCTAAGTTTCCTTATGAACACAAGGGAAAAAATACTTATAATATCACTTCTAGCCTCCAAATGCTAAGATTTTATTATTCTAAATCATGTACATGGTATTAAATGATTTGTGTGCTTGAGAGGAGCAGATAGATAGTAGTTTATGGAGAGCTTTTCATACATTATGTCATTTGAGACTGACAATAGGCTTTAAGGTCAGCACTGCAGGTATTGTTATGTCCATATAGAGATAAGGACTGTGAAGCTCTGAGAGGTTAAAGGATTTGCCCAGGATCACTCCAGCTACTACTAGAAGTGGGATTCAGTCTTTTTTTCTCCAAATATAGATCCTTTCCACTATACTTTGCTGCCTCTCAACAAACAGAGGCTTTGCCCTTCCTCTCTTCTTACCACTTCTCAATGGTAAACTAAACAAAGGGTTTCAAAATGAGATTTTTAGTTTAACAGAGTGACAAGGAATTTCAATCAGGACAAGAAGGGATAAAGCGGGGGTGGGGCACAGAAGGGTGAGCCTACAGAACAGATGTGATTACTTGTGTGGTCATCCCAGAGCAAAACTGGTCAGTGGCTTGCTAACAACACTGTCCCATAGCTATCCTAGGAATATAAGCTCAGAGCTTCATTTGTATGTCATGTATACACTGAACTCCCAATTATGGTATCAGCACATTCTTGAACACCTGTTTCACTTCTTGGCTGTGAGGGAATCAAAGATAGGAAGATAGAGAGAGATGGGAGCTACTGACACTGAAGCGGACCAGGGCAGGAGTCACCAATGTTTGTTTGATGAAAAAAGAGTTTTAATTTCCCTTAGTCATTCTCAATAGGGGAATAAGAATGCTGATAGTTCAATAAATAAAAAGGGGAGAGAAGGAACAATGGAAGGAGGGGATCCCACTGGAGGGCAGGGTAGGGGAAGGAAACAAAATCAAACAAACAAAACAAAACAAAAAACCAACAACAAAAACCAGTGAATCATGGCCAGAAAGGCATGGTCACAGCAGCGGGCTCAGAACTCAACCATGTACAATTTTAAGATCAACCTTTTGAGAAAAGGGAACTGCAGAACTTTATTGCGTTATATGTGGATTGAAAAGACATAGTCTGCTCTCCAACCGGGATACAGCCACTGTTTTTCATCTTAGGTTTTTGATTCCTGGAAAAAAAATGATAGATTTATTCCAAGAAGCAACCCTAGTTTGGGTTATAGCTTTCCAGTTCTGAGAGGCAATGTGGCATAGTAGATGAAGCTGACCTATGAATAAAGAAGAACTATATTCAAGGCGAGACTCTGATTCATGTAAGCTTTGTGACCCTGAGGAAAACACTTAACATGTCTGTGTGCTAGGAAACTTTCAGGGATTAGAAATTCCTGTAACAGTAGCTTATTTATATTATTCAGGGAGATTCTATGGTACTCTGCACCAATACAATCATGATTCCCTCCCCCCCTCCCCCTCCCCACACATACACACACAATTCCCACTCTCTGGATGCCAGAAGAGCTAGACATGAGGCCTGGTTGGTGGTGGTTTCACAACAAGAATCATCTAGCTCCAAGGAAGCCTAAGGCATGCCAAGGCACAAAGAAGAGTATCAAAGACAGATTTCCCTACCATAGTACTGGGCATGGAGATGGTAGTAGGATGGGGGTGGAAGAAAGGCACGAACAGCAAAAAGAAACCCAGTGCATCATCAGGAAACAGAGTCAAAGGCCAACAAGTCAGCAGATTCCACATGGAGAGACTACTGAAAATTGTTTTTGTTGTTGTTGCTTGTTTTTTTTTTCCCCTCCAGGGTCTCATAAAAAAAAAAACAAAACAAAACCCAAACCCTCAGTTGGGGAAAGTCATAAATTTTCTTCCTTTCATTTTGTAAGTTATTTTAAGCTGTTTGGCTCTGTGTCATGGCTATGCTTTTTTCCTGAGCAAAATGAGACAGTACAGACACAGACGCATTTTCAATAGTCTCTCTTCTTTCCCATCCATCTTCTACCCAGCTGTCAAAATAACCTTCCTAAAGTATAGGTCAGGAGATGTTACTCCCTTGCTCAAAAATCTTCTGGGCCTCCCTAGTGCCTCCAGGATAACATGCAAACTCCTTACTTTGGCATTTAAAACCATTTCTAGTCTCACTCCCGATGACCTTGCCAGGCTTAATTCCCATTACCTTACTGGCCACAAACTATGGCAAAGGGGAGACACACATATTTCATCTGCCTGGTCTCACTATTTCACCTCCTGCCTCACTGTCTTTGCACTGGTAGTCCCTTATGTCTGAAATGCACTCAGTCCTTATTTCCACCTCTTAGAATTCTGTTTCCTTAAAGGTCAGCCCAGGTAGCAATTCCTACAAGTAAACATTCCTCTTCTCCCTAGCTATTACCATTATTCCTTCTCAAATCACTTTCTATTTAATAATCTGTTGTATGCTCCTTGAAGGCAGGGACCGTTGTTCAGTTTGGTTTGGCTTTCCTAATACTGCATGCCTTGCATATAGGAGATGCTTCATAAATCCTTGTCTAATGGATGAGTGTCATGCTCCCCTTGACTGCTCAGCTCTCTTCTTTGGCAATATCCCTTCTGTGACACATATGATAAATTTCTGATGACATCAGAATAACCTATCAGGCTCGAGAAATGAAGAGATTTTAATTTTGCCAACTCTTTGATGAATTCATTTAGTTATTCAAATGGACCCCTGTTATTTTGAAGCTCTGGCTAGATGCACCCAGAAATCAAGGACAGAGATCAGCATCACCACTTGAGGGTGCTACTGTAGTTTGGAAGCATTATTATTTGCAAGCTCAAAGCAGCAAGGACAATACTTGAGAAACAGTAAAATCAGGATTTCAGTTCCATGTTCCCATTTCTGTGTATTCAGCTGTCTCTCCAGGGAAATGAGATCACCTTTTAGAAGATTTAATTCTTGTAAAAATGTATTAACAAAAATGTAAGACGGGGCAGCAATCTTCCTATTCATAAGAAACAAAAAAGAAAGTAAAATCAGTAACCAAGCCTGTAACCCTTTCTCCCAGCTAGCTACAGTTTTCATTCATTCATCAGTGTTAGAGGGGACACTTGGGACAAAAACTTCATTTACCAAGGCTTCTTGGTCAAACAATGCACATCCCTGTATGCTTGTAGCCAGACGCTGTGTGCTTAAAAGGAACCCTGAATCACCTTTGGCACTGTTTAATTGGATGAGGTCCTTTGTGGATGAGACACTAAACTGGCATGGAAAAAAGGAGGGGGAAAAACAAGTGGGAATGGTAAGAAATGATAGATGGCATTTGAATGAACAACCACACAACCTGCCTCATATCAGCTTGTTTCACTAATAATTCTTTTCTTGCTACAGGGTAAAAAATGTGTCCAGAGGGTATTCTCTACTGTAACAGGCAATCCAGTCTCTCCACTAAGAAACATTAAATACATGGTGGGCTCGAAAAGCAGCCTTACTTCGTTAGGTCTTTGACCAGCCATCTTGGATGAAGTGAATTTTTTGATCTTTGAAAAGTTGATATGGACTCATTGGAAAGAGAAGCAACAGATTCAGGAGAACAAACAAAAGGCAGACTGGCCAGTCCTGAAGAGTTGAATCAGAAGACTCAGGTCAGAATCCTGCCTCTTTTATTTATTACCTGTATGACCCTTGGTGAATTACACGACTTTTCTGGTTCTTGGGTCCCTCATCAAAGAAAATAAGAAAACTGGCCTAGATGATCTCTAAGGTATCTTCTCACACTATAAGCCTATCTTATGAATTCTGCTTTTACCGACATCTGGAAACTAAGTTTAAAAATAATTTTTTTTCAGCCTACATAGGAATTTATCCAGAAAATTTTAAATTGCCTGATCACTTCCTCCTGTGTATTAAATAGTGCATGTGTTGTGCCAAAAAACTACCAAATTGAATTATAGGTGCGAAAGTCCATGGTGTTCATTTTCACTTATATGTTTGCTCTTAACCTGAGTTCATCTAGACCTACTGCTTTTAGGCTGTAGCCTTACTCAGAGTGGCAGGGCTACCAAAATGGACAAGGTCTTGTGAAGAAACAAAGCTGGGACAAGATGAATGACTGATACCATGCTATCTGCCTGTCAATTTAGTCAATCCAACCTATGACAAAACAACTACAGCACTACAAGATGATTGTTTGATTATGGTAACTGGATATAGTAAAAAAAAAAAAATTACTGGTTTGTGCCTACAGCCACAGCTTTGAAAATGGTAAAAGATCTTTTGAACACCAATGAGGTTGACTAGAGTATTATAACCTCAGTATGGGACCTATTGGATGGCTGTTGCCATGTCTGGAAGAGGAAGTTTTACTAAAAGATGACAATGGAAGGATGATAACAAAAGAGCATAACAGAATTTGAGAGTTAGAAGGAACTTAATCATCTAGTCTAAGCCACGCACTACGCTACGCACATTACAAATACTGTTTCATCTGATCCTTACAATAGTGCTGGGAGGTGGGCACTATTAGCGGTCCCATTTTATGTATGAGGAAAGAGAGGTAAATAAAGCTTACGGAACTTCCCAGGGTCACACAGCTGGTAAGGTTGTGAAATCACACTCAGGTCTTTCTGACTCAAAGCCCAGTGTTCTATCCAATGAGACACCAAGCTGCCTTTAGGCAATCTGCCATCCTGACTGGAAAGGAATCTGTGCTATAATATATCTGATAAATGGTCATCAAGCCTCCACTTGAGGATCACCAGTAAGAAGTCTCCCCTCCCTCCCTCTGCCCTGCCCCTGCCCCTGGACAGCACATTCTACTTTTGAACAGCTCTATGCCTCTATGAGCCCTGCAATGTACTTATATCACAATTACCTACTAAACAAAATATTATTACTGAAAAATGTACAAATGCAAAGAAAACTTTGAAAAGTACATCACTTATGTATTAAACTTTAGGTCAACAGAAGAGCCAGAACAATTTTAGTGATTGCGCAAGCAACACAAAATGTGCCTTCAAATCAACTTTGTAAGGCAATCAAATGATAGACCAGAAAATTCTGTGGCCCATAAGCAGAGGTCTCAGAACACCAGAGGGTGCTGCTAGGAGGTGGAAGCAAGACTCAGTGCCCTGGGTGAGTTTCTCTGGGACATGGACACTAGGAGGTGAAGACTCGCTATCTAGCACCACTCTCTTTTAACCAACTATTTCTTGCTTACTATGTGCTAAGCTGTTTCTAGGATGGGGAAGGAGTTCAAGTGCTGTCTAAATGTCAGGTTCCTTGGGCAAAGCTCAGTCTCTATATCCTAGCCATACCTCTGATAGATGCCCATAACCTCTAAAGTGTGTACTTCCACAAGGATATTGCAAAAGAGGTCGCAGTCAATACATACATGAATACACATATATGTCAGATATGCCATATATACTAAATATGCAGGGTGTGTACAATCAATCCTCAGCTTTTGTGGGAGTAATGGTCCTAGAAAATGTCAGGAAAGTAAAAAATGTGAATGTTGATACTGATATTGGAAATAAGGGATAAGGTTTCTGTGACCACCAAAAAATGTAATCTTTCACTAGAGATAGCTAAAGTATATTTTTCTGCATATAATTATTTACAATAAGACATTAATTCTGATAATATGCACTTCCCCTAACAAAGTAACCATAAAATGCAGGAGAGAGAGGCAACACTAGACTGGGTAAGGAAGGGCAGGGGTAAGATGTCAGAAGAACCCAGAGAAAAAAGGGAAAGGGGCAATCTGTCCTCTAATATCCCTTTCTGTTCTATGGTTGAACTAGTCTGTGGTGAATCCCTGCCCCTGGTGGGAGGTGGAAGGAAGTCCTACCCAGTTGGCTCTGCCAAACCATCAATAAAACCACCAGGAGGCTTAGGTACCAAGCATGGGCATAAAGGAGGCAGGACCCAGATCACCACATCAGTGCTGGGGAGGGGGAGTACCATCTCATTTACCCACAAATTTAGCTGCTTTTCAATTTTTTTTCAATTCACTCGTAATGCACTGCAGAGGTTAGCTTAGCTCTTTCTAGGAGCTTCACTAGAGGAGACTCACAAATACTTTGATCAATGTGTTCTTCCTTTTTGAAGGTGCAAACTTGCACCATGCCTCACATTTTTTCCCTCTGTTGTGCATAGGTTTGAATATGCTGTGGTTGCCAACTAGAAGTGAAAATGAGGTTACTAATAAAATCACAAGAATGCTTGAAGTCTTGGGAAAGTTAAACATGGGAATGTTGAGGATTGATTGTATCTCTCTCTCTCTCTCTCTCTCTCTCTCTCTCTCTCTCTCTCTCTCCCTCTCTCTCTCTCTCCCCCCTCCCTTTCTCTCTCTCATCTAAGAATTCAATGATTTTATATATATATATATATATATATATATATATATATATATATATATATATATAATATATATATATATTATATATATGTATATTTACTATTTTAAGTGTTTAGATTATACTTTATTTCAAATTCTCTGTTTCTGTCTCTCCTCCCTCCCTTCCCTACCCATGCCTCTCTCCCTTTCCCTCTCTTCCTTCCTCCTTCTCCTCTCCCTGTCATTCATTCATTCACCCATTACCTGAGGAGATGTATTTGTTTACTCAGGCTATACTCTCAACTCTTCACACATTACAAAGCAGGAACAAGACTCTATATGACTTTCTAGTGGCTTCAAGTCCATAAATGTGCTTCCCTCAGTGCCTGATTTAAGGTCAGGGAGTTATTTAAGTATGAGGAGCAAATTAAAGTAACATCAGACTTTTTTTTTCTTCCTTTGCTTATGAGCACTGGAGAACTCTCCATTAAGTTCTCTGAGAAAAAGGAAAAGATTGCCATAGAAAGATGAAAATGATGACAAAGAATTACACAGCTCATGGGCCTAAAGGTTGGACTTAGAATTCACCAACCTCAAAGAAGAAAGCAATGCATATCAACATGTAAATACCTAGCTGGCTTATTGGAATGTTTGTATTATTTATCAATTTGTCAATTCATAATTAAATCCATGTGCAAAGGACATACTGATACTTTTAACAAATCAATAAAATGAATAATAGCAAGCTATTGAAGAGAGATTCATGCCTCAGGCACCATGCATGAGGGAAGATCTAAATACCCTCAAGTGGTCTGAAAGCCAGAATCTAAGGATTAGACTCTAATCCATTGAGCTAATTCTAATGAACCTCCAAGAGTCTGACTCCACAATGCCAAATTCCAACTCAATTTTCATATTTCCATGTATATTTTCATAGTAGGAAATTCTGATACATGGTGCCAATTTAGAACAACAGGGATTGATATTTTCCCAGAAAGGTAGTTGCCAAACCCAAATGCTGGTTACATATAAATATCACCTCCTTTCCAGAATAGGATGGAATATCCTGATCACTACCCTGATCCTCAAACACATTCATTTGCACTAGGGTGCAGAGGATAGAGGGAGAGGAGAACTCTCTGCACACAAATAAAAAGGAATTCAGTAGAGGCAACAACTCAACTCATAAGTTCCCATCTCAGAAAATGGAGCCTGTTCAAAGGTCCACAAGACCCAATATAACCTCAAACTTGAAGGATACTGAAGTAAAACTGCAACACAAGCAATAGGCTCAATGTTCTTGTACTGTTGACACCTTTCACAATATACTTCCTGACTTCCCATTGCCTTGGGACTTAATTTCTGCTGGGGCTGTTGAGATCAGTGACCTGGAACATTCTCTAAACAAGTGCCTGTCAGGCCTCTAGAGCCCAGAGAAAGTAATTTCCCCATTGGAACATGCGTCATGGGTGAGTAACACAGACTTTAAACTTTCAGACAGCATTTTTCTTCTCAATGGGTCCCTGGAAATGCATCTTAAATGGGTTTCCTGCAAATAGTTATGTTCCTCAACAGCCAAAGTTCCAAGTTCAAACAAATAATCAGCTCTCCTTTCACACAGGAGTACTTGCAATTCATCTTAAGGAAGCAGTTCAATTTAGAAATCAGCTTTCCTAGTTTGAAAAATCATAGTAAAATCTCTCTTCCTTTAGCCATCCCCATCGAAAAGACTATAAGCCTTTATAGGCCAAAGCCAAGATGGTAGAGTAGCATCCTAGCCAAACTCTCCCAACATTCCCCTCCAAATAACTTTAAAATAATAAGTTACATAGAATTCTGGAGTGGCACAGCCCACAAACTGTCAGGGTCAGAGGTTTTTCTAGCCTAAGACAATTTATTGTTGTTCATCCTTCTTTTTGGAAGAGGCTCAATGACATCATAGGGTGATGTCTTGACTTGCTCATGAACTGGATGTAAGTGCGGCAGAATTGCACAAGGCCAACTTAGGAGGATAGCAGGAGAGGTCTGTGACACTGAGGTGAGGGCTTTCCCAGAGCTCACATGCTGACAACATTACCTATAGGCCTTGGAGGCAGTTCTGGCAGCACTAGCAGCAGCAGTAGCTTCAGGAACTCTCAGACCAGAGACTGTAAGGGTATTGCATAATTGCTGGGAAAGAAAATACAGAGGACCCTGAACTGACATTTGGCAGAGGATCAGGCACTGTTTGGCTTTGCTAATACACAGTTCTGGGTTCTAGTTCCAGGGCAGAGAGGAGCATTTATGGACAATCACACCAAGGCAGGGGCCCTGGTCACAGTTTAAGGGCAGAGAGGAGAGCCAGAGCTTGTGGCTGCAGGGGAGCAAGGGCCCTGCCTGGGTAAAAACCACAGCCAGACCAGGACAGCAGTGACCACACCTGTCCCAGGAGAACACCACCTTAGAAACACTGAAAATTTACAGACACCCAGAACTAGTTCTGAAAACAGCAGTGCACAAAAGCCTGAAACTTGTGACAGTGCTCCCAGTTGAGCAGAACCCAACTTTAACATAAAGTACAAAGTCAAGAAATATGATGAAAAAATGAGCAAACAACAAAGAATCTGACCATAGAAAGCTACAATGGTGGCAGGGAAACTCAAAGCACAAATTCAGAAAAAGACAACAATGTGAAAATAGGTACAAGCACAGCCTCAAGGAAAAATTCAGACTGAACAAATGCCAAAAAGATACTCTGGAAGAGTTAAAGAAATAAGAGTAATAGAGGGGAAATGGGAAAAGAAACCAGATTGATACAAGACAAGTGTGAAAAGAGAATTAACAACTTGGTAAAAGAGGCACAAAAACACTGAAGAAAAAAATTCTTAAAAAACAGAACCAAATGGTAAAAGAAGCACAAAAACTCACTGAAGAGAAGAACTCCTTAAAAAGCAAAACTGGCCAAGAAGAAAAAGAGTTTAAAAAGCTCACTGATGAAAATAACTTTTTAAAAATTAGAATTGGGTAAGAAGAAGCTAATGACTACATGAGACATCAAGAAACAATACAACAAAGTCAAAAGAAATGAAAAAAAAATAGAAGAAAATGTGAAGTATCTCATAAGAAAAACAACTGACCTAGAAAATAAACTGAGGAGTTTAAGAATCGCTATACTACCTAAAAGCCATGATAAAAAGAGAGCCTACACAAAATATAAACTCTACAGGCAAATTCCCAAACTTCCAGGACAAGGAGAAAATATTGCAAGCAACCAGAAAACACACACACACACACACACACACACACACACACACACTCAAATAGTACAGAGTCTCAGTCAGGATCACACAAGATTTAGCAGGTATCATATTAAAGGAGCAGAATGCTTAGAATGTGATGTTCCAACAGATGAAAAAGTTAGGATTACAACCAAGAATAACTTACTCAGCAAAACTGAGTATAATACTTCAGAGAAAAATTGATATTTAATAAACTAAAGGACTTTTAAGCATTCCTGATGAAAAGACCAGAGCTGAAAAAGAAATTTTACATTTAAGTAAAAGGTTCAAGAGAATAATAAAATGGTAAACATGAAAGAAAAATCAGAGAGGATTTAATAAGGTTCAATTGTTTACATTCCTAGACGGGAATATGATGCAAATAACTCCTAAGAACTTTATCATTGTTAGAGCATTTAAACAAAATGTACATAGACATAGGGCACTGGTGTGAGTTCTATTGAAATGATCTCGGGGGGCGGAGCCAAGATGGAAGCTGGAAAGCAGGGACTAGTGTGAACTCCCCACCAAGTCCCTCCAAAGACCTATAAAAAATTACTCTGAACCAATTGTAGAACTGCAGAACCCACAAAATAGCAGAGGGAAGCAGGGATCCAGCCCAGGACAGCCTGGATGGTCTCTGGGTGAGGTTTATCTTGTACAGAGCTGGGAGAGGAGCGGAGCAGAGCCCAGCGTGGGCAGCGCGGACCAACCACACCAGGAGCCGGGCGGACTGTGCCCTAGTGCCCTGAATCAGTGAGCTACAGCAGTTACCAGACTTCTCAACCTACAGACACCAAAGACAACAGAGAAGGTTAGTGGGAAAAGCTGCGAGAGTGGAAGGAGTTCGCAGTTTGGCTACCCCGGGGGCAGTGGAGGTGGGGCAGCTATAGAATTACAGCTGCAGTTGCTTCTAGCACCAGGCCCCCCTTTTGGGAGGAATTAGGTGGTGGATCACAGCAGGAGTGCAGAGCCTGCTTAAGATTTGCATCAGGTCTGGGTTAGGGGTTCTTGGGGAAGGGAGAGTGCTGGCATGGCAGAGCTGGTGCATCCCCCCAAGCTTGGAACATAGTTCTCTTAACTCTACAAGCAGTCATACCCTGCTGAAAAACTCAAGGGTCAAATTAGTTGGCTGGGAACATGGCCAGGTAGTGAAAACGCACCCAGATTCAGTCTCAGACTCTGGAATCTTTCTTTGGTGACAAAGAAGACCAAAACATACATCCTGAAGAAGTCAACAAAGTCAAAGAGCCTACAACAAAAGCCTCCAAGAAAAACATGAACTGGTCTCAGGCCATGGAAGAGTTCAAAGAGGATTTGGAAAAGTAAGTTAGAGAAGTAGAGGAAAAATTGGGAAGACAAATGAGAAGGATGTGAGAAAACCATGAAAAACAAGTCAATGACTTGCTAAAGGAGACACAAAAAAATACTGAAAAATACACTGAAGAAAACAACACATTAAAAAACAGACTAACTCAAATGGCAAAAGAGCTCCACAAAGCCAATGAGGAGAAGAATGCCTTGAAAGGCAGAATTAGCCAAAGGGAAAAGGAGGTCCAAAAGACCACTGAAGAAAATACTACCTTAAAAATTAGACTGGAGCAAGTGGAAGCTAGTGACTTTATGAGAAATCAAGATATTATAAAACAGAACCAAAGGAATCAAAAATGGAAGACAATGTGAAATATCTCATTGGAAAAACCACTGACCTGGAAAATAGATCCAGGAGAGATAATTTAGAAATTATTGGACTACCTGAAAGCCATGATCAAAAAAAGAGCCTAGATACCATCTTTCAAGAAATTATCAAGGAGAACTGCCCTGATATTCTAGACCCACAGGGCAAAATAGAAATTGAAAGAATCCACCAATCGCATCCTCAAATAGATCCCAAAAAGAAATCTCCTAGGAATATTGTCACCAAATTCCAGAGCTCCCAGATCAAGGAGAAAATACTGCAAGCAGCCAGAAAGAAACAATTTGAGTATTGTGGAAACATAATCAGAATAATCCAAGATCTAACAGCTTCTACATTAAGAAATCAAAGGGCTTGGAACGCGATATTCCGGAGGTCAATGGAGCTAGGATTAAAACCAAGAATCACCTACCCAGCAAAATGAATATCATGCTCCAAGGCAAAATATGGATTTTCAATAAAACAGAGGACTTTCAAGTTTTCTCAGTGAAAAGACCAGAGCTGAACAGAAAATTTGACTTTCAAACACAAGAATCAAGAGAAGCATGAAAAGGTAATCAAGAAACAGAAATTGCAAGGGACTTACTAAAACTGAACTGTTTTATTCACATTCTTACATGGAAAGATGATGTGGATGATTCATGTGACCTCAGTATTAGGGTAGCTGAAGGGAATATGTGTGTGTGTGTGTGTGTGTGTGTGTGTGTGTGTATATATGTTTATGTATATACATTTATATGTGAGTATATATGTATGTATATATGTATGTGTACATAAATATATATATATATTTATATATATATATATATATATATATATATATATATATATATATATATATATATATAGAGAGAGAGAGAGAGAGAGAGAGAGAGAGGGCACAGCATGAGTTGAAGATGAAGGGAAGATATCTAAAAGAAATAAAACAAAATTAAGGGTTGAAAGAGGAATATATTGAGAGAGGGAGAGATAGAATGGGGCAAATTATCTCGCATATAAGTGGCAAGAAAAAGCAGTTCTGTAGGAAGAAAAGAGAAGTCAGGTGAGGGGGAATGAGTGAATCTTGCTCGCATCAGATTTGACCTGAGCAGGGAATACCATACATACTCAATTGGGTATCTTACCCCACAAGAAAAAAGGAGGAAGAACATAAAAAAGGGGGTATGATAGAAGGGACGGCAGATGGGGGTGGAGGTAATCAAAAACAAACACTTTGGAAAGGGGACAGGGTCAAGGGAGAAAATTCAATAAAGAGGGATATGTTAGGAAGGAGCAAAATATAGTGAGTCTTTCACAACATGAGTATTGTGGAAGGGTTATACATAATGATACACATGTGGCCTATGTTGAATTGCTTGACTTCTTAGGGAGGGTGGGTGGGAAGGGAAGAGGGGAGAGAATTTGGAACTCAAAGTTTTAAAAACAGATGTTCAAAAACAAAAAAAAAGTTTTTGCATGCAACTAGAAAATAATATACACAGGCAATGGGGCATAGAAATTTGTCTTGCCCTACAAGAAAGAAAGGGAAAAGGGGATGGGAGGGGAGTGGGGTGACAGAAGGGAGGGCTGACTGGGGACCAGGGCACCCAGAATATATGCCATCTTGGAGTGGGGGGAGGGTACAAATGGGGAGAAAATTTGTAATTCAAACTCTTGGGAAAATCAATGCTGAAAACTAAATATATTAAATTAAAAAAAGGAAAAAAAGAAATGATCTCAAAAAACTGAAAGGGGGAGAAAGATAGATGCATGGGGAAAATGGTGAAGGGAGGGAAGAATTGGGAAAATTATCTTATATAAAAATGACATGCAAGGAAAAACTTTTTACAGTTTTACAGTGGAGGTAAAATGCTGGGGCAGGGGAGGCAACATTTGAACTCCACTCTCATCAGAATTCATTCAAAGATAGAAGACTATATATCTATATAGAAAAAGAAAGAGGAGAGAAAGGAGAGGGTGGGGGAAAGGGAGAGAGAGAGAGGGAGAGAGAGAGAGGGCGAGAGAGAGCAAGAGAGAGAGAGAGAGAGAGAGAATGAGAATCAGCAGTTTGGTATAGAAATTTATCTTATGCAACAGAGAAATAGGAGGGGAAGAGGATAAGAGAAGGGGCAGGGTGATATATGGGAAGGAAAAATAAGAAAGCCAGAGGTCAGAAGCAAAACAGACTTTTGAAAAGGGACGAGGTAAAAAAAGACAGAAAAAGATAAACGTAAGAAAATAGGATGAAGGAGAATACATAGTAATCATAGTTGTGAATGTGAACACATGCATAAAATAGATGCAGATAGAATGGATTGGAAACCAGAATCCAACTAATATACTGTCTACAAGAAACATGCCTGAACTAGAAAAACAAAGAGAGTTAAAATAAGGGGCTAGAGCAAAATCTATTATGCTACCATTGAAGCAAAAAAGGCAAGGGTAGCACTCATGATCTCAGACAAAACTAAACCAAAAAACTAAAGCTAATTAAAAGAGATAATCAGAAAAAATACAGTTTTCTAAAAGGTACAATAGATAATGAAGTGACATAAGAAATTTAAGGCAAGTTTTTCTGATAAAGGACTTATTTCTCAAATATTTGGGGAACTGAGTCAAATTTATAAGAAATAAGAGCCATTCTCCAATTGATAAATGGTTAAAGGATGGGAGCAGGCAGTTTTCAAAAGAAGTCAAAGCTATCTGTAATCATACGGAAAAATCTTCTAAGTCCCTAATGATTAGTGAAATGCAAATTCAAAAAAAAAAACCCTAACATGACAAGAAAAGGCAAATGAACCACCAACACCACTACTATGTCTGTAATTCACAAAGATCAAAGAAAAAGGAAAATAACCTATATGTATAAAAATATTTACACTAGCAGTTTTTGTGGTAGCAAAGAAGGGAAGCCCATTAATTGGGGAATAGCTAAACAAGTTGTGTTATATGATTGTAATAGAATACTATTGTGCAATAAGAAATGATCAGCAGGATGCTTTCAGAAAAACCTGGAAAGATCTATATGAACCGATGCAGAATTAAGTGAGTACAATCCCAAGATTGCTGTACACAGTAACAGTAATATTTTGATCCACTCTGAAAGACTTAGCTACTTGGATTAATACAATGACTCCAAGACAATTACAAAGGACTGATGATGAAAAATCCTATCTACTTTCAGAGAGAGAACTGATGAACTATGAATGCAAACTGAAGTATATATTTTTCACTTTCTTTATCTGTCTTACTTTTTTAACATGGATCATATGGAAATATATTTTGCATGATTCACATGTATAATTGGTATCATTTTGCTTGCCATTGTGGGGGATGGGCTAAGAAGAAGAGAATTTGGAACTCAAAATTTTAAGAAAAAATGCTAGAAATAAATAATAAAAAACAAAACAAAACAAAAAAACAGAACAAAAGACATTCCCTCTTCGAGGGTAGTGACCATTTATTTTGCATTTGTGCCATCACCTGCATAGAAAGTTGTACAAAGGTGTTTAATAAGTGCTGGTTGGATTGAATTGACTCACAGAATATAGGAGCAAGAAAGGATCCTAGAGATTATCAAGTCAAGGATTTTTCATCGGAGCTACCATGAACCTACCAGGGATCCATGGATTGATTTGGGGATGGAGAGGTTGTGAACTTGGATAGAAAACAAAATTACATCTTTATTTTCTTTAACCTCTTAGCAATTCCTTTAATTATGAGTGTAGGCAACAAACTTTTTTTTTTTTTTCTGAGATGGGGTCCCTAGGCCTCATTGGACTGCCAAAAAGGTCCATGATACAAACAAGATGAAGAATGGCTCATCTAGTTCACCTCCCTTTATCTCATTGCACCTCTTTCCTTCATCTGTTAAATGACAGAAATGGGGTCAGAACTCAGGCCTCATTACATCCAGTCCTATATTACAAGGCCTGGTAATTTTTACCTTGATAAATGTAAGCCAAATGGGAACATAAATCCCTTTATATATTCCAAAGGAGAACAAAAACTTACCCAAAGTGTCTTAAACAAGCAGCAAGCATTTATTGAGCACTTACTAACTACCAAGCACTATGCTAATGCTGAGGAAACAAGGAAAGGTGAAAACGGTCCCTGTCCTCCATGAGCTTACATTCTAATGGGGAAACAACACACACACACACACACACACACACACACACAAGATACATAGTTAGTGAAAGATGAGACCTACAGGTATGTTATCCAAGCTGGAATCTCCTTATCGTTCACAGTATTTTATCTTCCCCAGCTGTACAATTGTGCCCCTTCGCAAAAAACAAGAAAAAAACAAAACAAAAATAGGCAGAGAACTGGTGCAGCAATAGAGAGATGGAAAGAAAACAAGCCAAGTTATTTTATGTCTACCAAGTCCTCTGATATCAAATAACTCTGTTCTACTCTTCAATACAGCTAATGAATCTATTGTATTGCTGAAGTGATTGGGGCAAAATGCTGTAGAATGATCTATGGAAATAGGGTTTTTAATGTCGCTTGGTCCCAAAAGAATAAGGCTGTGCCTCTGTTATGATTCTGGGCTTCTTGAGGCTTTAATTTCAACCATATATCCTTCTTTCGAGTGTTCAAATTGATAAATGCCTCTCTGGATAGGACCATAATGCAATATTATCAGCACATGCAGATGGTATTTGGGATTGCAGTATCAGGCTTCTGATACACACTGCTACCACTGGCAGTACAAGTAATTGGTCTAGGGGAAAAATGGAATTGCTGGACTTCAGGGGGTAAAATAAACTAACAGTGCAAGGACTCAGCAGGTTCAGGCTCATGTTATTTATTCATTCTCTGCAAAGGGAATGAAATAATTCTCATAATTTAGCATTGAAAGCCAAAGTAATTACCACTGTAATGTTACACATTAAAAGGTGGTGAGAGCTAGACTGCAACTTATTAACTTTACTTATTTATTTTCCATTCATAAAATGTATCCCGTGCCCAACTGTACTATAATTCCTTTCTAATGCAGTGCTTTCTCTCCCTTATTCTAAGGTGGCTTAAAAAGATGTGTCCTCCACTGGGTCCTGAAGGGCAACAAATGAGGAATGTCTTACACCTTAAGGGGAAATGGTTTTACAAATACGAAGTAGTCTTTGAGAAAGGCACTTAGAGACTCAAATCTTAGGGCCAAGAGCAGGAACTGGATCCACATGGAATTTTGTTTTTTCAGGGGTGGTAGCAAGGAAATCAGAGGCAGGGGTGAGCTGGACATCATGGAAAGCTAGGGCCTGGGCTGGGTGGATCTGAGTCTGATTGAGCACCTCAAATAAGCTGGGTCTGCATGGTCTTTAAATGTTTGCCAATTCAGTGGAAGAAAATAAGTTTGACCATTAATTCACTTTTGTATGAACCAAGAGAGGAACAGTGATGTAGAGATTCCCGAACCTTGTGTTAAGAATTGCTTATTTCAGAAGAACATTGTACACAGTAACAGCCACGGTGTGGGATGATTGACTTTGATAGACTTAGCCCTTCTCAGCAATGCAAGGACCTAAAACAATTCCAAAGGATCCATGGTGGAAAATGCCATCCACATCCAGCGAAAGAACTATGGAGTTTGAATTCAGAGTGAAGCAGACTATTTTCTTTTTTGTATTTTTTTCTGTTTTTTTTTCTTTCTCATGGTTTTTTCCCATTTGTTCTAATTCTTCTATGCAACATGACTAATGTGAAAATATATTTAATAGGAATGTATATGTAGAGCCTACATTGGATTGCACGCTGCCTTGGGGGGAGGGGAGGGGAGGAAGGGGAAAAAATTTAAAACTTATCGAAGTGAATGTTGAAAACTAAAAATAAATAAATTACTTTAATTTTTTTAAAAAAGAAATTGCTTGGCTCATATCCCAATTTTGATATTTATTAAATGAGAGATTTTAGAAAAGTTACCTAAACTCTCAGAACCTTCTAAATCTTTCCAAATCTATCTCTAAATTATATATGACATTATGGTTTGCTACTGGATGGAGTTCCCACACCAACAAAATCAAAGGTACTTAGTTTTTCCATTTTCGCCACTGGTTTCTCTGGTGTTTAAAAAAATCAGCCTTGCAGAAGAGACAAATGGAATCTTTGAAAGAGCATTAGAATGCAGAGTCTGCTGCTAACTTGGCTAGATCCTTTACTTCTTTAGTCTCAAGTTTCCTCTGCTGTAAAAGAAGGATGGACTAGATAATCTCCATAGTCCCTTACAGCTTTAGGTGCTATGAATGGGATAATATAGATATGTTCCCAAATGTGAAACTATAGTGGATTGTTTGTGCCAGCCAAGAGAGAGTATAATCTAAATCCATGTCTAGGTTAACCTCTTTTCAGGGCTTGAAACAAAAGTCAATTACTTGTGGATTCTGTCTTTGTCCTTTGTGGATCCCCATGCTTTGTACACAATGACTGATGGAACATATGGCTGTGGATTGGGTTATTTTAAATTCTTCACCAAGACGACCCTGAAAGGGGAGGAAGTGAGAGAGAAGAAACATTTAATGGCTTTAATTCCACTCAGCCTCTGAGTGTGTGTCCCCTTCCTCTACTTCTCTACCTCTCTCCTTGCCCAAATCCAAAAAATAAGATATAGTGGAGGGAAGTTAGTGTTAGAAGAGTGGGAGAGGTTGATTAAGGGAGTGCAGTGAACAAGTAAAGGGTGGAATATGGAGCTATTCCTGTCCTATGCTGTCCTTTGGGAAAGATTTTGTCCACCCTGCCATTGAACTCATTGTTTCTGAGTTCCCTGTGCCATAAAGACCTCTCAGGAGGTTTATTTTTGGAAACCACTGATTTTCCTTGGGTGGAGGTGGGAGACAGGGGAAGACAGAGTAGAATGAGGCAAGAGAAAGAGCTTTGCTTAACCCAGGTGAGAAAGGAGGATTCTGGATGGGTGACTAGGAAGACTAGTTATTGATTTAAAGAAACAGAATTTCAGAGTTGGAAAGGACTCGAAATTCCCCAGCCTTTGCTGGAGGATCTCCAGCAAAGGGGGAACCCACTAGCTTCTGAGGCAGCCAACTTCTCTTGTGGATAGCTCTATTTTTAGGAAAATTTGTTTTAGTTTGAACCTAAATTTTCTTCTGTGCATCTTCCACTCACTGCTCCTAGTTGTGTTCTCTGAGACCAAGAACAATCCAATTCTTCTTCCACATGATAGCTCTATTGTGCCCTTCGATATTTTCTTCTCAGAATAGATTCCTCAGTTTCTTCAACTGACCCTTATAGAGCATGGTCTCAAGGCCCTTCAGCATTTTTGTTGCCCTCTTCTGAGGGCTTCTCCAGCTCATTAACTTCCTTCTTAAAATGCAGCACCCAGAACAGAACCCAGGCCTCCAGAGGTGATCTGTCCAAGGCTGGATACAACTGTACCCTTGTTTCCCTGAGCCTGAACACTATGCCTCTCTTCATAGAGCCTAGAATCACAAGAGCAGAATGGTGGAGTGGACAGAGAGCCACCCAGGAAGATCAGGGTTCAAGTCCCACATTTAACACACTGACTGTATAACCCTTGGCATGTCACTTTAACCTCTTAGTACTTACTCTCTAAGATGACAAGTTGCAGAAAAGGTGCCAAGCTGCATTGAAAGAGGGAGTTTCCTTACATTAGAATTCTCTATACCAATGAATTCTTAGGTTTAGTCATTAGCCCCAAGATTATATGAACATTTTTACCACTATGGATTCATATTGAAATTGAAATTCACTTAAACACCTCAGTATTTTTGGAGGTGAACTTTTCCCTAGTCATGCCTCTCTGACCTTGTATTTGTAAACATATTTTGAGCCCGCATGTCAGACTTGACATTTATTCTTGTTAAATTCCATTTTGGGATTTGACCCAACATCCTGGCCTGTCAAGATATTTTTGCATTCTGACTGTATCATCCAACATATTATTTGTAATGCCTACCTCCCTTGCATCTAGAAGTCTGACAAGTGTGTCATCTAGGCTTTCATCCAAGTCACTGATAGACATAGCAAGCAGCATAGGATTAATCTCAAATTCCACTAGTGACTCTCCTCCACATTGACACAGAACCCTTATTCTTTATGAGATCAGAATTTGCCTAACTATACACTCACATAGTTCACATATCCACGTGCATGAGAGACTTTATCAAATGTTTTCATGAAACCTAGGTAAACTAAATCTCCAATGTTTTCCATATCTCTTCTAATCATCCTGTGATTATTTACTGCTTGTCATCATCTTCTCTGAAAAGGAACAAAACAATGTTTTCATAGCTCATCAGTGTTACATATTTGACACTTCTTTTACTTCGCATGAGGTGAGGTGGGGGTAGAACCCTTAGACTCCAGGCCTACAGATAAAATTAGCAACTCTCTAATTAGCAACTTTTCCAGATTAGCCAGGATAGAGGCAATTTCTAGGTTGAAATGATCAGATTGATTCCATGTCTTTTTTTTAATTGATTCTACTTATAATTAATTGCTTTTTGTCCTGTAACTGCCTAAGTCATGGTTCTTTGTCTCTGAACTTATAGTGCAGAAACTCAACCACCCTCGAATGAGTTAAGAAATCCAGTTCTCTTGCTAATTACTGTTCTATTCTTGCCTCAAGGAAATCAGGTATCCTTGAGGGATGCAGGTAGACACCAGGGAGTCTGGCCTAGTATCTTTATACCAATAAGTTATCCTTCAAGGATGTCTGGTTTGCCATCCAAAGAAGTCTGGTCCATTATTTCTAACCTAGTATTGTTACACCCGATTGAAGCCCACTATTAATCCCCTCTGAGCCCACCATTAATCCCCTTTATATTTTTGTCTTTGTCTCGCCCTACACCCTGAAATTGCTTGAAACAGCTTAAGGCATAGTTCTAGGTAGATTGCCCAAGGCTAGTCCCGTGACCCCACCCCCACTTCTCCTGATTCAGCATTCTGCATATTCTCTCTACATCGGCATTATGTGCAATGATCAGTTTCAGGGTAGGGTATAAGTTCATCTTAAGGAAGGACCACCCTGTTACCAAATAGGGTCCCCACAGCCTGGGTTATGGTGCAACTATTCTGCTGACCAAGCTAGGTCCCTCCACCCAGAATATAGCTGATCAAGTAGGGGATACTTTCTGGGAAATTCCACCTTGGTCCCTCCACCCATTCTAGGAAGCTGACCACCCTGGGAGGGCCACCCATTCTAGGAAGCTGACCACCTTGTGTCACAAGATGGTCACACCCCTGTATCCTTGCGCCGTATTTCCAAAATTAGCCCTGAGCTATGAATCTAACCAATGGCTGATCTTTGCTTCTATACATCATTACTTCTGCTAGCGACCCTCCCTCATTGTGTAATTGTAGTTTTTGCCTTTATGAGCATTGTAGTCCCTCAGTTCAGGACTGCCCGATTTGAGTGCATACTCCTGGTAGTCATGTGCTTGATCAGTAAATCCACACCCTAAATTTACCTTGAACCCAGGTCTTGTCTTGTTGTTATTTTCTACACAACAGTATGTGGAATCAAATAATGAACATTTTTCTAGTCACAGGAAGGAAGGAAAGGGTTGTTGCTATTCTCTCATTCCCAGTTTCCAACCAATCAAATTGTCCCCCATGCCTCAATCATATTGAGTACATCATTCATGATGTTGAGCTCTTGTAACCAATCACAACATTTTGCCCACCTACAAAATCCTGTTCTTTGTTCTATACTACCAAAACAACTATTTAAGGGAACTCTTTCCCTTATTTGGGGTCTTAGCTTTACTGAGGAAGCTGAGATCTTATTTATTAATAAATTTGTGCTTTACTAATAAATTGATCATCCTTGGAACTCTGTGCCTCAGTTTACCTTAGAGGAAAAATCACACTCTCCAAGTCAAACCTAGGAAACTATAAGGCCAGGACCTGGTGAGCAACAGTGCTTGACTTGTATCATCTATTGTTGATAAAGTCATGTTGGTGCTTTGGGAGCATGGTCTTCTCTTCTATATGTTATCCAGCAACCTTTCAATAAAATCTTCTATTGGGGAGCGGACAGGGGAGGAAGGAGGAGAAAATTTAAAACTCAAATGCTTATGGAAGTGAATGCTGTAAACTAAAAGTAAATAAATTAATTTTTAAAAACCCAAAATCTTCCAGAATTTTCCAGGAATTACAATTAAATTTTCTTAGCCTATAGTTTGCAAACTCCATTGCCTTCCTTTTTTGAAGCTCAGCACACGTGAGTATCTTTGATTCAATTATGGGTGCCATATTTTAGAAAACAAAATTAATTTCTTTTTATTTTAAATTTAACAAACAACAAATTGTCATTTCATTTACATGGCAGAACAGAAAAAGATAGCAGATATCTTTCAAGCAGTTCGCTTTTCTTTTTAAAATATATAATAAATTCAAACTGTATCTTCAAAACCATATTGCTTGTCTGCAATTATATTTATTTCTGGTCTTTAGTCCATTCTCTTAATGTACTTTTAAGAAAAAGATTCCTCAATGATCCTTCTTTCTTTCCTTCCTATGTTCCTTGCTTCCTATCTCCTCCTCTTTCCTTTTTTTTTCTTTTGCTAGAGACATCAAAGTGGCACAGTAGATAGAGTACTGGACCTGGTGTCAGGAAGACCAAAGCTCAAATCCAGCCTAAGATCCTTCTTTTCGTGTAAGCCTGGGCAACTCACTTAATCTCTGTCTGCCTGAGTTTACTCATTTGTAAAAGTGGGGGTAATAATAGCCTCTACCTTTCAGGGTTGTTGCAAGAATAAAATGAGATAACATTTGTGAAATGCTTTGTAAACATTAAAGTACAATATAAATACCAACTGTTATTGGCATTATTTTTATTATTACCTAATCCTCATCCCTCCTCTTCTTCCCACCTCCCTCTTTAGGAAAAAGAAGGTATCAAAACCCATATGACAAATATATATAGTCGAGGAAAACAAATTTCAACATGTTTTGTATCATGAGTCCCTCACATCTCTTATAAGAGGTAAGTATCATGCTACGCAATCATTTCCTGGAATTGTGCTGGTCACTGAATTGATCTTAAAGCTCAAGTCTTTCAAAGTTGTTTTCCTTTATAATTTTGCTGTTATTATATATTATATAAATTGTTTTCCTGGTTCTGCTCACTTTATTCTGTAGCACAAGTTTATATGACTTCTTATTACCTTCAGGATCAAGGACAAAGTCATCTTTTTGGAATGTGAAGCTCTTTTAAATCTGGCCTCTTCCCACTTTTCCAGGTTTCATACTCTTTACCCTGCTCCACACACTCTACAACCAACTGGCAACTTGCTTTTCATTGGGCAAAAAGATTTCTCTGAAACCATATCTTTCATCATTTCTTATTATGCAATAATATTCTATTACATTTGCATACCATAATTTTTCAACCATTTCCCAACTGATTGGCATCCCTTTCATTTCTTGTTCTTTGCTATTGCAAAAAGAAGCACTACAAATTTTTTTTGGTACACGTAAGTGCTTTCCCTCCCTTAAATTCTTTGGGATATTAAGCATAGTAGTGTGAATTCTGGATTGAAGAGTGAGTACAGTTTAGCGACTTCTGGGGCAAAGCTCCAAATGATTCCTTAAATGACAGGACCAATTCAGAGTTCCACCAGCAGTGGGAATGGTGCACTTTAAGAGAGGATATTAGCAAAGTGGAGCATGTTTAGAGGATGCCCAACAGGATAGTGAAGGGATTTAGAAACAATATTATACAAGCAATCATTTAAGGAACAGGAGATGGCTAGGTTAAAAAAAGGAGTAATTGGTAACATAATATCTGATTTGAAAAATTTAAGAGTAGTCATGTGGAAGAGGGAGCAGACTTTCTTGTGTTGCTCTACAACAATGGTTTTCCAAGGGTGGTACAGGGAGGTGGTCCATGAAACCAAAACTATTTTTCATAATAAAACTAAGATGTCATTTGTTTGTGACAATAGTCTTTCATTTTCCACCTTCATAAATATAAAGGATAGAATTTCTTCATATACACCAAAGCAGCATATCACATCGACTTGAATGCAGAAGTAGATATGAGACTCCAACTGTCTTCAATTAAGCCAAACATTAAAGAGATTTGCTGAAATATGTAAAACAATGCCACTTTTCTTTCAAATTTTTTTTTCATTTTGGAAAATATAGTTATGTTTCATAAAATATATTATTCATATCAACTTATGATAGGTTTATTGTTATTTTTAAATGGATATGTCAAAGTTTTTCAGTATTAAATTCTAATATGGGAAATAATTATAGATTTAGCCCACACAAACAAAAGCTCTTTGGGATCCTCATTAATTTTTAGGAGTGTAAAGGGGTATTGAGGCCAAAACACTTAAGAACTATTGCTCTACAGAATAAAGCTAGAATGTGTGTCTAATTAATCAGGATGCAAATTTTGGCTCAATTTAGAAAAGAATTTTTTTAACAATTAGAGCTGTTCAGCTACAGAACCAATTACCTGAAGCTAGACACTTCCTGTTACTGGATATATTAAGAAATAAAGGCAAGAAATGTCTCAGCAATTAGCGTTCAGAGAGGTCCAAGAAGACAGTTATATCATCAAGGCGATTGTATGAAATAACCTCTCTATCCCCTTCTATTTTAAATATCATATTATTTTAATAGGATACAATCAAATAGGATGAGAAATCAAATACAATTAATAATATTGGTAAAAAAAGTTGTCCCCCTCCCCTCACCACAAGCGTTAAACAATTCCACAGATAATGAATGGAGGTCCTGGAAGCAATGAGGGGAAAAGAGACAGGGGACACATTCTCAAGGAGCAAAATATCCGGCCTACTTTGCTTCATTTTTTGTGTTTACGTATTTTCAGCTTATTCTTCAGCTCAGGGTATTTTTAATCAGGAGAATGAAACAGCCTTATATTGACTGAAAAACATATTTACTTGCTCTCATATTATTCTGTTCTTTGTAAAATGGATTTGCTTGGCACACTGGCATATTCAAGGAAGAAAGTGATTCTCTTCTTGTTCTTAGGCCTCTTTGAATACACAATAATTGTTCTTCTAGGTCTTTCATAATGCATTGGCATGAAACATTCTATTTTATTTAAGAGGTATTCATACCAAAAAAAAGGACAAAATGGCAGACTTGGACTCACAGACCTGGAGAGTGCTCAGGCTAGAAGGGAAGCAAGATCATTGAATTCATAAGATCATAGATTCAGAGCTGAAAAGAGCCCGAGTGGTCATCTAGCCCAACCCCTCACTTTACAGATCAGTAAAGTGAGTCCCAGAGAAGCACATGATTTGCTCATGGTTGTCTAGAGATTTAAGTGTGAGATGTAACTGTTAAGACAACAGTGACAACAAAAAAGAGGGTAATGTTAAAAGAGGAAGAAGAACTTTAGCCTATGGGGTCAGATAACCTCAGTTTATGGACCATCTCTGTCACTTTGATGTGTGGATACAGGGGAAAGCAGCAACTTCTCTGCCCCTTTGTTTTTTCACCTATAAAATAAAGATAATGCCACTGATGATATCAATGCCACCTGGTTGTTAGAAGGAAGATGCTTTGTTTACTATGAAGCACATAAATGTAGGACGTTAGTACTATTATTACTACTTGCTAAATTCCAATATTTTATCTGGACTTGGATTAGTTGGACCTTCACTGGGAGCAGTCATTCCCATCAAAGAGACCTGAGGATAAATGGCCTGAACTATCATTTTAGGATGTCACAATATCTGCTGTGATTCTCAAAGCCAAATTTATAGCCTTTTATCAAATCTATTTATTCTTTTGGGCAAATTGCCACTGGAGTAAATATGCCACATGGAATTAGATGGAATCTTAGACATCTTCTAATCATAACATCACTAAAATCTTAAAGCTGGAATAGATGATGGAAATCAAATCCATACATTTCATTTTGCAGATGAAGAAACTGAGGCTCGCAGAAATAAAATAGTTTGACCAAGAATAAAGAGGTAGGATCAGAGCTGAGATTTTAACTCAGACCCTGTGACTGTAAATCTAACATTCTTTCCATTACATCACACTGCTTCCCTTATATAACAGAGGCATGGGATGAGGGGGATTAAGTTGTTGACCAAAGGTTATACAGGGAGATATTTATAAACTTGGGACAAGCTCTTGGGTCCAGAGTGTAGGTAATTGAGTGCAGAAACCATGTCCTTTGTCCATCTCTTTACAAAAGTATTAGGATTTACTTTCACTTCACCTAGGGCTTTGGTCTGGGGTCCAGATCAGCAGATAAAAAGGATTTTTTTAGAGATTTATCAGGAAAGTGGAAAGGGCCAGGGACAGTGAAAGAATTTTATGGTCATTCTAATTTGCAGGCTGAAAAGTCTCCTCTTTCTCTTCAGCAGAGATAGTCATGCAACCATTGTGACATAGGTAAGGAAATGTTGAAAAAGATACTTACTTGCCCTCATATTTTTTTCTGTTCCTTTTAGTCATGTATTAACAAAGTGTAAGTAGCAGCTGGGTTTGTTGCTTGGATAGGGAGAGACAAGAACAAGCTGACATTGTGCCAGGGGACAGTATGGTTCACCACCTGCTAGGTGCTTTTCATTTAGGGACTAAGAAGAATTGTCACTGCTCCTCAGGACAGATGCTACAGACATGATTCAAGAAATCAGCTGAGTAGTCTATGTTGTCAGGAACAGTGTCTTCAGTGTAGAGAACAAGGGCACACTGTTTGTAGTCTCTGTGATACCAATTCTATGTGTGACCTTCATGATTAAAAAAAAAAAAACTGCCCAAAGTAAGCCATAAAAAAAGTGAAGCAGGCACACTTGGGCCAACTTCAAGGACCTAGGATAAACAAGGAATAGAAACAACCGAACTTGTAATTTCTTGCCTAAATGAATGTATAAATGGGGCCATATGAGAAGAAAGAGGCAGATTTTCAAGAAGAAAACGAAAGATCTCAGGTTGTGGTGGGGAAAAAAGAAGGGAAACAGGTGAAACAAACAAAAGGAGAAGCGAGCAAACAGGAGGGAGAAACTATCTCTGGCAGAGAGAAGAGAATTTTTTTAGGGATAGTTGCTTCAGAAGAGACATGTTTTTTCCTTCTAACATTAGGAAATTGCACACAGGGGCAAAGGAAGGTGAGCCAAAGAAAATGAGAACCTGAGGCCTACTATAGATGGAACAAATGAAAGTTTGCATAAAAGAGTGAAGCTGATGAAGGAAAAAGAGAATGTCAAAAATAAACAATACTTCAGAATACCTCAAAATAAAAAATACTTCAGAGAGCTGAAGGAGAAGAGAGGGTTGTTGTGAAGGGCTTGAGATAAAAGCATTAGACTGAGATTCCATAAAAAGAAGATCTTCAGAAAACGGAATTATACAAGACAAAGTACAGAGCAGGTCTGTGTGGCATATTATACAAGGAGACGGCCTTAGATTCAAAGACCTGGGGCGGCTGTGGGATCCTGGACAAGTCTCTTAAAGTCTCAGTATTCTAGGCTACTTTCTAAGGCTGTAAGTTACAAAGAAAGTACCAACCTGCTTCAGTAGAGGGAGTTTTCTCACCCCATATCAATGATGTCATGATTCCAGTCCCTGTGGTACAAGGAATGGTAACAGATGCAGACTAATGCTGGGTATCATCCAAAGGATGAAGGAGCAAATGATGCAACAGCAACCATCACAGCTCAAGAAGCAGGCCGCTGTTTAAAAAGGAAGAAAATGCTCCTGGGTCTGAAGGCCTCACTGCCCATGTCTACAAGGCACCTAAAAATTATATGAGTGAACCTTCAACTGTTCCTGTCAGGAGCATATAAAAAGAAAGATAAAATGATCATGACAATGAAAATAGAAGAGTTAATAATTTTACAAAGGGAGATAGCAAAGATGACAGAAACTGGAAGTCCCTGGTGTTGCTAGGCACCAACCATAAGACAATGTGCATGGTAGAAGAAGTCTCTTGTTTTATAGGGGCCTTAAGCAATCTCACTTCTCATTTCGTAGGGGGCCAAACTCAGGTCCAGGAAGGTTAGTGCTCTTACCCTCCTCAAACACCTGAATTCATTTATTTACATGTTGTAGCTCACCAGTAGCATATCATGCTTCTTGAGGGTAGAGAACATTCTTCTATTCCTATGCAGGATCCTGAATGCAACTTGAATAGGGTTGGTGCTTAATGAATGTTTACTGAATTGATTTGCTTTCAGTCCTTGCCAAAATCATACAGATGGTGCGTATCCAGGATCACAGAACACTAGACATAATGGCCCTCACGATGTGACCGAGTTCAACCTTTACTTATACAAGAATCCCTTCTAAAACTTCCCCACTAAGTTCTTCCCCAGTCTCCACTTGAATACCTCCAGTCATGGGGAGTCCACAGTGGGTAGAAAAATTATTGAGGGTCAGGTATTTTCCATTTCATAATGGCACGCCATTCTGCCTGTGTATGACAATAATTTGAAGGTCTACAGTAGTCAAAAGTTTACAAAGTGCCAATTCCACTTGGAGATGACTCTAAACGATAGTAATGATTTTCTTACAAAAAGCTTAAATTTACCACTCTGTAATTTCCACCCAATGTTCTCAGTTCTGTCCTTTGAGGCCGAGCAGAATAACTCTATTTTTTCTTTCACATGACAGCTTTTTAAATCCTTCAAGGCTGCTTTCTCATTTCTGTTAAGTCATCTTTTCTCCAATCTGCACATCCCCTAATCTTTAATTAATCTTTAAGGAGCAGTTAGAGAAGCTAGGTGGCACAGTGGATAGAGCATTGGGCATCAAGTCAGGAAGACCTGAGTTCAAATCCAGCCTTAGACACTTCTGTAGCTGTGTGGCCCGGGAAAGTCACTGTTTGCCTCAGTTTCTTGATCTGTAAAATGAGTTAGAGAAGGAAATGGCAAACCACGCCAGTATTATTGCTAAGAAAACCCCAAATGGGGTCATGAAGAGTCAGCCACAACTGAAGCAACTCAATAACAACAAATGCCAGAATCTCCATTTCTTTTACTATCCCCATTGCTTTCTAGTTATGTTACAGTTAGCATAGTTCTTCATAAAAAGTGTCATCATAGATGGAACACCAACCTCCCCGTCACCTCAGTTCATAACTTCTTGCTTGGACTATTTCAATTGCTTCCAATTGGTCTCACTGCCTAAAGGTTTTCCTTTACATTACAATCAAGTGACTTAGTGGATATCAATTAAGTGACAAAGTGGAGATCTACCTATGACGCCTCATTACCCAATGAACTCCAGGAGCTCTCTATTACCTTCAGGATCAAGGACAAAGTCATCTTTTTGGCATGTGAAGCTCTTTTAAATCTGGCCTCTTCCCACTTTTCCAGGCTTCATACTTTTTACCCTGCTCCGCACACTCTATAACCAATTGGCACATTTGCTTTTCTTTGGACGTAACATTCAATCTCTGATGTTGGTGCTTGTCTGATGACTATCTTTCATTCCAGAAATTCTCTCCCTCCTCAACTCTATCTATTGGTTTTCATAGCTTCCTTCAAGATTCACCTGAACACCAACCCTTTGAAAGAAAACTTTCCCAATCCCTGAGCTGCTAGTGTCTTCTCCTTCTACTCTGAATATATCTTGGCAGCTAGATGGCTCAGTGGATAGAACACTAGGCCCAAAGACAGGAAGACCTCAGACACTTACTAGCTACGTGACCCTTGGCAAGTCACTTAGCCTCTGTTTACCTCAGTCTACTAGAGAAGGAAATAGCAAACCACTCCAGTATCTTTTCCAAGAAAATCCCATGGACAGTATCGTCCACAAGGTCACAAAGAGTTGGACTGGCTGAAGAACACCATTTATCTTTATACTGAATGATTTACAAGTTTCTCCCATTACAATATTAGCTCTTGAAGGCAGGGACTTTTTGTCTTTCATTGTGTGTTTGCAGCTTAGCTAGGTGTCTTTAACTTAGTAAGGGTTTAAACAGTATTTATTGATTGTTTTGACTAACCAAAGTACAATAGACCTATCTCCTCCTTCATTTTGGACACTATGCCTCTCTTAATGAAGCCAAAGAGGACACTAAAGGAATCTGATCAAAGGAGGAAAGAGAGTGAATCAAATGCATTGTAGAATTATTTCAGGGCTTACTGGTTTTATGCTGTGACAGAGGGCAAAGGATGACAACAAATTCTATTTTCCCACATTGAAAAACTGATGAGATGGGCATTTTTACAGAAAAGAAACGATCTTCAAACAGAAAAGTCTAAGTATGAGAACGCTATGGAAAAGATGGTCAAGATGAGAATAATAGCTGAGGAACTACGAAAGATATCTAGTAATGTATTAGACAAAGAAATATAAAAGAAAAACTCCACTTACAAAATAGAAACTAATAGAAGATGGAGACGATAAAGACATCTTTAAGAAGCTGTGGGAAATAGAAGAACTAGGGCAAAGAAGGAGCCTCATGTGAATCCTCACATAACAGTTCTGGTTCAAGTCAGCGTAAAGTACGAGGACATAAAACACAGTGTCTATCCTAGACAAGGGGCAGAAGGAGACAAAGAACACTTAAGGCCTAAATGAAAAATAGCCAAAGATTTTTGAAGCTACTTAGAAAGAATTGTGAAGGGGAGAAAGAACAAGCAAGCTACAGTTACAAAGAGGATGTATGTAATTTTATTAAAAAGAATGGGGAAAATGCAAGAACAGAGATTTTAGGGATAGAGATTATGATGTACTAGCAATGCTGAAGCCAATAAATATGAATTCTATCAAGTGAATAACTGATTAGGAAAGGAAGACACATTACTGAAAAGACAAAAGGAAACAAAGTTAAATAATTGTCCAAAAAGCTATTGTTTTTATCTTTTGAAAGAAGAATTAGAAAACTAGGGGTAGAGAATCATAGAATATCTGAGCTTGATGAGACCTCAGAAATCATCAGTCTAGTACAACTCCTTTAATTTAAGATGAGAAAGGTGAGACTTGGAGAAAATAAATGACTTTGCATATTCATGGAGATAGTGGAAGAGCCTGGCCTAGCATTTAGGTCTCTTCTTCCTCAGTCCAATTCTCTGCTATGCTATGCTATGATGATACTTTTAATATTTCAATGGATCTGCGATCTCCTTGATACAGGAACTCCCTCCCATTAAGGCAAACACAACCCAGCTACCATTCGTCCTGTATGACTTAGATTAGTGTCCTCCAGTAAATGTGACATAGAAAATTGGCCTATTACAATGTCAACTCCTTGAGGGAAGAGACTATTTTTGTGCAATTGTTTCCTCAATACTTAGCACAGTGTCTAGTACAGAGTAAGAACTTAATATTTATTGATTCATTGGTCTGACTCAGTCTCTTGACATTTCATGGATATCAATGGTGGCTCAGTGGGCATCTTCTGTCTTTTATTGGCCAAGAAGTTGTTTGAAGATGTCCTTTATGTTATTTTTTTCCAATTATGTCATGCCTTTTCCATGATCACCCTGTAACTCTCCAGTGCTCCTTAGATAAGCCTCAACTTGAACTCCTTGGAGATTATGGAATTCCAGGAACCAAAGCTATACAGCAATTCTGGAAGAACAATGGTGTTAAAAATATGGGTTTTTATTTCAAGGTCATGCTTTGGATCTACACGTGCATGGGCAGCATAGTAGTCAGTAAGGAACTGACCTCAAGCCAAGAAGAACTGGATTCAAGGTCCCACCTATGACACGCAAAGGTTGTGCGGCTCTGGGGAAATCATTTAACCGCTTGCTGTCCTAGGCCTCTATCTATAAGCTGCAGAGAAGGTATCAACCTCCTCATTTACAAGTTTCCTATATCAAGGAGAGCACAGACCCAGTCCTATCTTTGATATCATTTGGTATATGGTATGATATGGCATGATATGAAGTACGATATAATTAGATATTTCATGTCATAAAATAACAGCATATTTTCATTAAAAACTCATAAGAACTAAATACGATAATAGGTATATAATGCTTTGATAAAGTAAAATAAATGTCATACAAAGGTAAGATAATGTGATTTAGTCAACAATGCTTTCAATTATTTTTCTACCACATAGAATAGAGGAGTGGAAAGAAAGCTAGTAATTTGGGTAGAATTATTTGCTAGGTTGCCATAATGTATTTATAACTTATTAAAAAGTTGTTGTGCTTCCTTTTAAATTTCCTTAGAACTTCCAAGTCATAATTAATTTTCTGACTTTAAATGAGTAATCTGTTTGTAGTGTTTTCCCAAATGAAATAAGGAAGAACCACAGAAAATGCTAAAGTGAACTTCAGCCTGGAGGGAGTTAGAATACTGTACTGATAAACAGGGTTCTTTTTGCCTCTGGGCTCTTATTTCATATCAGCTTTCATTAATTTCCCCTTCTAATGATTTCTGTGATCCCTGCTTGTATAAATGGGAAGTAAAATATGTCCAAATGACAGGTTCTTAGGGAACCATCACTAACTTTGGAGATAAAATTGAAATAATCCCTGTCACTTCCCATCACACACAGGCCATCAGATGCCCCAGTGGACGGATTTGGGAAGATATATAGCATTTGGTTTCTGCACCTGTGGAACATGCTCTCTGCTATTCTTGATTGTCTTGGCAGTGAGGTTCCTAGCAGAACCTTGTAATGGATGTCTTACTGTGTTAGTGGCCTTTAGTTACTAATATTCTCAGCCTTACCCTTTTATTATTGATGCTAACCCTGTATGCTTCACAGTGCTAGTAATTTCAACTTTCTCCTGTAGAGCAGCCAAGGTTTGCTCATGAATCTCTCAGGATTATTGTAAAATTTAGCATTCCTAGATGTGTGTGTGGGGTGGGGTGGGGTGGGCAGGAAAGATAGGAATCGAGGATTGGTGTCAGGTTCCCTTATACCACTCAAAGAAAAGGGGTGAGTGAACTGTGGTCCTGTGAAATAACTCGAATGTCTATAGCATGTAATAGATAAGATGACTGTCATCGTAATCATAATTAATATTATTAATTCATATTTTTTGTTTTTGGTACCCCAAACACTTTAGCACAATGCCTAGCACAAAGTAGGTATTTAATAAAATGCTTGTTGACTAACACATGTTAATGTTTATGAAAAGTCTTCCTCAGATCAACCCTGTGAGTCTGTAGAGCAAATATTAATACTCTGATTTTACATATCACAGGCCTAATAAATGGCAGAACTGCCCCTTGAAGTTCAAGTCCAGCTTTCCCCTACACCATGCTACAATGGACTAGGAGTGAAGAGACCTGTTTCCAAACTAAAAATTTCTTCTAACTTAGCATTTTGAACAACTTGCTGCAGACTCCTCACCACTGGCTTACTCTATAACTATCTCCACCCCCACTGGATACCTGGATTCCACCCCCGATTCACCTGGCTCTCATAGTTGAGCTTTCTCCTTTATTTTTCTGGGTCCCAGACCACTCCTCCCTCCTTCCTATCCCTCTGACATGCCTTCCCACGTACACCCTGCCCTACCCCAGCTTACTAGCCCCCCTTTCTGTTCCGTCTTCCCCCTTCAGAATGCAAATTCCTTGAGGGAAGGGACCATGTTGTTAGTTTTTATTTGTATCCCTAGAGCTTATCACAGTACTTAGTTTATGTAGTTAGTGCTTAAATCTCTCTCTCTGTCTCTCTCTCTCTCTCTTTGTGTCTCTGACTCTGTCTCTCTGTCTCTCTGTCTCTCTCCTCTTTTGGCCGAGAAGATCATTGGGGCTAGCCTTAATTTTAGTAAGATGCTGGCAGAATCTTGCCGTCAGCACTCTCCCATCTCTTTCTTTGCCTCTCTCTAGCCTTAGACTATCTTTCCCTCTTCATTTCCCACTCCAGGGGCCCAGTGAACACATGCTGGGTCCTGAGTACTCAGAGAGCCCATCAGAGACCCCAGGAGGAAGGACTTCTCTAGGTATAAAAGAAGACTAGCCACCTGAGGCTTCACAGCTGCTCCCTCTTTTCTATTCTATTCTATTGAAACTTTACTTGCCAGGACCCCTTTCAAGTTCTGTATCTTTCTTACCATTGCAAACAGGCTTTGCCCAGCCCTATATGGACTAGTCTCTTTATTCCTCTCATTAGATAACTAGATGAAAGTTGGGTTTAAAAAGGATTTTAATAGCACTTAAAGTACATAATTACATAGAATGAGACTCTTGAGGGATAGTGTGGTGTAGTACCTAGAGTCCTATATTTTGAGACAGAAATCCAGGGTTTGAATTCTACCACTAACACCAGCTGCTTAATTGTGAGAAAATATGGAGCCTCTTCACATCTGTCACCTATAAATGGGGAATGATTTTACCTATAGTACCATCCCCTCAGAGATGCTGTGAGGCTCAAATGAGGTGAGGTATATGCATTTATTCAAACTTCTAATGTAAATGTCAGTTATTAATATCTTCTCCTAAGATATCTCTTACAGGGAACCTAAGTGGCACAATGGATAGAGCTCCAGGCCTGGCATCAGGAAGACTCTTATGAGTTGCATGCACCTTGGCAAGTCACTTAACCCTTTCTGCCTCAGTTTCCTCTTCTGTAAAATGACCTGGAGAAGAAAGGGGCAAGCCACTCCAATATCTTTGCCAAGAAAACCCAAACAGAGTCACAGAGAGTTGGATATGGCTGAAACAACTGAACAGCAACAAAAAAATAGCCCTTACTCTATTAAACAATTAGGGAGACTTTTATTGTACATCTCTTATGTGTAAAGCACTGTTTGAGGCTCTACCAACATGAAAACGATAAATGAAATCATCTTTGCCCTCAAGAAGCTTACAACTTAGTAGAATAATATATAATCTGCTACTTTAGATGATGCCTGAGCTTCATCTTAAAACAAGAGATGGACTCTCCAAGGTAGAGGTTAATGTGGTGATATAGAGGTAGTTCAGGCCCTAACCACCTCTCACCTAGGTTATTTCAATAGCCTCTTAATCAGTCAACCCACATCATGTCTATCTCCACTTCAGAACTTTCTATACATTGCTGTCAAAGTAATTTTCCTTAAGCACAGATTCCCCTATGCAGTCAATTTCAGTGGCTTCTGGTTGACTCAAAAATAAAATAGAACGTCTTCTATTTGGCCTTTAGTGTCTTACACAACCTGACCATAACCTATGTTTCCAGCCTCGGTAGATAACACTTCCTACTCTCTGATCCAAACAAATTGGGTTTCTCTCCATCTCTCACAAACAACATAGCATTTCCTATCTCCATACGTTTATAATGACTGTCCCTCCATTTCCAGAATGGACTTCATCCTTACACCTTGTAGTAATCCTTAAGGTGGATTTTAGTGTGTAAGGTGGATTTCTGTTATTCTTTCTTAGTTTAGTTTCCCAGGATCCATGGCCATAACAATCTCTATTTTCCAAACTCATGACTTTGTAAACATCTCTACCATGCTTGCGCAGCATTATATAATGATAAATAATATAAACATTTGTGCTTAAATTGTAAATATCCACTGCAACTGCACAGTTATGTATAACAGTGAAATAATGTAAACCTGTGATGCTATTGCTGGCAATATGCCTTCTTCGTCTGTTGCCCTGTAAAGCAGGTGCGCACCGGTCAGTGAGTGGGGAACCCTTAGGGTTGAATGTACAAACTGGAATGCTGTGCATACCTTGATCGGCCCCCATCAAGGCTGGAGAGAAATCTGTTTGCCTCAACCAGCCCCCACTGAGGCTTGAGGGGATTTAGAGGAGTGCACAAGCTGTGCCTCTCTCAATTGACCCCATTGAGACACAGGGGTAGCTGCCCCTGCTTTTTGCCAGACCAAGTGCAAGAAGGGTGATTAGGGAAAGTTGTAGGAGCTGGCACTCCCATTATCACAACTCCCTCTTGAGAAGACTAGGCTAGAATAAAGTAAGATTATCAACCCCTCTGAAGCTGTCTTCCTGTCCTTCCTGTCTGACCAGATCAAGAGTGTACCTGTGCTAGCTGCCCTCCTGTGTGCTAGTATTATCTGCTCAGGCACAATCTTCTGCAAGAAGTCCTGATTCTCTCCTTGCAAGTCTATATTGCACTTAACTACTTTGTATTTATTTGTAGTTATTCCCTTTGTGTTTATGCTGTAAATATTTATATTTGTACTTAATGACTCCCTGCTAAGACCAAGAGCTCTTCATGAGAAGCAGCCGTTTCATTCTTGGTACTTTCACCCCCAGCACATTATACAGTGCCTGGCAAGGTGCTTAAAAATACTTGTTGATTGTTTGATATAATCATATCACAAATGTTTCTCACCTGTCACCAAGAAAGAGTGCTTGGCTCACATTCCCCACTTAGGCTTACCAATTCCTAGCAGACTTTGAGGTCTAAAATTCCTCTTTCTGCTTCATGAGCCTCCCAATTTCCCAATCCTTACATGACTTGTCCCAACTAACTGCCATAGCAGGAAACCAACAATAAGTAAATCCCTAATGACTTTCCCTTCCCCTAGGCACCTGCATTCAAAAAAAAAGAACACAGGTTTAGAATCTCAATGATTTAACCAAAAGGAACAAATAAATAATGGCAAAATTGCAAATATGATGTTTTGGACAAAGACTGTGGGGTTGGAGGGAATGGTGTTGCCTAGTTGATTATGGGTAGTTTTGGTAACATGTTTGAGTGCTTGAAGTTCCCCATTTGTTAATATTCACACCAAATTTTACTGGAAGTCATTCTGGTGCTTTGAGAGACTTACTCAATTCTAGTTCAGACCTGCAGGTGCCCTATACTCAGGGGTTGGATGCTAAAGACAATGAGAGAGTAAAGATGGCAGGCATCCAATAAAACACTACAAAGGACTGGTCAAGAGCACAGCAACTGATTAAATTATTTCTCTTGCAAAGTCAGCTGGTACTCCCAGGACAAGGCTAAGTCACTATTAATATGAAACGTTATTTCTGGAGATGACTCTACTATCTAATATCTTTGTTTATTTTGCCTAAGGCTCTCTTCTCTTTTCTCTGTTTTCTCTCTTGGTGAGCTCATCGACCATAAATTCAGCTGTTATTTCTATGCAGATGACTCCCAGATCTACTTGCATTTTCAACCTTAGTCTCTCTTTTGATCTCCATTATTACATTACTAACTGCCTATTGGACATTTCCAAAGAGCTATTTGGTGGGCAACTCAAAGTCAACAAGTGCAAAAAAGAACAAATTCCCTTTCCCCCAAAGCCATTCCTTCTTACTAAATTTCCTCTTCTCTTGAGACCACTACCATTCTTCTAGATACTCAAGTTTGAAACCTCTGACACTGTCTTTCATCCCTAATGTCCAATCAATTACCAAGTCTTGTCAATTATACCCCACAACATATCTCACATCGGCCAGGATCCTTCTCTACTCTCCATTGCCTCCCACCTAGGCTGTTGCCATAGTCTCCTGATTGGTCTTCACTCAGCCAGTCTCTCCTACCTCCAATCTATCCTCCAAGCAGCTGTCAAATTGATATTCTCAAAATATAGAATTGACTGTGTCACTCACTCTCCTGCACAAGAAGCCTCAATATTTGGTGGTCCCAGAAGCTATCAAGTGTCTTTACAATAAAGAAAAAAGATTCCTCAATGTGCTTTGAAAACTCTTTGTTCTGTATCCTGCCTACCTTTAAAGGAGAATTACACTTCACTATCCTTCAAACACTCTGAACTACCAGAAAAACTGTTCTCCTTGCTGTTTCCTGTGCATGACATTCCAAATCTCACCTGTGTACTTGTGCATTCCTTCTTCACCTTTGTGGAATCTCTGGCTTCCTTCAAAGTTCAGTTCAGGAGGCACCTGCTTCAGAAAACTTATCCTGATACCATCACCACCACGATGATGATGATAACATTTATGATAACTAGCATTTACATGGCACTTTAAGATTTACAAAGTGTTTTGCAAATATTATCCATTTTATCCTCACAAGAACCTTGAGAGGTGGGTGCTATTATTTTCCCCATTTCACAGATGAAGAAACTGAGGTACAGAGAAGTTAAATGAGATAATAACAAGTCATACATCTACTAAGTGTCTGAGGACGAATATTAGCTTGTCTTCCTAGTGCCAAGGCTACCGCTAAGTTGCCAAGTACCTGGGAGCCACTTAGTATCCTCTGCCCACAAATTATTTTGTATATATCTTAAATTTACCCTGGATGGTTGTTGTGAGAATCAAATGAGATATTTATACAGTGCTTAGCCCAGTGCCTGGCACATTATAAGCATTATATAAATGTTTACTCCTTTCCCCTGTCTCCAACTGTGTACAAGTTCTTTCCCCTGGTAGAATGTAAATTCCTTGAGCTCAAGAATTGTTTTTAATTATCATTACCATTTTTCATTTTTCTTTTTAGTCTATGTACTTAATAGAGGGTACAGCACACAGTAGGCACATAACAAATGTATTTTGAATTAATGGAGAATAAATTCTAGAAGTATTTGTTAGAGCCAAAAGGAACTTTAAGGATTACACATTTTTAATAATGCCACATTTACAAAGGACTTTCCTCACAGTAACCCTGAGATGAGGTAGTGCAAGTCATTTTACAGATGAGATAACTGAATACAGTATTTGTTTCACTGTGTAATGTTTGCCTTTCTTAATAAAGCATCTATTACAACCCCTTCAGTTTATATACCAGCAACCCACAGTGGTGAAGAGTGCCTTGCGGCAAGGTCACACGGGTCTCCTGATTCCTAGGCTACACCTTTAAGCATTCATTCACTGAGACCTATGCCCACATTCTTAGTTCCTCTCCACTTCCTTTGTCCCAGGTGTTCTCTAAGCTTTGATGGAGGCCGTATGATCACCTCTGGGTTAGTAGGAAGGACACAACTGAACACATTATAAATCTGTTTCATTTCCAAAAATCCCAGCAGTTAAGTATACACAGCAATTTATTCAATTATCATCAATCATTCAGCAATATGATTTGTAGGTTAACAGAGAAGAAAATATACACAAAAGTGCTTTTGATCCATAAATATACCAACTAATCAAAGTCTTAGAATTGGGCAGCTAACAACAGACACTATCCATAGATTGATAGCTAGACTCTTTGCCAGGCCTAGTCTTTTCATTTAAGTGATCAATACTGTATTTACTCACATAATCTCTCCTCCTTTTCCACAGATATTTTACTGCTAAAATGAGAAGGGAAATTATACAACTGTAATCATAATTTCCCTCCTTGGAAGGTGACAGATCTATCAATAAATTCTAGCAGTCACTAGGCTACTCAGTATTTCAAAGGGTACAGGTAGGCTTGTAAATATAATAGGATGCTACCTTATTTAAATTCTTATGGATAACAGGTTCTGGCAATTTCACCTCCTGGTTAGAGATAAGTACCAGACTTGTGATTTCACTGGCATGGAGGACTCCCAGGGTTGGGGAAGGAGAGGGGAGGAGGATTCTCTTTACCAGTGCAGGTCACAAATTTCTATACCACTTATAGTCTTAGAGAGTTGCTTAGAGGACTCAGAGATTAAGTGACTTGCCCAGGTTCACATAGCTAGTATAGGTCAGGGATGACCTTCTTGGCTATGAGGTCAGGTCCCAATCCTATACAGCACACTTCTTCTCCTTATCTCTGGATAATTGGCTAAATTCCTACTGATGAGAATTTAGCTTTTGATTTTATCTTGACTCTTATAGAAAAGACATAGTAATATGACCAGAAAATAATATTTACCCCAATCTATTCTCGAAATCCACAAAACCTTTTAGAATATCATTGCCCTACATTGAAATTGTACCTGGAAATTCAATGAGAACACTATTTCTCAATAACCATTTATTTCTTACTTTTTAAAATTAATTAATTAATTAGTTTTTTGTTTTAGTTTACAACATTCAGTTCCTCAAGTTTTTGAATTTCAAATTTTCTCCCCTTCCCTCTCCTCCCCTCACCCCACCCAAGAAAGCACCCAATCAAATATACGGTCTACATATACCTTCACACTAAACGTATTTTCACAATAGTCAAGTTGTAAAGAACTATAACTGATGGAATGAATCACAAGAAAGAAGAAAACAAAACAGAAACAAAAACAAAAACAAAAAAAATAGCAAATAGTTTGCTTCAATTTGCATTCAGACTCCATAATTCTTTTTCTGGATATGAATTGCTTTTTCCATCATGAGTCTTTTGGAGTTGTCTTAGAACCTTGCATTGCTGAGGAGAGCCAAATCTATCAAAGTTAGTCATCACTGATACTATGTGTCTATAATCATGTATCATGTTCTCCTGGTTCTGCTCCGCTCATTAAGCATCAGATCATATAAGTCTTCCCAGGTTATTATGAAATCTGTCTGCTACCCATTTCTTATACCACAATAGTATTTCATTACATTTATATACCACAACTTGTTCAGCCATTCCCCAATTGATGGGCATCCCCTTGATTTCCACTTCTTAGCCACCACAAAAAGAGCTCCTACAAATATTTTTGAACATAAGGGTCCTCTTCCCACTTGTGTGATCTCTTTGAGATACAGACCTAGAAGTGTTATTGCTGGGTCAAAAGGTATGCACATTTTTATAGCCCTTTGGGCAAAGTTCCAAATTCAACAAGCATTTATTAAACACCACTGTATTAAATATTGGCAACACAAAGGAAAAACAATGACACAGCTTCTGTCTGCAGGTAGCTTACATTTTAGTAAAGGACAGATAAAACATGCAAATAGTTTAAATATAATGTTATGTCAATGTGAACAAATATAATGTACTTAAAGGAAGGAGAGTATGAGAAAGGATTCCCTGCTTCCCCCGGTTTGTAGAAGCATTGCAAAGTAGGGATTAAAACTTTGTTTCTTCAAAATATCACAAACTATTAACAACCACCCTCTAGCAAAGGGATTCACAATTGTATTGCGATAGTTCTATGTGAGAACAAAAGATTTTACAAAGTGCTATGTGAACTGGGAAAAAGGAAGATCACTTTCTTATATTTAGGGGAGATGAGGGAAGGCTTCATGGACATGGTGACATCTGAAAAAATGGATAGGACTTCAAATGGTAGATGTCTAGGTGGAGGACACTGCAGTAATAGGATACAGCAAATATATGAAGGCATGAAAGAATAAAACATGTCATACTGATATTTGACCAGAGAACAGGACATTTGAAAGGAAACAGTGGGAAATAAAACTAGAATAGTAAGACTAATCCTAGATTTATTTAGAGGTATAAAGGGTCTTGAGGATCACCTAGATAACTCTTCATTTTAGAAATGAAGAAACTCAGGGCCAGAGAGATGAAGTCATTTGTTCAAGGTCCTATAAGTAGTAAGTGTTCACAAAAAGCAAGGATTTGAAACCAGGTCTTGAGCCACCAAGTCTAGCGTTCTTTCCATGGTACAACACAGGTGAGAGCCAGATTGCAGAGGACTCCTAATATCTGGTTGAATCTTAGTGGGAAAAGGGGAGTCAGTAAAGGCTTTCAAGCAGAGTAATGCTGTATGGTATGAATTGAAAGGGCAAGGCATACAAGAGTCAAAGCAAGTGATGATGAAGAGAACCGGTGGGAGTCAAAACACTTGGGTTCTAGTTGTGTTTGCCGTTAAATAAAGATGCAAACTTGGACAAGCTACTAAAAAAAATTGGCTATCTAAGAAAATGCTACACTAGTTCCCTAATTATGACAAAGATATAGCGTCAAAAGAGACCATGTAGATCACCTAGTTCAAACTCCTTTCTAATCACATTTAAGGACATTTTATGTATAAGAAAACTGAGCATCAGAGGGGTGAAGGAACTTGATTATATTCATGCAAGTTATAGAACCAGAATTGGAACTCAGGTCTTTTGAGTCTCACTTCCTCCTGTGGGACATATTGCAAGATCTTGGCTATGGAAAAGGAAGAAGTGGGCAACCTTTCTCCATCCTTCTGGGATGGAGCAGCACTGGTATCTGAGTCATCAACATCATGACCAATGTAGCGAGCATGTATAGACTCATTTGCCAATGCCCATTTTGAAGGGGCTTTGTGAAAACAAAGGGAAATGAAGACTGCTTGGAATCTGTGTGAGCTCCTTGCACAAGACTTCATTTGACTGACAAGAAGACTGAATTGAGTAGAGTTTCATCTTTTATCATTATTGGCTAAGGCTGTGTTTTATGGAGAAATGTAACAAGCAGAAAAGGTCTACTTTTTGGCACATTCTTTGTAGACTATTGCTAAATCAATAATAACACTGTTTTCAGAGTTTTGGGATAGCAGTATAATAAAAACATTTCCTCTCAATATGACTCTTTAATAACTATGTTCACTGAATAGCAAATTTGAAAAACAACACAACTGTTAGGTATTTACTCCTTGCTTTATAATATTATGTCTCAAGAAAGGAAAAGATTGGACATTAAGGCAAACTTCATTGTGCAGTATTAACCACGAGTTACCTGCACTGAAAGTCTAATACAAAAAATAAGGAAGAGATGCCAGGCACTCAGCAGAAGTGGGAGGAAATGCAAGTAGTCTGGCTTTAGTCAGGACTATTTGTCTTACTCTAATAAGCATTCAATTACTTTAAGAAATTAATTGAAAAAAATCCTGCAAACAAAACTTGAACTGTCATAGCTAATGATAGAAGAGGCGAAGAGTATGGGTAGGAGCCAGACTTCCCTACTGTTACTGACAAAGGGCTGTGATTCTTTTCATTTAATGGTAATATGTAGGTTATATTCTATATCTAATATTTGGTATTATCTTATGGCATAAGTGGACGCAACCTTAGAAATTACTAGGACTAGCCCCCTTATTTTACAGCTAAAGCAATTGAGGCCTGGAAAGATAAAGTGACATTTTCCCACAGAGTTCACAGACTTTGGTAGAAAGAAGCAGCCTCCACATTTGAATACTGATTCGAATAAATTAGAATATTTTGAATCTGACTCGAAATCCAATATTCTTTCCCTTATTCCATGTTACTTCTTTTGCAGGTAACATTTTATTTGGTCCTCATAACCATCATATGAAGTAGGTAGCGCAAGTCATATCCTCACTATACAGCTGATGAAATTGTAGCTCCCACAGGTGAAGTGATTAACCCAAAGTCACATAGTAAGTGGAGAAGTCAGGACTCAGTCTAAATCTTCTCACCGAACATCAAATGCCCTTTCTATTGAACCACATTGCCTCTCTGACAGATGTTTATTTTATTACCCATTTATTAACTTGTTGGTGAAATTTGGTTTTTGTTATTGTTGATGATGGTGCTCACAATAGTAATGCTTCCTTTTTGTAGTAATTACTCATTTGTATATTATATACTTGTACCTTTCCTTACAACAATCTAGAGGTTGAGGAAGGTAATATAAGAATTATGAAATACTCAAATAGATATGATCACTTTGGTTTGGAAGTTCTGCCAAAGCAGATTGCATCCTTTTTATTCCTGTCTATTCTGTGTAATTCTTACTCACCTCCTCCAATAAATTTGCCACAGGGAGACCACCCATTGTGCATCAGGTGTTCCTTGATTTTTCCTGACATTACAAGTGTAACAAGGAAGCACTCTAATTTTCCACCTGCAATCCTCTGCCTTTGCTAAATGACCAGCCTATCATCTCTTCCTATCATAAAATTCCTTGAAGACATCTTTTCCTCCTAGAAGACATCTTTTACTCCATTATTCCTCATTGATCTTCTGCTGAACCCTGCTTACATTCCCCATGTACCTCTCCATTGACTCCCTGTGAAATATTATATTCCATGTCTTGATGCCATATTGCCAAACTGGAAGACTCGTGATATTAAGAAGATTGGCTGTTATTTTCATGATTCTCTTGGGGTCAGGAACAGATATTTGCAATTTTCCATAGGTGATTCAATCTTCTCTTCTCCTATTCAGCTCTGGGCCCAACTCATTGTTAATCTGTATTGTCTATCTATATATGCATACTAATCGGTAAAGTCAATAGGTGGTCCATCCAAATGCATTTTGCTATATGGGTGACACGATTTTTTTCTTTTCTATGTGGATGGTAAAGTGACTCAAGTCAAATTCCTTTAAGTGATTACAGATATCTTCCAGGAATTTTTGTAATATTATCAGCATAAAGGTACTAGTATGATATTATTTGCAAACTGGAACATTAAGAAGACCTTACTTCATTTCCCATCAGTTATTCTGCTTGGTTTCTACTCCACCAACATCATCCTCCCCAGTATAAGTTCATCACATAAAATCTAATCATCATGGAGACTGATTGAGCTTTGATATTCGACATTTCCTCAACACCCTCACTTGCCTCCCCCCTCTGATTGGAGAGCTGGAGGACAGGGCAATAAATTTCTCAAAGCCTTCTTTTCACCTGTCCTGCCTTATTCCTCCTAAATCTATTCTCCATCTCACTGCAAGTTCCAGTTTCTGCATCCCTTTCCTGTTTCCCCAGTCCATTACCATTGCTCTGGCTTTATTTCCTCTCTTCACAGTCTTAATTCTTTAGTTGACCAGTCAAATACACTATTCTTCTCTCTTGATTCCCTTGCCATTTGTTCTCCTACAATTCATACCCTTTTAATCCTCCATCTTGGATCATCTATCCATCTGCATTTTCTTGTTCCATTACTGATCTTCTATGTGGTATTTTCATACCCACTAGGTCTGCAACAAGTTGGTGTTACCTAATCTTAATTGAGCACTCACACTACTGCCTGGGATTTTTTTTATTCTTCCTTAACTGACTTTATCCCACTCATCTCATCAGCTGTTCCAAATTTTCTCTTTTCTCCTCAAGCTCACAATGGCTTCTTCATTAAGGATGCCTATCAATTGGGGAATAGCCAAACAAGTTGTGGTATATAATTATAATGGAATACTATTGTGCTATAAGAAATGACAAGCAGGATGATTTCAGAAAAACCTGGAAATACTTACACAAACCGAAGTAGAACCAGGACAACAGTGACTTAATTATTCTCAGCAATACCCAAGACAATTCAAAAGGACTCATGATGAAAATTGCTATCGACATGAAGAGAAAGAACTAATGGAGTCTGAATGCAGATGAAAGCATATTATTTTTCACTTTATTTTTGTGGGGATTTTTTGGTCTGCATCTTCTTTCACAATATTACTAATAAGGAAATATGTATTGCATGATTGCACATGGATAGCCTATATCAAACTGCTTACTGTCTCAGGAAAGGGAAAAAGAGGAAGTGAGGGAAAGAATTTGAAACTCAAAAATGTAAAAAAAATGTTGAAAATTATTTTGTAATTGAGAAAATATTATTTAATAATGACTCCTCTATTGCTTGTATATTAGCAGACGTCATTGCTTCCTGCTTTACTTAGGAAACAGGATATCCATGGTAAACTCATTATTCTCCACAACTCCACAGGACAAAACCTATCTACATCTTCAAATATTTTCTTCTTTTCTACAGTCTTTGAGGAAAGGGTGACCCTTTTCTTTAACAAGACCAACACTTCTACCTGTCCCTCAATACTATCTTCTCCAGAAGAAAGGCTCTATGGGTCACCTTGCTGGAGAAGATAGGTGAAGATAGTCAAAGAGAAGGGTCACCATTTCCTGTCTCAAGCTCAAGGCTCTTAAGTGAAGCCTCTCCAGAATTCTCCATCCCCATCATAGGTGCCCTTCTGTTTCTTGATTTCCTTGTACTATTTTAAGGTACTATTCTTTTTACATCTGAACCATTCAGTTTTTGGAAGTAGCACAAAAAGAATATTTTGTATAAAGAAAATTGATAAAAATCCATTAGTGAAAGGGCATAATCTTTCAGATAAAATAAAACGACAGGCAGACTGCTTTGAACACTAGATTGAGAACTGTCCCTCAGAAGAGGGCACTTAGAGAACCTGGATAAAGCAGAGCAAAGGCTAAGGAAACCATGGCTGTGGGACATTATGGCCTATCAGCTCATATGTATGTGGCTGTTTTCAAAGTTTTAAAAAGTATAAATGACAAAAGTATAAATCAAATAACTATTTGCAGATTCTGGGAAGATTAAATAAGGACTGTTTGGTTCATAAAGGACAAGAAGGTAGATATCTTGAGTTTTATCTCATGGAATCACCAACCAAAGGAGAGGTCTTTTTTGAGGAAATTAGAAGACATGCAGACAGACAAATGAAGCTTTGCAAAGAAGTAAAAGCAATATATCGGCAAAAGAAGAAGGGTAGGCTGAGAGGAGGAGGAGACACAAGATACAGGAAACACAAGACACAGGCTTATAGCTGAGATAATTGACCTTTTGCTTGCCTTGATGGGAGGCTGATGATTGGAAGAGAGCCACTGCTTTGGTGATTGGCTAGAAAAATCCTAGGTTACCTAAGAAAGCTCTTCAGCTGCTCTGCTGATTGGAGAAAAACTGAATTCTACAACTGTGCACAGAGCTATTTGGGCTTACTGTTTTCTGACTCCATCTCAAGCATGAGAGACATCTCAGGGGTGTGTGTGGGTGTGGGTGTGTGAGAAAGAGGGGGGGGTGGAGGGTTGCTTCTCTTTAGTAACTGGACAAAGTTTATAGGGTCATGTAGAGTTGGACACATAACTGAACAACAACAACAAACATTAGATTTGCTTTGTTGTGAGAAGCTTGGAGCTGATTGGATAAATTAAAATCCCCTATTTGCAGATCCAACTTGGTAGTTTTCTGGATTGAATTAACTGCTTATCATAGAAAGAGTATAACACTTTTTCTCAATACCCTGTTAGAGGTGACCATGAGCAAAAAGAATTTGTCACTGCCTTATCAGCTCAAAAGCTTAAAAAACGCAGCTTTGTCCAGCAGGAGAATTGTGAGGACCAGAAGAAGAGCAGGTAACAAGTAAGTGGCTATGTGTGGTGAAGATTGCTTCTAAAGGGACCAAGACATTAAGACCTGTAGACCAAAATTATAAGTTGCCCAGGGGACATGGGTTTCCCCACTCCTGTGGTACCCTGCTAGCTTTCTAGAATTGTATAACCATTCTCCTTTATGGTGTCTACATGCATTGATTTGAAAGTGTGACACACATTTATGAATGGATGATATTTTGATTATTTCTGCTTTTGCCTTCTTTTGAATAAATATTATGATTCTTATTGGTTGTCATTGTTTCTTAAATGTTTGATTTTTAAGAGTTAATAGTATCATGGTGACTGATTCCATAAAAATAAGAAGCACTCTAGTGGAATCTCAATCATTCCAGTATCAAATAATATCAATATCAAATAAAATCAATATCAAATATATGAATATAATAACCCCTGTATGGGCAGCTAGGTGGTACAGTGGATAGGATGCCAGGCCTGGAGTAAGGAAGACTTATCTTCATGAGTTCAAATCTGCTCTTAGACTATCTCTGTGACCCTAGGCAAGTCACTTAACCCTGTTTGCCTCAGTTCCTCTATAAAATGAGCTGGAGAAGGAAAAGGCAAACCATTCCAGTGTTTCTGCCAAGAAAACTCGAAATGGGGTTACGAAGAGTTGGACGCTACTGAGAAAATGACTGAACAACCACAATGATCCCACCACACCATGGTTCCCCCTAGAACCGTGACCAATTATGAGTTGTAGCTGTAGCCACAGGCAACCCACCTCTGAGGCAGGGGAAACCAAATCTACAAATGAGAGGATGAGTTTGATAAGTGAGATAGACCAAAGAGTGAGAACTGAGGTCCACTCCATGACCTGGGTTACACTATACTAATTTGTGACTATGTTATATTCTACCTCCCCCTACTCCACCCTACCCTCCTTTGCCAAGTATAATACAAGCTCTTCTAAGGCAGGGACCAGTTTGTTTTGTCTTTGTGTTCTTATATGCTACCTTTGTACACACTATGCATTGTTTGTTGAATTTTTAAATTGAATTCAATAAATCTCTTCACTTTACAGGTGAAGAAACTGAGGCCAAAAGAGATAAAGAAACTTACCCAAGGTCACTTAAGCTAGAAAGTGGCAGAGCCAGAATAAGAAGGCAGACATTCCCCAAGCCCAGTGCTCTCTCTACTGAGGCTGCCCATTCAATAGTAAAAAATATATTCATCCAGTGCTTACTAGGTGCAAGGCATTGTGCTAAGGGATGGAGACACAAAGACAAAAGTGAGACATTCCCTGTGCACTCATGGAGCTAACATTCTAATCAGGGTGATAACATAATGATAGATGATAGATAAAGAGATAGAGAGATAGATAGATGGAGATATCCTTGTGTTTTTTTTCTCTCAAAAGAAATAGAGATATTTCTATATATCTATTTATATCTATCTATCTATCGAGAGAGAGAGAGAGAGAGAGAGAGAGAGAGAGAGAGAGAAATACAAAAAAATGATGACCTGGTTATGCCTAGCTACTGGTTTGGACTTTTCATTTTATCACTGGTAAGGAATTTTCCAGCATAGAAAAACACTGGTACTGAAGGGAGCCAAGATGGTTGCATGAAAACAGCCTCTTACCGGAGCTATCTCACAAGTTCTGTCAGATTCCTATAGAAAAGTGAATTTGAGCAGATTTGAGAGAGTTAGAAACTGCGAGCAGTCTAAGTGGGGCAAATTTCCAAGCCAAGAGAGTCTGAAAGGCTGAAGGAACGAATCTGTAGGCTTGGAGAGCGGTTGGCATGCGGAGCTGCTCCAGAAGGCACCAAAGGGGAAGCGGCCAGCCGGGAAACCCACGTGGGAGACAGGCTGGAAAAAATCCAGGTGCCTGAAACCAGTGGAGATCCCCAGGCCTCCCAACACAGGACGGCAGTCTGTGGAAGCGACGAGAGGCAGCGCAACGCCACCAACTGTGAGATACCAACTCCTGAGGCTTGCAGCCCAAACGCATGAAACACAGTTTCTTGAACTTCTGGGAGACCTAATGTCCAGGTAAATGGCTCTAATCCCTCTAATCCAGAGAATTCCTCGGGGAAAAAAACAAAACAAAACAAAAAACGCTGGAATAGAAGAGACAGAAGTGGGGCTTCAGTGGCTGAGTAGTGGGAGTACCTGAGTCCCAGAGGGGCAGAGCCAGCAGGGGTCAACACCAGGAGCCCAGAAGTACTCTTGTTCCCCCAGGGGAAGTGCCAGACACCCATCTCAAACAACAAAGAGCTGAGACCATTGCTGAAGAGCAACAGTGCTGGAGAACAACCCCAGGGGAAGAGGAGATTTCAGGCAGGCAGACCCCCTCCCCCACACCTCAGGAAACTGAAGGCTATAATTCACAAAGCCAACAACTAGACTCACAATCCCCAGGACAAAAAAGCTGGGACAGAGAGCCCTGAGCCCCAAAAGCAGAAATTTATTCTAAAGTCAGGAAAAGGCTAACCAACATGAAGAACACAAAAAAACGAGGATCATTGATTCTTTTTATGGAGACAGGCAAGATCAAACTACCAATTTGGAAGAGGATAACAATGACACTATACCCACATCTGATACCTCAAAAGGTAGTGTGAACTGGTCTCAAGCCCAAAAAGCATTACTGGAAGAGCTAAAGGAGGATTTTAAAAACCAAATTAGGGAGGTAAAAGGAAAACAAGGAAAAAAATGGAAAAAATGGAAAAAATGGAAAAAATATCCACTGATGAAATCAAGTCCCTAAAGAGTAAGATGGGTGAAATGGCAACAGAGATTTAGAACCTAAATAGAGAAAATGACACTCTGAGAGGTAAAATCAACCAATTGGAAAAGGAGACTCAAAAGCAAAATGAAGACAGTAACTCATTAAAAATTAGAGTTGAGCAAGTGGAAGCTAATTACTCTATGAGGCAACAAGAACCAGTAAAACAAAATGTAAAGAATGAAAAATAGAAAATAAGTGAAATATCTGATTGGGACAACAACTGACCTGGAAAACAGATCCAGGAGAGACATTTTAAGAGTTATTGGTCTACCGGAAATCCACGATGAAAAAAAGAGCCTTGACAGTATCTTCGAAGAAATTATCAAAGACAACTGCCCAGAGGTCCAAGAACCAGAGGACAAAACAGTCATTGAAAGAATTCACTGATCACCCCCTGAAAGAGATCCCAAACTGAAAACTCCAAGAAATATTATAGCCAAATTTCAAAATTACAAAATCAAGGAGAAAATACTGCAAGCAGCCAAAAAGAAACAATTCAAATATCGTGGAACAACAATCATGCAGGAATTTTCAGCTTCCACTTTAAAAGACAGGAGAAACTGGAATATGATATTCCAAAGGGCAAAATTAAGCATAATTTTTCAGGGAAGGGAATGGACATTCAACAAAATAAGGGAATTACTGTGAATGTGAATGGGATGAACTCTCCCATAAAATGGAAGCAGATAGCAGAATGGATTAAAAACCACAACCCTACAATATGCTGTTTACAAGAAACACATTTGAAACAGGGGAATACACACAGGGTAAAGGTAAAAGGCTGGAGTAATATGTATTGCTCCTCAGCTAAAGTAAAAAAAGCAGGTGTAGCAATCCTAATCTCAGACAAAGCAAAAGTCAAGATAGATTTAATTAAAAGAGATAAGGAAGGACACTACATCCTGCTAAAAGGTACCATAAACAATGAAGCAATATCATTGTTTAACATTTATGCACCAAGTGGTATGGCATGCAGATTCTTAGAGGAGAGTTAAGGGAGTTACAGGTAGAAATAGACAGCAAAACTATAATATTGGGAGACCTCAACCTTCCCCTTTCTGAACTTGATATATCTAACCTCAAAATAAATAAGAAAGAAGTTAAGGAAGCAAACAGAATTTTAGAAAAGGCAGATATGATAGACCTCTGGAGAAAACTAAATGGGGATAAAAAGGAATATACTTTCTGCTCAGTGGTACGTGGCACATACTCAAAAATTGACCATGTACTAGGACATAAAAACCTCACAATCCAGTGCAGAAAGGCAGAAGTAGTCAAAGCACACTTTTCAGATCATGATGCAATAAAAATTATTTGTAACAAAGAACCATGGAAAAATAAGCTAAAAATTAATTGGAAACTAAAACAATCTAATTCTAAAGAATGAGTGGGCCAAAGAACAAATCAAAGAAACAATTAATAATTTCATTTAAGAGAATGACAATAATGAGACAACATACCAAAACTTATTGGATGCAGCAAAAGCAGTTCTTAGGGGAAGTTTTATATCTCTAAATGCTTACATGAATAAAATAGGGAAAAAGGAGATCAATGACTTGGGCATACAACTGAAAACGCTAGAAAAAGAACAAATTGAAAATCCCCAATTAAATACCAAATTAGAAATACTGAAAATCAAAGGAGACATTAATAAAATTGAAACCAAGAAAACTATTGAATTAATAAATAAAACAAAGAGCTGGTTTATGAAAAAACCAATAAAATTGATAAACCTTTGGTCAATTTGATTAAAAAAAGAAAGAAGAAAAACAAATTACCAGTATCAAAAATGAAAAGGGTGAGCTTACCTCTAATGAAGAGGAAATTAAAACAATAATTAGGAATTATTTTGCCCAATTGTATGCCCATAAATTTGACAACCTTAGAGATATGGATGAATATCTACAAAAACATAAATTGCCCAGGTTAACAGAAAAGGAAGTAAAATTTCTAAATAACCCCATCTCAGAAAAAGACATTGAGCAAGCCATCAATGAACTCCCTAGGAAAAAATCTCCAGGGCCAGATGGTTTTACATGTGAATTCTATCAAACATTTAAAGAACAATTAATTCCTATACTTTGTAGACTATTTGGGGAAATAGGTGAAGAAGGAGTCCTACCAAATTCTTTTTATGACACAAATATGGTACTAATACCCAAACCAGGTAGAGTCAAAACAGAGAAAGAAAATTATAGACCAATTTCTCTAATGAATATTGATGCAAAAATTTTAAATAAAATGTTAGCAAAAAGATTGCAGCAACTTATCATGAGAATAATACACTATGATCAGGTAGGATTTATTCCAGGAATGCAAGGCTGGTTCAATATTAGGAAAACTATTAGCATAATTGACCATATCAACAACAAAACTAGCAGAAACCATATGATCATCTCAATAGATACAGAAAAAGCCTTTGACAAAATACAACACCCATTCCTATTAAAAATACTAGAAAGCATAGGAATAAATGGAGCCTTCCTTAAAATTATAAATAGCATCTATTTAAAACAATCAACAAGCATTATTTGTAAAGGGGATAAGCTAGATGCATTCCCAATAAGATCAGGGGTGAAACAAGGATGTCCATTATCACCCTTACTATTCAATTTGGTACTAGAAACGTTAGCTGTAGCAATAAGAGGAGAGAAAGAAATTGAAGGAATTAGAATAGGCAAAGAAGCTAAATTATCACATTTTGCAGATGATATGATGATTTACTTAGAGAATCCTAGACAATCAAGTAAAAAACTACTTGAAATAATAAACAACTTTAGCAAAGTTGCAGGATATAAAATAAAACCACATAAATCCTCAGCATTCCTATACATTACTAACAAAGCCCAACAGCAAGAGATAGAAAGAGAAATTCCATTCAAAGTTACTGTAGACTATAAAATATTTGGGAGTTTATCTTCCAAGACAAACCCAGGGCCTATATGAACATAATTATGAAACACTTTCCACGCAAATAAAGTCAGATCTAAATAAATGGAATAATATCAGTTGCTCATGGCTAGACCGAGCTAATATAATAAAGATGACAATTTTACCTAAATTAATCTATCTATTCAGCGCCATACCAATGTTTGGTAGTTCAATGAACTACCAAAAAATTATTTTGCAGAGCTAGATAAAAGAATAACAAAATTCATCTGGAAGAACAAGAGGTCTAGAATATCTAGGGTATTAATGAAAAGAAATGCTACAGAAGGTGGCCTAGCCATACCAGATATTAAACTGTACTATAGAGCAGCAGTCTTAGAAGTGGTACTGGCTAAGAAACAGAGTTGCGGATCAGTGGAATAGGATAGGTACACAAGTCAATGGCTATAGCAATCTCCTCTTTAATAAACCCAAAGAGGCCAGCTTCTGGGCTAAGCATTCACTCTTTCACAAAAACTGCTGGGAAAATTGGAAAATGGTAGGGCAAAAACTGGGCATAGACCAATATTTTACACCATATACCAAAATAAAGTCAAAATGGGTTCATGATTTAGGAATAAAGGCTGAAACTATGGGAAATTTGGGAGAGCAAGGAATAGTTTACCTATCAGATTAATGGAAAAGAAAAGAATTCATGACCCAACAAGAGCCAGAGAGCATTACAAAATGCAAAATGGATAATTTTGATTATGTTAAATTGAAATGTTTTTGTACAAAAAAAGCCAATGCTACAAAGATTAGGAGGGAGGCAGAAAATTGGGAGAAAATATTTACAACTAGTTCCACTGATAAAGGCCTCATTTCTAAAATATACAGGGTACTGAACCAAATATACAGGAATACAAGTCATTCCCCAATTGAGAAATGGTCAAAGGATATGAACAGGCAGTTTTCAGAGGAAGAAATTAAAGATATCTATAGGCATATGAAAAAATGCTCTGGATCACTACTGATTAGAGAAATGCATATTAAAACAACTCTTAGATACCACATCTCTCCTGTCAGATTGGCTAAAATAACAAAACAGGGAAATGATAAATGCTGGAGAGGATGTGGGAAAATTGGAACATTGTTACATTGCTGGTGGAGTTGTGAACTGATCCAGCCATTTTGGAGAGCAATTTGGAACTATGCCCAAAGGGCTATAAAAATGTTCATACCCTTTGACCCAGCAATACCACTTCTAGGGTTGTATGCCAAAGAGATCACACAAGTGGGAAAAGGACCCATATGCACAAAAATATTTATAGCAGCTCTTTTTGTGATAGCTAAGAATTGGAAATCAAAGGGATGCCCATCAATTAGGGAATGGCTGAACAAGCTGTGGTATATGAAGGTAATGGAATACTATTGTGCTATAAGAAATGGGGATGATGCGGACTTCATAACAACCTGGAAAATCCTACACGACATAATGCTGAGTGAGCGGAGCAGAGCCAGGAGAACATTATACACAACCACAGATATATGGATTCTGTGAGGACTAACCCTGACAGACTTTGCTCTTCTCAGCAACACAACGTGCAGAGACAGCTCCAAAGGACTCACGATGGAGAGTGCTATCTACATGCAGAGAAAAAACTATGAAGTATGAATGCAGATCGAGGCACACTTCATGCTCGCCTTTTTCTCTCCCCCCCTTTTTTTCTCTCTTTTGTATTTGTTTTTGGGTTGTGGTTTTTTTTTTTTTGGTTCTGTTTCTTCTTTCTCATGATTCATTCCATTCATCATGGTTCTTCTCTAGAACTTGACTAGTGTGTAAATTAATTCAATGCGAAGTTATATGTGGAAGTTATATGGGATTCCATGCCACCTTGGGGAGGGAGGGAAGAAAATCTGGAACTCAAAATTATGTAGAACCGAGTGTTGCAAACTAAAAATAAAAATTAGAAAAAAAGAAAAATACTGGTACTGCTGGAGAATTGTAACTGATATCTAACTATTATCATTGAGTTGCCTGAGTTTAAGTGACTTGCCCATGGTCACACTCCCAGGATTTGAACCTTGGCCTTTCTGACTTCAGGCCCTCTATCCACTGCACCATGGTTCCTCTTGTACAGATATGCTGGTCAAATACGTCTAGCAACTGTTAAATTCCAATTACATATTCTTACAACAGAAAAGAATCTGAAACACAATTCCGGTGGCATGTCAACTTGTGCTTTTTTTTTCCAACCCCTACCCCCAAACCCACAACAGATTAGGCAAACAAGCCCAGGAGAAATACCGCAACCTTTCAGCTGCATTTGCTGAGTCTACACAGGCTCTCACTTTCCAAGACTAGAGCAGGTTCCCCATTACCTGCATTCATATTCTCCTCATGCAAATATGCTCAGTGCAGCTTTTAATGAGTTGGAGTTCACCTTGATTTCTTCTGAGGATAAAGAGCAACAAATGGTGCTTTTAATATCACAGTCACCCCATGCCCTTAGCTTGGGAACTGCCAGGAAGAGTTTTCTCTAGTGAGTTATGTAATGTCATGGTGAAAGCAAAGCCCAGAGGCTCCAGGCAGACGATCAGGGAGTTGGCTGGAGAACCATCCAAGTCCTTTATTAAATTCCAAGCACAGGGAATAATTCCATGTTCCCAGAGATCACTCAGTGCTGGTTTCCACTTATTTTCTCTCTCATGGCTATGTAGACAGAGAAAATCATCCAGGACTTAGGCAGGTATGATGAAGGGGAAAACTGGGCAGGAGGCAAAGTTGTTTGTTTTCTCCCTGGTCCTTTTTTTCAGTGCCCCTCTCCCAAAAGAAGTGCCTATTTTGCTGTCAACGGACTGCTAACTAACTGCATCCCCTACCCAACAACTTCAGGTTTGATTCTACAGACACTCATTAAACTCTGCCCATATGCAAATCATAGAGGCAGTGAAGCTTAGTGGATACAATGCCTTCCTTGGAATCAGGAGACTTGGGTTCAAATGCTGTAACTGTCACATACTGACTGGGCAAGCCTCTCAGTGTCCTGGGAAAGTCTTTAAACCATTAAGCTGGAGAATAGTTCCTCAGTGCTATTGATAAAGGAAGTTTCTTCATTGGAAGTACCCTACACCAATAAAATCATGAGTGCGTCCAGAAAAAATTGTGCAAAGGACTGTTCTGAGTTGCCAAGGCAAAATGAGAAGCATGAAAATGAATCAAATAAATGTCCCCCTAAAACTAAATTCATTTTTACAGAATTCTGAATTTATGAAATAAATCTTTTTTTGGACAGAACCTGAGATCCCTGACTTAAGAATTGTTTAGGCTAGAGTATTTTAAATGACAGATAGCACCTTCTACTGGCCTGGTGGAATATGATTACCTGACTTCCCCTGGATCTTCCTTAATTCGAAAACAGGAAAACGTTAAGAAAACAAAAGCAGCTCAGATCTGGGAGCTTTGAGAATGCAATCCAGACTGCTGGGCAGTGTGTCAGTCTTATCTTTATATCCCTGGCATCAGCACAGCCCTTTGTGCATGGTAAATGTTTAACAGACACTTAATTCAATCATAGAATTTCTGACATGGAAAAACCCTTAGATAACATATTCATCCAACCTTTTCATTTTACAGCTGAAGAACCTGAGGTCAGAGCGATGAATCAGTTTCCTAATAAGTTAAAAAAAGTGGGGAGGGGAGAGAAACACAGAGATGGACTGGTCTACAAAGGAGGCATTCTGGATTCTAAAGCTAGGAAAACATTTTAAAATAATCACCTAAAATTTTTAGGAAGGCATTTTCAGAACTACCACAACCCATATAACAAGAATGTGGCCACCATCTTAATTACTTTCTGGGCAAATACTTTCAAGTGGTGAGCAAATTTTGCACAAATGAAGATTACCAATAAATATCTCTAAAATATAAAGAGCATTCTGAAAGCAAAATGCTATGTCAATACACAGGATTATTATATTAATGGAGGTGCACAGGGATATTATGGAAACTACTCTGGTCTCTTAGCCAGGAAACAAAGAATCTAATGGAAATTCTACTACTTAACTATCTTTGTCAACTTAGATAAGTCATTTTAGCTCTCTAGACCTCAGTTATTCTCCAAAATGAGGATGTTAGACTCTCTAAGGTCCCTTTTTAACTAAAAAAAACTGTATGAATTAAATAGCCAATAGTGACATTTTGCTTTGGTTTAAAAACACTGGCTTGGAAATCAAGAAACCTAGGTTCTATCATAGATTCTGCCTATAACTATGAAACTGGATATGCTGTTAAACATCTGTAGGCCTCCATTTTCTCAATTGTGAGAGACTTGACTAGAATCAGGGATTCTTAGCCTAGTGTCTGTTACTTTGGGTGGATGGAGGGAGAGAGAGAGAGAGAGGGCGGGGGGGGGAAGGGGGGGGGTTCAATGGCCTGTCTGCCCTGAAATCTCAGAACACTACTCCCTCCAAGCAGAGGTAAATTGTGGCTTGCAACATGTTAAAAAAAATCATCATTTCCATATCCCACAGTGATAAGCTGGGATTTCAGCTCCCTACAATGTTCTAACAGGATATAAAGATGTGGCTTAGGGCAACATTCCCAACCCCCACAACTACAGCAGCTTGGTCCCCTGATGAAAGCACCAGCTGGGGAATCAGAAGCCCTTCGTTATTGTCAGGACTCAAGACTGTGGGCTTCTGTTTCTTTCTTCTGAATTTCCAAGGTCACACTCACTGAGCAACATCTAGAAGTTGGACATTTGCGTGGTTCCTAGGTTAAAACAAAACGCACAACAACAACAAAATATTAGGATAGGTATAGCGTCTTTTCCTGAAGCCATAAGCCTGTCCAGGAGGCTTGGCTTATCCAAAAGCAGTCCAATACATCCTTTTGAGAATCCGCATCTGAAGGGTTTTCCAACTGATTTGAAGCTGTGACAGATTTGAATGATGCCTAGAATAGAAGGTACCCTAGTAAGAGGATGGGGGATGTGAGGCTGGAGGGAAAGGAGGGGAGCAGCTAGGGAGGTGATAAGGCTGCTGCTGACATCATTTCATTTTTCCCACTGTGTGAAATTTCCAACCAGATTTCTCCATCAGCACAAATGCTGGAATAGGATGCTGTCCCTCAGGGGGTTCCCTACACTACTGCCATTTGTAAATAACGCCAAGGCTCCAGAAGAGCTGTTAGTGGTCTAGCACCAGGTCATCCTTTTTGGCAACAGTGGGAGTTGAGATGAGGTTGAAGATGAAGTCAAAGTTATCAGGAAGCCCATGGTATGTATGGAATAGTCACTCTACATGAATCCTGTGCCTGTCATATGATAACTATTTGATTCAGTTCAATTCAATTAATTCCAGCCCAACAAACATTTACTAATACTTCCACTGTGCTGAAGTGGAGATTACTGCCTTCAGGGTCTGGCTGCTTTGGAATCAGGATTTGAAGTACAACTGGAAATCCTAAATTGACAAGAGTAAATACCTACCATTCTACAAACATCGCCTGCCAAATGCAATCAGGCATAAGATGGGCAAAGAACATCACTCAGCTCGATGCTATTACTATGGTATAGGCAAGCTTTCTAATTTAAGTTTCCAAATGTCAGGTGTTTGAAGAACCTAAAAGTGAACTCCTCCAAATCTGAGCCATTCTGGCATGGGAGGAAAAGTACTAGGCTGGTAGTTAGGGGGCTTGTGTTTGAATATTGACTCTACTTGATAGCTGTATAAATGTAACCAAAACATGTCACATTTCTGGCCTCAGTTTCCTCATCTATATAATGGGGGCCTTGGGTCTCAGCTGCCCTCTGAGGTCCCCACTCTCTCTAAATCTAGGATCCTATGACCTCTTTAAAATAAAAAGTACAGCTTTAAATCTTGAATTGTCAAATAGGCCAAACACTGACAACAAATAATGTTTTCTGGGTTTTATTTTCCTATTTAAAATAACACAAATATAATCTTTGTGAATTAGTGATGCCAATGCTTCATAAAGAAAACCTGTTAAGATGGTAAATAGTTCATGTTGTAACAAACACAGTAAAATGACACTGGTACAAGAAATCAATCTGGGTCTAATTTCCACTTTTTTAAATAACATCTGGAATGTTAGGTGTGAGCTCAGAGCTCTTTGGATTTTGTTTGTTTTTGCAATGCACTGGTGCCCTCTAGGATACAACCATGTGTCTATAAATTGCCTTTCTGAGAATTCAGAAGAATGGTGCATTTTTTTTCTGGGGACTGTTTTGTCTAATTCCATTTCAGAAAGATGGATGAAATACAGCCATACCTTGGGGCAGGAGCTAGACTGATTTGTATCTTTTATCCAGTAGTTTTTAAGTACATGCAAAAATTAACTTGTCTTAAGTTGGCAGCTGAGCAAAAGCAGTTATGCAGCAGGATAAGATGCAGAGGAAGAGGCAGGCTAATCTCAGGGCACAGATGTTAAACTCTTTCAGGTCATAGAATTGAGAGAAGAGATACCACCGCTCTCAATGGGCACCTACCTCTTGGATGTTTCAATAATGACCATGACCATGGTTTCCTACTTTTCTTAGAATGGAGTGGGGTGCGGCAGGGGCAGGGGACTGTTGAGAGCCTTTTGACTTAGATACACAAGTGGGTCTCACCCTTAAATGCAACCTTTGAAACTTTTGGCCCACTCCAAGGTGAGAAGGGGTCTATGGCTCAGGATACAGCAGAGCAGGGAAGCAAGAAAATTTATTGTGTAACTGCAAGGGAATTAATTAGGTGGCATGTAATTATGGAAGCTGAAATGTGGCTGGGATGCTGAGGAGGGGAATGCCACATTTCTTGCAGAGTGGTCAGGACCCCTGCTTTCCATCTTCTCAGCAGGAGGCAGGACTCATTGTGCCCTGCATCTCTTCACACTGTGCCAGTACACCAGGTCAGGAATGACTCAATGGGGGGTCACAGTCAGCTGAATTCTCCAGGCAGCTCCCTCCTCAGAGGTCACCAGGCCAAGGTCAGCATCAGCTCAACCCCATTTATCTTTCAAGAATAGATGAGATCGTAGTCCAGAGCCGTATGGTGTTAGGTGGGCCAGAAGTAACTGGACTTCTCTCTGGCCACCTATAATTGACAGATGTTGACTGACTCCCCTGTCTGATGCCAGGAGCCCTGGGATCCCAGAGAAACTGGATTTAGTTCTGTTCTGGATGCCCAACGGTTGGGGGTGAAGGATCACATCACAGGAGTGTAAACCCTCCATATCCCAATGCTGAAAAAAAATTACCTCCTCAATGAGAAGGTGGTGGGAGGTGAGAGAGTGTAGAAAACTCCTTGGTAGAAGGATATAAATTTCCAGGAAAAAACCAGTAGACAAGGAGATCAGTGGGGTGTGCCTGACATGCAGGATTTCTCTTGCATGCTTTAAATAATATTCCTAATTGCTGCAATTTTTTTGCAGCTACTAATTGAGGGAAGATGGGCTCTTTGTTAAGACTTTTCAGAGAGAAGGCCCTGGAAAAAGGTTCTATATCCAGAGTATACATGGATATAGGAAAATAAAAAGATTTCTACTTTGTTCATGGCTCAGGAGCAAAAAAGGACCTTCCACCAATAACATAACCAAGCTGTTTCAGCAGTAACCCTTTACATAACACTTTTAGATTTACAAAAAAACCTTCCTAACATTAACTCTTTGAATAAAGTAGGTAATACAAGTACTATGAACTTCATCTTGCGTATAGATGAAGAAAGGCTCTGAAATACTAGATGACTGATCCATGGCTATCAGAGCCTATTCTTTCAAACAGAGGTCTCGTGATTGTAGGACTTGCATATCTTCCATTATTCCATTACCCTTCCACTAATGTTTGTTTTCATTTCTATGGCATTCTTAAATACTATTCGAACTTCACAATAAATCTGTAAGATGAATTACATATTGTGAGACCTATTTTACAGAGGAGATCACCAAGGCTCATCAAGGTAAAGTTGTTTGTGTAACATTATACAACTCTTACGTGAGAAGGTAACAACTTGAATCCATGTCTTTTGACACCAAGGTCAATACTCTTTCACCTGCCTATAATAAGCAGCTTCTACATATTTATTCTCCTCAACCAAAGTCTTTTTCTTTTCCCCATAAAGAAGCTACTAAAGCCCAAACCTATAATATACTTCTGATGCTATATTCTGATGAGCATCAGGAAAGCTGAATTCCAGTCTCGTGAATTATCAGCTATATGACACCAGACATGTCAGCCTCTCTGAGCTTTGGTTCCTTTAGCTATAAAGTGCATATTACAATGTCTGCATTATCTTCACTGCTGGGAGGGCACTGATGTAACTAGTAATTCTGCTACTCAGGTCAAGCAGCACTAAATTTGTTCCCAAAACAGTTTGGGGGAGGAGGGTAGTAGAGTACTCTGACCCTGGTCCTGTTGGGATGACCCTGGGACACCTGTGCATAGCAGACATACGGACATGCCAAGGCTAGGAGGCTCCAAAGCCACCACTGAGGCAGCAACTGCCAAGGAAAAAGCACTGCCAGAACAGGCCACGGAGAGTGCTCATCCGGTGTACCTGCTACAGGTGGAAGGGCAGAGGAAGCAGGACAACTTGGTGCTTTCTGAGGCAACTACATCCTGCACAGGACAGAATGCAGGGTGGACTGGGAGGCAGGAAGACCTGACTTTGAATCCTGCTGCACACTATTATTTGCTTTGTGACCCTGGGAAGTCAGTTAGTGTCCTCAGGTTCCTCATCTGTAAAATGGGGAAAATAAAAACATATGCCTCAAAAGATTATTGCGAGGATCAAACGAGATAATACGTGAAAAGCACTTTGCAAATCTTAAAGAGTCATGCAAACGTTAGTTATTATCTACTTACTCTTGCCAGCTAGCTTCAATGCCATTAACCTACACTGAGATGCAAATGCGACCAATTAAAATCTTGTGCAATCTTTTAAAAAAAATCAGTTTTCTGATTCCAAATTCAAGGTAATTTCCACTGATGCACAGCATTTAAAAAAAATAACAAATGACAGAAGAGAAAAGTGCTTGGCACACTTAAATGCTTGCTTACTTGAATGACTGATTGATCAGACACTTTGGGGCATTCCCAAGTTGACTTTGTAATACCAACATAAGTCAAATTCTATGAGTTTCTAGTGTGAGTGATTTCTTCAAATACATCTCCTCAGCTTACTGGGTAGAAAGCAGCTTAAAAGGACCTAAAGCAAAAGAGAGAGCTCATAGAGATAACAGGCTATAGGGAACCAGAGACCACTGATGGAGATATGGTAGGGACCCAGAGAGCGGTAGAGGAAAAGGCTAGCTGACTGCTCAGGGATTCTACAGACAGGGTATCTAAGGAAAGCATTCATAGAAGAGGTCCAGTTATCTTTAAAGAAAGCTAGCATTTGAAATTCTGAAGTTTGCAGACAGAATGTATGAGAGAAGGCAAGAAGACGAGAAGTCATAAACATCTATGTGTGAAGGTAGGAAGCAAGGGCACGTGGTGCAGGCTGAGAAATACTCTAATAATGTCTCTATGCTTGGAAATCATGTCAGGAGAAGACTTGTATCTTAGCCCCTGTGTGTGGTCCATGTGATAATTCTAATGTTGCCCTTTGCTAGGAAGCCATTACATAATGTCCAACACTTATTACCAGAAGGTAGCTTTCCCTGATCATCATGTCGGTAACCTTTCCCATCACAATACACACACTACATTGTTTTATATTGATACAATGCAATTACTATGTAAAATTATGTATTATTATTATCTGTATCAATGTCTTATTTCCCTACTAGACTGTCAGCTTTTTGAAAACAGGCATTCTATCTTATGTAATCATGTAACTTTCCCAGAATCTAGCACAAGGCTCTACATAAAGTACAGAATGAATGAATGGATGGATGGATGGTTGGATGGATGGATGGATGGGTGAATCTCTTTGTAAAGTCCTATTCAAATACCTCATTGTGCAGGGAATCATCTTCTTGTTATGGAATTCTAACCCGGGAGAATGCAAATTCTGAAAAGTTCTACTTGGCAGATATACTTCTTGCAGATTCCTAAAGCCAGACTGTTTTTTGTATGTGTGTCCAGCCTACCAGATAAGTTGAGAATGACTCAATAATGATAGAATGCCCAGATGGTCAATTATTTGGTCTTAGAAATGGTCCTCAGCTCCATGTTGCCTTGCCCTCCTCTGCTTCTGCACTGATGAAAAAGGGAACAGAAGTTACTAAGAATCACATTGCTTTAAGATCATCCAGAAACATTACAAAAAAAACTAATTAGTTCTTAGCAGAGAGAAAGTGACTGGTTGCCAATGTGGTAGTCATTTCTGATTAATTCTTTGTGTACAGTCAGATTACTATTCTGCTTGAGCAAAGTTCAAAATCAATGCCAGATTAGAAGAAAAAATAAAAATGAGAAGACCAGGTAGACAACAGAAATAACCACACTCTGACTTATTTAAACAAACTACTGATGCTAAAAACTGGGAAATAGATTAAAAAACAACAGATATCAGCATATATTAACAAAAACAAAAGAGTCTGGCTTATCTACACAGAAAAAAAAAGATGGCTGATGAATGCTCACTGTTTATAGCCAGGGGTTCTTAACCTTTTTTATGTCATCGACCTTTTGGGAAAGCTGGTAAAACCAAGACTGAAAAGGAGGAAATATTGGCTTGCATTATCTTTGAGAAACAATAGTGGTTATGATGACCATAGGCTTTTCTCTAAAACAAAGGTCCATCTTTTTAACATTAAATGTTGTTCTAGAGATGTTGTACAATAAAGAGCTATGGATACCACAATGGGGAGGTACAAGGTAGTAGTGAGCAGGCAGCATTATTAAATGTGTGTGTATGGGGGGGGTGTAGCCAAGATGGCGGCTGGTAAGCAGGAACCAGTGTGAGCTCCGTACCGAGACCTTCCAAAAACCTATAAAAAATGGCTCTGAACCAATTCTAGAATGGCAGAACCCACAAAACAGCAGAGGGAAGCAGGGCTCCAGCCCAGGACAGCCTGGATGGTCTCTGGGTAAGATCTATCCCACACGGAGCTGGGAGCTGGGAGCTGGGAACGGAGTGGAGCAGAACCCAGCCTGAACAGCGTGGACCATCCAGACCAGAAGCCGGGCGCAGGGGGCCCTAGCGCCCTGAATATGTGAGCTGCGGCAGTTACGAGACGTCTCAACCCACAAACACCAAAGACTGCAGAGAAGGTTAGTGGGAAGAGCTGCAGGAGTGGAAGGAGTTCACGGTTCGGCTTCCAGCCCCGGGGTCAGTGGAGGTGGGGCAGCTACAGCTCTTGTTACTTCCGGCTCCAGGCCCACCTAGTGGGAGAAATTAAGTGGCGGATCAGAGCAGGGGTGCACAACCTGCCGAAGATCTAAGCCCAGGTCGGGTTGGGGTTCTTGGGGAAGGAGCAGTGCTGGTGTGGCAGAGCTGGCACCTCCCCCCCAAACGTGGAACATAGAACTCTGTAATCTACAAGCAGTCATACCCCACTGAAAAACTCAAGGGTCAAGTTAGTTGGCTGGGAATATGGCCAGGCAGCGAAAACGCACCCAGATTCAGTCTCAGACTTTGCATTCTTTCTTTGGTGACAAAGAAGACCAAAACATACAGACAGAAGGAATTAATAAAATCAAAGAGCCTACAACAGAAACCTCCAAGAAAAACAGGAACTGGTCCCAGGCCATGGAAGAGCTCAAAAAGGAGTTGGAAAAGCAAGTTAGAGAAGTAGAGGAAAATTTGGGAAGAGAAATGAGAATGATGTGAGACAACCATGAAAAACAAGTCAATGAGTTGCTAAAGGAGACACAAAAAAATACTGAAAAAAAATATTGAAGAAAACAACACTTTAAAAAATAGACTAACTCGGGAGCCAAGATGGAGGCTGGTAAACAGGGACTAGTGTGAGCTCCGTACCCGAGTCCCTCTAAAAACCTATAAAAAATGGCTATGAACCAATTCTAGAATGGCAGAACCCACAGAACAGCAGAGGGAAGCAGGGCTCCAGCCCAGGACAGCTTGGATGGTCTCTGGGTAAGGTCTATTCCACACGGAGCTGGGAACTGGGAGCTGGGAGCTGGGAGTTGGGCATGGAGTGGAGCAGAGCCCAGCCTGAGCGGCGTGGACCACCCAGACCAGAAGCCGGGCGGAGGGGGCCCTAGCGCCCTGAATATGTGAGCTGCGGCAGTTACCAGACCCCTCGACCCACAAACACCAAAGACTGCAGAGAAGGTTAGTGGGAAAAGCTGCGGGAGTGGAAGGAGTTCGCGGTTCGGCTTCCAGCCCCGGGGGCAGCGGAGGTGGGGCAGCTACAACTGTTGTTACTTCCGGCTCCAGGCCCACCTGGTGGGAAGAATTAAGTGGCAGATCAGAGCAGGGGTGCAACAGCCTGCTGAAGATCTAAGCCCAGTCTGGACTGGGGGTTCTTGGGGAAGGAGGAGTGCGGCTCTGACAGAGCTGGCACCTCCCCCCCAAACGTAGAACATAGAACTCATTAGTCTACAAGCAGTCATACCCCGCTGAAAAACTCAAGGGTCAAGTTAGTTGGTTGGGAATATGGCCAGGCAGCGAAAACGCACCCAGATTCAGTCTCAGACTTTGGATTCTTTCTTTGGTGACAAAGAAGACCAAAACATACAGCCTAAAGAAGACAACAAAGTCATAGAGCCTACAACCAAAGCCTCCAAGAAAAACATGAACTGGCCCCAGGCCATAGAAGAACTCAAAAAGGATTTGGAAAAGCAAGTTAGAGAAGTAGAGGAAAAATTGGGAAGAGAAATGAGAAGGATGCGAGAAAACCATGAAAAACAAGTCAATGACTTGCTAAAGGAGACCCAAAAAAATACTGAAAAATACACTGAAGAAAACAACACCTTAAAAAACAGACTAACTCAAATGGCAAAAGAGCTCCAAAAAGCCAATGAGAAGAAGAATGCCTTGAAAAGCAGAATTAGCCAAATGGAAAAGGAGGTCCAAAAGACCACTGAAGAAAATACTACCTTATAAATTAGATTGGAGCAAGTGGAAGCTAGTGACTTGATGAGAAATCAGGATATTATAAAACAGAACCAAAGGAATGAAAAAATGGAAGACAATGTGAAATATCTCCTTGGAAAAACCACTGACCTGGAAAATAGATCCAGGAAAGATAATTTAAAAATTATTGGACTACCTGAAAGCCATGATCAAAAAAAGAGCCTAGATATCATCTTTCAAGAAATTATCAAGGAGAACTGCCCTGATATTCTAGAGCCACAGGGCAAAATAGAAATTGAAAGAATCCATCGATCACCTCCTCAAATAGATCCCAAAAAGAAATCTCCTAGGAATATTGTTGCCAAACTCCAGAGCTCCCAGATCAAGGAGAAAATACTGCAAGCAGCCAGAAAGAAACAATTTGAGTATTGTGGAAACCCAATCAGAATAACCCAAGATCTGGCAGCTTCTACATTAAGAGATCGAAGGGCTTGGAATGCGATATTCCGGAGGTCAATGGAGCTAGGATTAAAACCTAGAATCACCTACCCAGCAAAACTGAGTATCATGTTCCAAGGCAAAACATGGAGTTTCAATAAAATAGAGGACTTTCAAGCTTTCTCAGTGAAAAGACCAGAACTGAATGGAAAATTTGACTTTCAAACACAAGAATCAAGAGAAGCATGAAAAGGTAATCAAGAAACGGAAATTGCAAGGGACTTACTAAAGTTGAACTGTTTTGTTTACATTCCTACATGGAAAGATGATGTGTATGATTCATGAGACCTCAGTATTAGGGCAGTTGAAGGGAATATGCATATATATATATATGTTTATGTATATATATAAGTGAATGTGTATGTATGTATATATCTATGTGTATGTGTATTTATATATATGTGTGTGTATATGTATGTGTATATATATATGTGTGTGTGTATATATGTATATATATATATATATGTGTGTGTGTATATATATATATATGTAAAAGAGAGAGAGCAGACACAGGGTGAGTTGAAGAGGAAGGGAAGATATCTAAAAGAAATAAAATGAAATTAAGGGATGAGAGAGCAACATAGTGAGAGAGGGAGATAGGGAGAGATAGAATGGGGTGGATTATCTTGCATAAAGGTGGCAAAAGGAAGCAGTTCTGTGGGAGGAGGGGAGAGGGCAGGTGAGGGGGGAATGAGTGAACCTTGCTCTCATCAGATTTGGCCTGAGGGGGAGTACCATACATACTCAGTTGGGTATCTTACCCCACAGGAAAGAAGAGGGAGGAAGATAAAAAAAATAAAAGGGGGGGGATGATGGAGGGGAAGGCAGATGGGGGTGGAGGTAATCAAAACAAACACTTTGGAAAGGGGACAGGGTTAAGGGAGAAAATTCAATAAAGCGGGATGGGTTGGGAAGGAGCAAAATGTAGTTAGCCTTTCACAACATGCGTATTGTGGAAGGGTTATACATAATGATACATGTGTGGCCTAGGTTGAATTGCTCAACTTCTTAGGGAGGGTGGGTGGGAAGGGAAGAGGGGAGAGAATTTGGAATTCAAAGTTTTAAAATCAGATGTTCAAAAACAAAAAAAGTTTTTGCATGCAACTAAAAAATAAGATACACAGGCAATGGGGCGTAGAAATTTATCTTGCCCTACAAGAAAGGAAGGGAAAAGGGGATGAGAGGGGAGGGGGGGTGATAGAGGGGAGGGCTGACTGGGGAACAAGGCAACCAGAATATAAGCCATCTTGGAGTGGGGGGGAGGGTAGAAATGGGGAGAAAATTTGTAATTCGAACTGTTGTGAAAATCAATGCTGAAAACCAAATATGTTAAATAAATAAATTTAAATTTAAAAAAAAATAGACTAACTCAAATGGCAAAACAATTCCAAAAAGCCAATGAGGAGAAGAATGTCTTGAAAGGCAGAGTTACCAAAATGGAAAAGGAGGTCCGAAAGACCACCAAAGAAAATACTACCTTAAAAATTAGATTGGAGGTGAGTGTTCTAGTGAGCACTACACTCGCTCTCTCGTGGAGCGTAATAAAATGCCTTCCTCTGCAAAAAAAAAAAAAAAAATTAGATTGGAGCAAGTGGAAGCTAGTGACTTGATGAGAAATCAAGATATTATAAAACAGAACCAAAGGAATGAAAAAGTGGAAGACAATGTGAAATATCGCATTGGAAAAACCACTGACCTAGAAAATAGATCCGGGAGAGAGAATTGAAAAATTACGGGACTACCTGAAAGCCATGATCAAAAAAAGAGCCTAGATATCATCTTTCAAGAAATTATCAAGGAGAACTGCCCTCATATTCTAGAGCCAGAGGGTAAAATAGAAACTGAAAGAATCCACAGATCGCCTCCTCAAAAAGATCCCCAAAAGAAAACTCCTAGGAACATTGTTGCCAAATTCCAGAGCTCCTAGGTCAAGGAGAAAATACTGCAAGCCGCCAGAAAGAAACAATTTGAGTACTGTGGAAAAACAATCAGCATAACACAGGATCTGGCAGCTTCCACATTAAGGGACCGAAGGGCTTGGAATATGATATTCCGGAGGTCAATGGAGCCAGGATTAAAACCAAGAATCACCTACCCAGCAAAACTGAGTATCATGCTCCAAGGCAAAATATGGATTTTCAATAAAATAGAGGACTTTCAAGCTTTCTCAGTGAAAAGACCAGAGCTGAATAGAAAATCTGACTTTCAAACACAAGAATCAAGAGAAGCATGAAAAGATAAACAAGAAAGAGAAACCCTAAGGGACCTACTAAAGTTGAACTGTTTTGTTTACATTCCTACATGGAAAGATGATCTGTATGATTCATGAGACCTCAATATCATAGTAGCTGAAAGGAATATGCATATATATATATATATATGTGTGTGTGTGTGTGTGTGTATACACACATATATATACATATGTGTGTGTCTATGTATATGTATATGTAGGTGTGTATATATATAATGCATATATATGTATACACACACACACACACACAGAGGGCACAGGGTGAGTTGAATATGAAGGGATGATATCTAAAAAAATAAAATCAAATTAAGGGATAAGAGAGGAATATATTGAGAGAGGGAGAAAGGGAGAGATAGAATGGGGTAAATCACCTTGCATAAAAGTGGCAAGAAAAAGCAGTTCTCTAGGAAGGGAAGAGGAGGCAGTTGAGGAGGAATGAATAAATCTTGCTCTAATTGGATTTGACCTGAGGAGGGAATATCATACACACTCAATTGGGTATCTTACCCCACAGGAAAGAAGAAGGAAGAAGATAAAAAGGGGGGGATGATAGAAGGGAGGGCAGCTGTGGGGAGGAGGTAATCAAAAACAAGCATTTTCAAAAAGGGACAGGGTCAAGGGAGAAAATTCAATAAAGGGGGTTAGGTTAGGAAGGAGCAAAACATAGTTAGTCTTTCACAACATGAGTATTGTTGAAGGGTTTTACATAATGATACGCATGTGGCCTATGTTCAATTGCTTGCCTTCTTAGGGAGGGTGGGTTGGGAGGGAAGAGGGGAGAGAATTTGGAACTCAAAGTTTTAAAAACAGACTACCAAAAACAACAACAAAGAAAAAAGTTTTTGCATGCAACTAGGAAATAAGATACACAGGCAATGGGGCATAGAAATTTATCTTGCCCTACAAGAGAAGAAGGGAAAGAGGCATGGGAGAGGACTGGGGTGACTAATGGGAGGGCTGACTGGGGAGTGGCACAACCAGAATATATGCCATCTTGGAGTAGGCAGGAGGGTAGTAATGGGGAGAAAATTTGTAATTCAAACTCCTGTGAAAATCAAGGCTGAAAACTAAATATATTAAATAAATTAAATAAAAAAAAACAAAAAAATAGAAAATTTGGAATTCAAAACATTACAAAAGTGAATGTTGAAAACTATCTTTACATGTGATTGGAAAAAATACTATTAAATGGGGCGGGGGTGGGGGAACCTTTAAAAACAGAGCAAAGTGCAGTTTAATAAAAAATCCACAGGATACTGTCAGAGGAATACAAAATTTAATTCACCTAGAAATGTCAAATATGAGCTTCAGTGAAAGAAAGAATCTTTCCAACAAATCATATATTAAAAAAGGTCCAGTTTGTGTCATATAGCATTTTTTTTACTGTGAATGATAAATAAAAGAAGGGGCTGGAATACTGAAGAAAATAACTCCTTAAAAATCTAAGTTGACCAAATGACAAAAGAGGTATAAAGCCTCTCCAAAAAAATAACTCCTTAAAAATTAGAATTGGTCAAGTGGAAGCTAATGACTCCATGAGACATGAAGACACAATAAAACAAAGTCAGAAGACTGAATAAAATAGAAGAAAACGTGAAAAGTCCCATAGGAAAAAACAACTGACTTGGAAAATAGATCAAGGAGAGATAAAATTTAAGAATTATTGAACTACCTGAACGACATGATCAGAAATAAAAAGTAAACTCTAAGTATAGTAATGGTTAAAGATAACTCTGGCTATCTTTCTCACAGGCAAGATACTGTCATTGGTAATTTGTGCCACTGTATTATTACTGATTGTACTGTTAACAAACTGTAGAAAATAACTTTTTTTAAAAAAAAGGAAAGAAAAAGAAATTGAACCAGCCATAAATGAGCTCCCTAAGGAATAATCCCCAGGACTAGATGGACTCACAAGTGAATTGTACCAAAAATTTAGAGAATAATTAATTGCAATGTTGTACAAACAATTTTGAAAAAAAGTAGGTTTAAAAGGAGTCCCACCAAATTCCATTTATGACACAACTGTGGTGCTGATGCCTAAACCAAGAAGAGCAAAAACAGAGAAAGAAAACTATAGAACAATTTCCCTAATGAATATTGATGCAAATATTTTAAATAAAATACTAGCAAGGATATTACAACACTATGTCACAAAGATCATACACTATGATCAGGTGGTATTTATATCAGGAATGCAGGGTTGGTTCAATATTAGGAAAACTATCAGCATAATTGACCAAATCAATAACCAAAATAACAAACATCATATGATTATCTCAATAAAAGCAGAAAAAGCTTCTGACTAAATAGAACACTCATTACTATTAAAAACACTGGAAAGCATAAGAATAAATGGGACTTTCCTTAAAGTGATAAGTAATATTGATCTAAAACCATCAGCAAGAATTATCTGTAGTGGGGATAAACTAGAAGTCTTCCCAGTAAGATCAGGTATGAAGCAAGGATGCCCATGATAATCATTCATTATAATTTAATATTGTACTAGAAATGCTAGCTATAGCAATAAAAGAAGAAAAAGAAGGTATGGGACTTAAAATAGGCAACAAGGAAACAAAAGTATCACTTTTTGCAGATGATCTACTGTTACATTTAACAACTAAAATACTAGTTGAAATATTTAACAACTTCAGCAAAATTGCAGGGTACAGAAAGAGAGAGAAATTCCATTTAAAATAATGTCAGATAATATAAAATACTGGGGAGCTAGATGTCACAGTGTTTAGTGTGCTAGGCCTGGCATCAAAAACTTCATGAGTTTAAATCTGGTCTCAGACACTTATTAGCTGTGGGCAAGCCACTTATCCCTGTTTGCCTCACTTTCCTCATCCATTAAATGCTCTGGAGAAAGAAATAGCACACCACTCTAGTATCTTTACCAAGAAAATTGCTGAAATGACTAAACAATAACAATAGAAATATAAAATGTGTGGAAGTTTACCTGCCAAGACAAACCCCAAAACTATATGAACACAATTACCAAACACTTTTCACACAAATAAAGTCAGTTGTAAACAACTGAGAAATATTAATTATTCATGGGCAGGCTAAGGCAATATAATAAAAATAGCAATCCTACCTAAATTTACTTATTTAGTGCCAAACCAAACAAACTACAAAAATTATTTCATGGAGCTAGAAAAAATAATAACAAAATTCATCAGGAAGAATAAAACATTAAGAATATCAAGACAATCAATGAAAACAAAATGTGAAGGAAGGTGACCCAGCAATATCCGATACCAAACTGTGTTACAAAGTGGCAATCATCAAAACAATCTAGCACTGGCTAAGAAATAAAGTGGTAGACTAAATAGATAAATAGGTAAAATAGAATAGGTTGTTATTGTGTTTGTCCTTCATTCTTGAAGAGGACCATGACATCAGGAAAATGATGAGATGACTGTGATTTGAGTGAGTGAGGGCTGTGCAAGGTCACCAGCCTCACTTTCTCCTCCACAGCCATCTGTGTCCAGTGGCCTGATATTCCCCAAGATGACTGGAGATGGCCCAGGATACATTGGGAGACCCACGTCATTTCAGGCTAAGTTCTTTTCAGGTTCTCACTTTGAGTGAGGTAACGCCGATTCAGTGAATATGTCTCTTTAAGAAGTTAATCAAGGGTGGCAGCTAGGTGGTGTAGTGAGTTCTAGAGCACTGGCCCTGGAGTTGGGAGGACCTGAGTTCAAATCCGACCTCAGACACTTGATATACTTACTAGCTGTGTGACCTTCAGCAAGTCACTTAAGCCCAATTGCCCTGCCTTCCCCCTTCAAAAAAAAGAGTAGGTAAATAATACACGACCATAGTGATTTTTTGTTTTTGTTGCTCCATTTGTTTCAGTTGTGTTGACTCTTTGTGATCCCGTTTGGGGTTTTCTTGTCAAAGATATTGGAGTGGTTTGCCATTTCTTTCTCTAGATCATTTTATAGATGAGGAACCTGAGGCAAACAAGGTTAGGTGACTTACTCAAGGTCACACACTAGTAAGTGTCCCGAATCATATTTGAACCCAGGAAAATGACTCTTCCTAACTCTAGAACCAGCACTCTATCCACTGTGTCACCTAGTTGCCCTTGCTGTCTGCTTAAGTTCTGTCAAAATGTGGATATTCAGGAGTTTGAAGGGATTTGGAGGGATTTTCTGGGGGGCCATTAAGTCTAATTTCCTCATTTTACAGATGAGGAAACTAAGGTACTAGTTCAAGTCACAAAGCCACACAGTAGGATTTGAATCCAAGGCTTCCTAACCCTAAATCCAGCACCCAAACCATCACCAATTGCTATCTTTACAGGGGCTGTTGCAGAGAAAGTGCTCTAGAAATGCCAAAGAACTCTTAGCAAGGTGAGTTCTTGTTGTTTACTATTAATCCTGTTATGATTCATAGCACCAGCTTCTTTTTCTCTGTCCCCAAAGGCTTCATAGTCCAGAACCTTTAAACCCAGAATCTCCAGACATTTTCAAGCTTGTTATCTGGGGCACACACATTAGGTGAGATTTGTAAGCTCTACGTAGTGGCTTTTTGGACGCTCTCCACAGGCCCTAGATTGCTTGGTCAGGAATTCTGTGGTGCACCCATATTGATGAGAATATTTGCTCTCACAGTGGAAATAAGCAAAGTAATTCATGTAAAATCAGTGTCACCTCACCTTTCAGAGTCGGAGGGTAGCCTTTTTTGTAGATTTTTAAAATGTGTCTAATTCCTTTCCTCCTCCTCATCTGCCCCTACTCTGACCAGCTGTTATTCATTTCTTTTTTCTTTTGGCATCACTAGATGTCCTCATTTTTGTTTGAACTCAGACCTCTGAAATGTCAGGAAGAAAGTTGACTTTCTATTTCCAGAACACACAGAGGGAAGGCCAGCTGTAGAAATTGTGAATAAAGCTGAGTTTATCTAGCCTGTGCTCCTCCTCCCCCTTTATGGGTCCCCTTCTTTCTTTGTGCCCCATTCCAAATGTCCAGGATCCTCATGAAGCCAACTTCTTTTCCCAGGAACACATTAATTCATTACAGACCCTGTCATTGTGCCCATTCATTCATTCTCTCCTCAGTCATTCATTCTCACTTCAGTACTCCAACAGATCTGTGATCTAGCTTATCAGAGAGAAGGGATCCTGTCTTTTCCTGAGTTTCTATTCTGCTTTATTTTTTAGGTCTCTTCTACACTTGTCATAGGATCATAGATCTAGCATGGGAAGGGACCTACAAGGCCATCTGGCCCAATGCTCTCATTTTAGATATGGAGACTAAGACCCAGGGAGGTTGTAAGTTGTGCAAGGTGACACAGGGAGGGCGGCATCAAAAGCAGGACTTAGGACCAATGTTCTTCTAAGCCACAGCCTCTTCAATGCTAGTTCCACTATTTCACTATTTTTTCTTATTAGAATTTTCTGTGTATCTGATTTATCTATTCTACTAGATTATAATCACCTTGTGAGCTTAGATTTTTTTTTTTATCTCTTCAACAGCTACTGGGTGCCTTACGTATGGTGAACACTGAATACATGTTTATTGACTTTCTTTTCGCATCAACTTGGCTAGATAGTTCTCTTTTGATGTACATGCTTCAGGAGAATGATGGAGTCCTGTGCCCAGAACCAAAAGGCGCTCCAAGAGATCTCATACTTCATCTTCTTGTCTCCTGGTATCATTGGGAAACCAATCTGCATGAAATTGTCTACAATTAACCTAAATGTACCAGGATGCTGCGATTGTATCTATTTCCTAAGATCAAGTCTAACTTTTACAATGCTTTGGGGAAATTCACTCTAGCATCTTGATTTGAAGTAGAAATGTCAAAACATTTTGTGCCTGTGAAACAATGTTTTGGTTCTTTCATAATTTTCCTTGCTGGATCTGCCAAGCATAAAATATATTTGTGCTTAAAGCAAATGTTATCTCTCCCAGAACTTAGTCTATTCTCCCACCCACTTCAAGCTACAAATAGTGAATGCATAACCCATGCTAGCAGTATGGCACACAGTGAAGCTACTTAAAATGAATTCTTCAGACCTTTAAGTGAAGTGAAGGCAAGGAATATCTTTTGAATGTTCATGTTCCTGGAACTATAGGAAATATCCAAGATGATAACATGATCCCCTCAGTCAAGAAGCCTGCAATCTAGTTGGAGAGTAAAGAGTAATGTACATGGAGAAAAAATAGAAATATACTTGGAAAATGAGAGAATAATAACTTCATGGTACAACAGTGTTCCTAAAGTCTGGACACATAGGCAAAAATGCATATTTTCAAGAAATGACATAAATTAAATTTTCAACAACATTTTATTTAAGTGGACTATTAACAAATAATATCTTCAATTCATCTGAGATGCAAAGGTTGATGCACTTTGCAAGATTCATGTGAACTCGATGCAATAACTCCACATTGCCATCAATTGCCTATGTGCCCAAACTTTAGGAATAGCCTGCATAATGGATGAAGGGCTGGACTTGCAGTCAAGAGAAATTTGGGTTCAAGCCCTGTCTCTGACATATACTCACTGTGTGACCATGAATAAGTCATCGAAACTTTCAATGCACCCAGGGAAGACTATAGCAAGACAAGTTGCCAATCTTCATTGATGTAGGATGGTACAATACCACAAGTTCCTCCACACCAATCGAATTACAGGTTTGGACTCCATTTCACATCCAGAGACCCCACATAATGGTCATGTGACCAGAATGGACTTTGTTTTCTTTGTGTGGCTCAGTTTATCTCATTGGGTCCTGGGCCTGGTGCTCCTCTTCCAGGGCAGGAAGCCCAGAGACCATGCCTGGGAACACAGAACTTCCTGTGTGATGAGTCATGGGGCTGGCTGAGGGGAGGTGTTGACTCCAGAGCCACACCCTATTGGATGTTAACCTAGTCTACACTAGGGGGAGGGGCCAACTCAAGAACCAGACGGCCCTGGTCATTCAGGTGGCGCTTGATGATGCCAAAAACCCTATAAGAGGGGAGAGGACAGCTTGAAGATCCCTTTTCCTTTTCTGGTTGGAGCCAGAGACACCTACAGCTGAAGCTGACGCAGGAGCTGCCGGTAGCAGAGCTGACCCATGTGTGGAGCAAGGAGTGCTGAGCAAGGACTTGAGGCCAGTGGGTAATCTTCTTACCGTAGAGGGGGAGCATGTACACGATTTTGCCTTATACCATCTTGCTTCTCTGTGGCCTCCTGGTTACCCTTGTGAGGTGGACTTATTGGGCCTGGAAGCTTTTGATCAAAATATCAAAATGGGGATGCTGGTTTGTGGGCCTGTTACTGTGGAGTTTAAGTACATGCTTTAGTCCTTCTGCCTTCTACCTAGAGAATTCCTTATATCCTGCAGTTCCGAACCTTTCAGACATATATGAGATTCTCTTTGAAATCATAAATTCTGCCTTTTTAATACAGGGCACTAGTGAACCAATTGCTAGATTTGGGATTATAATCTGGATGACAAAATGAAAGAGGTGAGAGATAATTTAGACATGATTTCATTTAAATCCTTCAATTTACAGATGAGGAAACTAAGGTTCAAAGACATAATTTACCAAAAGGCACACAGAGATTAAAAGTCAGGATTTGAATCCAGGTCATGTGATTCCAAATCTTGTGTTCTTCCCATAAATGCATTATGTTTCTGTATTATTTGGTACAGGGTAGTCAGTACTGTCAGAGTTGAGAGGAGAATCAATTCAGTCTTAAACTGTCAGGAAAGGCTTCGAGGAAGACGGAAAATGAGGAATGTTTAAACTGATTAAAAAGCAATCACATGAAGTACTCTATAGGTCCACACTTAAGGTAACTGATTCTCACAAATGTGAAATGTGTTCACATAATATGTTAAAAAGCTATATTTCTTAGAAATATCACATTTACAAACAAATGACATGATCCAAGTACATAAACAATGTCACTGTCTAATGGCCTAAAACAATATTCTCATGTCCTCAGACAGTGCCACATTTAATGTGACTCACATCCTGGAACTAGCTTAGTTCAGGCCCTGAGGAGATATGACTCACTGGGCATGATTCTTCCGTGAATAGGAATGAAGACAAGCACTCTCATGATGCCTTGGAATGATGGTGAACATGCCATTATAGGTTTACATACCTCAGGGGCCAACAAGGACAGCATTCCCTGAAGGAGAAATTGGTGGTCCCCTGTGTAAGGGGACCTAGAAAGATGTCCAGTTCCCAAATCTTTCATACTCCCTTGCCCTAGCCTCTTACAATCCAACACTAAATATCTGGCCAGCTTATCATTGTTAACACATGACTTTCTATCTCCTGGATCTGTATCATGATCATGGTTGTCACCCATGCCTGAGGTGTTCGCCATCTCTTAGATACCTGGGCTTCGAGAGATGATAGGAACAAACATTTATTAAACACCTACTATGCACCAGGCACTGTGCTTAGCATTTTGCAATATCATATTATTTGATCCTCACAACAATCCAGGAGGTAAATACTGTTGTTATTCCCACTTCACAGGTGAGAAAACTGAGGCAGATAGACATTAAGTACCTTTTCCAGGCTTATCTAGCCAGTATCTGAGAGTAAATTTGAACCCAAGTCTTCCTGACTTCAGTATCAGAAATTTATTTGCTGGTGCCAGCTTCCCCTCTCAGGTCACCTTTCACCTACAGTCTATCTTATAAAATACCCATTTATATACATATTGTCACCCTATTAGAAAATAAGCTCCTTGAGGGCAGGGACAGTTTTTGTTTGTTTGGTATCCCCAGTGTTTAGCACAGAGCCTGACGCACATATGCTAGTATATTGAGCAACTGACCTCCGCTTTATTTTATGGAACTTTCTCCTAAAAATGGAAAAGCCTGGGAAGGGGTAAACCATAATGCGGAAAACAGTCTGCCACAACTTGTAAGTATACTTCCCTCCAAGGATGCAGACATGCAATTGTTCTAAAACTTAAAGTCATAGGGAACTAGCCTGGAATAAGTGACTTACCCAGAGTCACACAGCCAATAAGTATCAAAGGTAGAACATGACCCCAGTTCTTCCTCAATCTACTATCTGTTCCACATGTAACCCTACTTCTCATGTCAAAATGCAGAATTTCTTAACCCGAGTTAAATTAACTTGTTTTTTTAATATATAAAATATTCCAATGACTGCATTTCAATATAATTAATTTTCTTCATAATCTGATATGAACTTAAAAAAAATTCTGAGAAGGGGGGGGCATAGGTTTTACCAGAAGGCCAAAAGTATCCATGATCCAAAAAATTAAATGAGTAATGTTATTTTCTCTTTTCCTGTAGCAATTACCTGAGATAAGGGTACTTATAAAATATGAACTTTGATAGAGTTATAGGCGTATGGTGCTAAATGTTTAACAACCATCCCTCTGAAAAAAATGTACATATGACACATTTTTAAGTTTAATCTACATTATTAACATTTTCTCCATCACCTTATTAAGTCTAGACTATCAATACAATGATAAACAAAGCTGTTACTTGTAACATCTGCCAATTTCCAAAGTGTAAAGACTCGCACTGAAAATTTAACAACTGGCTTTTCAGTATGAGCAGGCTCCAGCACACCCTTGGGTAGGCAGATGATGAAGGACTAATGAATTAGGATCAAAAGAATGAGAAAGGAGTATAGAAATCACCTACCTCTTCATTTTGGGGATGAAGAAAACTAAGTGGCAGGCATTGTACTTGGACTAAATATTTTTACTTTTATACAGTTGTTGGTGTTTTTTTTTCACCACTTCATCTTGAGCTTCTTTGGACGTATAGTCTTGAAGTACAAAGGCATTATCAAATTGCAGGATTGTGGGCTTCTATGAGCATGTAGGAAGATTTGGGGTTACTAGATGGGGGAACATCAAAGGGAAAACATTTTCATGGGCAAAAATGATGCAAAGAGAAACTCATCTATTTGCCAGTTTTTCTTAGGCCTAGACAAGGAGAAGGAAGATGAAACCACACCTCCCATATCTGGGCACAATATTCCTTACAATAACTATACTCAGCTATAAGGCCCTCCTGTGTGCAGACCACAAAGGCTGCTGGCCAGCACATCCTTGAGGACAGACTAAATGCTCCCATAAAAGCAGGTGGATCTATTCCTGTCTAGGTAGTCAGTGCACTCCCTAACTCAGACATTTTGAAGTGACTGTGGGAATGTTGTTTTGGTGAAAACTTACAGAAGTCTCTAAGATTGGGTGATCAGTCTCACCTTGATTCCACAACCAGAGAGAAAAAAGACTCTGGAAGCAAGGTGGCACAGTGGAGAGAGTACTGGGCCTGGAGTCAAGACTCCTCTTTCTGAGTTCAAATCTGGCCTCAGACACTTAGGAGCCGTGTAACTCTGGGCAAGTTACTTCACCCAGTTTGCCTCAGTTTCCTCATCTGCAAAATGAGCTGAAGAAGGAAATGGCAGACCACTGAAGTATTTTTGCCAAGAAAACCCCAAATGGGGTCATGAAGTGTTGGACACGACTGAAACAACCAAACAACAAAGAAGGAAGGGAATTCTTACGTCATATATCTGGATTGCCTTCTCTCTCTTCTTTCTATACAAATTCCTATCTACCTTTGAAGTCTGTCCTTTCTCTTCCCGAAAGCCTTCTCAGGCCACTCTGGCTCTTGCCAATAGTTTTTACTTCTACAAATTTAATTTGATGTAGCGAATGTCAAACCAATGTTCTAGAGCAGCAGCATTAAACAAGGGATCCCCATAATGAGCCAGCAACACTTCTGAGTGCTGCCAGTAGCAGATTAAAATTTAATTAGGAAAATTAACAAAAATTAAAATTTTGCTCTTTTCAGTCATTTCAGTTGCGCCCATCTCTTCCTGACCCCATTTGGGATTTTCTTGGCAAAGATACTGGAGAGGTTTACCATTTCCTTCTCCAGCTCATTTTACAGGTGAGGAAACTGAGGCAAACAAGGTTAAGTGACTTTCCTAGGGTGACACAGCTAGTAAGTGTCTGAGGCCAGATTTGAATTCAGAAAGAGGAGTCTTTCTTCAAGCCTGGCATCCTATTCACTTCCTATCTAGGTGTCCTAAAAAACAAACAAACAATAAAAAAAAATAGGATAGATGTAAATGTGTGATTTTCTAAGTCAATATGGAATAGCTGTGAGCCTTATGTACCGTTTAGTAGCCCCTGTTTCTATTTGAATTTGACACCATTGCTCTAGGGAACCTTTAGCATGGAAGGGTTCCAAAGGGATTTTGCTTGAGTTTCTGGTTATATTCTCTGGTACCAGCGCTCCTTCCTAAATAGTGGTGATGCTATTGTTCTATCATCAATAGAGGAGGTAATTTTAAGGTGGCTGTGGTTGTTTAAATAACAGTGAGGATGAATTCGTATGAAACAATCTTAAATCTCCTACCTTATCTCCCCTCTGACCAAAGACAAATGTTTGGGATATAGCTGACTGGGGCTTTCTTTACAATCCACGGCCAGGAAAAGGACTATAACAATACCCAGGGGCGCATAGCACTTTAGGGTTTACACATGGCTTTCCTCACTACAAAAGGCTTGTAGTATATAGAAAGTATAAAGGTTATTATTGCCATTTCGTAGACAAAGAAACTAAAGCTATGAGAAGGAAAGCAGTATGCCTCTAGTCACCCAATTAAAGAACCCAAGCAAAGAGATAAAAGCCAGCGTCCTGCCTCCAAGTATAATGTGTGTGTGTGTGTGTGTGTGTGTGTGTGTGTATGTATATATACATATGTATATCCTGCATGTGTCATACCAATATGATAGGGCAGCCATCTGCTAGGTGTCCCTCTCTCTTCACAGCCTATCTTCTGGGCAGAGGTGGTCCATCTATTAAGCACTGTGTATACACTAATACTTTAGGAAATACTGACGAGGAAGCAGAGTTGAGTCCTTTTGCTATTATTACTATTTATTTTAAAAGTTATCTTCCACAAAAATTCTGCTATCTTAAATCATAGAAACCTGGATTTAGAACTGGCAGGGACCATAGAGGCCATCTGATTCAAACCCTCATTTTAGAGATGTGGAAATTTAGATCTGAAGAAGTTAAATAATGGGCCTGAGGCCATACAGGTAATAAATGTCAGAAACAGGATTAAAATCAGGGTCTTTTGAATTTAAATCCAGCTCTCTTTCCATAGCACCAAGATGTAATAATATATGATTCTATATAGAAAAGCCTAGAGTCTTAGAGTTTGAAGTGATATTAAAGATCATCTTATGCAACCTGTCACACAATCCTTTTTATAACATCAATTAATTAACCAATTAAGCATTTTAGAACATCATTCGTTGGTAATTATTTATCTGTTCTTTGAACATTTCTAAAGACAGGGATCTCATTACTTAATAAGACCTTCTATTACACTGCTATTTTCCGATTGTGTTCCTAATTATTGAGCCAAAATTCAACCCCCTCTTTAATTTCTACTGAGTCACCCTAGTTTTATCCTCTGAAACTTGACAGAAAGTCTACGTTGTATATAGGTTTTATTTGTTTGTTTATCCTAACAATTTGCTATTCGTTTGGGATGAAATTTTACTCCCAAGCATGTTGATCAAACAGCTGCTTGCTGAATACTTATGTGCCTAGAATTTTACGATGTGCTACGGGGAACAATAGAGCAATAGAAGAATTTACAATCTGTGCCTGTATCTTAATATCATTTTCTTATCAATCAACAAACATTTATTAGGTGCCACCACATGTCAAGAACTGTCCTAAGTACTGAGGACACAAATAAAGAGCTGGATAGTCTCTAACTTTAGGATGCTTATATTCTACTTGGAAGAGATAATATGTTTACAGATGAGTCAAGACAGGATATATGAATGCATACGAATATATATGCACGTATATACAAGTCTTTGGATGTATATATACATACAGATACATGTACAAATAAATATCCAGTGATTTGTAGGGTCAGTGGGAACTAACAACTACGAGATAAGGAAAGGCATGCACAACAAAGGTTCCTTGACCAGGTGTCCATGTACTAGTACTATAAAATATTTTTAATAACTGCATTTTAGTATGATTCATTTGCTTTGGAATCCAACATATTTTATTTTATACATTTAAAAACATTACTCTGAGGAAGGGTCCAGAGGTTTCACCAGACTGCCAAAAGGGCCCATGATATAATAAAACTTAAGAACCCCTGCTCTAGAAAGAGGTACTTAATCAGAGCCTAGAAGAGAACTAGGAGTTACAAGAGATGGAAGTTAAGGAGGGAAAGGTTTCCAGGCCTGGGGAACAACCTAGAAAGACACCAAGATAAAAGATGGAATATTGTACAAAGAGAATTTTCCTCTTATTTGGGAAATAATACAACTCCACCAATCAAGGAAGGTTCTATGGTGTCTTTTCTTGGAGATGCTCTCTTTTTGGAGGCCAGAGGCTCTGGTTTCAAGTCCTGGTTATGTCTCTTCCTAAATGTGTGACCTTGGGCTAATTACTTCATTTCTGTGAATAATCTGTGTCTTCATTTGTAGAAAGAGGTGGTTGGACCAGAGGCTCTCTGAAGTCCTTTCTGGTCCTCAGGTCCCCATATACATCTAATTTTTCTTTCACATGATGCCTCTTCACATAATTCACAGGATCATAAATTTAGAACAAGAGGCATCAGACACCCTCTAGTCTAGCCCCTTCATTTGAAAAATGAGGAAAGTGAAGCTCAGAGATGGATAGTGTCTTGAGAGAAGCCACATAATTGGCGGGTATTAGAGATAAGGCTCAAACCCAGGTCCCCTATGTCCAAATACTATGTTCTTTCCAGAATATTGCATTGCTTCCTCTGATGACAGCTACCATAACTAATTTGGATCTTCTCTAGGTCACATACTCTACATACTTGCGGACCCTTCATTATCCTGATATCTTGGGTTTAGGGTATTCTACTCCTACCACCCGTAGTGCTATCACCCCAGATTTCTCCTATAACATACTTTTTTATGTTGTAGGGCTTTTTTAGTGCTTAATATTTGTCCATGTAAAATTCTAACAAGTTAGAATCAAAATTCCAAAAATGTTTCGATAGGCTGAGAAAAGAGACTAAAATTATCATCTTGTAATTTTATTTAGTGATAGGCAATAGGATAAAAACAATAGGATGCTAGACTTGAAATAAGGAAAAACTAGGTTCATATCCTTTCTTAAATGTGAGAGCACAGGCAAGTCACCTACCTTCCTAAGCATTGGTTCTTTTTTGTAAAAAAAAATGGTATAACAATAACATGTACGGCAGGATTGTTATAAGAATCAAGAGATAATGTGTGGAAAAACTCTTAGCCAAGCACTTAAAGCACTATATAAATGTCAGCTTTAGGGCCAGCCCTGTGATTTTATTCACAGCTATTCACCTGTGTCAGCTATTATTATCTAATATATTAGTGGCCCCTTCCCACTTTGTGTTTCTGGAGAATTTGACAAGCATATCTTCTAGATCTTCATCCAAGTAGCTGATCAAAATGCTGAATAGGGCACAGGCAAGGAGAGTACCCTTGCACAAACCCCTAGAGATCTGAGATAACATGGACCACCAGTCACTCAGCCTCTCATGCTCAAAACCTTTAACTCTTCTCTCTCTCTCTTTCTCTCTGTCTTTGTGCCTCTCTCCGTCCCTCTGTCTCTCTGTCTCTCTCTCTCTCTCTCTCTCTCTCTCTCTCCCCTTTATCTTCTGTATTCATGCACTTCTCACGCTTTATGGATTCTGCCTCCATAATTTCTCTTTCACATCCATCCCATCCTCTCTGTTCCCAAAGTCACCACCCTTTTACAGGTTCTATTAACCTTTCAGTTCGGCTTTCAAGGATTCCTGTCCTTTTAATCCCAACTTAATAGCACCTCTTCCAAGATGCCTTTACTGATCTGACTTAATATTTGCTACTGCAGGCTCCCTTTCAATAGTTAAAATTCTAGTGAAGCCAAATCTGCTGAAGAAGATGCAATGGGTAATCAAGCTGTCTCAGTCTCACATTCAATGCAACTATGATTTTCCCTTTAAAGCAATCACTCTGGGAGGCTGTGCACTTAGCTTAAGGAGAACACTATTACTAAAAATCATTTTGTAGCTTCTCTTTTGGAATAGCTTTATTCAACAAGTGGTGAGACACATAAGAGAAGATTTCTATTTTTTAAATGGCATATCTTAGTGGGATTTTATATGTTCTTTTGTTTTTTACCCCCTCCACCAAATGGCTTTAGCCACCTTATATAGTGCTAAAAAATGAGTATTTCTAAAAAACCAACAATCTCCCTTCAAAGAATATAAATTGGATACCACTGAGAAAAATAGTATGCCATGGGGTCCCAAGACAATTCTAAATTAGAAACTCCAGGTAGGTTTTGGCCAATGGTGGCATTGTTGCAAAATGTTTATGGCCTTCCAAAGGAATTCCCAATACCAGTTTGGATGGGTGGGTCCTGTCATGCCTGCTAAAAAGCAGTCATATTACCGTATATGCACTGCACCTGCCCATGGAGACAAGGTAACTGATAAATCAAGGTCGACGTTGATAAGTGCTGAACGAGTGGTGCAGATAATCAATGCTGGAAGAATTCAGAGGAAGGGGTAATCACTAGAGGCTAAACAGAGGAAGGCCCAACTAGCCAGAAAAACAAATACAGGGCAAACATAGATACCTTAAGGGAACAAAATGCTGAAAACTATTCTTTCCAGATTGAATGGACGTTTTGTATACAGGATAACATACAAAGTGAAATATTCAATAGGCATTTAATATGTCCAAATTTGTCCTTTAATTTTTAATTAATTGGTTTTAATTAATTTTATTAATTTTAATGAGCTCCTGTATTTACGCACCCAATAGTAGAATCGTCACACTTACAGACAGGGGAATGTCTGCTAATGTAGCCAAGCTTGCAGAAAGCTAGGCATGAACCCTTCTATAATTATGTTACTATTGCATCATTTCAGAGGGTCCTTAAAATTTTTAAAGGGTCCTCTTTTAAAATACACATATTTCTCAATTATTTCATGCTTATTCAACTATAAACTCTAGTTATCCGTTAATATATGGGGAAAATGGGACAACAGAATCTAGGTTGCAGTTGGGGAAGATGCACAAGGATAGGTGTCTCTGGGGCCAGAAGACTAGGAAGGAAGAGATATTGGGAGGGCTAACCCTGGCTTGCTTTGCAATTTTTTCTCAGTCATGAAATTGTTTTTAGGGGTAAGACAGGAAAATAATTGACAAGCTGTGTCCAAATAAGTGTTTATACCTATTATATACCTGAAATGGTTCAGAGGAAGAAAAAAGGATGGCTAAAGGCAGCTTCGTTTAATGTAAATAACCCTCAGTCTGAAGTTGGAAGGCCTAGGTTTGAAGTCCAGACTTGCTATTTACTGTTCCTACCTCTGTGACCTTGGGGGAAGTTTTATCTTCCCTTAGACTCAGTTTCCTTGTCTGTAGAACAAGGGAGTTAAGTTTGTAATCTATGTTTCCACTTAGCTGTAAATCATATGATGCTAAGTATATAGAGACAAACAGAAAACCATATGATGTTTATACAATTTGGGAAAGGATTTATTAACAAAAATTCCTCTAAGAGATCTACTTGAAGTCAAGTGGAACTGAGATACTGAGTACCATTGGGGTTTTTGTTTTGTTTTACTTTGAGTTTTGAAAATTTCATCATAGTAGGTGGTCATATACGTTGGATAAAGACACTCCTATCAATGCACTTTAGTACCTTCTCTGCAATCCACAGCTTTAGAGAATTGTCTATGGCACTGAGAGATTAAGTAACATGCCCAGAGTCCCACAGACAGTCCACAGTGTCAGAGACAGGATTTGATCCCCAAAGTTCCTCACTTCGAGGCAGGCTTTCTATCCACTACCTCATTCTGCCTCCAAGATAGCCAGGTGGCCAAGCAGAGAGAGAATTGGACTTGGAGCTAGGAAGACTTGAATTCAAATCTGGACCCAGATACTTAATAAATGTTACCCTGGGCAAGTCACTTAACTTCTGTTTGCCTCAGTTAACTCAATTGTAAAACGGGGATAATAATTGCACCTACCTCCCAGGATTGTTAGAAAGTTGAGATAATATTTGTAAAAAGTGCTTAAAAAAATTCCTGGAATATGTAGGTATGAAAGAAATGTTCTCCTTTCTCCTATAATTAAAATTGGATAATAAGTCAGCATTTAATAAACACCTCCTATGTAGTAAGTGGAGCGGGCATATATAATTTGAAGGAAATGTGTAATTTAAGAAAAAAAAGTTTCTCTAAGATAGAGCGTACTAAGGGCCAGGCACTACTTACGTGGTATACAGCCCAGGGGAAATCATAAGATATGCTTGCTTGCCGGTTTCCTCCCAGATAACATTTTTATATTGGTGAAAGAAATCAGGTTAAAATGAATATCAAGGAGAGCCTTGAAGAGAAAAATAAGCTACAAAAAGGCCACATACAGCCTGAGAATCAGTGCAAAGGGGGACGGGAAGTCCTACTTTGCCATGGTGATGAATGTTGGGAAAGAAGGGGGTGAAGGTTACAACTGGTCTTTTTTTAAAGCTCTCGTCAAAAGAAGCACCGCTTCCTTCATCAGTTACCTCCTCAAGACACTGTTCAGAGAACAGAAGTATACCATTCCATCCCACCCTAATCCTCAATGTGAGTCCTTTGGTTCTTACTGGTACAAGTCAATCATCATGAGGTGAAGGCTTGACCTAATACTCGCCTATAATTTAGTGCAACAGTAGACACTATAAAACAGTATGGTTCAGAGGATGGAGCACTGGCCTGTAAATCTAAGACTTCTGAACTCGGACCAAAGCAATGATGAACCATGGTTCCAGAGCACTGATGGAAGCATGCTATCTGCCCCCTGACAGAGACATGGACTCAGGGTTCAGAATGTCACATTCCCATTCTCTGTCTCTCTCTCTCTCTCTCTCTCTCTCTCTCTCTCTCTCTCTGTCTCTCTCTCTCTCTCTCTCTCCCCCCTCCATTTTGTTTAGCTTGCTTATGCATGTTTGTTACGTGGGTTCTTGTTTTTCATTTGTTTTCCCAATGGAGAGGTAAGAGAGATAAATTTGATTTTTGTTCATTTACAAAGTAATTTTAAAGAAAGGATTCTAGATGGGATGCCAGAGGCCCTGAGTGTGAATTCTAGCCCTGATACATTTGTGACTTTGATCAAGTCAATTAACTTTGCTGATCCCTGGATCCTCATATAAGTTTATTATCTGAAATCTGATCTCATTTTGTCAGAAGCTAATCTCCCAAGGTTATTTGCTCATAAGAAAGTAAGTTATGAAAAACTTAATAGGACTGTTCTGATGCAATCAGATGTCAAATCCTGTTGATTCTACTTCTAGAGAATCTCCTGAGTCCATCCTCTTATCTCCATTTATACTATCACTATCAACTTTCACCTGAAAAGTGTGCATGCCCTAACTAGTCCTTGTACCTTTCATCTGTCTCTTCTTCAGTTTCTGTTCCAGTTGCCTGAAAATCCTCCTAAGATGCAGGATTGAATATGTCACTCACATACTTTAAGAGGCTCCCCATTGCTTCCAGGATGAAAAATAGTCTGCTCTTCCTGGCGTTTAATACCCTTCAAAATTTGGCTCCAAGCAACCCTGCTAGACTTACACCATGTTATTCTATTTCATGAACTCTCTATTCTAGCCAAACTGTATTACTAGCTTTCCTCCAAACTCGACATGCCATGTTGTACCTTTGCATATCCATATAGACCACCTTCCATGTCTAAAATGCACTCTTTCCTTCTTTCTGACTTTCTCTTTTTTTTCAAGATTCACCTTAAGTGCTCGTGCCTCCCCCCACCCCCCATGAAGTGTTCCTTGCTCCTCCTAGCAGAAAGTGTTTTCTTTCCCCTAGAAATGTACTCAAGTGCTTTGGGATTCTCTTTTCTCGTCACAGTCTACTACGAAATTCATAATGCCTTTCCCTACTTTCCCCCCTTCCCCAAGTATAATATAAATTCCTTCAAGGCAGGAGCTACATGTGTCATTTAAATCTCTGTGTCCCAGTACCTAGCACCATGCCCAGCCAGAATAAGCACCAGATGATTACTAAATTAACTTGGAGGACAATGAACAATAATGAGTAGGTAGGCCTCAAGAGTGCAAAAACCTCATAGGAAAGAAATGTCTGAGAATTTTTCTTTTTTGGTTTTGGGGTGTGTGTGTGTGTGTGTGTGTGTGTATTTTAGCCAAATCACTCCAAAATAAATGGAGTTTATTAAAATCTCTCTGCACTTGGCCTTGTTGCAGTCAAGTTCACATTTTTTTTTGCCTAAAATCAACAACATTTCCTCAATGGCAATCTCTTTTCTATTTGTCTGCCGGCTTCCACACCTTCTGCCCCTAGCCATAGGGGTCTTATGTCATTGTATAAACAGCTAGCTTCTCTGAACCTATATCCCTTCTAGTATCAAATATACTCTGCTCTTAGTCCGGAAACTTTCCTGACTTTAGCTCTCCTGATTGTTCCATCTTGTTCCTTTTATTTCTCCATCTTAACTGCAACTAACCCAGTTCAAGCCCCTATTACTCCTAGGCCCAACTACTCTAACAGCATGTTAACTGGAATCCCTGCCTACAGTATCTCTGCTCACCAATCCAACCTCCCCACCCCACTGCAGGGTACCGTTGCACATGGAGGAAACATACCCATACTCCACACCAGCTGTGAATATTGACCTTGGCTCATTACTTTGGGTTCCCTAAGGAAAATGAAATTTGAAGTCTTTAAATAAGGTACCCATTTTGAGTTTGTAAAAAAGAACCATCTCCTCCAAAATATAGTTTTAGGCAGATGGTTTTCCTAAGAAAAATGCATTAGTTTGAAGCCCCTTCTCCAATTATCCAGTGTGATTTTTTTTAAGGACACCAAATAGTGACAAATTCACCTTCTACTGCTGAGAGACACCCGCAAAGCACCCACACTACAGGTGTTAACTGCAGTGGAGCAAAGTTTCTAAGAACATCAAGAGGAGTTTCGTCATTTTGGAGCAAGGGGCAGCTGCAGGAATACATATGAACTGCAAGGGCCAAGTGCAGCCACAGTCTGCTTGGGAGCCAGCTTTGTTGCCCTTTACCAAAAATCAGTAAAGGAGCAAAGGAAGTGTCTGTGTGTGTTTACCTTACACCTCATAATAAACTGCAAGTGGGAAATCAAGACTTAATCAGGGTGGGGACCTAAATAGGAAAACAAACAGCCACAAACTTCAAAACATGTAACAGCCGCCTTTCTGGGAGCAGGGGAAATGGTCTAGGTGTCCCATTCTGGAGGTCACTCTTTCTGAGGCCTTAAGTACAAGGCCCAGGGTCCGAAGGCCAGGGTCAAGCAGTGAGCCGGACCAGCTCCTGGCCTGTTGTCCGGGAACTGAAGCTGAAGTCGGCATTCAGGGAGGGGAGGGGGAGAGAAAAGGAGAAGCTAGCATACCTTTACATAATAGGCACCCATTTTCTCCATCTCTTGCCTTTCTACCCTACACCTCCCCCAAACTCTGGATTCCCTCTCAGAGAAATAGACGCAAGTCTACACAATCATTCATGCAAGTCCGAGCAACCCCACAGCGGACGTACTCCCCACCCACGCATCCTCATTCATTTTCTAAAGCCCCTAAACTTCTTCCCCTTCCACATACACACACACACACACACACACGCACATATATTCTTTTACAAAGTTCGTCCTGAACATTCCAGCGTAACCTTCCTCCAAATCTTTCTCTCCCGGACAAAACACGCCCACTCATCATTAATCTCAACCACGCTAAAGCCAGGAGGTTCAGTGCCCTGCTCCAAATGAAGGCTTGCTAAGTAATCTCCCAGCAGGGAACTTGGTTCAAGTAGAGAAATCAGTTTGCAGTTATTCCTTGCCCCTAGCGGGGTTCTCCTAGACATTAGCCCATGTGACTGAGTTGGAATTCTCCGTCCTCCTGCTCCCAGCCCCCAACTCATGTTACTCCCCCTCCGAGTCTTTCGGGGCAGGGAAGCATACAACTGCACCTGCTAGTAGTTCTCCAGCAGCATCAAGCAAAATGCTCAAGGACTTATCAGAAAAAAGGAAAAAAAAAAAACAACCCTGCAGTTTCCCAAACCACCCATCCCTGCTGTCCCCTACCAGAAGCTCTGGGGGTCATGGAACCAGTCTTAACATTGCCCCTGAAATACAAAGTATAAACTTGTGTAGCCTACTGGCTGAGACTGTTTCCCTCAGAGTTCCTGATCCTCTATGTAAAGGCAGATCTCAAATATACATGCATCAAGCCCCTAAACAACGTCCCGCCCACTGCCCCCAAACCAGGTTAAAACGCTGATCTAGTTTCTGTGCACAAAGAAATGCCCCATTTAATGAATTGAGTAATTCATCCCACACCACTCACCGCCCCACCGCCCGCCCAGTTAGGTTCCATCCATCATACTCCCTCGATCTTTAGCTGACTCCTCGTTTTTATGTCTTAGGAAAGCAATGCAATCTCCATAGTAATTTGGAGTTCACGGAAACTGCATTTCGGAGATTCATTTATTTTCCCTTTTTAGAATGGGAGTCCGTCTGAGCTCGGTTTTCCCGACTTTCTATACGTTTTAAGAAGCCTATATAAGCTCCTTCTCCGCTAAGCCACCCACTGATAAAGCCCTTCAGCTGCTCAGGTAGAAACGGAAACCGCTTTCTCAAGCCCTCCAGCTCCAGACTGTGTATCCCCTCCTACTTTTCTAACTTAGGCTCACTACTATCCTCTGAACTTCTTGGAGAAATCAATTGTGCTCTCCTGCTGAGTGACCCATTGGGGAATCTTACTTGTTTTTTTGAATCCGTGAGACCCTTGTTATTATCTCTGCAGTCTAGGTGGGAGTTACATTCTATGGACATTTGAGCAGATCGGGTGGTAGGATCAGAGTTGTAGTTGGACTCCTCTTGCTGCTTGCTCTTCCCACCTTTCTACTTCCCAAAGTGCTGGAGCAAAAAGTGCCTCTCCTTTCTCTCACTGATCTCTGGATCTCTTTCACCCTCTCTACTCCTCCTTCTCCCCCCATCCCAACCACATCACATACGACCCTTACCAGCATGCTGGGAAAGGCTGATGAAGATGAGGTATCCACCTTCTGGGGGGCTACAACCAGCAGAGACATGGTGGCATCCGATTTCACACACCTCACCAGGGTTCAGTGCCCTCCTGATCCCTCCTCCTCCTAGTCCCACTCCAGCACTGGCAGCCCTCCTGGCCAGGAAAGCGAGCAGAAGCCGCCAGCATCTTGTCATCCTCACTTTGATGCATCACCATTCCATGCCCTCCTTCCTTCCCTCCTCCCTCAAAAAAAGAAAGGAAAAAAAAACACCCACCTAATATCTAACACAGTTGGAAAACCCCATCCTCTTCTCTCTGGGATTCTCTTGGGGGCAGAGGGTAACTGGGGAGCAATTACTGAGCCACTCTGGAATCGCCTTCTTCAGGTTTGGATTCATTTGTCCCAGTTCTTCCTATCCCCTTTCCCCCATTTTATCCCCCCTCCCACCTCCAGCTCATCTTTCTGACCAACTCTATACTGGCTGGCAGTAAAGCACCCCTGGTATTTATGCTCTTGCCGTGCTCCTCATAAATTATATCAGTTCCTAAGATGAAGGCCCTTGGCTCAGAAGGAGGATGCCATTTTATTTATACTGCACCTACACACCTGCATATTGAATTCTGGATTTAAATCAGACAACAAATCAATGGTACCGAGGGGAAAAAAATCAGCAAAGTTCTGCTTGCTCTCCCCAAAGGCAATGCTTCAAAACTTGCTAATGGGGTTCTATGGCTGGCAAATTCACAAACCATGAACTTTTCAACCATGAACCACTTTAACTTCCTCTTGCTGTTACTTCAATTGCTTGGGGGCATTGAGAACTAAACTAAGCAATGAAGGAGAAAGGAAATGTGAAGGGTCAGACATTTATGTTGGGTTGGCAAGGTGACTTTTTTTCTTCTTCCCTCTCTTTCATACTTATTAATTATGTGAGGTAATTAACAGAAGGATGAATGTAAAGAGAAGACTGGATTAGTTGACCTAATAGGTCCTTTCTCTAACATTCTGAGTTTATGTCTAAAGGTTATTCTGAGTATCCTTCATTCTATAAAGAAAAAGTTTTCAAGAAGTGTTTTTGAAACGAAATGGTAAAAAAAATAAGTGATTTGGCACTTGGATTGTTTTCTTAATTGTTTTCATTTAACATGCTGGGATAGCCCTCAGAGACTTAGGGGCCTGTGGGCCACTAATTTATACCAGTTGCTTCCGCTCTGGACACCTGACATGCCCCTTCTTATCTTCCACCTCTCTTCCTTCCTTTTTTTCCATAAAGTTCTGTACCTCATGCATGTATTAGTTGAGTCAACTACGCCTGATATCATAGATCAGAAACCATCCAGATACAACCAAGCAAGAATCCCTTCTCATAGAAAGAGAAGGACTGGCTGCCATGAAGCTCTGTCCTAATGTGAAAGTGACTGACACCAAGGCATGCTGAATGCTATGAATAGCTAGGAGGTAATAGGTGGTGCAGTGGAAAGAGTGCTGAATTTGGAAGAAGAGCACCTGGGTTCAAATGCCAGCTTTGCTCCTTACTAACTGTGCCACCTTGAACCATTAATTTAACATCTCTGAGGCTCCCAGTGTCCTCATCTATAAAATAAGGAGATTAGATTGCAGGACAGATAAGATTGCAGGTCTCTTCCAGCTCTTAAATTGTGTTTCAGGTGGAACATATTAGTATTGGATATGCCAAATATTAGGCCGGCCTCTGTAAAAGACAAATGCTAACCTTCTCTACCCTCCCTTTTCTCCTCCTGTGGTCTGAGAAACACCCCACAAAACCCTCTGGTTCTATGGTTGTAGCCATCCCTTGATGCTCCTTCTAGCCTATGGTCTCATCCCAAGACTTTTGTTTTAGGCTTTGAGCCTCTCCTCCTTTGAGTGAACACATGAAATCTTATTGCTTTATCATCTGATTCTTTTCTAATGCCTTTAAGTCTCATAACTGCTATTAAGGACGAGGACACACATGACATTTGATGGCAGGTTATATTGTATAATGAAGTGGTATGTTAGCTACCTTGATAGTATCAGAAGCCTTCTTTACCCCAATGAACACAATGTGAGATAAAGTTCTTTATTACTTCTACTTTTTTCCTTGATAGCTTTCTTCCTAACTAATGAATAAAACTGAAGTAATTAATATGGCAAAACTAAAACGTCTAAAGCTTTATATATATTTGGGACTTACAAAAACCTCCCAACTATGAATAGCTAACAAAAGAAAATATATGTCCATTTTTGGAATATTCTGTAATTTTTAATAAAAGAAAAATGGCATATAATTTGACTTTATGGTGCTGATTTTAAATAAGTCACTCTTTCTCTAAGCCAAGTCCCAGTCAATGAACATTGCAACAAATATTCATTGACCAACCACTTTGGGCTCAGTACTGATCAGGGTAAAGTGGGACAAGCAATGAATTATATCAGAAGTCCCATCCTCAAGGTGCTTACACAGTAGCTCTCTGGTTTTCTTCCCTTCCCCTCTCCCCCCACATCTGAAAACAAAAGCAAATGATATTTTACAGAGTGCCTTTCCAAAGCAAAAAATTATACAATTCTCTACTGTTCTTAGTGTCCCCTTATGCATATTTAAAACAAACAAACACACATCTGAGCCCTAAGAGTTTCCTGAAGGAAAGAGAGCAATAATTATCATACAACCAATTGGAGGCAATTAGGCATGGTAGAAATAATGCTGGATTTGTAGTCAGAGGACCTGGGTTCAAAATTTCAGCCCTCTCACCTAATAAATACCATGATCTCAAGCAAATCCTTTATCTGAGCTTTCTGAGGAGGAATGAGGGTGGGCTAAATGACCCCTAAGGTTATATTCATGATGTAAGGATCCTGCTGCTGCTGATATATTACATTTAGATAGCATTTTAAGATTACAAAGTGCGTTCCCATATATAAATCTCCTTTGATCTTTATAACACAAGAGGTGTTACTCTGTGAGGTAAGTAGGAAGGTTTCTTCTCTGGTAGCTGAGCACTGTGTCCTTTTAGAATTCTTTGATTTGAATCAAGACTACAGTTGCTGCACAGCAGGCAAGTCCACTGAATGGAGAAAGTCACCAAGGTCACCACTCTACTTTCTCCTGTTCTCTGCTCTAGCTGCTTGTTCAACCAACCAAAGGGTCAATTCAAGGTTCTGATTTCTGATTAAGAGCTTGACCTTCCCCTTTTAGTCCCCACACTGTTCCTGCATTTGTTCTTTGGATTCAAAAATCATGCCTCTGTTAAGACACTGTGTCAAGTTTGGAGTAATGCAGTTGAATGAGCTACAGAGAGAACCTAGAGAAAGCTAAGAGTAGGGCTTCAAAAATATGAAGTTATAAAGCCTATGGAACCTATTTTCTCTTTAAATTATTATTAGTAGTATTTTCTCCAATTATATGTTAAGTCAATTTTTAGCATTCAGCTTTACAGGATTTCGAGTACCAAATCCCCCCTACTTCTGAATATGGTAGGCAGTTTGATATACTTTATACATGCATTATCATGTAAAACACATTTCCATACCAGTCACAGCTGTGAAGGAAGAAACAAATCAAAAGATAAATAAGCCAAAAGAAAGAACAGAGTCCATCAGTTCTTTATCTGAATGTGGATAGCATTTTCCTTCCTGAGTCCATTGTACTTGTCTTAGATCATTGTGTTACTGAGAAGAGCTGAGTCATTCATAATTGATCATCAAACAATATTGAGGATACTGTGTACAATGTTTTCCTGGTTCTGTTCATTGCATTCTGCATCAGTTTGTACAAGTCTTGCCAGGTTTTTCTGAAATCTATCTGTTCATCATTTCTTATGGGGAATAGTATTCCATTACATTCATATACCATAGCTTGTTCAACCATTCCCCAACTGATGGGCATTCCCTCAATTTCTAATTTTTTGCTACCACAAAAAGAGCTGCTATAAATATTTTTGCATGTGTGGGTCCATTCCCCCCTATATGATCTCTTTGGGATACAGATGGGGTGGTAGTATTGCTGGATCAAAGGGTATGCACAGTTTGGTTGCTCTTTGGGAATAGTTCCAAATCGCTCTCCAGAATGTTTGGATCACTTCACAACTCCACCAACAGTGCATGAGTGTTCCAATTTTCCCACATCCTCCCCAACATTTATCATTCTTTTTTTCATATTAGCCAAGCTGTTGGGTGTGATGTGGTAGAGTTATTTTAATTTGCCTCTATCTAATCGAAAGTGATTTAGAAGATGTCTTCATATGCCTATAGATAGCTTTGCTTCCTTCATCTGAAAACCGCCTGCTCATATCCTCTGACAATTTATCAATTGGGGAATGGCTTGTATTCTTGAAAACCATTTTCTATCTTCAAAAAGACCCTGTGAAAGATAAGCCTCATGAGGTGAGGAGGGGGCAAGGCAGAGGGGGATGTGTTTAATGTCAGTCTTCAGATACAAAGAATCATAGGATTTGGGGAGAGAAGGGACCTTAGGGATGATCTAGTCCAATTCCTTCACTTTATAGATTAGTAGACTGAGGCTCAGAGATATTTAGTAACTCTTGCAAGGTTACAGTCAGTAAATACCAGGGCAAGAATCTGATATTAGGGCCTCCGTTTCCAAAGTCAGTGCTCAGACGGTATATAATTAACGGGTAGTGAGCAGAAGGCAAAAGAGAATTGGCACATAGTGGTATCTGGGGTAGACTTCTCGATGGTAATACTTATTGGGCTTCGAAATAAACGACCAAGAGAAGTAATGGAATCCTTTCCTTGGTTGAGTCTTTTTCATTTATAAAGGGGAAATAGTGGCCTTCTATTAGGGATATAAGCTCCTTGAGGGAAGCAGTCATTTAATTTTTGCTTTTGTCACAGAGTAGACACTTACTAAATGCTCATTGATCGATACCTAGTTAAATGTAACCCAGCATTTAGGCAGGGGATTAGATGACCATTTGTGCTCATTCCCTGTCTTGGTTTCTATGATTGCACTCAAAGGGAAATTTTGAACCAAAGACAAAGAATTTTTGTAGTTAAAGATCCAACTCAATTGGTATCTTTCCAGAATTTCTTCTTCCTTAGCCAGGCTACATAGTTACTCAAGGGTATAGCAAATGGATTCCTCCCTTTTTGTCTAGAAAGGCATTCATAATATGATGTCCTGGGTGCAGAAAGGAAAAAGACCTCTCTTTACCATCTTAAACTCCTGGGCTTCCTTGTTTATCCCATATCCCCCAGCACCCAATGATCATTGTGATATTGTTAGTCCTGAAAGTTAGAGAAAATACCTCCAGAGGTGTGGCATTATGAAAGCGAGGAGCCACCACTATTATCCTGAAGTAAATTAATCTTTGGAGGTTGTGAGGCTAAAGATGGATTTTAGGCCAATGCCTTTGGATAAAAGGAAAGATGCAGCCCTTCTGAGCACAAAGCCACAAATGATGACATTCTGAAAAATGACAGTTCATTCTCTCACCTCTGAGGAAGAGAATTGGTTTTGAGGAATAGAAGAGCAGGCTTAGCCATCCAGGGGTGGGGAACCTGTGACCACGAGACCATGTCAGGTAGCCCTCTAGGTCCTCAAGTGCAGCCCTAGGATTCACTCAAAGGGTCACACTTGAGGACCTAGAAGACCACATGATGTGGCCTCAAGGCTACAGGTTCTCCAGGCTTAGAGGACATCTTGGAAGAGAATTTTTTTCTGGTTCAATTCACTTTAAGCAAATGTAATTCAACAACTTAAGAAACCATTTTGTTCAAGATACTCTGGAAGTTGTTAGGACATGACACAGATCCTGTTCTCAAGTAACTCATGTTGTGATGGAAAAGAAAAGGAATATATTCTCATACAAATAAAACACAATGTAAGAAGCAAAGGAGAAATCTAGAGAAAAAGTTCTTAGGAAATTTAAGGAGAGAAATAAGAACATTTTCACCTGGGGATGTCAGAGAAAGCACTTGAGCTGATCCTGGAAACAAGAGAAAGATGTCCAAAATCTATAGATTTGTAAGTGATATACATCATCCAAATACCCCTTTCCCCGTGGTCACCCAAACCAGGAGCACATAGGTGACAATAACAGAGTTTGGAATCTGTGTGCCATAGGCAAGGTTTCAAAATTGTTCTTTCATTGTGAGCATTTGCAGCTATCACAAAACAAATACCTAAGTATGTTGGAAAGTGACATTTGCTGGCTTTGAAAAGATGTGCACTCATAAAGAGTTATATTTTAAAAAATCCCATAGTGTGCTTTAATTGGCTATTTCTAGTTTTGCTTTGAACCCTGGGTGGGACATACAACCTATATCTTTCTTTATCAATGCTGATCATGCCTGAAAGGTCAAGAGATCACATAAATCAACATATAGACTGGATTTTTCCACAAATAAAAGAACTATATTAAGATGTCCTAAATTTTTTTTTAAGAAAGCCCACTGGGAATCCATGGAAGAAATAAAGAAATAAACAGCACAAATATGATCAGCACACCACACTTTTGCATATTGGCCTCTTTCCCAATGCAGCTATGCAAATGCAAAAATCAGTAGAACTGGAGCCTGTATTTCCATAATGTTCATTTCATTGCTATAGAATGGAGCTTGGAATGAGTTCCTAAGCACATATGCTCAGAGGAAGCTTTAAGCACAGAAAATGCAGAAGGGTTCTTGGAACCCAGGATGACTAGACGTTGTTAGAGGGGAGATTGGGGGAGGGGGAAGGTCCGACTCAGTTTCCACTTACCCTCATCGAATATTGGACTTATTGTTAATATTATCTTGTTTGTGTTAATAAGGATTCCTAAACACTTTGAGATAATGTACGTGAAAACACTCTGAAAAGTGGAAAGGTATATAAAAAATGAGGATTTCAAATCATTAGTGCCTGGAAGCGATATACTGAAGGAGGGTCATTTGACTATGATGGGAGATCGAGCTTATATTTCAGGTTTTTGCTAGCACTCACAATGTGACATTAGGCAAGACACAGTTTTTTCTGGGTCTCAGCTTCCCACCTCCCAAATAATAGCATTTATATGGGCATTTAGGGCCCTTCCAGTTCTGAGTCTGCGCCTCTCATAGGAGCTTCCATCTCTTCATTAACTTAATATTTACTGAGCATTCCCAAGGTGGCAGGTTATCTTGAAGCACATACTTATGACATAGTCCTTGGTCCATTTAGATCTTATATTCATTTTTAGTTATAGATTCTCATAGAGGAAATAGGTCAAAGGCTCAACAAGTATAAGAAGCAGGTTGGAGCTAAAAGGGATCTTCATTATTTTTCAGCCTACATATCTGTCTCACAGAATGCCAATAGATTATTTTCCCCAGACTTTCACATCATTTGGCAGTCAACAAGTAAGACTGGTATGTGTTTATACTTAAGCAAATCATGTGTTTGCTGTTAAAAGCACATGCTTCATGAAATGAATTCATTCTTGAAAAGTTACTTGCATAAATATTTGTTTATTGATTAGCATAACCAGATTGAAGTATGAGGAAGTAACTATTTAAAGGTATTAGATAATGCAAGGAATTAACCGGATTTTTCTGCTTCATAAATTTGACTATTCACATCTCACATTTTCTTACTGTGCAAAAAGCCTGTGCAGAAGGGAGGGAAGAAAGTATGTAGAATGGCTTCAAAGAAGAAGCAAATGAACACCCTTCCTCACTTTAAGCCCTGCAAGTGAAGTGGACTGGTGAAAATTTTTTAGGATCAGACATTTTGGGTAGTGCCAGCAAGGTCCTATTAATCCAATAAAATATGCCAGAAATAGTTAATCATGTATATTGAGGTGCTAGCAACAGGTTTCAGCAACAGCCATATTATTCAACCAAAGTGATTGTTAAACAGGAAAATGATAAATACTCTTGTCATTAACCTCCTCTGTAATAGCTTATGCCTCATAAATCAGATAGCAAACTTGACAAAACCAGATGCTATAGAGGTAGGGAACCCTCCTGACTGGAATGATTTCCTCTAGGCCCAATCTCACTAAGTTCTTTGGATGCTTCACAGTTCACTCTTCAGGGTACAACTGTATTCTCCATGTTTAGTTCTGGGAACCATGTATGAACAAGAACATTGATAAACTAGAAGGCTTATAGAATAATGTCCACAATGGCCAAGGATATGAAAACCAGGACAATTATTACAGTACAAGATTATAGATTTGGAATTTGACAGGACCTTAGAGGATTGTAAAAACATACATCTAGAACTAAGAAGGACCTCAGAAATCATCTAGTCCAGTCTCCTCACTTTACAGATGAGGAAACTGAGGTTCAGGAATGCCGGGTAGCTTACCCAAGATCATAATGCTACTAAGCAACAACTGGTGCTTGAATATGGGTTTTCTTTTCAAAATCCATCATTCTTTGCACTGTACTGCTTTAGCCCCAACATTAAGAATGGATAAAAGAAATGATAATGTTCAGCCCAAAGAGGAGGAGACCTAAAGGGAAACATAAAAGCTGTTTTCAAGTAACTGAAAGATTGTCACACAGAAGAGGACATAGACTTGGACTTAATTCAATTAAATAAATGTTGATTATCTATGTGCTGAAAGTAAAACAACAGAAATACATGTCCTTGCCTTTGAGTACCTTTCAAATTAGACAGAAGGAGTAAGATGTACATATGAAAATATAATACATATAAGAATGTATGAAAGTATAAAAGAGGGACTGTGAGAATAATGCAGGAAATTTAAGAAGAGGACTGACCCTTGTCCAGATCGGCCCCACAAGGTAGAAACAATGGATGGAAATTTAAAGAAGGTAGACTACAGCTTGATATAAGGAAAAACATCTTAACAAGTTAGACCAATATTAAACTTGAAAGGGTTGTCCCTGTCCTCAGAGCTGAGGGGTTTACCCTCCCTTGAGATCTTATTATCACTTGTCAGTAATGTCATAAAGGGGATTCTTACTTTCATCCAGATAGCTTTTGAAGTTCCTTCCAAAGAATACTGGATTATTTTATTCCGTGGAATGGATTTGAATCCTGGTTCTGTTACCTTATAGCTTGTGTTACTAGGAGACTAACCCATAGTCCAGTCCTCTAAGCACTGGCAGGGTGCTCTTCCTGATACCAAAGAAGGTGGGAGGGTTGATGAGCCAGCTTCTTGAAAAATGTCAAGTGTAACTGGGGGAGGGAAGGTGTTGCCCCTCCCCCTCATTCAGAAAATGCACAAGTATTCTGTGGCTGTTTCCTTTAGTTCTTGCCTTGGCCAGGATGGGCTGTTCTTTTAAAGATAGCCCTTCAATGCTCCATACTGTGTAAATAGATGCTATTATTATCGTTAGTAAATGCCCATCTCCTAGTTTGGGTTACCTAGACTAGGTGATCTCTGAGGTGCTTTCTATTTACTTCTAAAATTCATGAGCATATCATTTTATAACACTGTTATTTCTAAGTCCTAGTTTAAAAAAAAGTTCATGCAGCTATAATGTCTCTGCATGACATTTTTAAAGCTTATATAATGTTCCTTCATATTCTATTATGGTTTCTAAGAGACTAAGCTCCTGAAAATATGTAACTAGTTTTCTCTTTTTCGGGAAATTGCTTTCTTGCCCCAAATATTTTTCAAATCACATACATTGTTTAAAACACCAGATCTTCACTTTAATTTCAAAACACTTCTGAGATCCCTTTCTGATGGAAATTCAAGTGCCTGTTGCATCTTACAAAGTAAATTTTCAATTCTACTTCCGGGAGCCAAGATGGTGGAGTAAGCAGTGAATTGCTGTAACACTCCTATATTCAACTCCAAACAACCATAAAATAGCACCCCAAAACAAATCCTGAAATAGCAGAACCAGCAAAAAGACGGAATGAAACAATTTTGTAGCAATTTTAGGCTAAGACACTTTGAGGATTAGCAAGAAATGGCCTTCTAACTTACGTGAACGGGCAGCACAGTTCAGGATGGGAAGCATCCTCAGCAAGCCAGCAGCAAGTCCCACCTCAGTAAATCAGCATAAGATCCTGAGCCCCAGTGTGGTGGAGCAGGCAAACACGAACACCAGAAATTCCGATGTGCCTGAGCATAGCCAGGGAGACTGAGAGACTCCAGTTCTGAGAGCCACCATATGCTTCAGCATAGCCCTGACAGACAGGCATCCTCTAGCAGCCAGAACAGAGAAACACTCCACCAGCTTCAGCAAAGACCAAACACCACCACTCAGCACCAGGTAAGCTGCCAGACCCCTATGGCCTCCAACAGTGCCAGTCACCCCTCTTACACCCTCCCTCAGTTCAGCACCAGACAGCAGAATTCCCTGGGGGCCTCAGGGCAACATCAGTGCAGCACTAGGTAAACGGTCAGGGCCTGCAGCTACTGGCATAAGAAGCCTGAAACATTGCCCCTTCCACCCTGCGAGCTGAGCGCAAATTTAAAAGAAAGGAAAAAGGCCAAACAGAAAAAAGAGATGAACAAAAAACAACAAAAGAATCTATCCATAGAAAGTTATTATGGTGACAGGGAAGACCAAGACACAAACTCAGAAGAGGACAACAATGTCAAAACACTTCTGTGCAAAACCCCAAAGAAAAATGGGAAGCGGTCTCAAGCCTAGAAAAAACTCAAAGAAGAGCTCAAAAAGGAGTTTAAACATCTTATAAGAGAGGTACAAGAAAAACTGAGAAAAGAAATGAGAGTAATCCAAGAGAATTATGAAAAAAAAAAAGTCAGCAGCTGGAAAATTGCTTAAAACTAGAATTGGCCAAACGGAAAAGGAGATACAAAAATTCACTGAAGAAAATAACTCATTAAAGAGTACAATTGGTCAAATGGAGAAGAAACTGCAAAAGCTAACTGAGGAGAACAACTCCTTAAAAGCGAGAATTGGGCATGTGGAAGCTAATGACTCTATAAGACATCAAAAATCAATCAAATTCAATACGATGAAAAAAATGGAAGAAAATATAAAATACCTCACTGACCTAGAAAATTGAGGAGAGACAATATCAGAATCATTGGATTATCTGAAAGCCATAATCAAAAGGAGGACCTGGGCAGCATCTTTCAAGAAATTATCAAGGAAAACTGCCCTCATGTCCTGGAACCAGAGGGCAAAACAGGTTTCAAAAGATTCCACCAATCAACTCAAGAAAGACATCCCAAAATAAAGTTACATTACAGCCAAATTTCAGAACTATCAGGTCAAGGAAAAAATACTACAAGTGGCCACAAAGAAACCATTCAAATATCAGGGAGTACAATAAGGATTACACAAGACTTAGCAGCTGCAACTATAAAGGATCTGAGGTTCTGAAACATGATATTCTGGAAGGCAAAAGAGCTAGGATTACAACCAAGAATCACATATGCAGCAAAATGAAACATAATACATCTAGGAAAAAATGATCATTCAGTGAACTAGAAGGATATCAAGGCTTTATAAGGAGAAGACCAGAACTAAACCAAAAATTTGACCTCCAATATTAAGACCCAAATGAAGCATAAACAGGTAAAAAGGGCAAAGAAAACATAAGGGATTCAATTGAGCTAAAATGGTCACATCCCTACATGGGAAGATGATACTTGTAATTCTTAAAAATTGTATCACTAATAATACAGCTAGAAGGAATATACTTAGACAAAGGGTATGGGTATAATGTAAATTTGAGGAAATGAAATGAAAAAAATTAAGGGATGGGAAAGAGGAGTACAATGGCTATAGAAAGAAAGGGATAAATTACGTCACATGAAAAGGTGAGAAAGACCTACAAGAGTAGAGGACAACAATGGAGGGTGAATGATGAGCACTGCTGGAACTTTACTCTCATCAGTATTGGCTAAAAGAGGGAATAATGTGCACAATCAGTTGAATATAGATATCTATCTTACCTGACAGAGAAATAGGAGGGGAAGAGATTAAGTAAAATGGGGTTGGGAGGACTGACAGAAGGGAGGGTAGATCAAGGAGGGTGGTAGACAGAAGCAAAATATGGGTGAGGAGGGAAATGGTGAAAGGAGAGACAGGACAGACATGGGGAAGAATAGGATGGAGGGATATACACAGTAATCAATAACTGTGAATGTGAATGAGATGAACTCTTCCATAAAACAAAACTGGATAGGAGAGTGCATCAAAAATCAGAATCCTATAACGTGTTGTTCACAAGAAACACAACTGAAGCAGAGAGACACTCATAGAATAAAGGTGTCAATCAGGGCAAGGTTTTTTGCTGTTCTTCTCTTAAGTGCCTTTAAGGAGTCTGGCCTTGAAGGCAGCAGGTAAAGTGAGACCTTTTTTTGTCTTGGAATGTCTCTCAGCACTAAGACAATTGGGAGTCATTGATCAGAAACCACATATATAGTGGTACTAGGGATTAACTAACTTTCCCACACCCTAAATGGGACTTTTCACTGTTCTTTGTTTGAGTGCTTCTCAGCACTAAGATAATTGAGTGCCCCAGGGCCCTGAGAAGGGCATATAAGATCTGATGTTGGCATTTGACCTTTTGGGGGTACACTCATTGAAAGAGTATGGGTGATAAGACTCTAAGCAAGCCATTAAAATACGCCCCCCAGCCCTGCTTTGATAACCCAGACAGATGATTGGTGCTTCTCTCTTAACTATGAATTGTGATTTGAATCAGATAAGGTCTGTCTGTTGATGTTTGTAATTTCTGTTTGTATTTGCCCTTAAGTTCAGAGGGCTTATCTTTTCTCTCCAAACTAAGTGGATGACATATGTATGTTTAATTAAACTGAGATTGTTAACCCCTCAAAGCTGCTTTCCTTAGAAAAGCAGATCAAAGAACCTGTGTTAGCAGCCCTTCTATGTGCTGGTTATTGTTGGCCTTACACAGCCACAGTAGCTGCTAGCCACATTGTTGTTACAGGGGCTGGAGCAGAATCTATTATGCATTAGCTGAAGCAAAAAAAAAAAAAAAAGCAGGATAGCAATTCTGATCTCAGACAATGTGAAAGCAAAAATTAACCTAATCAAAAGAGATAAGGAAAGGCAACTACATCTTGCTAAAAGGTACCATAGACAATGAAGCAATACCAATACTAAACAGATATGCACCAAGTGGCATAGCATCCAAATTCTTCAAGGAGAAATTAAGTGAGTTATAGGAATAGACAGCAAAACTATACTAGTATGGGACTTCTCTCAGAACTCGATAAATCCAACCAAAACATAAACAAGAAAGAAACTAAGAAGGTAAATAGAATATTAGAAAAGTTAGACATGACAGACATTTGGAAAAAAAAAACTGAAAGGAATAAAAAAGAATATATACCATAAGCAAATTAGAAGACCAAGGAAGTATCTACCAGTCAGATCTATGGGAAGGGGAAGAATTCATGACCAAAGAAGAAACAAGAGCATTTTCAAATGTAAAATAGATAATTTTAATTATATTAAATTAAAAAGCTTTTGTACAAAGAAAACCAATGCAACCAAGATTAGACAAAAAACAGAAAGCTGGAAAACAATCTTTATAGCAAGTATCTCTGATAAAGGTCCCATTTCTCAAATGTCTAGAGAACTCAGTCAAATTTATAAGAATATAAGCCATTCCCCAGTTGATAAATGATCAATGGAGATGAGCATGCAGTTTTCAGATGAAGAGATCAAAGCTACATATAGGCAAATGAAGAAGTTCTCTAAATCACTTTTGATTAGAGGAATGCAAATTAAAATAACTCTGAGATACCACCTCATACCTATCAGATCGGTTACTTTGACAAAAAAAAAAGGAAAATGATAAATGTTGGAGAGGATGTGGGAAAACTGGGACACTAATGCATCATTGGTGGAGTTGTGAACTCATCCAATCATTCTGGAGAGCAATTTGGAACTATTCCCAAAGGGCAACCAACTGTGCATACCCTTTGATCCACCTATATACCACTACTAACTCTCTATTCCAAAGAGATCATAAAAAAAAGAATTTAAACATGTACAAAAATATTTATAGCAGCCCTCTTCATGGTGGCAAAAAATTGAAAATTGAGGGGATTACTATCAATTGGAGAATGGCTGAACAATCTGTGGCATACGAATGTAATGGAATACTATTACTCAATAAGAAATGAAGAGATAGATTTCAGAAAAACCTGAAAGACTTGTATGAACTGATAAAGAGTAAAATGAGCAGAACCAGGAAAACACAGCAACATTGTGTGAAGATCAACTATGAATGATTCAGCTCTTTTAGCAACAAAATGATCCAAGACAAGTACAAAAGACTCACAAAAGAAACTAATATCCACATCCAGATAAAGAAGTGATGGACCATGAACGCAGATCAAAGCAAACTTTTTTTCACTTACTCCATTCTTTCTTGTGAGTTATTTTCCTTTTAATCTGTTTCTTCTTTCACAAATGTGACAAATATGGAAATATGTTTTACATAATAGTACATGTTTAAAGTATTTTAAACTGCCTACCATTTACAGAAGAGGGGAGGGAGGAAGGGAGAGAGAAAAATTTGGAACTCAAATCTTGTGAAACTCAGTGTTAAAAATGTTCTTAACATGTAATTGGAGAAAAAATAAAATATTATTTTAAAAATAAAGTTTTTAAATTTCAGCTTTGAATGTAATTATCCATTGCTTGGATTAATCAAGAAGCTATTCCAATTCTAATGCATCATTATAATTAACCATTACAGGTATATATCAATTTACACTCTAGATTATTGTTGCGAGAAAAACTCTTATAAACCAATTTTTTTTTGGTAAATTGAAGTAGAATTTTCTACTCATTCATATTATAATTTCATAGAAGTATCACAAGCACAACAGAATTTTGGTCTCAGGAATCAATGCCAAAATGAAATAATATAGCATATTATTATGAAAAAGTAGAGGCAGAAACAGAATGGGAAAAGAGAAATATTTCAGTTTTTAAGAAACAAATATACATAGAATGACAGACTTGGTAGATGTTAATTTTATTTAGATGGTTATTTTTGCTGAACTGTTCTTCTCCCTTTTTTGTATTCTGTGTTAAGAGGAATGGTTCTGAGTTTCGAAATAAAGGTAACAGAAATTAAAAGAGACCAATAAAATTTTTAAAATAATGTAGCATGTGTCTGAAACAATTATTTAAAGAAAATTATACCAGTGTCACAAATGCCTTAAGTTTGAGGTTACTACTAATACAAAAGTGTGAAATACTTTGAAAATGTACAGAATTTTAAAATTGAGCTCAGTTCTCTTTGTAGTTGCTGTTGTTAAGTAAGCTTCACTTTTTCAAGGAAGTAGAAAATGTGATCATGTCAATTTCTACTAAACTCCAGTTTAATTATTTTTTTAAATAAAAGTCATACTTTTATTTACTAAAGACGCATATCAAAACCTTAAACTTGGGAATTTTCCAGAATTTGGAAAAAATGTTCTTCACTCAAAAAACAACCAAAAAAAAAATCCTTTCTCTAATAATGTCAAAAGAAATCATTGTGGCTTTAAATTCCCAGTAGCTGAGGGTGCTCTGGCCCCAGATGTTTCTAATGATTTGTCAACAATGTTTGTGTCTTAAAGCTGACACAAGAAATGTCTGTCTTTATAAAAGGAGCACTCTGTTTATAAAATGAAGATGTATTTTCATATTATCTGTCTGGTAAATTGGGATTTTCTTCCATTGGTTTATGTTAAAAGGAATATCTCTCTCCTTTGTTCTTCCTGAAAACTTGAGGGTTTAACCTTCATTTGAATTTGCAAAATGAATAGATCTGTAACTAACATAACCCCTTTACTAGGATTTTGGGGCATTAATCCATCTGTGGCTTCTCCTAGAGATAAATCAGAGAGCTAGGTTCATTAGAAAGGATTAAGCTCATTTCAAGCAATGAAAACACTCAAGAGTGACAATTAGTTGAGTTCAGGAGAAGCTCAGTTCTGGTCTGCCAAGCTAAAGAGAGCTGTATTTTTTGAGTCATATTATTCCTACTTCCATTAAGCCTGAATCACAAAAGAAAACAACAGGTTGCTGAGAACAGCAGTAGGTCTGACCAGAGGCGCTTTAGATTTTAAACATTAACAACTTTTCACAGGTAGAAAAGTAGATGTAAAGTAAAGAGGAACTCCTTGCAACCAAGATAGAGTGGGTAGAAACTGAAAATATATGAATCTCTGGAAAACCAAGCGAAGGTTGGGTGGAATAAGAAGAAAGAGGAAAACAAAGGATTGGTAGTATTCAGATAAGTAGAGGGGAAAAGGAAATATATATATATAGCTAGTTATTTTCATGTCATCTCCTTAATTAGGATGCAAGGTCATCGAAGAGAGGCTCTGCTTTTTGCCTTCCTTTGTACTGTTAGCCCTTTGGACACACAGTAATCACTTAATAAACACATCTTGGCCAAGCAACCGACAAGCAGCTACAATATAGATGAATATAATATATATGAAAGTACTTTGACAAATATAATTTGATATACAAGGATTATAACCACATTAAGGTATTATTATTATTATTATGAGAATAATAAAGTTCAAAAGTGCATAACCATTCATGGGTGGATCTGAGGACTACATACATAGTTTTAGGGGAGGTAAATTGCTATCAGTCAAGTCATACCTAAGAGCTCTCTTTGGGAGAAAAACAGATGGAGGACAATGACTTTGGGCTATTCATTTAAATTCTTGAGGGCATTCTAGGGGGCCGTATTAGGAAACTGGAGTCAAAGACCTAGATGTAGAGGAAATAACATCAGTTTGAAACAGGATACCAAAAGTATTATGGCTGGTAGGCTAAATTTGCCTGTCTAGAGCTGTGTGGCTTGTGAACTGTTTAAGTATGTAGGTGCTATCCCTACTCATCCATGCCTTGGTTAATCCTCTGCATTTATGCTAATGGAAATGGCAAGAACAGAGAGAAAACAGTATAGGAAAAGGCACAGAAATAGGTATACATGGAGAATGTAAATGGCATGTAGAATGTAAATGGCATGTAGAATGTAAATGGCATGCAGAGTAAGCCAGTTTTATTGAAGTGGTAATGCATGAAAAGAAGTAGAATGTAAGGTTGGAACAGTAGTAGGTGAAGAAATGATGAAGAGCTCTGAATGCTATGCTAGGGAGTTTGAACTTTATTTAATAAGCTATGGAGATCCATTGAAGGTTTATGAAGAGTGGAATAAATCAATCAAATCAGTATTTTAGGAAGATAAATCCATTAGCTGTGTGTAATACTAACTGCAGGGCAGGAAAAAATAGATAAAGTGGAGACCAAACTGGCATTTTATACACACTCATGTACCAGGAGAATATTCTGGGTAAGACTGAGAGGAAATGGCACTATTTGCTCTGTATAGGCCATCTCAGGAAGGGTGGTATCCCTCCAGCAGAAACTCATTCTGATCTTTCCCAATTCTTGCCTTGTAACCTGATCTATAACTGCTCTGGGAAAACACCTAATGGTGTATTTAACAAGTGTGCTAAGGCCCATATGACACTTATCACTGGCATATCAACATTTCCTGACAGGACAGTATATCTCAGAAGCACTCCAGGCACCATAAGAAACACGTTAGTTAGGGTTTGTGGCCTTATCTCTCATCTCCATGACCACTTGTGGTTGTCAAGTTCAGGGACTAATGGAGAAGATGTATTCTATCTTCAATGTGATTAAAGGTCTCTGTAAGCCAGTGGAAAGTAAAGAATGCCCCAGGCCTGTCTGGGAATATCTACTAAGCCCCTCCCTACATAAAAGAGCAACACTTGGCTGGAGTTTCATTGTTCATTTCATGTATATTTCTTCTTGCCAGTCAGAAGAGTGGCATAATCTTTCTTGTATATATGCTTCAATCCTCTTACAAAGGCTATTATTCTACTCATCACAGACAGGGTTTTCTGGGCAAGAACCAATCCCCTTTGAAAATGAGGTGGCTATTTATTTGGTTAATGGAGAAAACCAAAGAAATTCATCCCCTGTAAAAGAAGTATGCATTTCCTTTAAATACTCATTAACTTTTAAGATAGGAGATTAATTTTCCTCTTGGTCATATTTTTGTTTCAGTTTTTAGCACTTAATGCAACCTCAATTCCTCTCCAGAATTTGAATCAATGATTAGAAATCAAACTGAAATTTACTATTTATTATTTATTTTTGAATAGCCTGTTGTGAGCAAAGTATGATTATATTCATGAATTTCGAATGTCAGAAGGGATCTTCAGAGATATCTAGCACAATTCCTTAATTTTACAAATGTGGAAACTGAGGCTCAAAGAGATAAAGTGACTTGCCCAAGGTCACACAACTAGTTTATGGTAAAGTGAAAACTTAAAGTTTGAATATTGCTTGGTGTAGTAGCTCAAGGACAACGACTTTATTTAATGAGCCAAAGAAATGCTTTGAATGCCTCAGCTAATGGACTAGTCACAAGAAAGATGCTGCAACAAAACAGATTTCTTCCTGCCCTCCTTCCTCAAATCACTGCAGAATAACTCCATGTAATTTCATGGGGTTTTTACTATAATCATTGCTCTATGGGCTACTGGCCGATTCCATAGACGTTAGCAGTGCTCTTTGTGAGAGTTCACTCTGCTCTCTTACAGTGACTTCTGGAAATTATCAAAGTCCTCCATGAGGAAAAATTCCCTTAAGGGAAGCAAGAACATCAAAGTATGACATACTGGATACGTTTAGAGAAAGGGGAAAAGAGGAATGTATCAGGTCTTGGAAGCCAAAAACAAGCAAAAAAGGCTGAAGTGGCCACAGTCATTCTTTATGGGTGCTCAGGGCTGGCCTTTCTCATCACAGGTGGTAAGGGGGCTTACTTATGAAGGATGATATAAGGGGCAATGGGAAGTTCCCTCTCCCCATATCATCACCCAAATACTATAGTACCAGGAGTTATACTGTTAGAGAGTCATTCTTTCATGTTAAAGGGAGAATGATACAGTAGGAAGACAGCATTGGAGTCAGGGAGGAAACCCAACCTCTGACACTTTCTAGGATTCTGATCCTAGGTAACGAGACTAATGAAAAGTCTAAGAGACATAGTTTCTGAGTAGTTAATAATCAATTTATTAATTATTGCTAGCAAATAATCAATAGCTTAAAGTCAGTGACTTTCTCTCATAAACCAAAGAGGAACACTGGAGGCCACTGAATGCTTAAATACCCTTGGAAGAGTGGGTATTCTTGACAGGCAGAAATCAACTCTAAAGTTAACAATTAATGAGAGAATGAATATTATAATGAAAGTGGGCTTATTCTAATGAGGGGCTAGGTGACATGACTCTAATTATGTCACTCTTGGACCCAAAGACTAATCTCCACACCCAGAGCATTACCCTCCAGCAATCTATAGGAAAGGATCTATTCTCAACCCAGACCACTTAGGCAGCTGAACAATGGGCTGGAATTTAGCTAGATAAGATGGTCTTTACCCTTTAATCAGAACTAAGCTTTTTCCAGTTGGGTAGAGTACTGCTGAAAACTGAACATAATCTCATCAACTCTGTCCTTCATGGGCTGCTTGAACAACCTACAGGCACTAGTTTCTAAATGAGGAAATAGAAAGGAAATACCCTAGATTCCACCCTCCCCCATATTAATTGGTTATTAATAAACATTTCTCTCAGTAAGTCGTTTAGCTTCTAATCACCACATCTGTAAAATGGGGCTAATAATAACCGAAACACCTATGTCACAGGTGGCTGTATGGATCTAATAACATTTTGTATTTAAAATGCTTTGCTAACTATAAAACATAGAATCAAGGTCAGCTAGTATTGTATTATGTATTGCTTTCTCTGTTCACTACTTTTTAACCCTTCTCTTGTGTTCCTGGAGGAATAATACAGGAACTTACCAATTCTAAATGTTTTATTTTGTTGTCTTGTTTTTGTTGGCATGTTTGTAGATTGTTTTCCATCTCTGTGAAAGGCTGGCAATATGATCTTTCTCCATCACTAGTGGAAACAGTCTTGGCATCAAGGGAGTAAGAGAGGGGTACCCAAGTATTAGTGATTGCAGAAAGAGGAGATGGGGTATAAACCTTCATGACTTCTCCATTTTGCCTGGGGATTAGCCCCATGGGTTCTAGTAAACTATCCCATTCTTTCTTTACTATCAACAGAATAGTAAACCACATTTTAAATCCTTAGATATTAACAGAAAAGAGAAGATACCAATAATGTAAATTTAAGCACCACCTCAATAATTTGTTCTAAGTAACATCAGCATGCATGATTTTATTCAATGCTATCAACTCCAAACTGAACTCACTAATTCTAAGGGAACTTAAGTTGGTAGGCATTTATTAAGTAGGTACTAGGTGCCAGGCACTATGTTAAGGGCTGGAGATACAAAGAGAGCCCAGACCCCCAATCTTCCCTAAAAAAATTGTCCCTTCCCCTCAGAAACACTCACTATAATGGAAATGTAAACAAACACATACGAACAAGATAAACCAGAAATAATCTTAGAAGTGACTAGAATTAAGGGCTGTAAGGAAAAGATTCTTGCAAAAAGTATGATTTTAGCTGGGACTTGAAGGAAGTCAGAGAGCCTGGGAGACCGAGATAAGCAGGGCAGAAATTCCAGACATAGAGATTAGCCAATAAGAATGCCCGATATAGGGAAATGGTGTTTGAGGAACAGCAAAGATACTGGGACTGCATCATAGAGTAAATAGAAGGGAGGGAGGTATAGAAAGATTTAAAATGTTAAAGAGGGATAAGTTATAGAGGAAAAAGCCTAGTGGAGAATTTGGAGGCAATTGGGAAGTAGCATGATCACACTTGAACTTTAGGGAGATGAGTGTGACAGCTGAGTGGAAGATGGACTGGAATTAGAATACCTGAACAAGGGAGACCAATCAGAAGGCATGAGATAATGAGAGCCTGCATCCAGGTAATGGCAGTGTCTGAGGAGAGAAGGGGTTTAAGAGAGAGATGTTTCAAAAGTAAAATTGACAAGCCATAGCAACAGGTTGGAAATGGGGGGGAGGTGGGTAGTGGGGAGTCAAAAATTATATCTAAGTTGGAGACTGGATGAAATGGGAGGATGATCATACCCTCATTATAGGGAATTTAGGGAAAGAGAAGGGTTTAGGTGAAAGGTAATGAGTTCATCTGGGGCAATGTTAAGTTTCAGATGTTCAAGGAACATCTGGAGTTTGAGATGTCTACTAGGTAGTTGCAGACACAAGGCTGGAGATCAGTAGAGAAGTTAGGGATGAACAAAAATATCTGAGACTCATCAGCATAGAAATGATAACTGAATCCATGGAAAATGATGAGATCACCAAGTGAAATACTATAAAGGGAGAAGAGAGCTTAGGACAGAACATTGTGGGATACCCATAACTGGCAGGTATGACATGGATGAAGATACAGCAGAAGAGACTGAGAAAGGTGTTAGGAAGGAGAGAACAAGGTCAGGAAAACCAAGAGAGTAGAGAGTATTATATAGAAGATGTCAAAGGCAGCAGAGAAGTCAAGAAGGATACAGAGTAAGAAAAGGCCATTATATTCCCAATCCTGACTTGCTTTGTGAACCCAGCTGAGAAGAAAAGGGTATGGGGTCGCTCCTCTTTCTCCTTCATCTCTCAAGTTTTTGCAAACATCTATTTTCTCTTTGACAGTAAGTTTAATTTGATGCCATTTTGTTTATGGGGGTCCTATAGACCCAGAATATGCTCAACATTTTAGTGTATACAAAAGGAATAAGAAGGAATTTATCTACCCACCGAGTTTACAATCTTGATGGCATATTCCCTTAGTTGATAAATGCATTTGGCCCAATAAAGCCCATGTTGCTATAATGACCTTATGCTAGATAATGGGATCAGAAATTGAGTGCTAGAAGGGACCTCAAACGCCATTTAGTCCAGCCACCTAATTTTACCAAGAGAGGTTAAAGGACTTTCCCAAAGTTACATAAGCAGTAAATGATAAAGGTAATATGGAACCCAGATCCTCTGACTCCAAATCCTATGCTCCCTTCTCTATCCCACTAGCTGTACACAATAAGGCCATAGAGTATTATTTTTACTTCCATAGTGACCTTATCCCAGTAGCTTCGTAATATACGTTATTGGCTATCTGGGCCTTAAGATGCCTATTCCTATGCATGAAGAAGATGATGAATACATATGACAAGGAACACTACCCTGCAAGGAGTCATCATTGTCCTCTCACAGCTAGGAAAACTTACATCAAGCTTGCATTCATTCAGCAAATGTTTATTAAGTATACACTTTGGGCATAGCACTGTGATAAGTGCGAGGCTTGATATAATTTTCACATAAGACAAAACCTTAGACACTAGAATGATAGAAGGGAGATAAAAAAATGAACACAAACTGCTCTAATACATATTATATGAAGAGTACATTAGAGAGTCATATGTTAAACAGCAGTGGGGGAGGTAGGGTTCAGACTGCAATCATCACCTAAATGTGTCCATATCCATCCATTGTGAGCCATCAAAGCTCCTGGATAGCAAGTACCATGCTTTATACTTTGTTTTCATTTCAATGCCTAGCACAGGGTTCTGCCTTTAGCAAATGCTTATCAAACGAATGACTGACACAAAAGTGTTGTTGTATGACAAAGTGAGATAAGATCATTAATGACTAGCTTTGCTATGGTCACTGATCTTAGAAAGGCTGTTATCCATGTCTTTCAGTGGAATAATATGATGAGATTATTAGATAGAAATCTGGAATCTTGATGAGTCTTCCAGCACTGGGACAGTCTCACTGGATAGACCTCTCCAGTTCCTTGATTTGTGTATATTGGAAGTCTTTTTGAGGATCGATGATTTAATGCTCCAAATTATTTTGAGAGCTTTTGATGAATGGTTCTAAGCAAGTGGAGAATATTTTAAATAGTAAAAACGAAACTTGATACCAATAAATCAATAAACTTTCTCTACTTTACCTTTCTAAAGCACAAAGCACCAGGTTCTCCCTGAAAACACATCATTGGCCTATGTGTTTAAGCTACACTAAGGAAACTTGCACACGTGAGCTTTTAGGTCTCACAAAGGAGCATGGCTAGGGATCAATATGGATACGGGGAGAAAGGACCTCCGGGGACAGAGGACTCGTGTTTCAGTCCATGACCCTCAACTTTCGGCTATTTGTCCTTAGGTAACTAACAACTTTTGAGAGCCCTGGTTTTTTTTAATATTTTAAAATGTGGGATGTTATTATTTATCATTATAGTGAACATTTACATAGCACTTTAAGGTTTAAAAAGCACTTTACATATATTATTTCATTTGATCCTCATATAAAGCCTGTGACGTAGGTCCTATTTTCTCCATTTTACAGTTGAAGAAACTAAGACTCATGCCTTGAGGGCCTTCATCCCTATCTCTTATAATTTCTGACCTCCTTCAAAACTCCCCTCAAATACCACCTTCTGGAGGAGGCTTTTCTCAGTTCCCCCAGTGGGTAGTTTTTTTTTGTTGTTGTTGTTGTTGTTTTGAAACCCTATAAGATTAACTATTTTTCCTATTCTGTGTCTTGTATATATCTTTTTAAATGTATATGTTAAATGTATAGTTACCCACGCTTTGGTAGAATTTGAGCTCTTTGAGGGCAGGGACTATTGGGGGGGTGTTTGTTTTGTTTTTTAAAGCAGGACAGTATCTGGCACACAATAAGCACCTAATAAGTGCTTGCTGAATCAAACTGATTTTCTTCATCACCCTCATCCTAAGCTCCCATTCAAAATTTATACCCTAGATAACTTCTTCCACTAAAACTATTCCCTGTTTTTTATACTAAATCTTTCCCTTTTGGACTGTATTCAGGGACAATAAAGAATAGCTGATCCTCATTTTGAACAAAAATCTACTCTAAGAAAATAGTTAATGTGTTCCATCAATCTTTTCTCCTTTTAATATTCTGTGATTCTAAATAACTTCGGGCCAATCAAACACCCCCCAACACCATGGATGTGATGATTCATTCAAATATCTGTCTCAAAACTTTTGATGTTACCTACCCTGCCTATCATTGTGACCTTTGTTGTCTGCAAGTGGGAGGAAGAAGTAGACCTTCAGATTCTCTCTGGCAATAAACCCTGATTCCCTATTATCTTTGGTTACCATGGTACACGTAGAAAATACCACTGAAGAGTCATAGGGCAAATGGTGAAATGGGTCAACCCTACCATAGGGGTCGTGTGATTGACCCAAGTTTATCTGGAGTCACCAAATATTTCTCAGGCTCACTGTACTCTCTGGAATAAAACCCTGATTTCCTGTCACCAGTAGTCACCAGGTACCTTATACTTAAATATTTCTTTATACAACTTACTTTTTATCCTCTGATTGGTTTGTTCTTTTGAGTATATTCTTCAAATGTCTGTATCTCTCAGGATAAGCAGAACAAAAATAGAGCCAGAAAACTTCTCCAATCATGGCTTGGGGCTGGATATGCCAGCATAGAATACCAAACATTCAAAAGTACAGAATCACAATGCTCAGGGTTGGACAGGACCTCAACATCCATCTAGTCCAAAAGATCCTCAAACAAGATTCCCTTCTATAACATATTCTATAACATGCTCTATAGGATTTGACCTGAAGACTGCAAGTGAGTGGAAATCTATTACCTCAAAGACAGCCCATCCCACTTTGGGAAGCTTTACCTGACACCAACCTAAATTTGCCTTTCTGCCACTTAACAACAGCAACAAGAAGAACTAATCATGATTACTCTGGAAGAAATACAAAGTGCTTTACATAAAACATCTCATTTCAACTTCTATCCACTGTTCATAGTTTTCCCTCTTGGGCCAAGCAAAACAAGTCCAAATGTCTACACTTGACAGCCGTTCAAACACTTTGGACTTTCACTTCAAACACTTAAGGACAGCCATAATGACTTGCTCTTTCCCAACCTTCTCTTCAAGACTTCTATACTCTAGATTAAACACACCCAGTTCCTTCATCAGTCCTTGCATGGGATGATCTTGAAGTACCATTCAACACATTCTTCTTTCAACAAATATACATCAAATGATTTACATTACACATATCACTATGTACTCATGCTGTATGCTCCAGGCTATGATGTTAGGAAATGGTTTTCTCCATTACACCCTGTCAAAACCATAACAATCTTTTTTCTTATTCCCTCAATGCCCTAAAAGTTTACCAATTCTAATCTGATAAGTTAATTAATGGTTAATAATACCTTCCTGTGTTTTTCCTCCCAGACTATATTTGGCAATAAGCAATAACAAGACTGGAGAAGAGGGGAACTAGAGGTTTAGAGACAAGGAAGCTTTTAGCACCCTTCAAATCATATTACATGGTGGTAGTTTCCATCTAGAGATAGAAGTGAGCCTATTTAAGAAAAATAGGGAAATAAAAAAGTAACTGGACTGTTAACAGAGACTAAACAAGTATACTAGAGATTCAAGTCTCATCTCACCAGGTGGCGTTCCATGTTTATCCTGGGTAGTTAGGTCTATCTATCTAAATTGCGAGTGGAAAAGGCCTCATGTAAGTGTCAAGTATTACTGCTATTAGCAATAGAGAGGCCAGTTGCTTCTATCACCTTCCCAGATCATCTCTTTTCTGTCTTCTGAAAAGCAGCATAAGCACTTTTCACTGAATAATGGTCATAAAATGGCGTGTAAGGGAGAATCGCATTTACGGAAACAGAAATCAACATAGCAAGACTTTCTTGTCACCTCACTAACACTACTTATGGTCTGACCTGGGCATATTGAAGAATGAAGTAGTTAAAAGAACAGTACGGAAGAACATCAAGGCACTCACCCTCCACCCTCTAAGAGGTTGTATTATTAAAGCTAAGCCTTTGGAAAATCACTTTCAAAGAACTGACCTGTTTTTTTTTTCCCCTGAAGAGATATTGCACAGTGAAAACCATTTAAACTCTAGAGTCACCCATGTGGCCCCCAACCATGCACTGATGAGGAAACAATAAATTCAGTGCCCAAATACATGGAAATAAGCCACACTCTCTTTCTGATAGAGAATAATAAAGCTATATGCATTGTTTTAAGTGAAAATTCAAAGTGAGAATTGGGTAACTTGGACATATTTAGCTTCTGGGTGTTAACAGTTGCTCTTGTTTGTGAAATGTAATAAAGATAATACTATTACATATATCTGTGCATAAGGATATGTTTTCCTCATTTATAGAATGAAGTTCTTTGTTGCTTACCTTCTCCCCTTTGATTATAGTTCTCTGCTCTTAGGTATATGAACAATTACTACACTTTGTCTAGCATAAAGACTGAAGCCCCAAAGGATCAATTCCCTTACACATAAAGGTGTCAATATAAAATAAGAGAGCATTGAACAAAAGCCAGAATTTATCTACTCAAGTGTTGTCCTTCAAAGTAGTGACCGTGGTGGGTTGCACAGTCATTCAAATGACGCTCCTCTTGCTCAGAATATTTTGTGGACTCTTCTTTTGAAATTATCTTCATAGCCATTTAATATGCCATAAAGAAACCCAGCCTCATCACTTTATGGCCACATCCATTTCTGAAATATTGTTGAGAATGATCACCTACCACATTCATTAGACTTTCTTCCAAATTACTCTGTAACATTTCCCCAAATTAAATCCATCTGAAAGTACTCAATTTAACAAACATTTGTTAAATGCATACTATTTATTAGATATGTATTAGGCACTGATAATAGAAATATGAAACAAGCTTCATTTCCTCTCAAATATTTTGTAATCCGAAGTGAGGGCTAAGATGTGCCCAAGTGATTATAATGTAAGGCAGAATTTGATAACTACACAAAAGATATCCAAAATATTATGATAGATTTGAAGAGGAAGAGATCATTTTCAGACAGGGGAATCAATCAATAAATATTAGTTAAATGCCTACTGTGTGTCAGGTACTATACTGGGCACTGGAATTGCAAAGACATCAATAAATCAGGACCTGCCTCTCAAGGAACTAGCATTCCTTGAGGGGAGGTAACATGTGCAGAGATCTAGAAAGCCTTTAAAAATATATAGTTTATCGTTTATCTTTTTCCAGTTACATGTAAAAACAATTTTAACAAACATTTTTTAAATTGAGTTCCAAATTTTCTACCTCTTCCCTTCCCCTCCCCTTTCCTTGACAAGGAAAGCAATTTGACACAAATTATACATGTGCAGTTATATAAAAGATATTTCCATATTAGCCATATTACAAATGAAAACACAGACCACAAAAAATAAGTAAACAGTGAAAAATCAAGAAAGAAAAAAAAGTTTGCATTCATCTGCATTCAGAATCCATCAGTTCTTTATTTGGAGGTGGATCATATTTTTCATCATAAGTCCTTCAGAATTATCTTGGTTTACTGTATTATAGAGAATAGCTAAGTGATTTATAGATGATCAACATCGTGCAATATTGCTGTTATCATGTACAGTGTGCTTCTGGATCTGCTCATTTCACTTTCCATAATTCATATAAGCCTTTCCAGGTTTTTCTGAACCCATCCTGCTTGTCATTTCTTATAGAACAAGAGTATTCCATCGCAATAATTTACCACTACTCATTCACCATTCCCCAATTGATGGGCGTCCTCTCATTTTCCAATTCTTTGCCACCCCATAAAGAACTGCCATAAATATTTTTGTACATATAAGTCCTTTTACTTTTTAATTTTTTAATCTCTTTGGGATACAGACCTAGTAGAGGTATTGCTGAGTCTAAAGGTCACATGTATGGTTTTATAGCCCTTTGATCACAGTTCCAAATTGGTCTCCAGAATGGTCAGGTCAGTTCACAACTCCACCAACTGTGCATTAATGTTCAAGGAAGGCTTAATGGTTGGTGTTGTACCTGAGTGTTGAGGGAAAGGAAGGGATTTCAATGGGCAGAGATTGATGAGTGGTAGGATAGTCTACCACTGATTACACACACACACACACACACACACACACACACACACACACACACCATGCACTTACTCTGAAGACAATCCTAAGAAATATGGATGGCAAAGCCAAGATGGCAGAGTAAAAGCAGAGACTTGCTTGATCCCTCCCCCAAGTCCTCCCCAAATACTTGTAAAAAATGACTCTAAACAAATTCTAGTGGTATAGAACCCACAAAATGACAGAGTGAAAAAAAATCTCCAGCCCATGACAGCCTGGAAGGCTGACAGGAAGGATCTATAGCACTGGGCTGGGAGTAGAGCTCAGTTCAGCATGGGTCATGCTGGCACAGACCAGGCTACCCAGGTCTCATGGCACTGAATCACTGGCAGCTGTGGTGGTTTCCAAACGTCTCAACCCACAAACACCAAAGTCAAAGTAGAAGGTCAGTGGGGAAACTCTGTCCAACCTGCATGAGAGAAGAGCATGGTTCAGCCCCAAGGTGGCAGAGATGTTGGCTGTGGCAGCAGCAGCAGCAGCAACTGCTTCCAGAGCTCTAGGCCCACAGATGGTGGGGGGGGGGGATCAAGCAGCTGATCAGAGGAGGATTGAAGGGATCTGTTTGCTGGCCCTGAGGTGGAATTGTCTTGCTTTGCCCTACTTGGATTTGGGTCATAGTCCTGGGTGGTGGTCCTGGGTTGAGGAAAAGCACTGGCATGGTGGAGCTTGTGGCAGTGGTGGAGAGAGAATCCTCCTCACAGTTCCAAGGCAGAAAAGAATGCCTGTGGTCACTCACAGACGAGAGCACAGGCCAGGAGTGGAGTAAACACCTCTCCTTTAGTCATACCACCTTAGAAGAACTGAAAATTTGCAGGTACCCAGAAGTATTTCTGACAACAGCTGCTCAAAACCCCTGAAACTTGGGACAGAGCACTCTCCACTCTGGAAGCAGAATCCTACCTTGACAAAGAGCTCAGAAGTCAATTATTTGGCTGGGAAAATGAGCAAACAGAGTAAAAAAAATCAAACTATAGAATCTTACTTTGGTGACAAAGAAGATCAAAACATACCACCAGAAGAAGACAACAAAGTCAAAGCACCTACATCCAAAGCCTCCAAGAAAAGTATGGATTGGTCTCAGGCCATGGAACAGCTCAAAAAGAAATTTGAAAATCAAGTAAGAGAAGTAGAGGAAAAATTGGGAAGAGAAATGAGAGTGATACAAGAAAATCATGAAAAATTAATCAACAGCTTGCTAAAGGTGATCCCAAAAAATACTGAGGAAAATAACACCTTAAAAACAGACTAACCTAAGTGGCAAAAGAGGTCCAAAAAGTCAAAGAGAAGAAGAATGCCTTAGAAAGCAGAACTGGCCAAATGGAAAAGGAGGTCTAAAAGCTCACTGAAGAAAATAATTCCTTAAAAATTAGAATGCAGTAATGGAAGCTAATGACTTTATGAGAAATCAAGAAATTATAAAATAGAGCCAAAAGAATGAAGAAATAGAAGATAATGTAAAATATCTCATTGGAAAAACCACTGACCTGGAAAACAGATACAGGAGAGATAGTTTAAAAATTATTGGACTACCTGAAAGCCGTGATCAGAAAAAGAACCTACAGGTGGGCGGAGCCAAGATAGTGGCTGGAAAACAGGGACTTGCTTAAGCTCTCCCCCAAACCCCTCCAAACACCTGCAAAAAATGGTTCTGAACAAATTGTAGAGCTATAAAATCCGTGAAATAACAAATGGAAGAAGGTCTCCAGCCCAAGACAGCCTGGACAGTCGCTGGGAAGGGTCTATCATACCACGCTGGGAGCGGAGCACAGCCCAGCATGGGCCATACCAGGACAGACCAGGCACTGAGGAGATTGGGCAGAGCAGGCTGTAGGGCCATGAATCACTGAGCTGTGGCAGCTACCAGACTTCTCAACCTACAAACGCCAAAGAAAACTTAGCAAGTCAGTGGGAAAACTGCTGGATCTGGGTGAGAGGAGTGCACAGTCGGCCCCAGCCCCAGGGCAGTGGAGGTGGTACTATATGGGTGTGGTAGCAGCAGGAAGCTCCCGCAGCTGCTTCCAGAGCTCCTGCTGCAGTTGCTTCTGGCCCCAAAACCACCTGGTGGGAGGAATTAAGTGGTGGATCAGAGCAGAAGTACAGGGAGCACCTTGCTGGTGCAGAGGCAGAATGCTCTTGCTTTGCCCTGCTTGGATCTCTGTCGCAGTCTGGGTTGGCAGTTCTTAGGGGAGAAGGAGTGCTGCTGTGGCAGAGCTTGCTGCGTAGAAGTAGCTCTGAAAACAGCAATGCAACACCCCTGAAGCTTGGACAAAGCACTCGTCATTCTGAAGGCAGTCATACCCTGACAAAAACCTTAAGGGTCCAGTAGTTGGCTGGGAACATGAGCAAGCAGCAAAAGTCTCAAACCAATGAATCTTTTTGTGTGACAAAGAAGATCAAAACATACAGCCAGAAGAAGTCAAAAAAAGTCAAAGAGCTCACATCAAAAGTTTCCAAGAAAAATATGAATTGGTCTCAGGCTATGGAACAGCTCAAAAAGGATTTGGAAAGGCAAGTAAGAGAAGTAAAGGACAAATTGGGAAGAGAAATGAGAGCAATGCAACAAAGTCATGAAAAAAAGTCAATAACTTGCTAAAGGAAACACAAAAAAAAAATACTGAAGAAAATAAAACTGGACTAACCCAAATGGCAAAAGAGCTCCAAAACGCCAAAGAAGATGCCTTAAAAGGCAGAATTAGCCAAATGGTAAAGGAGGTCCAAAAGACCACTGAAGAAAATACTACCTTAAAAATTAGATTGGAGCAAGTGGAAGCTAGTGACTTTTCGAGAAATCATGAAATTATAAAACAGAACCAAAAGAATGAAAAAATGGAGGACAACAAGAAATATCTCATTGGAAAAACCGCTGACCTGGAGAATAGATCCAGGAGACATAACTTAAGAATTATTGGACTACCTGAAAGCCATGATCAAAAAAGGAGCCTGGACATCATCTTTCAAGAAACTATCAAGGAAAACTGCCCTGATATTCTAGATTCAGAGGGTAAAATAGAAATTGAAGGAATCCACCGATCACCTCCTGACAAAGATCCCAAAAAGAAAACTCCTAGGAATATTGTAGCCAAATTCCAGAGTTTCTAGTTCAAGAAGAAAATATTGCAAGCAGCCAGAAAGAAACAATTTGAGTATTATGGAAACACAATCAGGATAACACAAGATCTAGCAGCTTCTACATTAAGGGATCAAATGCTTGGCATATGATGTTCTGGAGGTCAAAGGAGCTAGGATTAAAACTAAGAGTCACCTATGCAGAAAAATTGAATATAATACTTCAGGGGAAAAAATATACATTCAATGGAATAGTGGACTTTCAGGCATTCTTGATGAAAAGACCAGAGCTGAACAGAAAATTTGACTTTCAAATACAAGATTCAAGAGATGCATGAAAAGGTAAATAGGAAAGAGAAATCACAAGAGATTTATCAAAGTTGAACTGTTTACATTTCTACATAGAAATATGATATATGTAACTCATGAGACCTTTCTCAGTATTAGGGTAGTTGAAGGGAATATTTATAAACACACACATATACCTATACATGCGTGTGTGTGTATATATATATATATATATACACACATATATATATATGTATGTATGTATGTATGTATATGTATATGTATAGGTATATGTGGTATGTGTGTGTGTAGAGAGAGAAGGAGAGAGATGTATGTATGCATATATGTATATGTGTATATATATATACACACATATACGTATGTGTGTGTGTATACACACACACACACACATACACACACAGAGGGTACAGGGTGAGTTGAGTATGATGGGATGATGTCTACAAAATAAAATTAAGGGGTGAGAGAGGAATATATTGGGAGAAGGAGAAAGGGAATGATAGAACAGGGCAAATTATCTCACATAAAAGAGGCAAGAAAAAGCTGTTTGAATGGATGGGAAGACGGGGGGGGGGGAGGTGAAAGTGAATGAGTCAATCTTACTCTCATTGGATTTGACTTAAGGAGGGAATAATATACACATTCAATTGGGTGTCCTACCCTACAGGAAAGTGGGAGGAAAGGGATAAGAGTGGGGAGATAATAGAAGGGAGGGCAGATTGGAGGAGTGGGTAGTCCAAAGCAAAAACTTTTGAAAAGGGACATGGTCAAAGAAGAAAATAGAATAAATGGGGGCAGGCTAGGATGGAGGGAAATATAGTTAATGTTTCACAATATGACTATTATGGAAATGTTTTGCATAACTACACATGTATAACCTATATTGAATTGTTGTCCTCTCGGTGAGGGTGGGAGGAGAGGGAAAAGGGGAATCTTTAACTCAAAAGTTTTAAAAACAAATGCTAAAAACTGTTTTTACATGCAACTGGGAAATAAGATATACAGACAATGGGGTATAGAAATCTATCTTGCCCTACAAGAAAGTAAGGGGAAAGGGAATAAGAGGGGTGGGGGGTGATAAAAGGGAGGGCAGACTGGGGAAAGGGGTAATCAGAATGCATACCATCTTGGGGTAGGGGGGAGGGGAAAAATGGGGAGAAAATTTGGAACTCAAAATCTTGTGGAAATGAATGTTGAAAACTAAAAATAAATTAATTTTTTTAAAAAAAAGGAAGCAAAGAGGACAAGGGGTAGGAAGAAAATATCTATGAAATAATTTACTTAGTTATTCTGGGCAAATGTCTAAAATATCAGCTGCATTTCTGAGCTGGTGGCTACTTGCAGAGCCATAAGAATATATGACAAACTTGGGGCAAGAGCTTTGTACACTTTGTTCTCATTCCAAAACCATCTCCATTTAAGTGATTCTTACAGAAGGAATCTTTAAAATATCTCCTGTATCTCTCTGATGTATTTGAATTGTATATTCTAGTTATTGTATTTGTATTGTATTGTATCTAGTTATTGTATTTGTATTGTATATTCTAGTTATCTGTAGTTTTGTTTTATCCCTCTACTAGACTGTAAATTCCATGAAGACAGGAACTGTGTCTTATCCAAGCTTAATATGCCTACCTCCCGACTAGTGCCTAGCACATTTCTCTACACAGTATAGATGTTCTCCTTTTTTTTATTGAAGTCTTTTGCTTTTACATCATATTCATTTCTGAATGTACCACCTCCCTCTTCCCCCGACCACTCAACTACCTTTTTTTTTTATTTTTTTTTATATTTTTTTTTATTTTTTTTAAAGGTGTTTTATTTATTTTTAGTTTACCACACATGGTTCTACATAGTTTTCAGTTCCAGTTTTTCTCCCCTCCCTCCCCCCTCCCTCCCCAAGATGGCATGAAGTCTCATATAACTGTCATGTATAACTTCGCATTGAATTAATTTATGCTCTAGTCAAGTCGTGGAGAAGAATTTTGACCAATGGAATGAATCATGAGAAAGAAGAAACAGAACCAAAAAAAAAACAAACAAACAAACAAACAAAAAAAAAACCCCAAAAACAAAAACAAAAGAGAAGCAGAAAAGGCGAGCATGTAGTGTGCCTCAGTCTGTATTCAAACTTCGCAGTTCTTTCTCTGAATGAAGATAGCATTCTCCATCATGAGTCCCCTGGAATTGTCCTTGCCCCTTTAGGTTGCTGAAAGAAGCGCAGTATGTCAGGGTTGGTCCTCATGGAATCCACATATCTGTGGCTGTGCACAACGTTCTCCTGGCTGTGCTCCGCTCACTCAGCATTATGTCGTGTAGGTTTTTCCAGGTTGTTATGAAGTCTGCATCATCCCCATTTCTTATGGCACAATAGTATTCCATCACCTTCATATACCACAGCTTGTTCAGCCATTCCCCAATTGATGGGCATCCCTTTGCTTTCCAATTCTTGGCTACCACAAAGAGAGCTGCTATAAATATTCTTGTACATATGGGGCCTTTTCCCGCTTGCATGATTTCTTTGGGATACAACCCTAGAAGTGGTATTACTGGGTCAAAGGGTATGAACATTTCTATAGCCCTTTGGGCATAGTTCCACACCGCCCTCCAAAATGGCTGGATCAGCTCACAACTCCACCAGCAATGCAACAATGTTCCAATTTCCCCACATCCTTTCCAGCATTTATCATTCTCCTGATTTGTTATTTTAGCCAATCTGACAGGAGAGATGTGGTATCTAAGAGTTGTTTTGATTTGCATTTCTCTAATCAGCAGCGATCCAGAGCATTTTTTCATATGCCTGTAGATAGCTTTAATTTCTTCCTCTGAAAACTGCCTGTTCATATCCTTTGACCATTTCTCAATTGGGGAATGGCTTGTATTCCTATATATTTGGCTTAGCTCCCTGTATATTTTAGAGATGAGGCCTTTATCAGAGATACTAGTTGCAAAGATTTTCTCCCAATTTTCTGCTTCCCTCCTAATTCTTGTTGCATTGGTTTTTTCTGTACAAAAACATTTCAATTTGACATAATCAAAATTATCCATTTTGCATTTTGTAATGCTCTCTATCTCTTGTTGGGTCATGAATTCTTTACTTTTCCACAAATCTGATAAGTAAACTATTCCTTGCTTTCCCAAATTATTTAGAGTATCAACTTTTACTCCTAAATCATGAACCCATTTTGACTTTATTTTGGTATATGGTGTAAGATATTGGTCTATGCCCAGTTTTTGCCCTACCATTTTCCAATTTTCCCAACAGTTTTTGTGAAATAGTGAATTATTAGCCCAGAAGCTGGCCTCTTTGGGTTTATCAAAGAGTAGATTGCTAAACTTGTTGATTTCACCTACTTGTGTACCTATCCTATTCCACTGATCCACACCCCTGTTTCTTAACCAGTACCAGGCAGTTTTGATGACTGCTGCTGTGTAGTACAGTTTAATATCTGGTGTGGCTAAACCACCATCTCTAGCATGTCTTTTCATTAATATCCTAGATACTCTAGACCTCTTGTTTTTCCAAATGAATTTTGTTATTATTTTGTCCAGCTCGGTAAAAAAATTTTTTGGTAGTTCGATTGGTATGGCACTGAATAGATAGATTAATTTAGGTAGAATTGTCATTTTTATTATATTAGCTCGGCCTAACTATGAGCAAGTGATATTTCTCCATTTATTTAGATCTGATTTTATTCGCGTGAAAAGTGTTTCATAGTTATGTTCATATAGGCCCTGGGTTTGTCTTGGCAAATAGACTCCCAAATATTTTATAGTGCCTTCAGTAACTTTGAATGGAATTTCTCTTTCTATCTCTTGTTGTTGGGCTTTGTCAGTAATGTATAGGAATGCTGAGGATTTATGTGGGTTTATTTTATATCCTGCAACTTTGCTAAAGTTGTTTATTATTTCAAGTAGTTTTTTACTTGATTCTCTAGGATTCTCTAGATAAAATCATCATATCATCTGCAAACAGTGATAATTTAGTTTCTTCTTTTCCTATTCTAATTCCTTCAATTTCTTTTTCTTCTCTTATTGCTACAGCTAATGTTTCTAGAACCAAATTGAATAATAGGGGTGATAATGGACATCCTTGTTTCACCCCTGATCTTATTGGGAATGCATCTAGTTTATCCCCATTACAAATAATGCTTGTTGATGGTTTTAGGTAGATGCTATTTATAATTTTGAGGAAGGTTCCCCTTATTCCTATGCTTTCTAGTGTTTTTAATAGGAATGGGTGTTGTACTTTGTCAAAGGCTTTTTCTGCGTCTATTGAGATGATCATATGATTTCTGCTAGTTTTGTTGTTGATATGGTCAATTATGCTAATAGTTTTCCTAATATTGAACCAGCCTTGCATTCCTGGAATAAATCCTACCTGGTCATGGTGTATTATTCTCGTAATGAGTTGCTGCAATCTTTTTGCTAATATTTTATTTAAAATTTTTGCATCAATATTCATTAGAGAAATTGGTCTATAATTTTCTTTCTCTGTTTTAACTCTACCTGGTTTGGGTATTAGTACCATATTTGTGTCATAAAAAGAATTTGGTAGGACTCCTTCTTCACCTATTTTCCCAAATAGTCTACAAAGTATTGGAATTAGTTGTTCTTTAAATGTTTGATAGAATTCACATGTAAAACCATCTGGCCCTGGAGATTTTTTCCTAGGGAGTTCGTTGATGGCCTGCTCAATTTCTTTTTCTGATATGGGGTCATTAAGAAATTTCACTTCCTTCTCTGTTAGTCTGGGCAGTTTATGTTTTTGTAGATATTCATCCATATCTCTAAGGCTGTCAAATTTATGGGCATACAGTTGGGCAAAATAATTCCTAATTATTGTTTTGATTTCCTCTTCATTAGAGGTGACCTCACCCTTTTCATTTTTTATACTGGTAATTTGATTTTCTTCTTTCTTTTTTTTAATCAAATTGGCCAAAGGTTTGTCAATTTTATTGTTTTTTTCATAAAACCAGCTCTTTGTTTTATTTATTAATTCAATAGTTTTCTTGGTTTCAATTTTATTAATCTCTCCTTTGATTTTCAGTATTTCTAATTTGGTATTTAATTGGGGGTTTTCAATTTGCTCTTTTTCTAGCTTTTTCAGCTGTCTGCCCAGATCATTGATCTCCTCTTTCGCTATTTTATTCATGTAGGCATTTAGAGATATAAAACTTCCCCTAAGAACTGCTTTTGCTGCATCCCATAAGTTTTGGTATGTTGTTTCATTATTGTCATTCTCTTGAATGAAATTATTAATTGTTTCTCTGATTTGATCTTTGGCCCACTCACTCTTTAGAATTAAATTATTTAGTTTCCAATTAGTTTTTAGCTTATTTTCCCATGGTACTTTATTAAAAATGATTCTTATTGCATCATGATCTGAAAAGGATGCATTGACTACTTCTGCTTTTCTGCACTGGATTGTGAGGTTTTTATGCCCTAGTACATGGTCAATTTTTGAGTATGTGCCATGTACTTTTGAGAAGAAAGTGTATTCCTTTTTATCCCCATTCAGTTTTCTCCAGAGGTCTATCATATGTGCCTTTTCTAAAATTCTGTTTACCTCCTTAACTTTTTTCTTATTTATTTTGAGGTTAGATTTATCAAGTTCAGAAAGGGGGAGGTTGAGGTCTCCCAATATTATAGTTTTGCTGTCTATTTCTTCCTGTAACTCCCTTAACCTCTCCTCTAAGAATTTGTATGCCTTACCACTTGGTGCATATATGTTAAGCAATGATATTGCTTCATTGTTTATGGTGCCTTTTAGCAGGATATAATGTCCTTCCTTATCTCTTTTAATTAGATCTATCTTTACTTTTGCTTTGTCTGAGATTAGGATTGCTACACCTGCTTTTTTTACTTTAGCTGAGGCACAATATATTTTACTCCAGCCTTTTACCTTAATCCTATGTGTATCCCCCTGTTTCAGATGCGTTTCTTGTAAACAGCATATTGTAGGATTATGGTTTTTAATCCATTCTGCTATCTGCTTCTGTTTTGTGAGAATGTTCATCCCCTGCACGTTCAGGGTTATGATTTCTATCTGTGTCTTTTTCTCCATCCTAATTCCCCCTGTTTATGCTTTTATTTCTCCCTTTCCCCTTCTCCTCCCCAACAAAGTTTTGCTTTTGACCGCCGCTTTCCTCAGTTAACCCTCCCTCTTTATTCCCCTCCTTTATCTTACCGTTACCCACTTGCTACTTCTCCTCTTCCTTCTGCCCTCCCCCCTCCCTTTTTCCCTCCTTTCCCTCCCACTTCCCGTAGGACAAGTTAGATTTCTAAACTTATCAGAGTATGTTATTCCCTCCTTGAACTAGATCAGATGACAGTAAAGCTCAAATACTGCTCTTCTCCCTCCCTTCTTTCCCTCTATTATAATATGTTTTTTTGCCACTTCCTTTGGTGTAATTTACCCTTTTCTACAACCTCCTTACCACTTCTCTCATAGCCCTCCCTTTATATCTCTTATTTATATTTTATATCTTTACATCAGTTAATTTATACAGGCATTCACAACCTATGTATATCCCTTTCATTTGTCACAATAGTTGTACCATTCACAAGAATGACTTATATATGTATATGTATATATATATATATACATAAAAAACATACATAAGATGATATAATCCCACATAAAGATGTAAACAACCTAACCTTATTGGTTAATGAAGTTTGTGGGGTTTTTCCCCCTGGTTACCTTTTTATGTCTCTCTTGAGGTTTGTATTTGGAGATCAAATTTTCCATTGAGTTCTGGCCTTTTCATCAGGAAGGTCTGGAATTCCCCTATTTCATTGAATGTCCATCGCCTTGCCTGGAAAATTATGCTTAGTTTTGCTGGGTAGTTGATCCTTGGTTGTAGTCCCAGCTCCTTTGCCCTTCGGAATATCATATTCCAATTTCTCCTGTCTTTTAATGTGGAAGCTGAGAGATCCTGCATGATCCTGACTGTAGTTCCACGATATTTGAATTGCTTCTTTTTGGCTGCTTGCAGTATTTTCTCCTTGAGTTTATAGCTCTGAAATTTGGCTATAATATTTCTTGGTGTTTTCAGTTTGGGATCTCTTTCAGGGGGTGATCGGTGAATTCTTTCAACGACTATTTTGCCCTCTGGTTCTAGGACCTCTGGGCAGTTGTCTTTGATAATTTCTTCGAAGATACTGTCAAGGCTCCTTTTTTCATCGTGGATTTCCGGTAGACCAATAACTCTCAAATTGTCTCTCCTGGATCTATTTTCCAGGTCAGTTGTTTTGCCAATCAGATATTTCACATTTTTTTCTATTTTTTCATTCTTTACGTTTTGTTTTATTACTTCTTGATGCCTCATAGATTCATTAGCTTCTACTTGCTCAAGTCAAATTTTAAATGAGTTAGTGTTTACATTTTGCTTTTGAGCCTCCATTTTCAATTGGTTGATTTCACCTCTCAGCGTGTCCTTTTCTCTCTCTAGATTCTGAATCTCCATAGCCATTTCGCCAATCTTATTCTTTAGGGACTTTTCCATTTTTTCCATGTTTTCTTTTACCTCCCTAATTTGGTTTTTAAAATCCTCTTTTAGCTCTTCCAGCAGTGCTTTTTGGGCTGGAGACCAGATCATATTAGCTTTTGAGGTATCTGATGTATCTACCGTGTCATTGCTATCTTCTTCTATGTCGATATTTTGATCCTGCCTGTCTCCATAAAAAGAATCTATTGTCCTCGGTTTTTTTGTGTTCTTCTTCATGTTGGTTTGCCTTTTGCTGGCTTTACAACGAATTTCTATCTGTGGATCTCAGGGCTTTCTGTCCCAGCTTTCTTATTCTGGGGGTTGTGAGTCTAGAATTATAACCTTCAGTTTCCTGAGGTGTGGGGGAGGGGTCTGGCTCCCTGGCGTCTCACTCCCTGTGGGTGCTCTCCAGCACTTGCTTTTCAGCAATGGTCTCAGCTGTTTGTTGTTTGAGCTGATGACTGGCGCTTCCCCTGGGGGAGCAAGATTACGTCTGGGCTCCTGGCTTTGCCCCCTGCCGACTCTTCCCCTCTGGGACTAATGAGCTTCTAGTATTTGTCCTGTGAAGCCCCCGCTACTCTCTCCTCTGTTTCAGTTCTCTTTTTTTTTTTTCCCGAGGAATTATCTGGGTGAGGGGGGGAGGGGTTAGAGCCGGTTACCTGGCCATTGAGTCTTCCGGAAGTTCAAGAAGCCGAGTTCCTGCGTTTTGCAAGCGTGAGGGCTGGGTGTTTTCGCAGCTGGTGGCGTTGTGCTGCCTCTCGTCGCTCCCAGATACTGCCGTCCTGTGTTGGGAGGCCTGGGGATCTCTGCCGGTTTCGGGCGCCCAGCTTTCTCCCAGCCCGTCTCCCACGTGGATTTCCCGGCCAGCCGCTTCCGCCTTGGTCTGGAGCAGCTCCGCACACCGAGCACTCTCCGAGCCTGCAGGTTCGTTCCTCCGGCCTTTCAAACTCTCCCGGCTCGGAAATTTGCCCCACGCAGACTGCTCGCGGTTTCTGACTCTCTCAAATCTGCTCAAATTCACTTTTTTATGGGAATCTGACAGACCTTGTGAGAGAGGTCCGGTAAGAGGCTGCCTTCATGCGGCCATCTTGGCTCCGCCCCCCCTCAACTACCTTTTGTAACAAAGATTGACAAGAAAGAGGAAAAAGGAAGTTCATCAAAACAACCATGACATCAATCACATGTGACAGCACATACACTAGTAGATGTGTACTTAATGTTTATATAATGAGCAATAAATAAGTATTATTTTTGCTATTGTTGCTTTCTGATATGCACTATTGATTAGCATGGAACATAATATAGTAAAATCACATGCAGTTTCTGAAAAAAAAAGAAATATGGAAAATCAAAAAGCAATGGAGCATTGTTGGAACTGCATATTTCCTCCCAAGGTGACTATTTTGAATTGGACAGCAAACACTGAGATCTTTAGAATGTTAAATATTTATTTAGGAACCTACTTCATCACACTATGTATATATTGTAGAGAAGTGAATGTGAATGAGATCTGGAGACAAAATACTGGAATAAATATTACAAATTCTAAACTTCCTATCCCATTCTCACCATAGACTCAGTGGGTACTTTTGTGTGTGCATTCTCTGCCCCTGTCTAGCCATTTCCACACAGAAAGATCAAGAGACCTGTGCGTATAGTAGGTGAATCCATTCCCCACCTTCAACTCCTCACCCCCACTGAAGAATAGCCCACATAATCCAAAATATCAAAGAGAGTCAAAATATGAGAGAGAAAAACGGAGAAGAGAAAGGAAAATGAAAAGGAAGAGAAAGAAGGAAAAGAGGGAATTTTATCATTTATTTATTCAATTTAGCATAAATTTTGCTGTGATAGTCTCTCTTGACATCAGAACCAGAATAGAAAATAAAGTCTATTTGTTCTACCATACTGGGAATTAATTAGGAGAAAAAGTAACTAGGCATTTTGCCTGAATTAATGTAAATTTTCCTTCATTATCTCAACTGACCACACCTTTCCCTACAGGATAGTCAATGATACAGAAATGGAAATAACCTGAGTCCTTAACTAATCTGGTGATGGTGAGAGAGACCCCTTCTATTAAATATCCAAATCCAAAGTCCAGGTCACTCATTTACATCCAACTTCACTCTAGCCCCATTTATAAGAAGTGTGCTGTGCACCAGGAAAAAGAAAAACAACATAATCCTGCAAACAAATTCTCTGGCACTCAAGCTCATAGTCAGCGTGTTCCATGGCATTTACATAGTACCAAAAATCTCAGAAACCTAATATTGCCATCATTCTCTTACCCTTATTGACCATCAATGATAGAGCAGGCTTTCAAATGAGTATAAAATTAGCCAAACTCCTTTAACTGACTCTGAAATATCTGGTATTTAGTTTTTGCCATTGGAATTCCTTTCCTCAGAGAATGTTCAAACTCATCACAGAGAATGAATGAATTTCTTCCAAAAACACCTTCTCTTCCAGGCAGGTAAATATCATTACACAAAGGCAGGGGGGCGATGTATGCAAGATACAGCAAAGTCTGTTCAAAGCGCAGATGGAGCATTCCTGCTAGTGCTCACAGGTGCTGAGCTCAGGCACTGATGGCAAAGACAGTGTATTTCCATATACTCCACAGGATGTAAGCCAGATACTAAGGCTGTGCAGACCAGGCACTCAGACCTGGCAATATGTTTGTATGGAGCAGTGCCAAGTGAATAGCATTTTAGATGTGTGATCTGCTTTAGGAAGGGGAAGCCAAGACAGTAAGCACCCCTATGCATATCTAGGTCCTAAAAAAATGTATTAAGCCATGGGCCTAAAATAAATTCAGTACACACTGTCTTTCTTTCTGGTCCATTAACAAGTATTTGTTGAGTGCTTACTGTAGGCAGGGTACTGTGATACTTTCTACTCCCCCAAAGGACCTTAGAGTGTGGTTGGAGAGCTGAGTCAAAAAACATTTCCCTAAAAAAAAAAGTGTTTCCTTGATACTCTTAAAGTTTCTGTTTCTTAACCAAACGATATGCAAAATAATTTTTATGGGCATGAGGGAGGAGAGACAAATTATTTTGCATATCATCCAGAACTCAGGAGATCTGGATTCCAGTCTTGGCTTTGCCACTAACTGACTGTTTTTAGGATTTTAGATTTGAAAGGGAGCTCAGAAACCACATGGACCAGCTCCTCCTTAATTTATAGATGAGTATTTCAGTAATTTCTTCTCTGGAAGACACGCTTTGTTTACTTCATTAAATTGCTGCACACAACCTCAATTTAGCTGAAGACAAAGAATTGTGCAACCATACCCTGGTGGTGCTTAAAGAGACCTCAGAGGCAATCTAATACAATATTCTCATTTCAAAGATGAAGAAACTGAAGCCAAGGGAATCTGTGACTTGCCCAACAACACCTACATAGCTGATGGTAGAGTTGAGACTAGGACACTTGTCTACCTGACTTCCATTGCTCCTACTGCCACTAGATCACACTGCATATTGAAGAAATTTCACTGATCATATTATATGGAAAGGGCAGAGCCATAACTAGAGCGAGATGACCAGGGCTATGCCCTAGGGCGTTGAAATCATTACCTGTCTTCAGCAGCTAATAACAACTAACCTTAGCACCTCATTAACAAGTAAAATTACTTAAACTAGGAAGTTACCAAATGGTCCACTCTGACTCATTTGCCTGGGATACATTTTGCTGCTTGCCATTATCACCAGAATTGCTAGTAATAGCTCTGGGAAAGAGAAAGGAATCATGGTCCGGTAAAAAAAAAATGATGTATTGTTCCTCTAAGGTCATTTTTATATGGAGCAATTTCATAATGAAAAAGGTAGAAGTGTTTTGTGTAAAGGAAAAAAAAATTATCAATAATTAAAGCACACAAGGTGTTGGTATTGTTACAGATGAACATCTTTTATGCCAGAAAGGCATTAACATTGGATGTCTGATGTTCTTTTCTGGGAACTTACATCTGCTGGTGCGAGGAAAGTCTGGAACAAGTGATTGAACCAAGAGATTAAGCTAGCACCTCCATGCCCACCTTAAGGATGTGAGGCTCCTACATAGAGAGAATATGTAGGCATTACAAGACCTGTTACCAAAGCATTAAGAAGAGGGTTGGGAGACCAGGGTTTTAGGTGCAGTTTTATTGCCACTACACCTAGACATATGACCCTGGGTGACTTATTAACTTCTGTGCCTGTTTCCTAATAATAATGCCTGTCTATGTCATTCTTATATTTGTGAAATAACAGTTGTGAAAGAACTCTGAACATTTTTAAGACATCTTAAATAAATTAAAGGTTTACAAAAATAATGCAAGTGATGCCATCAAATTGAGACATAAGCAGTGCTGCCAAACAAAAGATGATCGTGGGGCTATTTATTCACATTTATTTTCAAAGGTAAACAAGTAATGCCTCCCAAATTGTCTCATTTTTCTGCTGCAGGCTTGAGATAAACCTTAAAAAATATATAAGCAAGGATCTTCAAATAGTCAGTACATGAAAACTCTTCTAGTAAAAGATTAGAGAAACTAATTCTCTTCTAGGTTAAGATATACTTGGCCATGCAAAGACTCTGGAAGCTTATCAGGCTTGATGCCTTAAAATAGTATCTGAATAGCTCCTGCATTTGACAGGACATTAAAGAACTGCAAGATACAGTAATTCTAAGTACTTGGCATAAATTGTTATAACCAAAAACTTGTTTTCGCCTCAAGATGTCATGGTGAAGGCTGTGATTTATCACGACCCAGGGATTCAGTCAAGGCTTATAAACTATTAATATTAAATAAGTAGGAAGTGCATTATAGCAATACACTTTCCCCAATGTCCTTTCATCGGTAGGACTGGGAATGCAATAAGTTACACTTGGATGTGGAGCTCTCCCTATCTCCAGCTCTGTATAGGTATGATCCCACCTACAAAATTCCACAGTCATTTGTGTGCCCGCTGTCACCTTCATTTGGCAAAACCAATGTTTCCTTATCTTTAACACTGGGACAGAGATAAAGGGGTCCCCACCTGCCCAAAAGATCCATAACCTTTTTCTCTTATTAAACATTCACTTTCCTTTTACCATATATTTGCAAATTGTATTCAGGGGTGTTGCTGAGTTGATATTAGTAAATAGGAAAAAAACAGGAGGGGGCTAAAGTAAAAGAAGGAAGAAAAAAGCACTGTAGTGTCTATTTTCCTCATCATGAGGAATGATCATCTGAGTGGTCTAAACAATTAATCAATTAATATTTAGTTAGTGCCTACTCTTTGCATTATGGTATTATAGAGATGTACAAGATGGTCTACTAGTTGGAGAATCAATCATATACATGTAAAAAAGGTAACCCACCATCCAAGGAAGTAGATGCCAAATGAGTAATCTATAAAGTGGGTGCTATAGGAGTTCAGAAGATGGTGTAATTAGTAACTTTGTCTTGGGCAGGTCAAGAATGGAGGAAGGAAGGACTTGAGTTGGGGCTTGAAGAGCATGTGGGATTCTAAAAGCCACTGATGGAAAGGTAGAGAGGAAGGTAGAAAGAGAGGGTATGCTCAATAGGAGAATGATGTGAGTAGAATCTAGGAAAAGCACAGAAGTTGGCTTCATGGATTATGAGGAGATAGCTTTGGCTAGAATTCATGTAGGGCAATATAAAAAAATAAGATGGGAAAACATACCATTAACGTTGATAAGTTGTGTTGTCTTTTGTACCTCTTTGAGGAAACAAAGGTTGTACAGCATGAGACTTTTTTTTTATAAATTATAGCTCAGTCTTCAGTCTTTTGGCAAACTGAGACATCCTGAGAGGCAGCATGACATCAGGGATAAAGAGCTAGTTTGGGAAGCAGGAAAAGCTGAATTTAAGTTCCAGCACTGACACGCACTGGCTATGTAACTCTGGGCAAGTCATTTACCTATTTACTGCCCAGGAAACTCTCTAAGATTATGAGATGCAGGAAAAGTGCCAACCTGCTTGTTAAAAAAAGTTTTCTCATCCAGTGAGTGCACAGTTCTAATCCCTTTCCCTATCCGTATGCAAACTGTTTCATTGTGGTGGAAGATCAGCAAATCACATCTTAATTCCTGTTACTTTTCACATTTTTTCCTATATAATTCTACATGATGTCCAGCACACTAAATGTGAAAAGCTAGCCTAACCAATTTGAGAAGCCAACAATGGACCCAAAACATCTTGCTAGACTCTTGATTGAGTGGTGGAACTTATATTTCCCTAGAGAAAATCTGATTGAACTGCAAGGGGTGAGGGTTCATTTCAAAGAGGTGAATTATAGGAGAAGCTTGGGGAAAAGAAAATACTTAGCGCATGCTGAGATGCCCCCATTCCCCCAACACTTCACCTACCAGGGTAAAGCAGTCCTTGTTCCTGATTTTAACCACTTCTGTTCCACATATCTAACTAAACCTGCAAACATGACCATAGTTAGAGCCACTCCCACTCCAATAACCAATGCAGTTAAATGAGAATTGAATGATGACTCAGGCAATACAAAGGTACCTTGTTGTTTATGGGCTTATAGTCACAAAGTGAACTTATAGTGAAGATTAGAGTTCAGCTAAGGAGACAAGGCAGAGGCAGATATCCATATAATGTGATGCATTATGTACTTAAAAAGATGATACATTCTGGAAAGAAAATTGCAATTATGGTAAGAAAGAGAATAAATTGTCTATGCTATTTGATCCAGAGATTCCACTGCTAACTATATACCCCAAGGAGGTCAAAGCCAAATGGAAAGGTTCCATATGTGATATTTAAAGCAGCATTATCTGTGGCAGCAAAGCTCTGAAAACCAAGCAAGGAATGGCTAAACAAAATATGGCAAAGGAACGTAAAAGAATATTAATTGGCCCTAAGAAAGGATTAACATAATTCAGAGAAGCATGAGGAAGCTTGTGTGAATGAAGCACTGTGAAACGAGGAAAACCCAGAAAACAATATGCAGAATGACTACAACAATGGGAATGGAAAGGAATGATAAAAGGAAGGTGAACACTGTGTACTAATAATGACCAAGTTTGTCTCTGAAGAGGTGAAGAAATGCTGTTACTATTTTTTTATCTTGAGCAAGACATCTGACCACCATGAGCCACAAAGTCCTCATGTGTAATGTGAGTGGTTGAACTAGATGGCTTCTGAGGTCCTTTTTAGCTCTGGATTATCCCATTATCCTAAGATCCTCCCTTTCCTCACTGCCTATACTATGAACTTCAATTAATGCTGACTAGTTTTGCCAAATTGCTTCCCCTTTCTTTTCCCTTCCCTTCCCTTTCTTTTCTTATAACAACAAGGCATGAGTAACTAGCTGGGGAAAGGAGAGGAATATATTTGCAAATAATGGTGATAAAAAAAGAGAAAAGTCAGCATTAGCATAGTTAAAATCGAATCAAATCAGTGGTACTAACAGTATTTGTTTTATCTTTTTGCATAAGAGCATAAGTAAATTAAGTAGCAAAGTTTTAGAAAGTGGGGATCAGCTTTTCCCACAATTTAAATCATCCCCTAAACCAGGCTTGCACAACATGTGGCACCAAAGGATTTCAGGAGGCTGTCACATGACCCACGGCAACCAACCACTGTCAATCTGTCTGTGACAACTACCCATAATCCTTTGGTGGGAAGCAGCCCATGGGCCGTAGGTTGTGCAGACCAGTCCTAAACTCTTCGTGTATCTTATGGATTCCATAAATTTGAAGAAAATTAAGGTCAATTCCCTTCAGTTGGGAGTACAGTGAATTGTGCTGGGAAGGGTATCAGACTAGGAGTTAAGAGACCCGTATTCTACTCTTCCCTTCCCATTATCTCATTGTAGGGTTGTAGGCAATGTACTTAGCCTTTCTAGTACTTGAATTTCTCATATGTAAAATGATGAGATTATACCAGATAATCTCTATAGTTTCTTCCTTTTGTGATATTGAATATAATTTGACAAGCATTCACTTATTGCTTTCTGTGTACAAGATGTAATTTATTTGCCACCTATTTAATTAGCACATTTTTGAGATTTTCTATCTGATGATCAAATAAACTCTCCATTAAACTCTCCATCAAACACTTTTAGGGCACTTTGATGTGTCCTTGAAGTGTTTGAAGAGTTTTCATATTTCAGTGGAAAGCAAAGCAAATAAATATCTTGAATTTGGATTAAATTGTGTTATTTGAAGGACGTCCCCATATTTTATCTTATCCAAGTTACAGATTAGCTTTCAGAGGGATGTAGAATAATTATTATGATCCCTTCTTTATAAGAAAGGGAACTGAAATGCAGAGATATTCATTTAAATTTAATAAACATTTAAGTTCCTTTTGTGAGATGCTAAAAAACACTATCTCTGTCTTCATGTGGGACAGAGAATGCAAATATACAAACTATGTGAAAAGTATATTACATAGAAACAAAATGCTAAGTAAGGGTTGTGGGGAGGACCTTATTGACTGGGTGGATTAGGGGGACTTCATGAAACAAGTGACATTTCAGTTGGGCTTTAGAAGTTAGGAGTTCAGCAGGCAAAGAAAGGGAACAAGGACATTCCTAGCATAAGATATGAACAAAGGATTGGAAGCGGGAAATCACAAGGCTTATTTTGGGGACAGGAATTAATACAGTCTGGCTGGAGCTTAGAGCATATAGAGGAGAGTGAAAGGAAAGAAACAGGGTATGAAGGCAGCATGGTAACACAGTATGCAATAACTTATATGCCAGGTAATGGAGATTAAACTTTCCCTAGCAGGCAGTAGTAAACCCCTAAGAATTCTGACAAGAACATTCATGAGGAATCCTGTCCATAATATATATATGATTGGGCTAGAGTAGAGGAGGAGTGGAGACAAGAAGAGCTGTTCAGAAACTGTTGCAAGAGTCCAGTTGGGTAAAATTGAGAGCCTACACTAGGGTGGTAACAGTGGAACTACAAAGAGGGGACATATGTGCCAGGGATTTATAGAGAGGAGAGTCAAAGTTAACACTGAGCTTTCCAACAGGGGAGATTGGATGAATAGTGAGTGGAGCTGAAGAAGGAAATGGAAAAGTCTTAAGAAGGCTGACTTGCTTAGATCAGAAAGTAGAATGATGTCTAGCATATAGCAAGCAAATTACAAATATTCACTTTTAAATTTTGAAATAGTTATGTGTTCCTATTGATTAGAGAAGTGCAAATCAAAACAACTCTTAGGTACCACATCTCACCTGTCAGATTGGCTAACATGACAAAACAGGAAAATCATAAATGCTGGAGAGGGTGTGGAAAATTTGGAACACTAAAGCATTGCTGGTGGAGTTGTGAACTGATTCAACCTTTCTGGAGAGCAATTTGGAACTTTGCCCAAAGGGCTATAAATATGTGCATACCCTTTGATCCAGCAATACCACTTCTAGGGCTGTATCCCAAAGAGACCATACAAGTGGGAAAAGGACTCATAAGTTCAAAAATATTTAAAGTAGCTCTTTTTGTGGTGGCAAAAAATTGGAAATCAAGGGGATGCCCATCAATTAGGAAATGGCTAAACAAGTTGCGGTATATGAATGCAATGGAATACTATTGTACTATAAGAAATGAGGAGCAGAAAGACTTATATGATGAGTGAGGGGAGCAGATCCAAGAGAACATTATCCACAATCACACACACATGGTATCTCTGATGACTAACTTTGATAGACTTGGCTCTTCTCAGCAATGCAATGTTCTAAAACAACTCCAAAAGACTCATCATGGAAAAGGGGATTCACATCTAGAGAAAGCACTGCAGAGTCTGAATGCTGACTGCAGCAAACTATTTGCTCTCTTTTATTTGTCTTCTTTTTGCTTCTACTTTCTCTTGGTTCATTCCATTGGCTGTGGTCCTTCTTTGCAACTCGACTATTGTGAAAATATGTTTAGTGTGAAGGTACATGTAGAGCCTACATAGGATTACATGCCATCTTGAGTGGGGAGGGGGTAGGAGAGGGAGGAGGAGAAAATTTGAAATTCAAAAACTTGAGGAATTGAATGTTGTAAACTAAAACTAAATTAATTAATAAAAAAGAAATAGTTATGTATTCTTGGATAAGTCACCTACTGTCAATCGGCCTGAGTTTTTCTTATCTGTAAAAAGAAAAGATGGGACCAAGTACTTCCATCTTCTAAGGTCATTTGAACCTACAGTTCTGACTTCAAGCTCAGAGCCTGTAAGTTCTCACATCACTTACATGCCAGTCAGGCTGCAAGGTGATGAAATTGCCTCAGCTGACTGAATAAATTAAAATACACACTTATTCTCACATACAACCTCCTTTTTTCCTTAGACTTTCTTTGTTACCCTGGAATAGAAAGTGGTACCTTCTGCTGACATAAAACAAAAAATGGCCTCCAAGTGAACAGTTTACAGTCTTTTTGTTCATATAGCAATTTGCATTCATACTATAAACCATCCTCAGGAATGATTTTGTGTTCAAAAGCATAAACTTGACCTCTCTGTACTTCCCCCAGAGTGTTTCAGGGTTTTCTAAGTATTCCCATGGGCTAAAAATAAGGTGAACAATGACAGCACTTTTAAAGATGTACCCATTGAGGTCAAGCCATTTTCTACTTCTCTAGGGCTGCTTCTGTTTAAGGCACTTCAAATAGTGGAATGCTGAAGAAAGGAAGGGAGATAATGGTGGGAATATGCCAGAACAGCTACCTGCTAAGTAGTCATTGGCTCCTTGATGCTTTATAACAGAAAGAAATATTCCTACTCCTAATTCTCCCAATCCCTACTCATGATTTATTTTCAACTCCCTGGTTTTGTTCACATTGTTCCTCTTTCTCTACTTATCCAAATCCTATTCATTTTTTGAGCCTCACTTCTTCCCCTCCTTCTAACCCACATTGGTCTTCCTCTTCTCTCAAATACTTTTCAAAATATAGTCTGAACACTTTAGAGGCAGTTGGTTGATTACAAAGTGCCATAAAATTTAGCTCCTGATTCTACAATGTTTTTATGTTGCTCTCTATTTGTTTCATAAATGTTATCCTTGTCTCTGTAACAAGAACAGGAGATCTGAGAGGGTAGGAACCATATATTATTCCTTTTCTGTATTCTTCACACATACACAGTAGAATGTAAACTCTTGGAGAATTGAGAGGGTTTTACTTCTTGCCTTTGTATCCCTGGCACGTCATGTAATGACTAGCACAAAGTAGATATTTATAAATGTTGGATAAATTGAATTAAATTGGACTGAATAACTATTCTGAATTTGTAGTAGATGCTTCATGAAAAGGATATGGTTAGAGAAAGGTAAACAACCTGAACAGAAATTAGAGTTGGAAACAAGAATGTTCTGCTAAAGTAGCACTACATGAACTGTGGGTAGGAGTTTTTTTTTTTTGTTTTTGTTCTTTTAATGGACTGAAAATCATCCATTAGGACCATAGAACATACAGGCAATGTTTATTTCGGGCAAAAAAATGTTATATCTACCAAACTTGGGGGGAATAGGGGTGATATTGAATAACTCTGAGCTCTAATAGTATAGATCTAAAGTTGAGAGGGACCTTACAGGTCATGTAGTCCAACTCCCTTATAATATATATGATGAAACTGAAGCGCAAAGGTCATGTGATTTGCTCCAGGTTGCAAAGGTAAACACATCAGAGGTAAACTTGAACAGAGGCCTTCTGACTTCAGTCTTAGCTGTTTTCACTATACTTCTTGCCAGGCATATGCTCACTTCTTAAGGATGGATTGACTAACATTCATACTTGGCTTTTTATCATATGGAATGACTTTGTTTTAGGGGACATGACTTTCCCCACCCCCCCATTGTCATTTAACTTTTAACCATCTTCCTCTATAGGTGGAAGGCTATGTTCTCCACTGTGGATTCATGGAAGAATGCAAAGGTCCCTTCTCTTCAGAGACTATTGATCTAGTTGAGGAAAAAGACCACCTACAAGGAAAGATAAATAATAACCAGAGGAAGCACAGGCTAAGAACCAAATGAGTGCAAATGCTTGATATAGATCAGTGCTACAGGAATTTAGAGCCAGTAGTACATCTAAATCCATGTCTCAGCTCCCCATAATAGGCTTCTCTGTTATTATAATTCCCCCAACTGTAATCAATTGAATTATTTCACTTTTCAGCGACATTGTCTTCTGTTATTTTACTTGGACAATTTTCCGTGTAGAAAACAGATGTTCATTTGCCTAAGTAGGGAAACGACGGTGCTTCTGTCATGGGAAGGAAAACAAGAGAGGATCATAGGAGTTGCTACAGTATGATCTGGAACTGGCCTTTATTTCAGTCTGCATATTCATTCTTCTTGCAAATTCCTTTTTAAAAAAATACAGCATAACATTATTCAGTCTAGGGGTATAGAGATGTTTAAATATTAACTATGCAATACAGTCTTTGTGTTTAATAAACACTGCAAACTTATGGGGAAGCAAATTTGCTTTTTATAAACATCGAAGCTGGCAGGCACATTTTTTTCTGGCAATAAGCTATGAAAAACTCTTCTCACTTCCATGTTCATTCACAACACGGCAGGAGCTGAATGAAGCTGAGAGTACAGCTTCCTGGGGGTGTTTGCAATCGAGATTGACACTAGAGCAGCAAGGAAAACATGGGAAATCAGAGGAGAATAAAAGAGCTTCTTGGAAGTCCAAGAAAACACAAGTGTACATCAAGCATGCTTACTGGATGGGACTGAGCTGGGCCGGCTGAACTCATAGATGGAGGAAGAAACAGCCTAGTAATGAAATGAACCCTTCTCCTCTCTCTCTCAGGGCCATATGCATGGTAATCTTCTATTCTAATTGTAGAATAAAATGCTTTGTCATCTGTTATCTGTTATAGATATTTTGGGCATCTATTACCTACTTTATAATTTTATTGCCTTGCCTTTGGGATGCAGCCTGGTAAATATTTATTTCAAACATATAATTTATATTATATATTTTAAAATATCACATATATTGTATAATGTACATATAAATCACACACACATATGTACACATACATACATATACATTAAATACAAGCTCTTACCCAAAGCCAGGGCTTTAAAATTGCAAAATGAGAGCCTGAGTTCAAATCCCACCTTTAATGAATACTTTCTTTATGACCTTGTGCAATTCACTTAAGTTCCCTGGGCTTTAGTTTGCTGATGTACGATGAGGGGGCTTATAATAAAAAATATAGGAGGTCCCTTTCAGCTCTATAATCTGTGTGTGTGTTTCATATATCTATCTACATAGATGTATAGATATTTCGTTTGCACATATGCATATATAAATCTGGGAGAGGAATATCTAAGCTGTCCTTAACATCTGATCCTGAAATAGTTTATCAGATCCTCTTTGATCACATAGAAAAGGATCTGAAGGAATTCGATATAGGTCAAGTTAATTTTGATGTGGGTAGAGGGAAACAGACAGAAGACATGTGGATCACAGAGAATTACATGGGATGAGTACCAGTGTGGAACACAGCATGCAGAGTTCAGCATGGCTGGCTCTAAGATCTAAAAGGTTGGATGTAGAGTGTCAAAAGGGAAGAAGAGATCCAAAAATTTGTTTCAACAATTTCACAATTTCATTCCAGTGCTTGCCCTGAAACTCATCAGTAAAGTCCTAAAAGTTGCTTTGATGAAATGAGATATTTATAAAGGGCTCAGTAAAGTGCCTGACACATAGTAGGAACTACATAAATGCTAGTTGTTGTTTTATTATTATTATTATTATTATTATTATTATTATTATTATTATTATTATTATATAGTATAAGATATACTGCCCTGTATGTAAATATATGAGAAAGAGTCATCATACTTAGCCCAGAAAAACTATTTGGAAATCTGAGCAACCACGTAGACATGAGCAAGGCCAACCCCAGGAGAAACCTTAAAAGTAAATGAATTCTGTGTTTAGTGCCCCCAGCTTCCCACTTAAATATCTCCTTCTCTACTCTTTTGTATATTATTAAACATTCAAACAAGCATTAACAAATCCCTCCTAAGTGCCCAGCACCGTGCTAAGTACTAGCGATAAAAAGACAAAAAAAAATTCCTTACCCTCATGGAGTTTAAGTTCTAAGACCAGAAGACATCAAGTATACAATAAAACAAATAAAGGCGAGGCCATTTGGGAGGAAGAGTACTAGTCATTGGTGTGGGGTGGGGATATCAGAAAAGGCACAGAAGGCAGTGCCTGAGCTTCATCTTGACACTACAGATGGATTCTATGATGCTTTGCTCCCCCTGACATGGAATTAGTAGCTAAATGGTGTAGCGGACATTCTGCCAAGAGTCAAAAAGACCTGAACTCAAATTCTGCCTCAGACACTTACTAGCTGTGTGACCCTGGGAAAGTCATGTCACTTGTCTGCCTCAGTTTCCTTAATTATAAAAGAAGGACCATAATATCACCTACCTCCCATGGTCATTGTGAAGATCAAATAATATATTTGCTAAGTGCCAGGCGCACAGTAGGTCCCTACTACTTATTTCCTTCCTTCTTTCCCATACTAGTTATCATATTGCTCTCTTTCCTCCCATCCTATGAGAACTTGCTCTTAGGAAATTATCTCTTTTTTTAGTCATTTATATCTTAGTGTGAAGGCAAGCATCTCTGTCAAGCATCAGGGACAGAGTTAAACCTTCTCTCTTACTGTGAAATAAGTGACAGTATTACCTGATAAAAGAATTTTAGTCATCACCTAGCAGATGGAGAGATTATTTTTGGTACTCTGGGAGATGATAAAATCATACTATATTAAGAGCTGGGGATTGTACTGTTGAGGATGCCCCTTCTGTTTGTTTTTCTGCTGAACTGGATCACCCAGTCTGACAGTGCTCATTTGGATTTCATTGGACACTCATACACTTATAACACCTATAGAAAGTTACCTTGTTAAAGGAAGAGGTGTCTATGACCTTGTCCTGTGTTAAAAGGTACACACAAAACTCCTGAGAAAACCTATCAATAGAGAAGCCTGTTAGCAAACAAAAGGTGTCTATGTGAGAATTGCATTCATTCACGCTCTCTCCCCATCCTATAGCCATTGGAGTTGAACTCTGCTCAGGATCAGAGAATCATAGCACTACCAGAGTACTGCAGAGGTCATCTGATCCATTCCTCTGCTTCAGACAAAACTACTTAACCTATTATAGATATAAAAGTATTCATGAATTTTTTATATGTAGAGAAAAAGAGCCAGTGAATCCACTACTTCCTTCCATTGTCCTTTCTGGCCAGTATTCGGGGCAAAAAAAAAAAACCCTCACTTTGGCCAGGTTTACATTTCTTATGCTAAAACTCTCTGGTCTGTGCTCAATGGAGGTATAAAACCTTGGCCACTGGGTTCAGATTTCTCAAAGGCTGCAGCCACATCAAAGAAGCCCTTTTTCAAATTGCTCAGCTGACCCTGTTGTGGGTTGGCTTAAGCAACAGGAGCTGGGAAATGTGCCCTTGCTTCTAGGGGAGAAGGTGGAGATTTGGCTCTTCCTGTTTATCCACAAAACCAGAAAGATCCAAATTATAGGGGTTCTTGTGGGAATTTCCCTGGCCTGACAGTGGAATCGGCAGCAGTTCATTGTGTGAATGTGGATTCCAGGTCAGGATTGTAAGGGGAAAATTATTCAAAACATATAACCACATGGCTTAAGGGAAGTCCCATTTACTGGAGGCACAGGTACCTGGCAGCCTTGCCTTCACGTTGGAGTTCACTCAGGCTGGGGCTGGCCAGGGAACTAATTAATTTGTTTAATTGCTCTCAAGGAAGAAAGGAAGCCATGTTGCTCCCTGCAGCTCGTTCTCCAATCACTCACTGGTCTTGGGTGCAAAGTAGAACCCTGAAGTAGCCATGATGGTTGGTTTTTGGCAAAATACAGACGTAATTTCTTTCTATAAACTGATATTTAAAAGCCCTAACATGATCACTTGTTCTTGTTTTGTTCTTAAAAGAGAGTATAATGGAAAGAGCTGGCTTCAGAACTAAGACTTGGATTGAGGTACCAACTCTAACACATGTTGGCTCTGTGACCCCTAGGCAAATCACTTAACCTCCTACCCCTCTAGGTTACTCTCTAAGATTCTAAGTTGCAGAGAAGGTGCTGACCTTCATTGATGGAGGGAATTTCCTCATCTGGAACTTCCCTGCACCTGGAAAATTGGAGGCCCAAGCCCTGTCCCTATCCTCCTGACTCTTACAAAAGCCTCATAAGGTAAGCAGAGCTGTTAGCATTATTCTGCTTTCATAAGGAAGGAAACTGAGACATTAAGTCACAGAGAAAACCACTTTCAAAGTCAGAACTCCTAGGCCAGTGATCATTTATCTGTATCACACTGTAGCATGTGTGAATGTTATCTCTACTGAGGGGAATTACTTAAAGGTGAAACAGCTCTGGACTCAGTCTTCTTTTGTGGTTAGCCTATGCTTAAATTGATTTCTTGGGATTTTTTTTGGTAACTTGCCACTTCATTTTTGAATTATTTCTGTGTTCTTCCATCTCCAGGCTTCATGGCTAACTCTGAAATGCTTGGAAGGAAGGCAGTAGCAAAACCTTGACTCCTACAAGTTATAGGCAAGTTCCTTATTTCGATGACATATGGGCTAGTCCTCTTTTAGGGGAAATACACTCTCGAAAGAAGACAGTCCTTGACCTCATGGACCTTATGATCTAGTAGGAAGATTGGATATAAACACTAATAACTGTGATACATGTTACTACATAAGAATATTGAGGATACATGAAATAAAATATTATACAAGATGTCCAAGAGAAAGACTGTTAACCTACTTGGGTGGGGGGGTGGGGTGAGATCATGGAAAATTTCCTGGAGAAAGAGATATTTGAGATGGACTTTCATGGGTAAAGAGAATTTCCAGAAGAGAAAAGGGAAAGTAAAGCTATTTTATGAATAGGGTAACCAATGAACAAAAGAACAGCAATGGAAATAATATAGTGGATTTGGGACAGGGAGAGAAGACAGAGAGGAATCCAGTTTGGCAATAGTATACATCATATGGAATAATAAGAGATACGATTAGGAGGGTAAGATGTTAGATTTCAGAAGGCCCAGAAACACAGGAAAAAGAATTTGAACTCTTTGGGGAAAATAATAGGGAAATACTAATTATTGGTGAGCATGAGATAGGAGGTAAGTCCAAGGTCCCTTCACTCCTTGACCTTTATAGGCGAGAACCAGCCTGGCCAATGGAGCATCTCTAGGACAGAGAGAACAAGCAGGAAGGTTTGCTTACTTGACATATAACTGCTGGCTCTAATAATGTTGCATAGATGTCGAAGAAGTTGGCAACTCTAGCAAAATTGTTGGCTCCAGATAACTGTCAACCAACTCCTATTTTCAGTGGAGTGATACTTGTAACATATTTATGTTTCCTGTGATGTCCACAGGCCCCCTTTCTCAATGTTTTCTTTCTTGTCCACAGGGGCTAATCGACTCCAAAGGTTCCCTAATCCAAATATTATATATGTATGTATGCATATATATGCATATATATATATGCACATATATTCTCCATATAGTATGATATAATCCACACAATATAATCTGGAAGTCTGGTCTTGGGGTGGGGAGAGTCCTCCTCTTAGCTATATAAATGCAAAGAAAAAGAAGACAAATGGAATTTAAAAAGCCTAGTTATTACATGCAAAATTCTAAATACTGGTCCTCCTTTTACTACAACTGCCTCCTGTGGCTTGCCAAACTCTGGGGTTGATACGAACTCCTTCTCTGCTTTTGTTGTGCTGTTGCATACCTACGATATCACTGCAGCACACTGCAGTCCCTCTATCACTCTAGTGTGGCAACTATTCTGTAATTTGTAGTCTTGCCTGTGGCACCGAAAAAGTAAGTGACTTTCCTAGGGTCATTTAGCCAATATATGTCCAAGTTAAGACTTAAAACTCACATCCATATAAAATTTTTACAAGTTTCTATTAGTAATTTTTAATGACTCTTCTAGTTTTAAAATGCAATGAAATCTTAAGTGTTTGTGAGGCTCACAGAATTGCAGACTGTGTGCTGGAAAAGATTTCAGAAATCAACTTGCTCATTTTATACATGAGGAAACCGGGGCTCAGAGGAGTCAAGTAACAGGTTATAAAGAGGAGAGCTATTATTTGAACCCAAGTCCTTTGACTCCAAATTCAATGCTCCTTCCACTGACTTGCCAGATTCTGATAACATTGTAAATAGCTTCCTTAACCTGCTGGAACCACAACTTTGTCTTCAGAAATATCCAAGTTTCTTCACATCCTTCTATTACCAATCCTATCTGGGCCAAGATAGTAGGTTACAGTTTTCCAAGAGAAGAAAACTACATGTTTTTGCTTATGTGTCCACACCCAAGATGCTCCTTCTGCTTGGAAAGATGAAACAGCTAGGTAGGTGTCAGCCTTTGGAGATTTAAACTGAGGAGAGCTACCTGTGTTCATGCTATAATTTTTCCCCTTCTGAGCCCTTTTAATGTATTCTGCAGGCATCAACTGGGCAAGAGTTTTCTTCATTTTAGCTCTTTTGTGTTCTCTTTAAAAATAGCCATTATGAATTATCAGGGCTTGAGGAAATGGAATGGTCCCTCTAGATCATTACCTCACATCTCGCCTCTCGAAGCCTTCAAACCATGTTCTGTCATTTTTATGCTGCTTTTGGAAAGCAGAAGAAAGAAAAAAGGAAATATCTGTGGAAGGAAGGATGGAAGGGAGGGAGGGAAGAAGGAATAAAGGATATGGAAAGCAGAGAAAAAAGGAAGGTGAGAAGGACTCACTCTAGCATTGTTTGGACCCATTTAGGAGTGAGGTAACAGGAATACCACCAGCCAAAAAGCACCTAAACTTTCTTATCCATCCAAGCATAAGCAATAATCAATATTTAGTATATTTGAATATTGGCATCAAGGAATGTGCTACAGTGATTCTCTGGATCTGCTCTGTGACCCATGGATTTCCTTTAAAATTCAAATTCAATAAGCAAATTGAACCTGGGAAAATTATATGGCCAGGTTTTTTTAACCAAGTCTTCAACTGCGGCACAGATGACATAAAACAACAGATAGCTCAAAAGTCTTTTACACCTAATTTTTGAATATGTTATATGATTTTTCAAAAGGTTATACATTTTCCTGTGTAATTTTATATTGTTGCTGTTGTTGTTCACTCATTTCAGTCATGTCCAACACTTCATGATCCCATTTGGGGTTTTCTTGGCAAAGATACTGTAGTGGCTTGCCATTTCCTTTTCCAGCTCATTTTTACAGATAAGGAAATTGAGGCAAACAGGGTTAAGTGACTTGCTCAGAGTCACATAGATAATAAATGTCTGAGGCCAGATTTGAGCTCAGGAAGATGAGTCTTCCTGACTTTGGGCCAGGCACTTTATCCACTGTACCCCCTAATTTTATATTAAGTCAATACTCAAATAAGTTGATGCCACTTGATACCAGCCAATAGGTTTCACAGTAGAGGGGAAGTTAAGCCAACACAGAATTTAGTTAGTACTTACTATGTGCCAGATACTGTGCGAAGCACTGGGGACAAAAATAGAAGCAAAAAGACTGACAATCTCTACCCTCAAGGGACATATATTTTTACAGGGGAAGACAACATGTAAAAGGAAGCTGAAAAGCAAGGGGAGGGGAGGAAGCCTCACTGTGGTAAAGGCAGGAGAAAGAACGATGCGTGTTCTGGGCCTTTCCTCAAAACAGAGATTCTAGGGGGATCTCACCAATGGGAGAAGGGGGCTGCAGGGGCACTGAAAGGAGTAATTTGAATCAGAGTGGTAAAGGGTCTTTGAATGAAAGAAATTGCCACAGGTAACCCACCAAGTGGGTAAAATGCACTTGGATAACTGAGAGTTAGGTGTAAACAAATCAAATTTGGAGTATTAATTCTTCTTAGCAAGAGCCATGACTAACAGAAACTGTACTTGATAAAATAAAAGGAGCATAAAATAGTTGGCTTAAATATCACCTCTAGAAACCTGCTTCTGAGAATATCTTATTCCATTATGAGGTTGATGGCTTTGTGGGGGCCGAGGGGTAATTTTCCAAAATGCATAAACTACAGTAATTTCATCAATTTAAAGATGTGGCTTCTGACTCTAAAGGAATAGAAAAAGAAGGGTTAAGGAAATACTTTCTCCAAATCTAACATCTCATAATAACTTTATCCACCTCATCGCCACAGAAGACAATTTTTCAGCTAGGTTGCACAGGTGTATCCCGCTCTTTCCAAGGGCATCTTCTCACAAAAAGAGAGAAATATCTGATCTGCAATGGACACAAATACCCTTTTAACACCCAAAATATTTCAAAACCAACATAAATACCTAAACAATCACAGAAGCTTAAAAAAGTCCTCTTCAGACTTTCTTCACACCTAGTAATCAAGCCCATCAAAGTTTTGGGAACCTAGGATAGCTCTGGCTAATTAGTTATGAGAGTTTATACAGTGGAAAAGCAACTGCTCTTTAAACACTATTGACTTCCCTAATGACTCCATTGGGTTTTGTCAATCAAATAGATTGTATTTGCTTTTCCAGCAATTTCACTGCTATCCTGCTTGAGAATGTCAAAGGGAGAAAAGAAAAGTGTCTTGATTCAGAATGCCTCTGGAGACTTCCAGAAAATAGCTTGTGAGCTTAATGTTTCCCTTGCAACCAAATTTCTTTACCCAGGAGAGGGAGAAGGAAAGGGAAAAAGCAAATAATAAGTGCCTACTGTGTGTTAGGTATTATGCTGAGTCCTTTACAAATATTATCTCATGTGATGCCCATGGCAACCCTTGGAGGTAGGTGCTATTATTATGTGATTATTATTATGATCCTCATTTTTAGGGTTGAGGAAATTGAGGCGGACAGGTGAAGTGACATTCCCCGAGTCACACAGCTAGCAGTTGTCTGAGATTGGATTAAAAATCAGGTCTTCTAGACTCTAGGTCCAGCACTCTATCTGTTGGGCCAATTAGCTCCTATGAGACTTGGAAGCTACTGTGATGTATATTAGCATCACTGGTGCTTCCCCATATTAGCTTATAGATGATTGGGATATGATAGTATATATGCTTCTCTTTTACAGCATAAACTTTACAAAAGAGAAAAACTATACAGTATTAGTCGACCAGTATTTATTAAGCACCCACCTGGTTTTCATACTACTAGACTATGGGTTTTTATTTTATATGCCATTGTACATTAACTAGAAGATTCTGGGCTTTGAGTCAATATTCATTGATAATGTCTGAAGAATGATATCAACTCCAGCATAATAGATCTGGATCCTTAGATGCCTTTTCCGAGCCACGGAAAAGTAATGTGTTGTCAGAAATGATATCATGCCACCTCTTCCTGAACATTTTTTGTTCTGATGGTACTGGGAACAACTTAAGTGATAAACAGCTGAGAAAAATGCATTTCATTAAAAAATGTAATAGCTTTTCATTACTAGATTGTACAAATCAATAAAAAATACTAAACATATGCAGTCATTAATCTATAACAAAAGTGTACTTTTTTTATTTAAGGCTTCAGACTTTTCAATTAACAGGATTTATTCAGGCAAACAACATGCATATATATCCTCCAGTGATCTCACAAGGCATAATTAGGCAGCCTATAGACTTTGGTCATTTCTAAGGGAAGAGTTTGCTGGGTCACTCAATTATTTTGTGTATAGGGTGGGCAGTGTGGTATGATTTCTCTAGTTCTCTATTACTGATATATAAGAATAGAAAACCAAAATGGAGGAGATGGGGCAGTCATGCTAGAGCAGGAGCAATATTCTCTTTGGAGAGTACAAAGTTCACACGATGCCTACTTCTAATTTTCAACTCACCTATTCAGCTCTTGACTAAATACAAAATTAGCTTTAAAGAGAAATTTCTCCCAATCCTCTAATAAACCCATTGTTGCTCTGATCTCTCCACCTACTATAAAAATCATGTTTACTATGATTTGCCTGCATCTTACCTACTCATTCTCTCCAACTCTAAAATTTTCAGTGATTTCTCAAGTGAATTTCAACACCCACTATATAAGCCAGAACAGATATATGGAATCTGGTTGATTCCTTCAGTAAGTATTAAGCCAAAAAAGGATAAGGAATAAACCTAATCCCTGGATTTGAGAAGCTTCTGTGCTAATCACAGTCATGTCTATGCATAGAGTGAAATTTATACTTTGATAGGCAGGAAAAAACATATAGGCCAAGAAGAAAAAAAAATCCTTACTGCTCAGGGCTGTTTACTCAATGACATCTGTTCTTCTCTATGATGTGAAAATCATCTTCCTAAATTCATTGAAGACCCTGAGTAAGGCTCATCTTTACAGCTTTGGTATAAGACTCCTCTGTTTCCTGGATCTTCTCTATTAAATAGAATAACTGGCTTATCCCTGTTCCATTATAAATCTTGTTTTATACAAATATAAGTCATTATCACAATCATTACTTCTGTATTTATATTATCTGTTTCTTCTAGGAGAAATTTTAAGAAATTGGATCTGTTTGATCTATACTAAAATCTTCTTAAACATCTAAGGAAGGAAATATATCTGAATGCCTCCTTTGCCAAAGTGAGGGGTCCAGGAGCATCGATAAGGACTAATTACATTTTGTATTCACTATCCTACATCCTCCACTATTTAATATACATTTATAAACATAAAATCCTACCAAAAAGTCAAGAGCAGCCTAGGAGAGGAAAAGTGACAAAAAGGAAACATGCAAAGAAGAAAGGGCAATTCAAACCCTCTGACTCGATGACAGAATATGATTTATTAAAAAACAAAAAGAAAACACTGAGACTAGAGTCCAATGACTCAGGCGCCATTCTTGGCTTTACTGCTTTCTACCTGTATGATAGTGGGAAAGCCATTTAACTTCTTTGGGGACTAATTTTCTCTTTCATTTCTGGACAATTGTAGTGTTTATTTCTTGACTCAATAGTTCTAAAATTTGCCTATAATGGTCCCTGGAGTTTTTATTTTGGGATCTCTTTCCTGAGGTGATCAGTGGATTCTTTTGATCCCTATTTTGCCCTCTGGTTCCAGGACATCAGGAAAGTTTTCCTTGATAATTTCTGGAAATATGCTGTCCAGGTCCTCCTTTTGAAAATGGCTTTCAGATAGTCCAGTGATTCTTATATTGTCTGTCCTGGATCTATTTTCCAGGTCAATTGTTGTTCCCCTGAGGTATTTTACCTTTTCTTCCATTTTTTCATTCTTTTGAATTTGTTTCATTGATTCTTGATGCCTCATAGAATCATTGGCTTCCACTTGCCCAATTCTCACTTTTAAGGTGTTGTTTTCCTCAATTAGCTTTTGCAGCTTCTTTTCTATTTGACCAACTTTTTAAGGAGTTGTTTTCTTCAGTGGATTTTTGTATTTCCTTTTCATTTTCTCAATTACTTTTTAAGCAGTTTTCCAAGCTGTTGACTCTTTTTTCATAATTCTCTTGCATCACTCTCATTTCTTTTCCCAGTTTTTCTTCTACCTCTTTTATACGATTTTTAAGTTCTTTTTGAGCTCTTCCATGAGTACTTTTTGGGCTTGAGACCACTTCCCATTTTTCTTTGGGGTTTTGCCATAGGTGTTTAGACATTGTTGTGCTCTTCAGAGTTTGTGTCTTGATCTTTCCATTCATCATAATAACTTTCTATGGTCAGACTATTTTTTTGTTGTTATTTTGCTCATTTTTGGGGTGGGGTGCCTTTTTTCCTTTCTTTTAAATTTGAGCTCTGCACCCAGGGTGGAAGGAGGTACTATCTCAAGTTTCTTGTGCCTACCTGGTGTAGTGCTGATGTTGCCCTGAGGCCCCTAGGGGACCTTTCTGTCTGGTGCTGTGCTGAGGGGGTGAGGTGGGGGGTGACTAGCACTGCTGGAGGCCCTAGGGGTCTGACAGCTTACCGGGGACTGAGTTCGGGTCCTAGACATAATGTCTGGCATGTGCCAAGGTATGTGTGATGTTTCTGCATATCTCTGGGGATACACTGAAGTAAATGGAGGTCTGGCCTACTTTCTTGTCATGCTGGAGGATGTCTCTTTGCTCTGGGCTGTGCTGAAGCATGTCAGTTTCATAGCTGAAGTCAGCTGGTTTCTGTGGCTGGGTGAAGGCATGTGAGGGGTCCTGGTGCTGGGTTTGCCTGCTTCACCACACTATGGTTCAGAGTCTGGTTTGCTGAGGTGGGGCTTGCTGCTGGTTTACTGGTATACTTCCTGTCCTGGAATGTGCTACCTTTTATCTGATTGAGATGGACCTTGCTTGCCAATCTAAGTTTCTTGGGCTAAAAGATTATTTCACCCTGTCTTTTTGCTCATTCTGCTGCCCCAGGATTTGTTTGGAGGTGCTATTTTATGGTTGTTTGGAGGTGACTATGGGAGAGTTACCGTGATTTACTGCTTACTCTGCCATCTTGGCTCCCAGAAGTCCCTACTTTTCTCTTTTGTAAGGTTATAGAGTTGAATTAGATCAAGCATTCTGAACTTAGGAGCCATGAAAAGATTTCAGAAGATCATTTAACTTGCATGGAAAAAAGTACCTTTATTTCTACTTTAAAAATCTAGCATCTCCTTCTATTATGATTTTTTAAAAATAATCAATATTTTAAAAGGGGGTCCATAGGCCTCACCAGACTGACAAAGGTATCCATGACACACAAAAATTGTTAAGAATCCACAGACTAGATGATACCTTTTAAATTCTAAATTTTAAGTTGAGAAGAGGGATGACAATTATGGGCAGACAGTCTCAGTTATTTTTAACATCAAGTAGCAATACCCCCTCAGCTATGTGGCCTCCAATTAGAGCATTCTCTAAACTCTAAAAAACAAGGCCTAGGGTGACTTTTAAACACAATCTCATACAATTCAGAAGCTAAAATGTATGATAATAAGATATGTCTCTTCAGGGAAATATTTATCTAGTAGAGCTGATCTCAAGCAGGCTAAATTCTAACTTTTTTCCTTAAAATGCTTTGCAAGTGTTAAAATACCACATATTGATTATTATTATCACTATCCTGTAGTTCTCATATTTTATGAGGTTTGGAAGGGAAAAGTTCAAAAGTAAGGGGTTTTCCTGTAGAAAAATGCACAGGTAGGTAAAACAGTTTTATAGTTGAATAAAAGTACAGGGGTGTTAGCTCATCCTCTGTAATCTCACTGAAAGCATACTCACTAACACTCCATGGCCAGGCAGGACAACAGGGACAACATACATCATTTTCTGTTCCAACAAGATTTTGACGGATTTTTCTATGCCTCTATATTTTTAAAGCCTTTTGTTCAATGAAGCTTGGAGATTATGAAAGTTTGCCACGTTTAAAAAAATTGATCTATAAAAGATTTAAGAGTAATGTAATATCCAGGTAATTATAAGAAGCAACTTGATCTATGATGGTGGTCTAATTTTAATAGAGTTTACTGTTTGAATTCTCCATAATATTTTGAGTCCTGTGTTTTTAGTATAGAAATATGCTTCTCAGTCCATGAAAGATAAAGAGCTTCAATGTATTATTCTAACCAAGAGTTTAAATCATATATTACTATTATAATTTTCTCCTACCTACTAGGCAAACCAAAAATCATTTTGTAGGGAACTGAATAACATTCCTGACATATTTAAGTTACTCTTCTTTGGGACTAAAGTGCCCTTCAGGGTGATGGTCCAAACCAGGTTTCCATATCTAGGAATCAGGAACCCAAACCCCCAGGGAATAGGAGGTTTGGGAACAAAGGTTTTTTTCAATCAATTCAATGAACATTTACTAAGCACTTATATGGGCAAGGCACTGAGAAGTTTCAATCATTTTCCAAGTCACCAAATATTAGTTATTTTTTACACTTGTCTTTCTCACCCCAAATTTTGAATCCAATTATCAAGTCCTGTTGACACTTTCATTTTTCTAATTCACAGATATTAGGATTTAGAATGCACTTCAGTGGCCACCTAGTCCAAATCACACACAAAAGTAAAATAACCAAAACTGTTGTCATCCAACTGCTGCTGCATGAAGACTTCCAAGAGAGAACAATGCACATCACTCCTTGAGATAGCCCATTTCCCTTTTGGACAGCTTTAATCAGTAAGAAGTTTTTCATGACATCTAAATTTGCCTCACTGAAGCTTCTACCCTTTCATTTGATTTCTGCCCTTTCAGGTCAAGCAGGACAAGTTTGACTCTTTTCTCATATGACAATCCTTTAAATTTGTGAAGACAATTAGCATGTTCCCACGAAGTCTTTTCTTGTCCAACCTAAACATCCCCAAAGTTTAAACATGTCTTCCTCTGTACTTCCTCCAGTTTATCAGAGTTGTTCTTAAAATGTCATGCTATGAACTGAAAAAAAAATACTCCAGATGAGATAAGATAAGGGCAGAATACATTGGGACTATCTCTTCCCTATTTCTGAAGTTAGATTCCTCTTCATGATGTCTAAAATAGGATTAAGTTTTGTTTTGTTTTTTTAAGCTGTTCCATCCCACTACTGGCTCAAACGAAGCTAGCAGCCCACTACAATTCCCAAATCTTTTTTTCAGGGCAACTGACGTATTGTCATGCCTCCCCTCTTATATTTGTGAAGTTGATCTTTTTTTGCACCTAAGTGCCAGACTTTACATTTTTCCTGATGAATTTCACCTCATTAGATTCAATTGAATGTTCTAGCCTGCCAAGATCTTTTTGGATCCTGACTGTATTATCCTTCAATTCTTATCTTTCCATCTTTGCTACAAAAATATTACGAGATACTTTATCAAAAGTTTTTCTATAATCTAGGCAAAGTATATCTATAGCTCCCCTCCTTTATTAGTTTAGAAATCCAATTTAAAAAAAAAAGGAAATGAGGTTTGTCTGCAATGACCTACTTGTCATCAATTCATGTCAGCTTTTTGCTATAACTAATGACTTCCCTATCTTGATGTTCACCAATCATTTCTTTAATGATTCATTCTTAAATTTTCCCATGAATCCAAGCCAAGTTTACTGGTCTCTACTTTTCAAACTCTGCTCTCCTCATTTTTTTTGTTGAAAAATCAGCACAACACTTGCCCTTCACCAATGTTGTTTGTTATTCCTCTCCCATTTTCTATGATCTTTCAAATATCACTGACAGTGGCTCAGCAACCACATCTGCCAGTTCTTTGAGGATCTGAGGACACGGCTCATCTGGGTCAGGTGACTTGATTTTTCTATTCCTACTGCCAAAACCCTGTGCTTCGTCCCCGTACAGGTTGTTCCAAAAGTCTTAGTGGACTAAAACCACAAAGACTTTTGGGATTCGTTCCATTAATACATTATTACAATGGCCTCTTTTAGATCTTCCCTGTGTCTCCTGTCTCTCTGTTCCAATCCATCCTACACAGAGTTGCCAGAATAATCTCTCTAAAATACTATTTTCATTATGTCACTCACCTTCTCCAAAGTCTGGCTTTTATTACCTATAGAATGCCATCCAAAGTTGATATTCAAGAACACCAACCATCCCACCCCTACACCACCTTCCAACTTTCTCATTGTTACTTCCCATTACTCTCCTCAATTTATTCTCTAGTTTAATGACTATTTTACTCACTGTCTCATGTATAAATGTAAATGTTAAGTGTCTCTCCATGTGGTTTGGCTCACCAAGAATACATCATCTTCCTTAATCTCTTACCCAAGCTTATCTTTCCAGTGATACCTTGTGTTAGCCCTCTCTGCTCTAGGCCATATGTTCCACTCACACTTTTCTAAAACAATCTGTGATTTCCCATCTCAGGCTTTTCCTGACATTTGCAATGTCCACCCATTTTCTTCCAGGCTAGTCAAAACTTCAAAGCTTATCTTGTTTTTCCTTATTCAATTATCTTACAGTGATAGCCTCCTCCTCCGAACCCATAGCATGCATTGTCTATTCCATTCACTCATCACTTAATCATGTCCTGCCTTGTGATATTTCTGGTATGGTTGTTGCTCTTTTGATTCTTTCGCAGTATTTAACCATCTATGTGTGTAAGTAATCATTCTATCTAAATTGGAAACTCCGTCCAGGCAGAGACTTTGGGGTATAATTCTCTGGATTCCTTCCAGAATCTCACATAAAAGAAGAGATTTTCCAAGACCATTTCAAACTTATGTTAGTCATTATTAGTGGAAAAGCCACCTTCTACATCTTCTATTGCTTGAGTTCCAAGAAAACCTCAGTCTGACCTGGAATTGAACCAAGGAATTCGGATACACCTTAAGAACACAGAAAAGTAAACATTCAGCTTACTGTTCCTATCAATGAAGCAACATACATTTATCAGTGACCTCTGATGTATCCACCTCTATTATTACTTGAGAGGATATAAAATAAGATTATGTGATATTCACATAGTGCTTTAAGTCTTATAAAGCGCTTGACATGCTTGTTACAAGAGCCTTTTGAGGTAGGCAATATAGGTCTTACTGTGCTCATTTTACAGACGAAGAAACTGAAGCGCAGAGAAACTTGAGAGATTTTCTCCAGGTCACACAGCTGGTATATATTAGAAGCAGGACTTTACCCAGGTGTGTCTTGAATCCAGATTCATTGCTCTTCACATCACACTATACTTGCCCTGGGTTCATTACCCTCAAAACCACATATTTGGAGAGAGAGCGGTAAGACACCTAAAACAATTAGTGATAAATATAAGACAGTTAGTATATAATCGGGTGTCTGCCTCTGACCATATAGTTTGTCAATACTGTAGGATCCAAAGAAGGGAGAGATGCATGTAGAGGAATTAGAGAAGACTTCCTGAAGGAAGGTCTTGAACTGAGCTTGTCTGGCATTTAATAGGCACTTAACAAATGCCTTTTGTGTGGTGCTGTTGAACGACAAGCAGAATCTAGCTAGGCAAACAGCATGTACAAAGTATGAAGGAGGGAGAATGGTACCTGGGTTAAAAAAAATAGAAATGACAAGAAGAAGAGGCAAAATTAACTATATAACTAGATATCAGAGACGATTCTGGGAAGATGGCTGAGTAGGTTAGAAAATTCCAAGCTCTTCAGATTTTCCCCACAAAAAAGATAAAATACTGCCTCAGGGCATACATAGAGTGGTAAAAATAAACAAGAGTTGGGGCAGAACTGTGGTGCTCCTGGGACAATCACAGAAGATTTGAAGAAAAATCCTGGGACCAAGGTTTGGTCCCTGTGAAGAGTAAACACCTCCAGGCTAGTTCCACTGAAAGAGCAAGCAGCAAGTTCTGGGGGGGCCAGATGGGTTGGGGGGTAGCCTCAGGCCTAGTCAAAGGAACTTTCACTTCCCCAGGAGTCTTATGTCTGAGGTGGGGAAGATTGAGGGAACCTCTGCTGATAAGGGATGACAGACCCAGCTGTGCTGCCAAGACTCAATCCTGGGCAAGAAGGAACTAGCACATGCCCAGTGACTACAGAAGCAGTGAGGTGCCACTGATGTGGGCACTTACAGGAGGGTGGAGTTCTTGGTTTCATTTCCAAGCTAGAGGGGAGAACTGAAGGAGGACCTGAGGCCCGAGGTACCATCCCCCATGCCCCAGAACTAGAGGTAATCACAAAAAATAAACTACTACAAATAAAAAAATATGAACAGGCAAAGGAGAAAGAATTCAACTACAGAAAGAGTTACTATGGAAATAGAGAAGACCAGGGTTTATCTTCAAAGTAGGATACTGAAGCAAAAAAAAAAAAATCCTCTCCTACCCCAAAGAGTAATGTCAAATAGTCACCTGCTCAAAAAGAATTCACAGAAAAACTTTAACAAGACTTTAAAAATCAAATGAGTGAGATTGAGGGAAAAAAATTAAAAATAAGAACCATCCAAGAAAAATAAGAAGATTATGAAAAGAAAGTCAACCAATTAGAAAAGGAGACCAAGAATCTAAGGAAGGAAATGACTCCTAGAAAATTAGAATTGGTCACGAGGAAGCCAGCAAAGCTATAAAGATCAAGAAATAATAAAAGAAACTATAAAGAATGAAACAATAGAAGGGAATATGAAACATCTTATAAGAAAAACAACTGATATAGGGAACAAATGAAGAAGAGAAAACATAAGATTAATCAGACTACCTGAAAATTACAATCCAAAAAAGAATCTTAATACAATAATACAAGAAATAGTTAAAGAAAATTGTCCTGAAGTTTTATAGCACAAGGGGAAAGGAGAAATAGAAAAAAATTCACTGATCACCACCTGAAAAAGATTCTATGAGGAAAACCTATAGGAATATCGTAGTCAAATTCCCAAATCCCCCAGCTTGAGGATAAAATATTACAAGAAAAAAAAAACAATTTAAAAATGGTGGAGCCACAGTTAGAATCACACAATACCTAGCAGTGGAGACACTAAAAAACCGCATGTCTTAGAACATTACATATCAAAGAGCAAAAGAACTGGGATTATGGCTGAAAGTATCATACTCAGGAAAGTTAAGCATAATCCTGAATGGAAAACAAAATGGATATTTAGTGAATTGTCAGATTTTTAGGATTTTGTCTTTGAAAGAAAAAGATTTGACATATAAGATCCAAGAGAAACATAAGGTACATAAGAAAGACTAATTACAAGGACTGACTGTTTACCTTTTATATGAGGACATGTAAAATGTATGTCTGAGATTGTTATTAGTAATTGGGTAGTTTGTAAGAAAGATTGCGGTAGACCTGAGTATGATATGATTTAAAAAGTAGAACCCTTGAGGAACAACTAAAAGGAGTAATTATTTTATACAAATGAGTTGCAAGAGGAAGAACTGACACAGAGGAATTAGGTGGGGGAGGAGAGCTGGTAGTTCTGGAATGGATTTAAGAGGGAAAGATATATACATATGCATACATACATATATATCTATATATCTATATCTTAAAGCCATTTCACTCTGGAGCTCATAGATTGGACCACAATAGGTCCAGATAGGCCCAAGCACTACTTAATGGCTATATTTTGGGCCCTCCCAGTTCAGAGTGAATGTCAATAGTAACTGTTTCTCTTTTGGCCAGAAACCCTGAGGGTCTTCCCCTCCCAGCTTGATTTTTTTTTAAATTAAAGGGGACATCCCTTGACTCACTTCTTAAAGAGACCTTTTCATTGAATGGGCAGTACCTCACTCAAAGTGAGAAACTGAAAAGGCCTTAGCCTATGTATATGTATGTGTATGTGTATAAATGTATATGCATATACATATATACATATACACACATTCATATATACATAGATATCTAGAAGGATATAAAAGTCTTCCAAATTCAGCAGGAAATAAAGGCTAAGAGGATAGGGAGGGGGGGAGAAGATAAAGAAGGGATTTCCAAATGGGAGGGGGAAGGAATAGGATAAGGGGTGGTGGTGGTAATAGAAGGGTATTTAGGTTAATGGGAATGGAAAGACAAGGGAGTGATCCTTGGGGGAGAGGGGGAGATTAAGTAATAGGAGGGCAAGGTAGTGGGTAGAAGTAAAGTAGAAGAGTGAGGAGGGACAGGAAATAAGAGATACACAAACATAAAATAAAGATCAAGAGTAGAATTTATTAGGGGAAAAAAAAGCAGAGGGAATAATCATGATCTCAAAGTTAAAGCTAAAATAGATCTAATCATAAGAGAAAAATAGGGATACTGTACTACATGTCATCCATATTAATCAATATTGTTTTAGACTATTTAAAATAACTAGACAGTATAAGGACAGAATATTGCTGTGGTCTAGGAGATGATGAGTTGGTGGACTTAGAAAAATATGGAAAGACTCAGACTTATGAAGGAAGAGGTTATCCACCCTCAGGGAAACAGAGGACAAATAAGTATAGTAGCATCTTACATAGATACGTACAAACGTATATGTCTCTAAGTATGATTATAGATATCTAGGTATATGTATATGCATATGTATGTAAGGGTATGTGTGGATGCATGTATATATGTATATACACATACATACATGCATACATACATATATCTGTGCTTAATTGTACCTTCTTGGGGGCAGGAGGGGGGACAAAGAGGGGGAGTAAAGAACAAAATAAAAAATGCATAGCAGATAACAAAAGAAAACTTACAAGGAAGCAAAGAAAAGATGGCCAGCTCTCAATACAATACATAGTATTTATTATAGGCTTTCTTGAAATGGGAATTTATTGCTGTATATTACGAATCCTCTCTTAAGTTCCACTGTCCACATGGCAATGCTTTTTTTTCTTTTATTATTTTGTATTTAAGTTTTAATATTTAAGTTTGTAATGTTTTTTCTTTTCTTATTGTATACTTAAGATTTTGTAATTAAGTTTAAAATAAATTAATTTAAAAAGAAAAGACAACTAGACAGCATTATATGGGGTAAAGGCCTAAAAGCATTAGAGTGCTGAAAACTCAATATGACTCAGTGTGACTTGGCAGCCAAATATGCTAATGCGATCCTGAGCTGCACGAACAGAGAGACAGAGTCTAAGGTAAGAGAGAGGGGGTAGTCCTGTTTTCCACCCTAGTCCAGTTATGGGAGCCACAATTCAAAAAACAAAACAAAACAAAGGACAGGATGTATGATATGGACAGGATGTGACCACAAGGGGAAGGAGACTGTCACAGGGAATAGGGAACAAGCTTCTGATTGGTCCTAGGCAAAAGAATGAGAAGCAATAGGGGCCTGAGTCCAAATCTAAACTCTGTACCTGTCTAACTTTATCTGGGTCCCAGTTTCCTTACTCATTAAATGAGGGTGAAAGACTCGATGTTCTTTGTGACTCTTTTCAGATCTAAATCCATGTTCCTATAAATAAGGAACATACTAAGAACAAGAAGAGATTAACTTATTAGGAGCAATGGATACATTGTGGAGCATAGTAGGGAAAACATCTGCATATGATGGTGAGACCAGACTATGGACAAATATTGATGCCCAAATGAAAGGTATTGACCTCACATGGGCAACAGAGAACTGGCATAAGTTTGTGAGCAGAAGAGAAGTATGATGATGTTATTGAAGGAATCCAAGTAGCAACTGGACCTTTCCTAATCCTTTTTAGCTCTCTGATTCATGCTCCCCTCTTACCAAGCCAGACTCACTCCTATCCTCCCCCTATGAATTATTTTACAGATACAGATTTCCTGAACCCCTTTCTCTGCTGCCTTTTCTCCCTTTGTTGCTAGCTGGCAGTCTCCCTCAATCCACTCCCCTGTCACTTTTCTGGGGAAAAGAGCAAGTGATGAGTTTATTCGGCTGTCACCACTTTCAGAGTCAGCTCCTTCCATCATGCTCCCCCCACCCCCAACATCCACTGGGATTGGTTCAATCCTTTTTAAAGAATGTTTGCTATCCTTGGCAGTAATCTAAATTCTCCCACTCCTGGCCTTTTCTCAGCCTCCTCATATTTGTTTCTATTGGTCAGCAATAACCTTCCTTACCCAGCCTGGGCAGTGCCCAATTCCACGAGCCCCAGAATTCCAAGGCATTTTCTAATTCTGATCTGTCTTGGCAGTTTCAGAACAAGGCACTAGAACTAGAAAAGACTTCTGCTCCAATGTGCCAAGAGGTGTGAGTACCGCTAATGTGATTACCACAGGTCCATGTCTACCACAAGGACAAATCATCATTATCACGGAGGGGGTAACTTTCCAACATGGTCCTACATACATGTTTTGAGATTCCTGAGCTCTGTGAGGCAACCTGGGATCCTATGTGCCTCTTAGAAAACAGCATCTTAAGCTCTTTCTAAACCATAAGGTTCTCTCCTAAGCAGACAGAGAAGTTTCTTTCCCCAAATTTCTCCCTCATCTTAGGTCAGTCAACAAGTATGTATTAAAGAGATATTATGAGCCAGGCACTATGCTTAGTGCTGGTGACATAAAGAAAGTCAAAAAAAAATTGTCCTGATGCCCAAGAAGCTCACATTCTATCCCCTTCATTCTCTGAATTCTAGCCACCTTTGTTCAAGGTTAACTGGCATCCATGAAAATCAAAGAATTTCAGAGTTGGAAAAGATTTCAGCGGTTACTTATTCCAACCCTTATATGAGAAAGAATATACTCATATGCCATTGAAAAAGCCCTGATACAAAGTAAAAGGACATTGAACCTGCTGTCAGAGGACCTGGATTCAAATCCTTCTGCTGAAATTTACTACATATGTGTCCTTGAACAAGACAACTAAGATGAAAAGTTATGATTTCCCTCTGACAGGGCTAAGTATAAGAAGAGAAAACACACTGTCTCCATTCCATTAACCCAATAGCTTCTAATATTTTATAGGTGAAACATGATTAAAATAAACATCAGTGTCAGTCTCATGAGGAAGGTAAGGGAGCAGAATAAGGAAGGAAAATGGAATCACAGGATTTCAAGCTAGAAGGAACTTGTGAAATCATCTACTTTAACCCACTTTTTGTTTGTTGTTGTTCAGTCATTTCAGTTGTGTCTGACTCTTTGTGACCCCATTTGGGGTTTTCTGGGCAAAGACACTCAAATGGTTTGCCATTTCCTTCTCAAGCTCATTTTACAGGTGAGGAAACTCAGGCAAACAGGGTTAAGTGACTTGCCCAGGGTCACACAGCTAGGAAGCATCTGAGGCTGGATCTGAACTCAAGTCTCCTGATTCCAGACCCAGCTCCCTATCCACTGTGCAACCTAGCTGTTGTATTTTACAGAAGGGAAAATGGACTCCCATAACTGAAATGCCTTGTTCACAGTTATTTGGGAAAAAAAAAGCTCAAACAGAACTGGAACCTAAGGCTTCAAAATGCAAATCATCTAGGGTTCTTTTCACTACATCACAGAAAGTAAAAAACATATAGCCTGAGGAATGGATGTTTTTGACAGGAGGTAAAGTGCAGTGTATCATTGAAGGTAGGTCAGCTCCAAATATATGAGCTACAAGTCATTTTTCAAAAAGGGATAGCAGCTCTGCCCATTGCCTCCCTGGATCAACTGTCCAGCTCCCTGGCTCTGAGGTTCCACAGGAGTGAAGAAGTATTCTCTAATGAGCCTGGGGCAATCATCCCTAATATGACACATTCCAGGTACCACTTTGCCCTTTAAATGGAATATAGCTCTCCTCTGCTCAGAGCCAGCAGCCAGCATAGCAAGCAAGGCAGCAAAAGTGCCAGGGCTATCCTGCTGGTGGCTCCATCCTACTGTTCTTTGGCACAAGCCAGGCACTGTCCTTTGTGGAGTGTCTGGAGTGGAGAATAGCTCTTCCCCTGCAAAAGAGAAGTGGGCAAAAGTGACCCAGATGGAATAAATCAAGATATAAAACTGTGAGTTTCCCAGATGGGTGGGAGAGGAGGAGAAAGGGAGAAAGTGACTTAATAACTATTCCAATGAAAGGGAGATATATCAAGAAGGAGAATTACCTGCTAAGACTCCAGAAGGCAGGGATCTTCCCTCTTTTGAGTTCTTTTATATTTCTCAGTGTCTAGTTGGTTCTTAATTGATATTTAATGATGACTATGATAAGGTTATTGAAAATGTTATTCTTTTGTGCAAATGAAAATAAGTTAAAAAAACGTTTAGACAATCTGTGCATGATCAGACAATTACAGGTTATTATTACAGGGAAGTAAAAAATTGTGAGAGTATGTCCACCTCTGAACTTTTGAGGTTGCCAAAACAAATGCCAACTTTCTTTACAAATATCCCTCTGGGACAACAACCAGGCAGAACATGGTCCAGATGGGTCCAACCTAGCCTGGATGTTTTAGTTACATGCAGCATCTTTTACGAAACTTTCTTCTATTCCACCTAGACAGAAGTGATATCTCTTTTTTTCTGAAGGCAGATAGATGAAACTGTGGACAGAGCTCTGGGCCTGGAGTCAGGAAAACCTGAGTTCAAATCTTGCCTCAGAGACTTAACTAGCTGTATGACCCTGGGCAAGCCACTTAATCTTTGCCTCAGTTTCTTTGACTGTAAATCTAACAATAACACTGACTTCCTAGTTTTCTTGTGAGGGACAAATGAGATAATATTGTTTAAAAAAATAGCACTTCGCATAGTGCTGGGCATACAACATTAAAAAATTTGTTTCCTAAGGAAATATTTAATGCCTTTCTTATTCTGTATTCACCTTTTACCTTATATTTATCAATGCAAATATTTTCTGTCTCCAACTAACCTGAGAGCTCTCTGAGGACAGGCACTGGGTTTTATCCATAGTTGTGCCCCTGCCCTATCCTGTCTTACACATTTATTATAAATGTTCAGTAAATGTTTACTGAATATGTAAATGTTAAAGTTCTATGATTCCTGTCCAATTCTAAGGTCCAGACTCTACATTTTACAAATATGGAAGACAGTGTGGTGAATTGAGAGTCAGAAGAAATGCATATTTGAATTCCAGGTCTGATGCTGTGTGATTGCTGGTAAATTACTTAATCCCTGAGTCTCAGGGGAAGTGGATCTCAGTTTCCTCATCTGCAAAATGATAAGAAGGACACATTAGCTACTTCATAGGGCTGTTTTGGAGAGAGCACTTCTGCAAACCATTAAATGCTGTATAAAATGGAGCCAGAGAAGCTGGGCAGCTTGCCCAATGTCACACAGTAAGTTAGTATTTGCTAGCAAAAGAGCTCTTTCCATTATCTAAGGTGGCTCTACCGTTCCCTCTCCCAGAGGAAGCAGTGAGGTCAGAGCAAAAAGGCCCTGGCTCTAGAGCCAAAAGACCAGGGTTCAAATCTCTCCTCCAACATTTACTCTTTGTGTAAGGGAGAGCGTGATGTTAGACCACATTGTCTCTGAGGTCCACTGAAGAGCCAAATGGACGACGATGATGATTTCTATGGTGCTCTAAGGTGTGTACCATGCTTTACAAATCTTTTCTGATGAGTGGAGCCAGGCTAAGACATAGGTGTTTCTTTACTGAGACCAAATTCACTGGATGTCTTCCTGCTGGTCATCTAAGGGTCAAGAGAAGATAAAACCGCTTCTTGTTTCCCTGCCATTTGCTATAGTCAGTCTTTTGAAAAGGAAAAGAAAGTTACATCAATTTAGAGTTGTTTCCTCTAGGTGTATTTTGTGGCTTGCAATTCACATAAACAAAATGAGGAATCTAAGTCAATTGGGGAGAGGGAAAAAGCTTTTTTGCCTATCCCACTACCATTCCCTCCCCCACCCTTTGTTTTTTTTTTCTGGTTTTTTTTTTTTTGTCATTTTAAAATGAGCAATAAAGTTGTTTCCAGAGTTCTGATTGGCAGACTCATGAGATCACTAACCAACTCCTAAGGAGCTGGCTTCAACTCTTGTACAGTGTCATAAATTACCGTGAATATGAAGACTGCTTTCTGCTCTCAACAGATGATCAGGATGCTCAGGCAATGCTAATAAAGGCATGCAAAGCCAGAAAACAACCGTGCCTATCACACTTTGATTTTCCACGTGCATTAAGATTGCTTCTAAGAAGCTACTGAAATACAACATTTAAGCTATCAGTCACACTGTAAGTTCAAGTCTAACCTATTAAGAGTTCAGTTATTTGAGGAACACACAACCACACACACACAAACATAAACATTAGCGAAGACTTTGTGCCCATGCCTTGTAGCAGTAATAATTACTCGCAGGAAAGTTGTTACTGACAGCTACCCGCCAAGGGCCTCTGCTGCAAATGACAGAACAATGAATTTAAATAGTTCTTTCCTGAGATACAGAACAAACTGGTTAAAGAAAGGAACAATATTTTTCCTCTGAGGACATTTACCTAAAGGAAGCAATGTTAAACTTCTGTCAACGGCTGAAATTATGGTGAGGCTGACTACAAGTGACATGTGAAGGGGCTGTCAAAATCTCTACTCTAGTGTGATTTAGATTACTGCTGTTATTTACATTTCAGGCAAATGGTTTTATGAATGGGATCATTTCCTTTCTCCTTAAAATGAAAATTTGAAAAACATCTTCATTCTGTTCTTCATAAGTACCCAGCCTAGTGGGATTTGTTGTTTCTGGTAATGTAGAACAGGAACATAGGTTCTTCTCTAGTTCTTATCTATATTGAATCAAAATTTAATGTTTCATTTAATTTGATGATCTTTTTAGTTTAGAAGGCAGCATGTAGAGTCAGGGAGAGCAGAGGCATAATATTAATTTTCTTTTGAGTAAACACAGCAAAACTAATATATCCAGCTATATGTTGGTCCCTTTAATGCAGCTACCTTGGACGGTCATACACATTTCATCAATGCTTCCATAGTTCAAAACTTCTTTTCTCCCTGCCCTTCGGAGACAGTTAGGAGGACTCACCGAAGATAATCAGTCTTAAAGTTTTCTAATCATATCTCAGTTATCATGAGTTTATGCATCAGACTTACCTCTAAAGGATAATCTTTGAGTTTTTCCAAAAATTAAAACTATCTTCATGGGGCAAAGTTTTACCATCATTGAAACTGTTCAAAATGATGTGCCACTGCTGCTAAAGGTTATCCATAATAAAATGTTTTAGAAACATCTTGACCAATAGCAATATTATCACAACATATATCCTCTCAAGGTGATTATTTCAAAGTGAAGAAACTAATTCAGATGATGACTTTTAGTAGTCCTTTTAAAAAACTGAGCCATAACGCATTAGAAAGTCATAGGGTTTAGTGGAAAGAACACTGAATTTGAAATTAGAGGGTATGGGTTCAAATCTTGACTCCACTATTTACTAGTTGGGAGAACCCTTGCTTGGAAAACCCAGTTAGTTTCTGTGAGCCTCTATTTCTTCCCCACCAGAATGAAAGGACTGGAGTTGATGCTTTCCAAACATCTTCTCAACTTTAAATCTATGAGTTGACTCACGATATACTATGGAGATAACGTAGACTTGTGGGGCAGAGGGAAGGGAAGTGCTCTGATTAGCTCTATTATAGAAATGCCAAATGTTATAAAGTAGCTTATGGATCATCCGGACCATTTTTTTTTCATTTTACAGATAGGTGAATGAGGACCAGTAATGTTATAACTTCTCCAAAATGCCTGGTGGGTCAGTGACAGAACTGTCATTATTTATGTTTATGTAATACTTCAAAGTTTGTAAAATGCTTTCTGTACAACATTTCTGCGTGGTAAGTGTAGCCCCTGATACCCCCTCACATCTGGGTCCCCTAGAAAAATCACCTCAGTTGTGAGGCACCTCAAGAGTTTCAATCTACCCACAAGCTACAGTTATATATTTGCTTTTTTTTTTTTACACAGCTGGAAGACACAATTAGCTCAAAGCAAAGATGTTCATTTAGTATCATAGTAACATAAAAGGCAGGGCAGCTAGGTGGTGCCATAGTGAACAAAGCACCAGGCTTAGATTCAGGAAGACTCATCTTCCTGAGTTCAAAACTGGCCTCAGACACTTACTAGCTATGTGACCCTGGGCAAGTCATTTAACCCTGTTTGCCTCAGTTTCCCCATCTGTAAATTGAGCTGGAGAAGGAAATGGCAAAACACTCCAGTCTCTCTGTCAAGAAAATCCCAAATGGAGCCACAAAGAGTCAGACACAACTGCACAACAACAAGATAAGTAGCAGTAGAACATTTCCTCCCAAGCCTAGGATACACTCTCCTATAAAGAGTCATACCATCAGTGAAAAGAATGGGCCAAACCACACATACATATAGCTTATATGCAGGGAAGACATACAGAGTAGATAAAATAGAAGGCACACAGATAAACAACAAATGCAATCAGGTAGTACAGGTGAAATAGCACATATACAGGCAACATATATAGTCAGGGCATATGCATGGAATGACAATCCATGCCTCTCATACAACAGGGCTACCAAGATCTTCTGGTGATATCACTGCAAAGATCCCACAGGTTCCCCTAGTCTCATGGGGTATAGTTTCTTCCAGGAAGGGATCCACTGGGTATGTGATTGTGAATATTTTCACTGTTTCTGTCTTCAGCTAGATTCCTTAGACAGGTGCTATCTCTTCCTTCTAGAAAAGGAGGAGTAGGTTGGACAGTTTCATTTTACCTTAGGTACCAGAGGTTCAAATTTCAACTTTATTAGTGAGAAAGATAAATCCTTCGTGAAGGCAGTATCAGATTAAGGGTAGAGAATCCTTAGTTCTTTTCATGTCATAACAAGATAAATGTATTACCTGCTGGTCTTATCTACTATATATAGTGTTTTCCTCTTCAAAAGAAAAAGCTTGCCTCCAAGGGTCAAACACCTTCAGAAGATAGAACGACAGCTAGATAATTTCAGCCTGAAGGCATTCAATCTGTTTTTTAACCTATTCCATCTAGTGATGAATTATAGGCCATTTCTTTTTTTCCAGTCAACTAACTGACTAAAGGTTAGAAATTCTCTCTTACTTTGTCTTTTGATGATCTTTCATTCCTAAATCTGATTTTTAGGTAAGTCTCTCCCCAAAAAGAAAAACTCCATTAAAAGCTATGTAGACCTCATGCTCTGAGGGTTGTCTTCACCCCCACAGGAACCTTTGGACTCCCATACAAATGAAGATAAGAACAAAAAACCCAAGTAGAGAAATTCTGTAGGAGACAGTGCTCTTTACCTCAAACCTTGGTTCCATATTTTTGCCTTTATAATATAGTTTTGGTCAAATAAGCATACCAGGCTTTGCACTACCCTACATAGGTATTAAAAGTACTATTATTCCCAACTTAGAGTTAAGGAAACTGAAGCTATCTGCATGCAGTGTTTCTGCCAAATCCTAAGACAAAGACAAAAGCTTTCTCTCTGGACCTTGAAGTAATCTGGATCTCATTTCAAGCTTCTCAGTCTATGTCTAGGATTTAGCCAGGGTGGTTGACACAGAGAGTGAAACAAAACAAAACAAAAATGCCTTGTCAGAGACAACTAAGGATCTTTAATTCTAGTTGGCTGAACTAAATGAGTAGGCCTAAATTTTCCCAGCAACAAAAGGTAGTAGAACTGTTCACTTATTAAAGCAACTTTTCTAATAATAAGTCCCACAAGTCAAAGACTTGTAACCCATGCTTGTGGAAGCCTGGCAGCAATTACACCTCAACCTCAGTTCCTGATTTTGCCTGATTTACTTTTCCAATTGGGCTGCTACATCAGATGACACCTCTCCACTTCTGCCATATTGCCTGATTTTATGGTGACTGGCCTAGACCATGTATATTTATGACTGTTGGAGTCTACCCTCTGCTGACTTAGCTTAGCAAAGCCAAGACCACCTGATTCTCATCCAACACTCCTATCAGAGGTCTAGGTACAACAATCATTCTATTTTTCACAGTGCTGGTCCACGTACCAAGCTCTAGATAGAGCTTTAAATTAAAGAGGAAAGCAGAAAATGTGCAGAATATTCAAACCAGTACTGTAGGAAACAGAGTCAGAAAATAAGAACTCTGAGGAAAAATTATTTTCAATAATATATTTATATCACACTTTGACATATATTATTGCATTTGTTCCCCAACAAAATCACTATGATGTAGCATTATTAATCCATTTCCATGATCAGAATCTTGAGGATGAGAGAATTTAAATGTTTTCCCAAGTTCAGATAGCTGACTTTAGGTAGAACCAGGACTAGAGCCTGGATTTTCAGATTCCTAGTTCAGTATTTAAATTATTTTTTTTAAATGAGAATAGAATCCTAGAAACTCGCTTTAAAAAATGACAATAGAATCCCATTTAGCAGAGTAATTATGAAGATGAATGAAGTATGTGAAAATGCTATGAGGGACATCTAGGTAGCACAGTGGATAGTGCAATTGACCCTGGAGTCAGGAGGACCTGAGTTCAAATCCAGACTCAGACACAGGAGCTGTGTGACCCCAGGCAAGTCACTTCACCCTGACTGCCTCCAGAAAAGAAAGAAAAAGGAAGATGCTATGTTAATTGCAAAGTATTATATAAATATCAAGTTCTACTATTATTAAGGTTAAAGGATTTCATTGTTAGGGACATATTCCAAGTTGATTAATAATATTTATGATAACATCTTTATGGCAGAAAAGAATTGGAAACAACGTAAATGACCATTATCTGGAAAATGACTGAATAAACTGAATGAAATGGAATACTACTGCTTTGTAAACATGATTAACATGATGAGTATAGAGAAGCATGGGAAGACTTATATGAACAGATACAAAATGAAGTAAACAGAACCAGGAAAACAACAAAAACCATTATTACAAAAATATTAATGGAAAGAACAGCGAAGAAGCAAATGAAACTAAATGCTGTGAAATTATGTAATGTGGGGCAGTTTGGGCATGTCCAGTTAGCTTAACATGGAGGCACCCTTGAGAGTCATTTGAAACATGTCCAGATTGCCCAATATGGAGGCCTCAGTATTCCCTATGATGTGGGTGGGTGTAGCATCCTCTGCCTTGGCTGCCTATGCTTTTAAAAGTGGCAAGACTAAGACCCCTGCTCTCTTTTGGCCACTGGTTTTTAGCCACTTTTCCCTGTTTTGTCCTCAATATCCCTGTTCACTCATCGTGAGGGCACCATGAACTGAACAATTAAGAGGGGCAGGAACTCCTTCCTCTGGTCCCTCTTTTACCTCAGCTCTGAGAAACGGGGCTGGGAAAGTTTGTTTCTATTCTGTGTTGTTTGCCCTTCTCAATTTCAGGTATTAGAGGTGATGTCTATGGGACCTGGGAGTATGAGACATGGTGTTCTTGGAACGAGAATTTCAGGTGGAATTGTGTAGCAAGCCAGTCCAGTATAGAAGCCCTAAGAAACCAGAGTGCTTAAGAGTGGAGCCCAGAGGTGGTTTTTGGATTTGTGACTGGGGCTATCTTTATAGGAACTGACCTAAGTTACCCTCTTCTTCTTCCTAGAGACCGAAGTGGTGCAAAAGTGGGCGGAAGGCGATTATCCCTCCTACCTATTGGGGCTATATGTTTGTATGCTTTTAAAAATTATATCTCTGGATGTAAATATTTCTGTGCAAAAGATCATCTGCTGGTGGCTAATGATACTGGGTTTCAGGGGACCACCCCTGACAACTGAGAGAACAATGCTGGTGGGAGTTAAGGTCATTTGCAGAGAGCCTAAAAGCTATTCAACCCCCTTAATGAAATTGGAGATTCTAGTAGAGGGGCAAAACCTAATATAACTTGCCTTCAGGTAGTAGGGCCAAGGGTGGTCTGTGTTACAATTATAGTCACCAAGCTTGGCCCTAAGGAAGACATGGAACAAGACACTTCCCCTACTCTCCACCTCACCAGGATTTTTCCAAAGGTGGAGGACTATGGGTGTAAAATAGAGGACATTTTTAATAAGTTAATTAGTTCCCTAAACTTTTTTTTCCTACTTTTATATAAAGGATGACTCTCTAAGAGGGGTTTGGAAAGGGATACAGTGGGAAATGTAGGTGATGTAAAAACAAATGTTATCAATAAAGGTTAAAGGAACAAAGATTATTCATCCTGGAAGAGAGAACAGCCAAAGAGTTTTATTTAGAGCATAGTTATAATATATACTCCGTTCTTTCTCTCCGCCAAGGACAAAACAAAATGAAACAGGCTTAAACTATAACATAATGTCTTCAAATTATGTAAATACATTAGTAAACTAAGGAGAATATCACTCTGAGCTTATATATAAATTCTGCTCTAAATGGATTTTAATAGGAGGAATCTCCGCTGAAAATACTACAATCTTGGAATTTTAGAGCTAGGGTCAAAATGTTAGAAACTTTCTAGTCTACCCCCACTCCCCTCTTCATTTTACTGAAAAAAAAGCCTTAGACATAAAGAGCTTGAATAACTTGCCCATGGTAATTCAGTTGACAGAATGGGTATAATTATTCCTAATAATCTTTTTTTAAAAAGAGTGGTTGCTTATTTCAAGAATTACTGTGTTTCATGTTTAACTTTTGTGCCACTGCCATAGTGAATTCTTCCAGGGGTCTATATTTTGGGGAAGGCCCAACTTCACTTCTGACTCTCTAGCTTTGACCCCCATCTGCCTTCTCACCTTGGAATATCTCTCAGTGCCAGGAGCCTTCTTACTCCTGAACATCCATCTGCCCTTCCATCCCCACCCCCTTATCCTATTAATGGGTTCCCCCAGGGGCCTCCATTTTGGGGAGTGAGTCAGGCTGATCATCTTTCAGAATCCTAACGCTACCCATTATTCTCCTACCAACTTTGCTTCCAACTCCCTTAATTTCCACCATGGCCTCAAGCAGGTATCTTCCCTCCCCCTTTTTGGCTCCCTCTTGTGCTATCTTCCTCCTTGTGGAGTAAGCTTTCTTTCTTTTTGCTTGTATTTGTGTCCTCAGAACTTTGCACAATTCCTGGCACATATTAAGTACCTAAAAAATGTCTGTTGCCAGCCTGCTGGCTGTTATCATTCATGCTCTGAAACCACACTCTCTACTTCAGAGGAATAGGTTCTGATGTCTTTGTATTCCGGTTGCTATCAGAGATGACACTAGGTAAGCCATAATCGAAACACCAACCTACAGGTTACACTGGAAACAGCATTATGGCTTTGGACTGTTCCCCTTCTGCCAATCCTATGGTAGCACAGAATTATGATATCCATCAAGCATTTATTATGCACCAAGCACTCTGCTGAGTGCTGGGAATACAAATGGAAAAGTAATAAAATACCTGCCATCAGAGAGTTGACGTTCTACTGAAAAGAAACAAACTCTTCGCTAAGGGATTTATGAACACAGTTTTAAAAATCATCCAATGATATAACTGTGGCCTGTTCACGCTACCCAAATTTCTTCACAACAGCTAGTTCTGATTAATGATAATGGCAAGGGCTCATCAGCTGTACCTGATGGGAAAGAGAGCTTAGCCAATAGCCGTGTGTGTGGATTTCATACTCTCTATGTACAGTCTCTCTTAATTTCCCAAGAGATGCCTTCAAGTCATTATTACTACAGGAAAGTATGGCCTCCGGATGCAGTAAAAATCCATTAAAAGGATCATGTTACCTCAAGATAATGTTGCTATTAATGAGTGTCACCCCTGCATGTTGGAGGTTTCATTTTCCAGGGAGACGCGTCTATAGCCTGAAGCAAGGCTGTGAGATTCTCAGTGCTTCGCTCTTGGAACCTAAGTCCAGTTTAACAGTAACCTCAACAAAAAAAAAAACCAATAAGGGGAGGTAATTATGATAGCAAATACTCCCATTTGACCTGAACAAAAATCTATGAAACAACAGCCCATAAATCCTGCTGAGAATGATACCACTGAGTAACTAGTGAAGTAGAGGCCTATGCTTTTATTATCAGGGTAGGGGGGCACAACACATCCTGACTATGTGGCACAGCATTTGCAGTGATTTCATGGCGTAGGAGGTAGTCTGATGCGGTAGAATAAGCCTTGAACTTGGCGTAAGGCACAGGGCATAGGTAGTCCTGTTTGAATCTCAGACTGCTACTTACTTACATGTGTGATGTTGGCCAATTTATTTAATATCTCTGGTCTTCAGTTTCCTCATATCTAAAATGAAGAGGCTAAACCCCATGACCTCTCATTCCCTTTCAAGCCTTTCATCTATGATCCTAGGTACACTAATAGCGATATCACAGGCTTAGCAAAAGAAATTACTTACGGGATGAAGAGGTAGGAAATAACAATGATAATTATGTTCATGTACAGAATCAAAACCTGTTAAAACTGAAACGGACCTCAGAGGCCATTTAATCCACTGCCCTCATTTTACAGATTAAAAAAAACTGAGGTTTAAATGGAAGTCAAGTGACATGCACAAGGTAACAAAGCTAGTAGGGTAAGAGATAAAACCACATCCCAAACTTCCAGTAGTTTACTCTTTCTAGGTCTTCACAGTCTGATTCTCTACAAAAGGATTTACCATAGGAATTCTTTAAATAGATAAATCCCCTAAGTACAGTTAAGATAGAAACCGATTTATTTCTAAAAACTAGCTTGAGTTCTTCATGATTATGCCTCATCAAGTACATATGATATGATATGCCAGGTACTGAAAATATAAAAACAAAAAGGTCTCTGCTCTCAAAGGATTGACAATTGATCAGCATATACAAAGAGCTTGCATTTAATGAGGGTTGGATTTAGAGGGTCTAGGTTCAAATTCTGACTCTATGACTTATAGCCTAGGACAAATTATTTCAAGCCTCTGGGCCTCCTTTCCCTATTCTGAAAAATCACTGCATTAGACTAAGTGATCTCTAAGATCCCTTGGACTTTAAATCTAAGGATTCTAGGAAAATGATAACCCAACCTCGGTATGTTGAACCTGATGCACTGGAGATTTTAATGTGCCTTCAGAATCCTCAAGAAGGTATTTTCAGAATAGACAGCACTTACAGAATGTATCATATAGTGGTTTTTTTTTTAAAACTAAATATCATCCCATGGTGTTTGCCTCGCAGCATGGAGTGGTAGCCCACTTCAAGATGAACCCATTTGTTCATGCATCCAGGGTGCATGCTAAGCAGCAGTTCAGGCCAGAGACTAGCCACTATTTATTGTAGTACCTATATAAAATATCTAATACCGTGCTATCATTTTTATTAAGTTCCTGTCTTTTTTATGGGCAGCTAGGTAGTGCAGTGTATAGAACACAGGGTTGGGAATCAGGAAGACTCATCTTTCTGAGTTCAAATCCAGCCTGAGCCACTTATTAGCTGTGTGACCCTGGGCAAGTTATTTAACCCTGTTTACCTTACTTTCCTCATCTGTAAAATGAGCTGGAGAAGAAAATGGCAAACCACTCCTGTAACATAGCCAAGAAAACTCCAAATGGGGTCATAAAAGGTCCGACACAACTGAACATCCATAACATCTTTTTTTTTAATGTGTCAGTGACAAAATTTTTGAGCATTGTTCCCTTAATGCCATTCTCCCATATGCTCTGTGGTTTTTATTGCATAACTTCATGTTTTCTGGTAATACATATGTCATGTTATAGCATACATGACTATATATAATACAAGTAAAAATTTGAAACAAAGGGTTAAGTTACAGAAGTTCCATCTGGGAATTTTTGTTCTTGTCTTCCTTTTGATTTGCATGGAAAACTCAAAGGATCTTTTAGGAAAGAAATGGAATGGGGGGTGGGGTGGGATGGGGCCTTGGAGACAGCGCTAGGAAGTTAGCGAAAGGGCAGCCCCTAAAAATGATTTTGAATAGGGTAGAGGTTACCAATCAGGAGGTGAGAGGAGTTAAAGGAAACTTCTTAACCCTAAATTAGATAGAGTACTAGGACAGAGATGTTGTTCCTGGTGAGCAAGAAGAAGTAGGTTATAAAACAGATTATTTGCCAGCAGGCTTAACTCAGCAGGCTGGCTGTTCTGGATTCTTAAAGAGCTTAGTTAGGCCTTGGAAGTCAAAACTCTTCTGGGGAGAAAAGTTGCCTCCAGCTAAGACTGTGGGAACCAACAGCCCTCCCTAGCCTCAGAGAGGAAAAAAAAAGCAATAAAATGTTATTTTTTCACTAGTCTAATATTAGGTGTTTGAGGGTCTTCCACACTTTCACTGAAGTCTGAGCCTCTAGCTTTTTAAACAGAGATAGGAGAACACATTTTTCTTCTGATAGGAAAAGCAAAGCACTTCAGCCAAAGTCTATATTTTCAGTTGTTTTTCAGTCATGCCTGTCTCTGTGATCCCATTTGTGGATTTCTTGGCAAAGATACTGGAGCAGTTTGCCATTTCCATCTCCAGTTCATTTTAAAGATAAGGAACTGAGGAAAACAGGATTAAGTGTCTTGCCCAGGGTTACACATCAAGTGCTTGAGGCCCCATTTCAACTCAGATCTTCCTTACTCCAGGGCCAGTACTCTATCACAGTACTCTACTGTGTCACCTAGCTGGTCTAGGTCTAGAAACTACTAATAAAAGGAAGCTTCACCATTATATGTGTGGTGCAGGAACACCTAGCAGTGATGGCCAGATACCAGCAGAGCACCTTACAGAGAGGTCATCCAATGAGACCACTGGGGAACAGGTCTAATAGGAGCAGCATGATGAAACATGGGTGGCCTTTTGGTATCAGAGGCTTAAGCTCCCTGCTGGCAACATAGACTCTCCCTATAGCTGTGCAGACTTTCTTTCCACTGATGGTGGATGCACTTTTGGAAGAGGTGTTCCCCAGATTTAATGGGGTCTGGAGAATTCTATTGCTATATTCCTTTTACATAATTTCATCAATGCCTTTGCTTTGTGCTCTGGCTGACTAGTAAAAGTAAACATGTCATGAGCAAGGTTTTGAGTAGATTCAAGTCCATAGGAAACCTCAAGTCTGTAGGAGCATTTCTGGGCTGATGACATACATAGGGGTGGGGTGGTGGTGCAGGTATTATGCTTATAGCTGTGAATATGGTTGAAAGGAGTATGTCACTCTGCAATATTTAAGTCTACTAAATCCAGATCAGTTTTGTCACTCACAAGCAATTCCAAAGGTACCTGTCTTACTGAGAAGATACTATCTCTTAACTCAGAAAGGATAAGGTGAACTCTCTGGCAACTATTCATCAGTGGAAAGGAGGACAGTTAAACTTTCTATAGAGATCCTCAGTGGCTTTTCTGTCATCACTCAGAAGTCCTTCAGAGGGCACTGAGGTTCTCAGAAATCACGGATTCTTAGCTACCACTGATTAGAGAAAAAGCTACTTGGTGGCAGAACAGATTACATAAGTCAGTGGTGTTTTCTTCCAATTCCTCTCTTCACCTTGTCTGGGGAGAAAGAACCAAAGTGATTACTCTGATCAATCTCTTTAAGACAGCAACAAAAAAATGAGCTGAAAGAGGTCTTTCCTGATTCACTTATATTCCTAGATTATTAAAGGAATGATGAACAAGGCTACAATGAAAAGATCAGACTTTAACAGTCTCTAAAGCATGTATTTCATGGAGGTTTAAAGGCAAGAATCTCTCCTTTTATCTTTAGTTTACAACACTCAGTTCTACAAATTTTTGAGTTCCAAGTTTTCTCCCCCTTCCCTCTTTTCCCCCCTCCCCCCATAAGATGGCATGTAATCTGATACAGGTTCTACATATACCTTCAGATTAAACTTATTTTCACAATAGTCAAGTTGTAAAGATAGCTTTTTCCATCATGAGTCTTTTGGAGCTTTCTTAAAACCTTGCATTGCTGGGAGGAGCCAAGTCTATCAAAGTTAGTCATGACAGATACTGTGTGTCTGTAATTGTGTATGATGTTCTCCTGGTTCTGCTCCCAAGGGCAAGAATCAAGGTAGACTGTTGTCAAAAGGTATGGACCCTAAGTCAGCTGACTAGGAAAATCATAGAAGAGATCAATTCCCATCAACTGCTTCAGAAAATGATATGCTGAATGGACTTCCACTGACACATGATAATACAATTTGCAAAGTTAAAGAAGTGTGACCACCCCATCACCTGTTTAATGTTAATTGCCAATATATCAGATATATTCCCTGTATTTCCACTCACTCTGCCACCATGACAATGAAATGTAAATTCCTTATCTGTATAAACAGCTTTCTCAAGTATTTTCAGTATTCAGGCTTTTAAAAACTACTTAGCCTTTTGGAACTAAAAATGATGCACTAAGAGCTGATCAAGTAGTTTTAGAAAGGCCTTTTTTATTCTTCTTTTGGCTACCCTTCCAAAAAAAATAAACTAAAGCTTTTTCCTGGAACTTAAACTTGATTCACATTTAATTAGGGGGAACACGATAGTACTACATTAGAGTGATATTATTAAAATCTAGAAACTGATGAATGAAAACCCACTATATTAGGAGGCTCCGACTTTTTCTTGAAATGGAACTACTTTATATCTGTGAGTTCATTGGAGGAAATGGTAGAAGGGGAGGGTGGAACACATTGGAGAGCAACTTGGACTCAAAGTCAAAATTGGGTTTGAGACTTAGCTCAGGTTCCCCTTAATTCTGATGCTTTCCCCCTATTAATTATCTTCAATTTATCATGTATGTAACAAAGTTGATTTAATGTTGTTCCCCCATTAGACCGTGAGCTCTTTGAGATGACAGACTGTCCTTTGCAATTCTTTGTATCCTCAGTGATTATTAGTACAGTGCCTGGCATGAAGAAGGTGAGTCATAAAAGTTTAGTGACTGACAGACCTACTGGTCATATGAACTTGGGGAATTCAGATGAACCTCTCTGGGCCTGAGTTTTCTGGGAAAATGCAGCATGGCAGAGTGGATAGAAATCTGACACTGACGTCAGGATGACTTGGGTTTAAGACAAGTATTGACTGTTTGACCTCAGACAACTCATGTAAGGTCTTGGTGATCTCAGAAACTCTCTAAGACTGTAAGTCACAGAGAAGGTGCAGACTTGCACGCTTTTCCCTAAATTCGAGTTCACTATACCAGTGAAACCACAGGTCTGGTCCCTATCCCTGTCCCCAAAATGGAAGATAATAAAATGACACCTGACTAACTCGTAGGAGGTAGTAGATAAAATAAGATAATGTTAAGATGCTTTGAAAATCGTGCACTGGTAAACAAACACAAGTTACTAAACATCTGAGTTGGAGATACAGCAGCAACTTTTTGCCAGATACTCTTCCCCACTAAAAAATATCTTGAGGGTGCTGCTGTCTTTCCTATTAGATCATTTAAAGTAGAAAGATTGGGGATCTCAACCTTACATGGTCTTCTCTTAACTTTGTAAGTTAAAAATGCATCACATGCAGTTTTAGAGCTCTGGAAGAATTTTCCACAACACTGAGGAAATTACATACAAACCAAATCGAATTTAGTTTAAGAACAGGAAGGAAAAAACTCTTCTGCCACCAGTCGCCTTTCCTCCACCCTACATGCCCACTGATCCAATATTGATGGATTGTGTCCCCTAATTACATTACAGAAAGGCAGCTAGATGTGTAAATCTTTGGACAAAATTGTATAAATTGGACTTGCCTGGTCCTGCTCAGCTCCTCAAGCTCTAGGGCTACTACAGCTTTGTAATTCCAACCACACTGGCAGGACACTTAATGACGTCATATCTGTGAAGAGCCATCTCAGACTAAATAATCATGAAGGAATAAGCTGCCATTAGTAGTCAAAGACAATTCATCAGTGAATTCAGTTACTTCCCTTTAGAACAAACAAATAGAAAAGAAATTTGGGAATAAGGAAGGAAAGGATTAAAGCAATTTTCTAAGGAGGATGAAAGGGTCTGGAGCTGAAAGGGGTAGCCAAGATTATCTAATCCAATCCTCTCATTCTTCAGATGAGGGAGAATCAGCAAAGGTTTGCTCAAAGTCACAAAGGTACTAAGAAGCATACCTAGGGTCTGTACCATTTTTCTTTTATAAAATAAGTTTTGTTGATTTTTATATCACCTTAATTTTCCCTACCCTTTCTAGAAAGTCTTCTCATATAATAACATCTTTAAAAAGAAATAAGCAGAGCTAGTCAATACATCAAAAAAGTAGGGAAATACATACAACATATAATATTTGAGGAGCTCCAGCCTCTGCAAAGGAGTAAGGTGGAGGTGTCTTCTCAAATCTCTTCTTTTGAGCCCTGAACCCATGTCATCAAGCTCAGAATTCAATGTTCTTCCATTTAGAGCCCATTGCCTGCATGCAAGACTTTATGGGAGAATTTGCCCTTAAACACAGGAGGAAATAATAAAGACCATGAAACATACATTTATCAAGAAAAGGAAAGATGTAAAATGCTCACTTCCCCTAAAATACTGTTATGCCAAAAGTGAGTTTTCGTTATCAATCTGATCCTATTAGCCAAGTGAGTAATAATACTAATTCCCTATGAACACGTGTGGCTTTCAGCCCTAGTAGTCCACTTTTCTTCTAGGAAGCATGCAAATTTGGCTCATTGGTGGCCCCTATTTGACTGTAGCTGCCACTGGACTCAATCTCTTCAAAGGTGGTACTATGGCCTGCTGAAAAGAAAGCTGGCTCTGTTGTAATAGAATCTGGCTTGAATCTTGATTCTACCACTTACTTCCTGTGCCTGAACAAGAAACTTACTTTCTCTGGGCCTCAATTTCCTTATTTGTAAAATGAGAGGCTTGAACTAGACAATCCCTAAGGTACATTCCACTTGAGATCTCTGATCCTACGAACTCTTGCAGGAAAAAGAATTCATAGGATTTTCCCTTTTGCTCTGTGAAAATCATATGCAAAACTATCTGTGCGTGCCTAAGATTTTATTATGAGGTACGACTGGCAAACATACAGGGACATTACAGAAATACAATCAAGTCTCTATTAGTGTTAATAAGGAATCCAGTGAAGAAGTCATATTCTTTGAATTAGCACTAACAGAAGTTACAATTCTATGTAAAATATAGCAATTGACTCCAGCCTAACGAAGATATGCAGTGCAAATTCAAAGAATGTGCCTAGTTTCTGGTATTCATTATTCACTTAATTGGGACCTCACTGTAAATAACAATGGAAAGTCATACAGCTTAAATCTAACTATATTTGTATAGATGTTTAAGGCCTACAGAAGACGTTCCTCAAATCATCTTATGAGATAGACAGTGGAAGAACTGTAGTGTCCTCTTTTTATAGATGACAAAGTTTGACCTCAGAGATATAAAGTAACTCATCCAAAGATGACACAACTAGTAAGTGTCAGAACGGGGCAAACAAATCTGGACATTAAATTTCAAACATTGAAACTTCCCTTCTCAATAACAAATAGGAATGCTCTGGGGACAAGTGATCTAGAAACATCGATAGATTAGAAATTTTACCAACAACCTTGCTACTCCTAGGTAGATGGTACAAAACCAGCTGGAAAAGATGTGATATATTGAATCTAGCAGCATTACTGGGACACTTCTAATGATTATTATGTTGATTCATCTGAACATCCAGAATAACCAAGAAAATAAAGAGTATATAGTAATAAAAACCTCCAGGTTAGATCAGGGATCTAAAACCATCTATTATCAAGAAGAGAAGACTAGAGAAAAATCATTGCCTTCAAATATTTGAAAGGCTATTCTGTGGAAGTGGGAGTAGATTTTTCCCCCTTCTGTTGTTCCAGAAGGAAGATCTAGGACCAATGGGTGAGAGGGAGGCAGGTTTTAATCCATAGTAAATAGAAATTTTTAACAATTAGACATGCTTAATGATGGAATAGGGATAATTCATGAAGTAATAAGATCTTTGTTACTTGAAGTACCAGGCAGACACTAGATATCTGAGCATATGTCAAGGAAATGTTGTAGAAAGAGTTTTGGCACTGGGTTGGGTACTAAATATAATAACCTGTAAGATTTTTATCATGCTAAAATACTATCATTTTATGCATAATATAACAAGGAAAACTGAAATTACAATTGAACACTGTTGGAAGCTTAGAATGAATATTAGAATTGGGAAGATAGAATGTAAGCACCTATAAGGCAAGAATTGTTTTGATTTTTGTTTTCTTTTTACTTGCATACTCAGTGACTATCACACAGTAAGAGCAGAACAAATGTCTGTTGATTGATGGTTAATTGAAGGGCCTTAGACATCATTCAGTCCAATCTGTTGATTTTACATATCAGGAAAAATGTTCAGGGAGACAAGGTGACTTACTATGCTCAGAACTAGAACCAGTTCTTCAGTGACTTTTATTTTTTGTTAAATTGAACTACAAAGTTTATTTGAATAACCCCAATTCAAATTGTATGTCTTTCTCTAATACAAGAACCACACAGAATAAATGACTGATCTATTTATTAAATTGGTCCCAAGTTGTTACCAGAACATAGAAGTTAACCCTGTCCTTTGATATTAGAATGATAAAAAAAGCCAATCAAAAGCCACACAAAGAATAATTGCATCTAACCTTCCTCAGGTTTGACTTTTTAAATGTTTGATATCCTTCTTTATCATGGATAGCTTCAAAGGGCATATTATGGTCATTAACACAAGTCATAATTATTCTAATTTAAGTGTTGCTCCAGAAAGCAACTCAGAAACTTCTGAAAAATAGAAAATAAATGTAATCTCAAAAGACTTAGTTACCATCCCTTAAGAAGGATGAGAGTGAAGCTCCTGAGAGAATTTTTATTTTAATAAATCTCAGCACAAGAAAGATTGCCCTTACCTTTAGTTTAAATTTTCCCTTCTTCAATTTCACCCTATTACTCTCAACAACCCACTTCTCTAGCTCCATCTCTATCTTCTTACAAATAGCTCTATAGGAAACATTGCAGCTCAGAGTGTTTTTGAATACCAGACATGGAGTAATTCGAAGAGCTCTGTTGGTGGAATATCTTGTGAAATGCTGCAGGAATGGTTAAATTGGAAGAAGGAGGATGTATTATACCTGACTAGGAATGATTTCATGGCTGCATTGAGAGAAAGAAAGTCATTCAGTAATTAGAACAAGACCAACCTCTTCCATGAAGTCTTCTCTAACCACTCTACTCCATATCAATTTCCCCTTTCTAATTACACATACATCACTTAGCAATTGGACATTTAACTACACACTAGGAATACTGCTATTTATCTGCTTTAGTTGTTTATGGAGAACTGGTATAAAGGATGTTATCAAAATGTGTGAGAAAAAAGGTGGTCTCGTCATATGATGAGGACAATTGATAACCAGTGGACACTTTAGTTTTGAGACAATGACAAACCAATGGGCTAAGCCATCAGAGGCTAGGAAGGTCACTCGGCCTAGCCATGATGTTTGTATTGCATTCAATCCCACGGAAGCATGGGCACTCATTTCACTTGAAATGTCAAAAGAACTCATGGAAAGTATCTAGCGCATTGGGAAGAGCCCTCGCTTGGAAAATAAATGAAAGGCCATGGGCATCAGTGAAACTATATGGACAGACATGGATATGGATTGATTACATTATGCATTACTGGAGAGACTATCTAGATGAATGAGGTCACAGTTCCATTGGTGTATTGAGTATTAAAGTATGTGGGTACATTTTGACTTTTCCCATGTGATTATGAGCTCTATGAGAACAAGGACCAAGGACCACGTGAACAAGGACATCCCATATGTCAACTGGCACAATTTCCTGCATATGGGAGATACTTTGTAAATATTCTCTGAATAGATTAAAATCTTTGAATTATCCTAAGGTAAGACAAGTGAACGGTATTATAAAATAATGGGTGTGGTGGTGTTGATAAGTGTCAGAACACACAGAAATGAGAAATGAAAGGGAAAAGACTCAACTTCTCTGATGGGGTGTGTGAAACTGAAAATAGATTTCCCTCTTCCCGTATCCTAGATGCAAGTGGAAAGGATTTCCACTGACCTCAATTTGCCATTCTGCATATTGTAATGTTGCCACTGTGGATTCAGATCGACACACATTTCATTTTCCTTACAAGACAGCATCACATTCTTTACAGACCTTATAGATACTGCTACCATGTCGTCTCTCAATTCAATGAAAACATCCTCATTGATTTTATGTATTTCTGCTCACAATTACTAAGGTTCTCTCTTTGGATGAGAATTATGAAAAAGGACCCAAATTCTTTTCTTCATCCAGTGAGACAAACCTTACTTTTCAGCAAATATGTTTCTATAATAGCAGAGTGAAACCTGAATTATTTTAAAAGAAGAGAGAATTATGGAATCATTGATCCAGAAAGGAGTTTGAAAGGTCATCCCATTCTTTCCCTCTTAGGTAGTATAGATCGTCATCTATTCTATTCTAAAAGAATTATCCTGGGAAAGCATCTTATCACAGTGTTCTCATTTCAAGCCTTAACCAAATATCTACTATTGTTCTACAGAGGGCTTTGTATTCTCCAGAAATCTGATCAATATAGATCAATGGATCAATTTAATAAACTCAACATATGAAGATGTGAATTTATGCAAAACACCAGTTGTAAAGGTATTTGGGGTGGTGGTGGTGAATGATCACTTTATAGTTTTCTATAGTTTTCCTTCAAAAAGTCAGCTCCTTTATTATATTTAAGACATTTTATTTATAAAACGAAATAAACTTATGAATATTGCTTCTAAGAATAGACCACCTATATAAAGGGTATTCTACTTGTAACATACTCTGGTACTCCACTATAGAAACAATTTAATACTTACACCTTTTTGTTCCAACGTGTCTTTTCCTGACAATATAGTCACTCTGCCAGCAAACATTTATTAAGCACTTACTATATTCCAGCACTGTATTAACTGCTGAGGATATGATGTAAGGCAAAAATATGATCTCTGCCCTTAGATAACTCACATTCTTATAAGGGGAGACAAGTATGAAAATAACTATGTTTGCACAAATAACTATGCATGTACAAGAAACCTACAGTGCAAATGAAAGGTTGAGAGGAGGCATTATATAACATCTACATTTTTCTCATTCACAGCAACAACTAACTCTCTAATGTTTGAATAACTAATTCAGTTGTAGCGTTAGAAAAGCTCAAACAGATTTTTGAAGCAATAAAAATAGTAGCACGTCATGCTTTATAATTCACAAAGTGCTTGTGTATACATTCTGCCCTTTGATTCTCACGATAACCCAGGAAGATAGGTAATGAAAATGTTATTTGTCCATACTAGACAGATGAGGAAACTGTGGCTCAGATAAATTAAATGACTTGTCCAAAGTTACTTAGCTAAGAAATGATGGAACCAGAACTCAAATCCAAGTGATCTAACTTCAGTTCCAGGGCTCTTTTCAATGTATCATGGACCAATTAGAATTTCATCATTGAAGGTACTATGGACTTTTTACCAGATCCTAAATCAAGAGGAGTTTTATATGAGCACTTCAAATGGTGATGAGAAAAAGGGATGGCAGTGATAAGGAAAGTAGTGATTCTTTTCTTTAAAATTATTTTGTTAGGGTCTGTTCCTTTTCCAGAACTGTCATTACATGGTGATTTTTTAATCTACCCCCACAATAGAACCAAGTTGCCACAAATAAATATTGTTAGGAAAAACAAATACACCCATTGGCCATTTGTAAAGATATATGCCTCATTCTGTACCTATAGTCCATCACCTCTATGCCAAGAAATAGTAAGCATTCTTCCTCATTTGTTCTCTGAAGTCATAATTCATCACTAAACTGATGAAGATTCTTAGGTATTTGATTCAAGTTTTCCTTTAATTATTTTGATCTTCATGCAAAATGTATTTCTGTTTCTACTTACTTTGTCCTATATTAGTTCATACAAGTTATTCCAAGATCCTCTGAATTCGACATACCTCTCATTTTTTAGTGCAAAATAATATTCCATTGCTTTCATACACCACAAAATTTAGATAACATTCTCTAACTGATGGATACCTTTCTTCCTTCTAGTTTTTTGCTACTACAAAAAGTGCCACTAAAATTATTTCTGCCTATATGAAAACTTTTTTCCTCTCTGACTTTCACTGCCTTGGGGAACATGTCTATCTGTGGTATTATAGGTAAAAAAAAACATATACGATTTGGTGACTTTTCTAGTATAATTCCAGATTGTTCTCCAGAATGGTTGGTCCAACTGAAAGTTCCATCAACAGTCCATTAGTATTCCTATATTCCCACAGTCCCTCTAAAATTTATCATTTTCATCTTTTCCAATCTGATGCATGAGAAGAAAAACCCCAGAATGGGTTTTATCCTCCTGTGCTATTAGTTCTTTGATACATTCCTTCATTGGCTAGTTGATGGTATGTATTTCACAAAGACTCAGTCTTGTACTGCCAATCATTTCCCTGCTTCACAATCTACAAAAAGCCAGTTACGCTGCAGCTGTGAATAGGACCCTTCTCTCCAGGTTAATCTGCCTTTCAGGTGGGTATAGAGGAGCAAAACTTGCTCACACTTCACAGAAGGAACTATAGGAACCAATGGATGAGTCCTATCCATGCTGATTACTCTATCTACATTTCAAGCCACCTCTGTTTGCTGAAGTTTTCCAGTGTGGCATCATTAAGACTTGACTAGGAGTGCAGAAGGTACATGGGAGATGTGATAGTTGTCTTCAAATATTTGAAGGGCTCTCTTGTGGAAGAGGGATTAGATTTGTTTAGCTTGGCGCCAAAGGGTTGAATTAGGAGCATTATCATGTATACTTCTGAATCAAATTGGCTCCTAACTCCTTGCTCAGTACTGATTCTCCCAGGTTATTCCATGCATTTAAATCAATGGACACTAAGACTGTGGTGGGGTTCTTTTGGATGGTGGCTATGAAAATTTAGGTTCCTTTGTAGTTTTCCTCCCAAATAGTAAAAGTCATGTTCACAGTCAATTAATGGAAAAATAGCAGTTCAGAATAAACAAATTTGAATTGATTTCCATACTCCATTTAGTCCACTATTTTACACATACATTCATTATCTTATCTTGCATTTATTTAGAAGTCTACACGTTCTACTCTTCAGTAGCAGAAATTCATTTGGGGGCAGGGATTCTACTTGTTTCTGCCTTTGTATCCCCAGCACTTAGTACCATGTCTGCCACAGAGTAAACAAGTAATAAATGCTTATTGATTGAGTGTTGGATTGATGTGTTAGAGTTAGAGAGATTTTCAGAGATTTCAGCTGGATAGGAGGAAAAATCTTTCCAACAATTCAAGTTGTCTGAAAGTAGAACAAGCTTTCTTGAGAGCCAATGAGTTTCCCATTGAGGGCTGTCTTTAGGAGGGAGGTGGGTTAATCTCCTGAGAGTTTACAGATCTGATACTTGCTCTGTTAAAGGATGACCTAAGATTTTTTCAGCTGTGAGATTTTAAGATTTGATGACTGTTTTTGCCAAGTACCCTTGGGTCAAGACTAGACCCAGAGAGATTCTATCTTTGCAACTGTTTATTACCTGCCCTTCCTGTTTCCTGTGTGGGGAGTACTGTGTCCTGCCCCAGGACAGGGTCTTCGATCACTGTCACCGGTCAGTTAGAACTAGGTTGTCTCATCTGTGCTCCCTGGTAAAGCCCCTGCTTGTCTGCACCTGCCTTTGAGAGTGGGTGGTTATAGGCGGCTAGTTGTGGGTTAGCAGAGCCATCTAGCACAAGGCAGCAATGCGATAAGACTTGGCTCGCTAATTACTTGTTTGAGTGCTCTCTCTGTAAACAGCAATATAACAGGGAAGCTTAGCTAAGGCTGACAGCCTTCATTACTTCCAGCTTTTTGAGAAACCCTATTGCTTCTCTCTGTGCAAGTACCTAAAATAGCCTCTTCTCCCTCCATGATACAGGTGCTTTTGATTTCAACAGATGTTCTTGATTCTGCCTTGATTGCTACGATCTTCTTTAGCTGGTCTCTTTGATTTTCATTTCCCCCTTCCCGTCTTTGTGAAAACGACTACCATCCAAATCTCTCTTCTTTTTATCAACTCACCAATAGTCTTTGGAATCCTAGACTCTAAACAAGTATTTGAATTCTGCATTAGACACTTACTAGATAGGTGACCCTGGACGAGTCACTTAACCTCTCTCAGTCTGTTTCCTCTTCTGTAAAATAATAATAACACCTGTTTCATAGGATTGTTGGATCAAATGAGATAGTATATGAAAGGTGTTTTGTAAACCTTAAAATTCTATCTAAATGATAACTATTATTATCATAGGATTTTAGATTTTGAGCTGAAAAGGACTAAGCCCCTCACATTGTAGATAAGGAAAGTGAGGCCTAAGAAAGTTGGCTAACTCATCCAAGGGTAAGTGACTGAGGTGGTTAGTATATGACACCAGATCCTCTCACTCCAAAGCCCATGGGCTCTCTGATGTACCATGTTGTGTTTCCCAGCCTCTCTTACCCACTTTGAGGACAGAGTTCAAAAATCTTCACCTGCCATAGCCAGGAATGTTTCTACCCATATGCCACTTATCTCAATTGCTTTCCTTTGCTCCTTCTTTTCCTATATCTTCTATAAAAGCCTTTCATCCCCACCACATGCCTCTACTCCAAAGGGCACCTTTTACCTTTCTAGCTCTATTCTCAAAAGACTTAGAAAACTAGCTCTTCTTCAAGTCATTTCTTATAACTACTTTCAGAATTTCAAAGGAGACAACAGTGAATCAGCAACACAATATTTTAAACTTCCCTTTTAAGGGATTCCCATTCTTATGGCTTTTTTGCCCTTGAATTGGTCCTGTTGGGGATCTTCCTTCCATCAATAATATAATTTGCATAAATACTAGCTTTGTAACACTTACATTGCTTGGTAAAATATCTTCATCCTCCCTTCAGCCTCTGCATTGCAGAGAATCCTAGGAGATAGAGTAGGAGTTCAATCCAGTATAGCCACTTCTACAAACAGAATCTGCGACAAGGAGCGGCACTAATTCAGGGTAGTATAAATGAAATTTATAGCTAATCCAAAATGTTCACTTTAGGCCATTATGTCCTTGTCCTAACCTCCCATACTTGGAACAAAAAACCAATGCCATGGGCAAGTGGCAAAATGTGCTGGTTGAGTTTCATTTTTTCCTATTTCCTCTTCTCATGCCTTAATGTAGGTTCTAGGGAGCAGTAAAATAAGTAATGCAGGGTCAAAGCCAGGGAAAACAAAAACAGGTAAAAAACAAGAAACATCCTAAGATGGCAATAAAAAGTAAAAACTAAAGCATCATAAAATTAGTCTCATATTTGGAAGGGAACTCAAACACCCTCTAGTCCAAAACATACCTGAAGCAAGAATTATCTATCTCCTACATAATGTTCCTCAAAGGTGTCCCTCTTCCACATTTGACTTAAAGAGTTCCAGTGACAAAGATATGGGGGGTGAGGGGACAGAAGGTCAGAATGATCAAATCCCCAGTTGGACAGAAATTTATTTTTTTGGTTATAAAGGAGACTTTTGGCTTTGTGAATGCCCATGGTCTTTAAGACATCCTTCGGGGTACAATCTCAAGTAGCTTAGGAAGAGAGCCTTTCCTCCAGCGGGGAAAGTGAGAATTACAGAAATCAGGGTCAAATTCTATGACACTTATAGGAAGTCTTCATGTCTATGGGTCTTGAAGGCAATCTGATTTGACCAGAATAAAGATCACCTGGGACACTATTCTCAGTTTATCATGCCTTTTTTATTAGGTTAATAGCTACTTGGCATGAATGCCCCCCATGGGAAAATGGAGACAGTTCCTCAGTCTCTGGGGGTATTTCTACTTTAGTTTGGTGGTGAACACAAAGCCTTGATAAATGAAAAATGAAACATATTGTAACACAGTTACAAGTTCATTCACAACTGAAATCTATTTGCATAAGACTTCAAATTGGTAGAGATCGATTACTCTATGATCTGTCCCTCAGTCAGGATAGAGAAAGGGAGAACATCAAGAAATGCTCAACCCCCAATGAAGTCACAATAGGTTACAATAGAATAATGAGTATCTATTCACCTTGCATAGTCCTAGTATAGGTTCTAGGTCACTCAGAACCCAAAGGAGTTTCTTTGCTTGTTATCAATTGACCTGTTTTCTCTTTCTTGTCCCCTCACCCTTTCAGCCAAGGGCCCATCCACCTTAAGATGTTCATTGATTTTATTAGAGTAGCTTGGAAGAGAGAACAACTTTTATCTGCAGCTTTCACTATGCACTGCACAGTGCATATTTTAAAGCTCATCTCCATCTCTTCAACTTGGGCTCTGAATTTACTTTAAATAAACTAATCTCCATGAAAAAGTCTGCTTCTCCAATGTTCTTTAGGTGGTCCTGAAGCATTTCTGAGTACACTGAATATTTTTGATCACACTGAAGCTTTAGGAATGCATTAACTGTCATTAGCATTGTTAATCTAACTGGGGTTTTATTATTTGCATAAGACTACTTTAACACTGTCTCCTTTATATGTATTAAAGGAAAAGGAAAAAAAGGGGGCTTTGTTGTCTTCCTTAGAAATGGAAGTCTAGCTCTGCAGTAATTAACATCCTGGATGCTAAACATGAATCATTTTAAATAATCATGGACTAAAATAAACTTTGTAGGAAAGTAAAAAAAAACAACTCTGAAAGCTTCAATAAAAACACAACCCTAAAATAAGTCTAAATGAGTCTAATAGAGGTACAAAGGACTCTCCCATTTGGCCTAATTTTGCCACTACTGCAATGCTATAACGTCCTGGTGTGAGTTGATTTCACTTTTTGTTTGTTTCTCAATCAAGCTTAAGCTAAAACTATACTGTATAGATTTTCTTAGTGCAAAGAAGAGTGACTATAGAGAACACTCAGAATTTTTAAATGCCTGACAGGACCTTGAAACTTTCAAAAGACAATACCAAATCCAAGGAATTGAAGTGATGAAAACCAAGGGGTTCTTTCATGTTCTCTAAACTGGAAAAGATCCTGGCCTACATACTGCCCCACCTCCCCCCACGCCCCCACACACATATACTATACCTTCACAATTAGCTTTCTGCAAAGCTTCCTGTCCCAATTAATGCTTGACCACTTTGTAGGTCAGTTCTTAAAAAGAAACATTATACCCAGTGACAGAATAAAGATTTTCAAACTTATATGTTTTGGTGGATGTGAGCAGGCTGAAACCCATTATAAAAAAGGAATTATGCAGAAAAATGGCAAAGAGACTGTTATCACAGAAATATGTAAGAAAACAAATGTGACATATTGAGATCAAGGGACAATTGATGGGCAACCCATCTGGTACCCATAAATGTAAAAAGAATGCAAAGAATGTTCCTAGCTCATGGTAAATTTGTGAGAGGACATGGAGAGTCATGCAGGATGGGCAAGTATGAATAAATGGTGATCTGCGGGATGAGGGGGAATACCCACATCAATGAAGCAGCAAGGTGACAACAGAGGATAGCACCCTAGACCTAGAGTTGGGAGGACCTGAGTTCAAATCCACCCTCAGATACTTATTAGCTATGTGACCCTGAGCTGTCACTTAATCTCTCTCTGCCTCAGTTTCCTCATCTATTAAAAAACACTATTATAATAATAGCACCTACTTCCTAGGGTTGTTGCGAGGATTCAATAAGATAATATTTTTTAAAGTTCTTTGCAAACTTTAAAGCAATACATAAAGTTATTATTAATATAGCATAGAACTACTGGAGTTTTAGAGTTTTGTAAATCAACTACATTCAAAGTCCTTGGAGGTGATGAATTCTGCAATTTAACAGACCCACAGAAATGATGCTGTGTGACAACTTTGCCCCGATTTACCAATATGAGCTCTTTTACCTCCCCAAAACTCCCAGCCTTTTTCAGTCATTCTTCATATCACTAGGTTAAGAGAACCAGAAATTGATTTACAATAATAATGCTCACTGTTTCCCTACAAACATTAATTCTTATGAAAATCCAAGAAAAAGGGAATATGACCTTTCTAGCTATAGAGAATAGAGATATATAAAGAATAAAATGCCCAACTTGGAGTCAGAAAGACATAACCATAAACCCTATCAAAAATACTCATTAAACCATGGAACCCCAGATAAGTTGTTTAATCTTTCTCATTCTAAGTTTCCTCATTTCTAAAATGGGGATAAAGGTAACACCTACCTCCTAGTATTGTTGTAAGAATCAAATGAGATAAGAAATAAAATAAAAGCATTTTGCAAAACTTAAGGAAGGCCTTATATAAATGCTAGCTATATGAAGATTGTTGTCATTAAGCCTAATACATGATTCTTCTTAGAGGCCTTACCTATTTCTTTAAGGTTTCTGGCAGGTTGAAGAGAATTTTGTTTTCTTCTATGGGATAGACAATTTCTCTTTCTTGGATGGGTTAGTCTGCAAGACCATTAGGTTTCTTTTAGCCTCTTAATACAATTTCTTATTCTAAAATGGTTATTTCATAGTTCAATGCAATAATATTCAATATTTTCAAAGAGTATCATTGAAACATTTAATATCTTCCCAAATAGACGGTTCCTTTCCATTCATTGATATAACGGTCATATGTATATATATATGTATATATATATATGTATATATATATGTATATATACGTATATATATACGTATATATATGTATATATATACATATATATGTATATATACGTATATATATACATATATATGTATATATATACGTATATATACATATATATATATATATAAAACATTCTCTGAAAATATTACAGTAGTACACAAATGTGAACTATTTTTCATTATTATCATCTTGTTCCATGGAGTTTAACTGGAGATGGTCCCAGGACAAGTTACTATTCCTGCTTTTATTCTTTTATGTTTAATGATCTGCAGAATGTTACCTAGGTGGATAAAAGGACTTCCTTCTGCAACTGAACAAAGTTGTTGGGATGTAAGTTCATCATAATAATCATTAAGATACTCATTGTTATACAAAAGGAAGTCATCTTTTAAAGCTGCTACAACTGGAAAGTCAGTTCCTCCCTTTAACTTCTTGTCAACTACCTAATGAGTAAGTTATTAGAAAGAGCTCACTCAAATAACTGTTAAAAAGCACAGTAAACTACTTCACTGGAATGTGAGAAATCTCAAAATCAAATGTGTTATAGGTAGGCAAAAATACAGGTAATAAGTACAACTTCACTTAACTTAAAGCCTAAGTCTATTTTTGCTTCTTTAATTCTATTCTGCTTCTGTCTCCAGGCCAATTGAATTTTGTCTCTTTGTTGCCTGATACTTGTAGAAAAAAGGTCTTTTCCAGCTAGCTCTATGTGTATAACCCCTGGCTTCAGAGGCAAATTAATGTTCCAGGCAGTCCTTTGACATCTACATGTGGTTATTATCTTTGCCTTAGGCACCTAGAACAGTTGAAAATCCCAGTTAGTCTGCCCTCCGGTCTTGTTTTTTTCTTGATTCAATCCTTTCTCCTAGATCTCTACTAGTTCTTTCTCTAGACATCTCCCTTCCTTTATGACTTCCTTCTTCTTTGATTATAGGAAGCAACACTTTTCCTGCAGCATGATTCGCCCTGCTTCCTACCAAACTAGCTTTGGCTCATCACAAAATAGCATTTCTGACGTCTACACTTACATTTAACACACATGAGAATGACATTCCTTCTGAGTCTAAAAGCATAGATCTATAGCAGTAAAAGGCTGACATGATATGCATACAATTGAGAAGGGATGGTTATTCTCCAGAAGGAAAAAAAAATCAAAGATGAACAATTCATTCATGGCAGCTGAAATCACATGTGTAAGTTGTTGTTGTTTTGTCTTCTTTCATCTTCATTTCTTATGTTTGTCCAAGGAAGATATAATATGGAAGAGGCCATGTTACATGGCCTTGTATCCCTTGGGCAGTAGATCTTTTCCACTTCCTAATCCTGTTCGAGGGTCAGAGAAGGAAGCATATTATTAGAAGTCCACCTAGCCCAATGAAGAGGAAGAAGGGAATTTATTCTAACAGTTGCCAAAGATGATATGCCTTTTGAGAAACAAGCTTCCTGACAAATAATTGAGTTTTCCCATTGCTATGTGTGTCAGAACTACAACATTTATACAGACGGGAAAAGGATGGACTTTGGAAGTTGACAGTTTGGAGAAGCTAACCTGAAATGTAGCTTGTTTTGTAAAAGAGAGGCTGCATTTCAGAAACTTGGCAGTATACACTTTTAGATATCCTGAAAATAAATTTTTGCTGGTCACCAGCAAAGTCAAGGAAACGGATACTCAATATCTCTTGGTAAATGATAGCCCTATCCTTGTTAAAGACTTAGGAAAAACTGGGCTACATCCTGTAAATACAGATTGCTACATACATTTCTGGGAACTCTTATCCAATAACTGTACAAGTTCTACTGACTTTCTTTGCTCTCATGGCACATTGTTTGTACCTCTCTTGGGCACTTATCACTTTCTAATTTGCATTACTGCTCATGTCCCCTACTAAGCTATAAGCTACTTCATAGCAGGAACTGTGTCCCAGTGAAATGTCTCTGTCCCAGTAGACTATCTGTCATGGTTTCCTTAGCTGAATTGAGTACTTCATAGTCAAGGGAGCCTCTAGGCACATAAAGAACAAAACACCTAGAGGAATTTGAGTTAGATTGGAAGTCAAAGAGGAAATAAGTGATTGAGTAAAAAAAAAATCAGTTCTACCTTCAATCCAAAAATTCCAAGATACTCATAACTCAAATAGCTTATTATGTATAAAGCATGGTGCTATGGCCTTAGGGATATAAAGGCCAAATAAGCAAACAACAATGACAAAACCCAACCCTATCTCTGCCCTCAAGAAGCTTGCTTTTGAGAGAAGAGATAAAATGTATATATAGACTAAAATAGAGTAATTTCACGAAAAAGGTCAGTGAACACTAGTTAGATCACGAAAGGCTTCAAGGAGGGAGCAGTACCTAGATGAGCCTTTTTTTAAGGCTATGTCTCCCTGTTTCTCAGTCTAAAAGTAAAGTAGCCATTCACAGGCCCAGTCCCAATACTGATCCACATGGAGCTTTGATTTCCTTTGTTTTTCCATCCTATTCTGGTTCACCTCTCATTAGGCAAACCCAATGGTCCTCTGCTCCCAGGGATTCACAATAATGGTGCCAGACTTAGTACAGACATCAATTAGCCTTAGTCATATTGTAGCAGAGAACTCAGGAATTGAAATGATCCACCAGCTTCAGCCTTCCCAGCGGCCAGGACTATATGCATATGTCACCATGTCTAGCTCTGAACTGAGCCTTTAAGGAAGTTAGGGGCTCTAAGAAGAAGAGGTTAATAAAGACTACATTGCAGGCATATCTGACAGCCTTTACAAATGCAAAGAGATGGAAGATGGCATATTAATTTCAGATAATAGTTAGTAGATCAGTGTGGCTGGAAAAGAAAGTGAATGAAATTCAGTAGAATAATATGAAATGTCTGAAAAGGTAAGTGGGAAGCATATAGTAAGCAAACAGAACCCTCTATAAAACTTGAATTTTAAGCCTGAGAATTTCTTTCTAATGGTAAATGCACGTCTTTGGAGAAATAAAAGGGACCAATGAAGTAGGTAATAAGTTTGAGGGGGCCACAGAAGCCCCATTTGAGTTCAGAGGAACCACAGAGTAGCTGTCTTCAAAGATTTGAAAGATAGAGTAGATTAATCTTATGCTGCTCCCAAAGGCAGAATTAGGACCATGCAGTAGTTATTAAGTAGGCAGATATTTAAAACATTCCTTGGACAAAGTAGTAACTTTGAAGGTCTGTTGAGCTGAATATAAGGAAAACCTTTATAGCAATTGGAGCTGTCCAATCTGGGACTAGATTGACTCATGAAATGTGTGTTCCCTATCATTAGAAGTATTCAGTATGCTTGACAACTGAGGAAGCGGTACATAGAAGATATTTCTTTATTGGATAGAAAGCTAAACTTGATAGATAGGATCAAAAGGACCTTCTAAAATTGAGGTTCTAGTTCTCTCCAGAGGTAATGATGAAGTAGTATTTGTCATAAAGAGGGAAGGTTGTGAAGAAAATCTGCACCATTACATTGTAGTTCCGAGAACATGAATTGAGGAAAAACAATTCTGCTGAGTGAAATGCTTGGGGAAATGGCCATTTTGACTAATTAAATGTTCTGGGTAAATAGTCGTTAAGCAGAACTCCCTTTTTTGTGAAAATATTACAAAGAAGTTAGTTCTCTTTTCTTCCCCATTGTTAGGGGATACAGTTGAATATTTCTTAGATGATCAAGGATTTGGCCAAGCCCACACGTCTTGATTTGGAACATAAATTCTCATTGTCCATGAGATTGAGCCCAAGCTACCATGTAGAAATTGTTTCTCAAGCCAAATCACTGATATCAGCTTGGTTGTTTTGTGCTTCAAAAAAGTAAGCAAGGCCGGATTCTAGTTAATTAAAGCGTTGCTTAAATTCCTGTTCATCTTCTTATTACATATTAAGTTGATAGGTAAACCATCAATGCCTGAATTTAGACATCAAGTACTTAGTTCATAATTTGCTTATTCTGAATGCAGAGAATTGATAGTGTGGGAACAAGTGAAACATTTGTCGGCGGGGGGGGGGGGGTGGGGTGGGGGAAGGGTGGTGATAGTGAGTATGACTGAGCTGCTCCTTCTACCAGAATTTCTAAAACCTTTTCAAATCCCATCACACCTACAAAAATGTGTTCAGTACTGGGCTTGCGTCCATCAAAGAGTCCAGTCCAATTGCCCTCTCAGTCAGTATTGGCAGCATCCTAACTCAAAAGGTTTGAGTACCCTGCTGGCCAGGCCTTCCTGTTTTGCTTCTACTTAGAAAAATCAAAGAGGGAATCAAAATGCCTATAGCTCATGTGCTTTTGATGTCATAGTTATAAGAAAAAAAAACACTAACAGATCTAATGTGATTCATCTACTAGTAAGCTTCATTCAGTTCTCCTACACATGCCCATGGTGGTTATATTATTATCCATGTGTTTACCTACCTTTCTACTTAGTATAAATAGCAGCAGTGTAACCAGGGTTATGCATTTATTTGAACCATATTACATTTTAAAACAGTGACAAGAGAAAGTAGAGGTGCCATGTAAGTCACTGTAGAGGAAGCTGAAATGTCAGGCTCAGGAAAGCAAATCTGGTGTGCTCTGTGAGGCCACTTATGGAACAATGCATAGATGACTGACTCTGGGATCAGGAATACCTGAGTTCAGCTCTGGCCTCCGACATTTACTATGTGTGTGACATTGGGCAAGTCACTTAATCACTGTTTGCCTTGGTTTCCTTAACTGTAAAATGTGGATAATGATAGCACCTACCTCCTGAGGTTGTTGTGAGGATCAAATGAGATAGTATTAATGAAAATTGTTTAACAATGTCTGGCACATACTAGGTGCTACATAAATGTTTGTTCCTGCCCCTCCACCCTCATTCCAAGAACATCTTTTGTTTTCTTTGACCACACTTGTGTTATTATTGATGTAGGAACCTTTAGAGGAGGAAATTTCCTCTACCAATGCAGGTGAGCAATGTTTTGGCAATTTATACAGATTGTCCCAAAAGTCTTAGTACAGTTCTAAGCTATCAAGATTTGAATCCACACTAAGACTTTTGGGACACCCGGTATTTGCAGAGTTGCCTAGAGGGATGCAGAGGTTAAATGACTTGTCCAGAGTCACACAGCCAATATATGGAAGAGGTGAGACGGTGAGACTGGACTCAGGCATTTTTGACTCTGTGATCAGCGTTCTGTCTACCTAGTCCTATGTTTTTCCATGCACCTTCACTGGGCAATGATAGCCACCAGGCATTTTGTGAGCCCAGGAGACAACTGGAAGACTTCCCTGGGGGAAAAAGAATTTTGGCACCAAACAGGGAACTTTTAGATCACCTAATTCAACCCACTCATTTTCCAAAAGAGAAACTGAACCCCAGAGAGATTATATGACTTATCTAAGAGCACCCAGCCATTTAGTGGAAGAGCCAGGACTTGAGTTCCTCATGTCTTCTGGCCTCCAGCATCAGTTCCCTTTGTTGTTTCCCTTTCCTTCTGGTCATTAGATTTTTTCAGTCAAAAGGATGTTTACTGGCAGACCACAGAGAACTAAAGCAGGGTTTTGTAAACCCAAGGGTCATAGATGAGGGAATTTATAATGTATCCTTTTCACTATGCAGAGAAAAAGGGCCAAATGACAGAAACTTCACTTTAAATATTTTCTCCTTCTTCCTTATTCTCAGCCAGCAACAGAACTTGCAAAACTTAAATTAAAAACCCAGCATGTCTCTTCAGTTTTTTCCTCTGGTGGTTATAATATTCTTCTCCCTTTCTTCCATGTTTCACTTCATCTCCCTTCCTTTTACATGGATCTGTGTATCCATTTCCATGTGGCATATGCTGACAACCCATCAAACTCCACAGCAAATCTAGGCCTGGTAAGTGTACCTTTTCTGCAAACCCACCAGCTTCTCATAATCCTTATTTTTTTTTGAATTTTTTTCTGGATAGGCCTTGTCAAAACCAACCAACCAACAAACAGGAAACTACATTTCTTTGGCTTTCTAGAGTTACAACCTTTCATATAAAGGATGTTGAGCAAGCTGGGTGGGGGGGGCGGGGCAGGGTTAAAAAGTGTGTAGGAGTATTCTCTGATCAATCCTCTCATCTATCCTGTTAAGCAACACCTAAGAAGGCATAGGAATTCCAATTTGGGGCAGTGATCAACAAATGTGCTTTAGAGCTACGTGCTGTGATTTAAATTTAGGACACAGACAAATATCTTAGCTATACGATGAAAAAAATTCTTAAAAAGGAACTATATAGACATTGATGTTCATTCCCAAACTCAGAAGGAGACCTTTAAATAAGCCTCTAAAAAGATTCAAAGACCAAGCTTATATTGACCTAGGTAACTTGTAGAGCTATAGACTAGGTAGGCAGAAATGCTAGTAGAAAAGGGTTCCTCTCCTTTCCTTGAAAATCACAAAAAGAATGCAACCAAACATGGGTGGAGTGGGGATGGTAGGAACATGGTACTGCTGTCTTCTCTGAGTGGTAGTGTTACCTAGTGCTGAAGAATCCTTCCTGTGAAGTTATAATATTAAAACTCTAATGTATCTAAGTAGAAATAATAAAATACATGTTTGTAATTTTGGGTAGCATAGCATCAAGAATAGTATTAACTACAATGCAACATCTAAGCATCATGGCACCCAGGATTTGTAAAGGTGTTCCTTAGAGACAAACCTCCAATCCCTAAACTCAGGATAAGAATGAAAGCTCGACTGACTGATGCATATTCCAATGATTCTAGGTATGATCTAGATGAAACTTTAAAGGTGCTGTTCTATCCAAAAGGAATTCTATAATTGCTACTTGTATACTGTCCATCTTGCTTATAAAAGAAGATGGAACAGAAAAACAACCTGAGGTAGCCAGGAATGAATTTATTTAATCTACTAATAAAAAAAGTATTGAAACAACACTTATTGTCTACCTAATAAAGTCGTCATAAAGACAACTAGAATTGTCTCTAAGTGGAAATTATTATAGAAAGATGTTAGGTTATATCATATTACATATATATTTACATATTTACATGTATATGCGGAAAGAGAGAGGGAAAGGGAGAGGGAGACAGAGAGAGAAGGAGAAGGAGGGAGGGAGGGAGAAAATGAATGAGAATGCACAGCTAGGTGGCACAATGGATAGAATGCTGGACCTGGAGTCAGGAAAACTTATCCTGAGTTCAACTGTGGCCTCAGACATACTAACTATGTGACCCTAAGTAAGTCACTTAACCTTATTTGTCTCAGTTTCCTCATCTAGAAAATAAGGTGGAGAAGGAAATGACAAATTACTCCAAATCTTTGCCAAGAAAACCCCAAATGGGGTAAAAAAATCTGTCATGACTACAAAACAACTAAACAACTACAACAATTCATAACTGTATGATCAGCAAGATAATAGGCAAGCAAGAAATGAGTGTACTGAAGTCAAAAGCAAGAAGAGAATGGTTGTACATCCCTGGTGTGATATACATAGGTCATGGGTAAATTAAAAGTCTGGATAACTACAGGTCCCAGAAATGGAAACAAAAATGAATTATTGATTGGGCTCATCTTTTAAGAATGTTGTAAAGAAAAGGATTGTGAGCACCAAGGTTCCAAGAGCCCTCAATCTACTACATTTTCAAATGTTTGTAACAACTGTGTATAATAATCCCTGGAAGATGATGTTTCTAGAGCTTTTCTAGTGAAGAGACAATGGCACAGCAAAAAGGTCACTTTTCCAGCAGTCTGGAGCAGTCCCAATGGATTGGCACAAGCTTTTATCTCTGACATTCCTTAAGCTGGTAAAAAAATTCATCAAAGAAGCCAACTGTTGAACTAATGATTTTATGTTCATGGAAGCATTATATCAACCTAGTTTTTGTAGCAATAGAATATAATGGATGAAAACTTGGTAGCTAAGTGACATCATAGGCATGTTTGAACGCAACTGCCCAGGCAAAATTTCCTGCTGGAACTACAAAGGGCAGTATTTCAGTGAGTCAAATTTTCCCCAAGATGTAGTTTAAATTAGGCCTATTTAGAATCAGCCCCAAGTCAAGGTATCAGTCAGTGAAATGACTCAGAAACAGTGCTAACAAGGCCAAAATTGTGGTTCTGATTCTTTTAATGGCCAATTTTCTGAATAAATATAGGGGGAAAAACTGCTTCGTAGTCAATGTCTGCATCCCTAACCCTAACCACTTAGCTCAAAAATGTGTGTTCTTACCACAAGGAAGACCAAATAAGACAGTCTGCACCCAACACTCTTGGTGAAGCAACTCAGTAACAAACATACCAGCTTTGGCTCTTCTTCCTTCCACTGGGTCATCTTATTGTGTGAAGGACAGAACATTTTATTCATTCAGTTGAGTCCCTTAGCCAATGGAACCAAAGAAGAGCAGCTTTGGAGCTCAACTTTAGTCCTGTGGAGTCGTTTGCTAAAAGGAACAATCTTAGAGATTTTGCATATTTGTTCCCAACAATAGAACATTGCCCTAAAGACAGTCCAGCATAGTCAAAAGAAATAAATTATGGAAAAGATTTAAGTCAAATCTAAAAAGCAGTGAATGCACCAAAAATCCCACCAAGAAATGTCACCTCTCCCCTCCCCTCGCCCTACATATAAGCAAAAAGAACAAAATTGTTTTTCTCAACTCCCCTGGCCACTGTTCCTCTCACTCTCTCTCATCTTTTACTGAAGCCTTTCCATTAGCAATAGGATCTCTAGGGACCTACTTCAGCCCTGATACTCCATACAATTCACCATCTTGTGGTACACATGAAAATGGAATAAACAATGAAAAAGTGAAAAGTACTAGAAAATAATAATGAAGCTGAACATTGAAGGATGATCTGTTCTCCTGATTTGTTGCTACAGATCCTCTTTCAAGTGCCCTCCGGAGACCCTTCCACCCACCTAAACGACACTTTTCCAGAGCCACTTCTCCAACAATCTAATTTGAATCAGCTCAGCTTAATAATTAAAGTTTGGAGAAGGCCAAGAGATTGAGTGGTTTTCCAGCCTATATCAATATCCTGTAAATGATGAAAGATTCCACTACTGGAAATAAGGGATAAGAAAGTAAAACTCTATGTCATAGTTGTCATACATGTGGCCCACAGCCCCAACACTCCTGAGTACAGCCAGAACCAGATTAAGATATAATCAGGAAGTATTTAACAAAATAAATATAAATGTATAATAAAACATAGATAATATTACATTTTAAAACTGTCAGTATGTGGCCCATAGGGATTCTTACTTACAGATTAATAGCCCCTATTTCTGTTTGAGTTTGACTCTACTGCTCTACATAATCAACATTATTGCACTAATAGCAGCCCATATAAGCAGAACATGTAAGATCAAACAATCATGGATTTAGATCTGTAAGACATGCTCAAGTACGACCCTCTTCCCCACCCCCCACCATTTTGCAGATGAAGAAAACGAAGTTTAGAAAGACTAAGTGACTTCCCTAGAGTCACTCATCAAAGTGTCTTAGTGCTTTGAACCCAAGTCCTCTTGACCTCATTTGTAGTGCTTTATCCACTAAACCCTACTGCTTCACCCCCTTATACATGTTTACAATCCAAGATACATGTCTAAATTATTTGGAAATATGCATGCACTGATGAAGAGAATATACTTGTGAGAGGTTTAACCCCATGAAACAACTATGGGGATAAGCCTGCAGAAGCCATCCCTGAGTTCCCCAAGCAATTTCCAGGGAAAGATGGTTGCCTGAAGGACTTGTGCTTTGGGATGACAGAGCAAAGACTAAATGGATCCTTGGTCCCACACCCTTGATTGGGAGAGGCTATTAGGGTGGAAAGAAGGTTGGGTCAAAGTAGTATCAAATGGGAGTGGTTAATTAAGCATGTGAAATGGCCCACTCCAATGACTCTAGAAAGGGAGTGACTCTGCCCTCTGCCGAGGGTAGCCCAAGAGAGCTACAACTCTTGTCAAGATCAATTTTTACAAAGTGATCTCTCATAAAAGCATGTAGAGATGCTGATATTCCCACCCTACCCCTTCTTTGTCTGTTAAAATTCTTCAAGTAGAATCACAGATGCCACCTAAGAGAGAGCCGGGTCAGGCTCACATGTTGAAAGTTCATGAAACAGTCAACTCCTGCTATCTGGACAGAAGGAAGGCAAAGCTCTCCATGAGAGGCTTGGAAAAATAATGCCAGGTGTGGCATTTCTTTTGGTTATTATGAAATATGAAGGGAGATCGTGAAGTAAATATTTCACTTTTCTAATCAAATAAGAATTTTTAAAAATCATAAATATTGCCTGAGGAATACAAAATTATTACACTTTTACAGGAACAGATGTTCTAATTAAATAGTAAGACCAGGCCACTTGTGGCAACACTGGGGACTATCATGATTCTACTAGGGTATCTTGTGAGGTCACAGACCAAGTACCATAATGGTAAAATATTATTAAAATAGGAACAGTAAATAATGGTTTGCATCCTAGAATGAAACTGTCATTTGACTTCAGTAGTTGTTCAAGTTTCATTAAGGATTTTTATTACATGCTTCACCTGTATAAAATTGAGTCCTGATCACACAAATACAAAAACTGTACTGGTTCTCACAACTGAGCTATTACAGGTGTGTAGGCAAAACATACACAGAAAACCACAATATCATACATTCTGCTATTTTGGACAGCAGAATCAAATGAACACAAACTATATCCTGGTTGGCTGCAGGAATAAATTATAGAACACTAGGATACAATACATAAAATGGATTTAAGTGAAATAGGGAGGGAGAGAAGAATTTACCAGACATCTAGTCCAAGGAGGGCTATGATTGGCAAGAGTTTTCCAAAAAGGCAACTGATGGAAACAAAGATTCAGTATGTAATCCCCACATCATCAATGCCATTTCAACATGTCCTTCAGTCAAAGCTGCTTGAATCCAGTTGGGAAGTTCATTTTCAAAGTAAGAGGCAAACAGAAGACAGGTGGCAACACTTTTTCAGTGGCTGGAATAGTTTTAGCAACAAGCTGAGGCAATTTGCAATCTCAATCCTAAGGAAATCAGCCTTTTCCCTGACTAGAGGGTTGATTTTTTAAGTTATTATTTATTTTCACAGCTCTCCTGCCTGAGGATGAAGCAGCTTCAAGTATACTTACTGTAGAGGGGATGGCATTCATATTAAAATCTGTGAGGTAATACCTAGTCTTTATTTGAGAGAAAAGGATGGGATTTTTTTTCTGTGCAGTAATTTTTTGGGGGGCTGCAGAGATTTAAGACAGATAGACGCACTACCAATTTTTATTAAAGTTACGTTGTATGTTAACATTAAGTGAAAATTAGGTTGTTTACTATTGCTGTGTGCCTTGGTATCACTTTAGGCTAGTACCTTAATGGTGATTGTTTGGCAAACAGATCTAGTGAATTAGTAACTCATTGTTTTAAAATTAGTATTATTCTTAGACCCACATATGTCACTGCCATCCCCAAAGATCCAAACTTCACTAACATGGTACAATAAAAATTAAAAAAGAAGGATATCTGGGAGATTAATTTGAAAATGATAGTTTTGTGTCCATGTTCCTGTCTTGTTCCTTCCAGGAAATTCTGCCATGAAACACACCAACTAGAAAATGAAAAATGGAAGAAGGGTTACTGGGGGTGGGAGGATGATATGTATTTCCTTCAATAAGCAATTACAATAGACCTGAGACATAACTTGTGTAATGAGTTCGTGAGGATGAAGAAGTGTTTTCATGAATCTCTCAAGAAGGTTATGGAATAGAAACCCAACTCTGCAACAGTTTTGGAAATCACAGAAGGTAATCCTGAGTTGTGGTAAGCTAAGAAAAGTCCAAGAGCAGTGTTCTAAAGCATATGGGAGAGTTCTGAAAGGCAACAGGTTTCCTATGTTTTGATTTTCCATTCATTTCTCTTTGTCCCTACCACTTCTGCTGTAGAACACTTAGATGTCTGTCCACTGACCCTGGAACTGGTTAACACACACCACTTTTTAAATTCCCCTCCATACCCTCCCACACCTACTACCCATAACCAGGTCTAAATCTACTTTATACACAGCTCTAGACCTTTCCCATCACAAATTCATGCTGCTTCCTTCACTGTTTTACTCAAGTTGGCAATAAAGAATTTAAAAGCATACACATACACACACACGCCCCATAGAAAGAAATACAGAATCAAGCGACTACCATCCTCTAAGGAGTTAAACCATCACACAAACAAAAATACACACATATTTCCAAAAGAACAAGATGGCAACCTCCACTTCCTCTCTGTTTCTCCTCCCCCCCCTCCCCCCCAAAAAACCTTCCCTGGTTAAAAGAATCAGGGATATAACAAAGCCAACCACAGCCCAGTTAATTTGAGGGTCTGGGTACATGGGAGGATAGGCTGTGGAGAAGGAAGTGGAAAACTGTTATCCTCAAGTTATCAAAGTTGTAGGTACAAGGATCATCCCCCCCCACACACACACACCTTCTCCTATCCTGCTCTGTCTACTATAGACATTTCTCAGATATTTTTATAATCCTTGGGGAACTCTCTACTGTTCCCAGCAACCAATCACTGATTCCTCTCTTGAGGGGGGAACATTTTCTTCTACTCCTCAAAATATATGAGGAAAGCTTTCTCTTTGAGAGACCAGCTGCAGCAGCAGTGAGGAGGGAGGCAGCACTAGCACCTGCAAAAACAGCTCCCAAAACAAGAGCACAAACCCCATTGCAAAATACCGGAACACTTTTTGGTCTGAGCCTCCTCCCAGGCAGGGTCATCCCAGGTACTGAAAGATCAGGAGCAGCCCTTAGCCCTAAGTTGACCTTTCTCTCTCATGCACCACACAGCACAGGAGTGGGGCGACCTTCTGCTTCTCAGACTGGCCGACACAAGTGCAGGGACAGACAGCGGAGTGCATACCCAGCTCAGTATAGTTCCCCCGAACCCTCCTCTTCCAAAACACACAGATACATCCAACACTATTTAAAAAGAAAGAAAAAAAGAAAGAAAGATCTAGGAGACTCAAAGTTACTGTTTGTAAATAAACGACTGAATGAATATGCTTGCTCTCAGCAGAGGAACTCTTCCTCAGATCTGGGTTTTGAAGCAAGCCCACAGGAAATGCCGGTTGCCGGAGGGGACATTAACATGTTAAGAATTTGGATAGGTTCGCCTGGTCCTGAGCCCCGGAGAGAAAGCTTCCCAGCTTCCCATCCGTCTCTTCTTTCTCTACCCGCCCCCGCCCCCCACCCCTCGCCCCTCATCCCACTTACTTACAGTTCTCTAGAGCTCTGAAGCCACTTACCATCACGTTCCCTTGCATTTTAGCGGTTTTAATCATTGCCTTTTCCTTCATTTTTGCCCAAAGTGTCAGCTTCACTCCTTGCCCAGAGAAGAGTTACTTAATCCATTGTCTTGATGACTATCAAAGTAGAGGTTGGACTTGCCAGTGGTTGGGGTGGAGAATTTTTGAAATGTATCTGTCAATTCCTCTTCCCTCCTTGAGTTTCTCACCAGCACCACCAGCACCACCACCCCACCACCACCCACCTCTTTCCTCGCTCCTCTCGCTGGCGGATAACAATAGCAATCAACTCTTTTTCGGTCACTACTAAGAAAAGAAAGGAAAATTTGTTCCTTTTACACAAAAGACCAAGAGGAGAGATTAGAAGGAGTAGGGAGATGAAGTCTGTGAGCAGCGGAGAAGAGACAGCCAGCCCTCTAGCCTCCGTGTCCGGTGAGCTAGCTGGTAAACAGATTCACACTGTGAGACACAGGCACTACACAAACACGGGAGACACACACACGCACAGGCATACAAGCTAGATCTTCTCCCACTGAGCGAGTGGTTGGTTCCCTCTCCCAGTGACTTGTCTCTTTCGGTGGTGGCGGTGTGTAGCGGAGCCGGCGCGGTACCCACTCTGGTCCCAAAGGGTGGGGACCAGGCCAGGCGCATACAACACTGAGAGGGTGGGGGTGAGAAGAGGCTGAGGCCGAGGTGGGGGTGGAAGAGGGAGTTTGGGGGCTACAAGGAAGGTGGAGCTCATGCCAAGGTTAAGGGAACCCCAAACTCTCTTTAGAAGGAGGTGACCCCCACTGCCACCCACCCCCCTGTTTTATGTGTGGTGTGTAATCAGCATATTTTTTTTAAGCGAGCATGAACTGATCAGATATCCATGGGTGAAGCTGCTGCTTCTCTCCCCTGGTGTTAACTATTCATCATTTGGAAATTTGGAACCCCCTCCTTCCCCTTCCTCTTTAGCCAAAAGGAAAGCAGAGAGGAGGTGGGAAAGAGGCATCCAGACGCATACCCGCCATGGCTGATGCAAACCGGGTTGAAGGAGAAGATGGGGAAGGGAGAGGGGACCAAGGGGAAAGGGGAGGAGAGGAAAGGAGAGGGCGGAGACGCCAGCGTATAAATAATGTTGTTTCAGGTTACTATGGGACACACGTTACGTTTCCATGGTTGCATTCATTTAGTCTGAATCTGAATCAGCTGCTGCACATCACAGCCGCACCTTCCCTGTCGCCGGACCTTGGACACTGTACGCTCCAGGACAGTCCCTCTTACACACACACACACACACACACACACACACACACACACACGCCGCGCGCGCGCGCCGCTCTAGCGCCCCAGGGGCCTGAACTATCTGGGCTGCATCCAAGTCTCTGGCCTGGCCTGCTTCGCACCCTTCCCTCCCGATGCGGTGGTCTCCCCTGATTCCCCTGCTTGCTGGGATCCGCTTCATACCACCCAGCAGAAGACTGCGGGCTTTGAGGTGTTCCTTAACAGGCAGCGACCCCGCCCACTCTAATCCCTCGCTTGAGATATTCCTGATTTCGGTCTCAAACCTGGGCTGCTGCAGCTATAGAGCCCCTAGTCCCTTCTTGTCACCCCCTTCCACTCTTCTCCTTCCTGCTCAATCATGCAAAAATGAATCTCTCTCTCCCTCTCTCTCACACACGTTCATTTGCAGTCCTGGCATGGGCAGCCTAGAAGTCAGGCACATGGAAATTCTCCTCTTGCAGCTTTCTTCTACAGGTGCCCCTGGCAGCTGAAGAGACAAGCTGGTGAGAGGTTTCATTAAATCACCAGGCTCAACACAGCATTCAGTAGTAGCTGATAGCAGTGAAAGAATTCTATTTATTGGGAGGGAGGCAATGGCTTGCCTACATTCTGTTTCTAGAGTCACAAAAAGCTTCTGGAGAAAAAAAATAGTCAAAGTTCATTTCAGTCCCATCCAGAAGTAGAAAAACTTCTCTTAGAATAGCTGTATAACTGAGCACAATATCAGACAGGAGGAATAAGTGAGGAAATCAGGTCCAGAATTTCCAAGGGACTGATAATGAGCCAAGCAGCCACTCCAGTCTAGGCACCAGGGGCATTTTATTACACTGTTGGGGCTTAGCTGAATACCAGAGAAAGAAAAAAAGGAAAGGAAGTGGAGAGGAGAAGATAGAGGGTTTGGATGGGGAGCAGTGAAGCACACAAGTTAGCTCTTTGAAAATAATTTCAATCTCTTTTCCTCTTCAGGAGAGAAGCAGGTGAACCCTTAGAGCTAAAAAATGGGCAAACTGAGGGAGGTCTAAACTCAGAAAATCTCTACTCCCCTTTGTAATCAGTCTTCCCTTTCCTTTTTATTTACACAATGCCCACATACTGCCGAAATAACTTCAGGTGGTAAGGCTGTTCAGGCAATGGGATAGAAAGGAACTGACCCATTCTTTGAATATAGAGGAATATTATCTCCATTACCTCAGCATCTCATGTCAGATTTATTTCTTTGTTAAATATGCAAACAGTCTTTCTGCTCAAGGAGCTTACTTCTAAAGAGAAGTAGCTTAATGTAGACAAAAATATCATCAACCTAAATACTATTTTTAACTTCATTTTAAAATGATTCCTTCCTTCCTTTCTCGGAGGGGTGGCACTACATTCCTCCCCCCAACCTCTTTAGAGCATAAGTCCCTATAAGAGTTTCAACACTAGAATGATGTCCACTGGCATGGCCCTCGATTCCCTGTAACTTGCCCTTCACTCTTCCCGGCAAGTGTGGATGGGGTTGGGAAAGAACTGTTAGAAAGGTGAGTACTGGCATCACATAACCTTCTAGCTTTCTATGTCTGCCTTTTAATTGTCTCTGGAAGAGAAGGCCTAGGTAGGATAGGAGAGATATATTAAATCCACATATATACTCCAAAAATGGATTTAGCTTTTAGTCTCAATCTCTTCTCCCATCAGAGATTTATAGGGAACTACCATTTTTCTAAAAGATTCATTTGGATTAAACTCTCTGTCCTTGAACTTGCCCAGGCTCCTGTAGTAGAGGGGCAGATCCTAGGGAAACAGGAAACAGAAGGTTTATGGTGTGGTGGAAGAAGAATGTCTGAAAAGCATTAATATTTTCAGTTAATTAATTCAGAATATCCAAATACATACTATATGTTCTCTGTCCTTAATATATTCTGGTACTTGTCACAGCAGAATTCTGGGAGGGGCCGAAAAAGAAAAGAGCAAGGGAAGAACAGGAAAAGACTAACTGGAAGACAAAATGTCAGAGAAATGCCTGTGACCGAGGTGAAAGAAAAACACTTTATTTGTGGTGCATTTGTTATTTTGCAAATCAATACTTGAGCTTGACTTTCTGGGAAAGTCAAATTAGGAACTTTTTGTAGAGAAACTATGTTACCTCTATAATGGGAGTAATCAGCCCCATATGCATCTATTTTGGCTAGCGTTCACCCCATGGAGCAGAGAGCTAAGCTCCGCTAGCCACATTCGGAGTCACATGCTCCGCATTGAAGAATTTTCAGACAGTGTAGCAATCCTATATAGTACTTTTGAAAGCAGGACTTTTAAATGGCCCTAAAAGACACAAATTTGATCTCCTTTTCTCTTCCTTCTTATGGAACTCCATCTCTGGGACACTCTCGCTTGCAATGAAGCAGAAGCAAAAGGATTCTTCTCTTGGCAATTGTGGCAGAAACTCACAAATGGCCATACATGCGCTATCTAGGCAAACCTGAGCATAAGCCTCAAGACCTTAGTTGCTTCTTCTACTTTGTTTCTTTTGGGATGAACCTGAGATGGATGTTTCCAGCCTTAGATTCAAGCTTGTGAGTTCAAGAGGTATAAGTGATGGTCAGTAGAAGTGTCCTGCAACTGTGGTCTTCAAGAAAAGATTACCACTAACAGAAGAAGATCAAGCCATGTCCTGGTGGCTATAGGAGATATAGGACTTCAGGGAACTGTCTGGGCAGTGCAAAAATGAAGTGAAGATGAAATGGCTTTCTACTAGTCTCACCAAGTGGCTCATATTTTACTGTTTTAAGTATTCAGCTCCTAGGGGAACATACTACTACTTAAGAGATGCTATATACTGCTTCAAGGCTTTGTCAACACATACTCATAAGACATGCATATCTGCGAATGGAGGAAAATAGCTGTCCCATACCTGATCTATATTGTACGATTAATAGTTTTCTACTCTCTTTTGGGTAAGTGCTGAGTCTGTTGTGACAGCCATTTTTCTCATTTCTGAGTATAAAAAATGCTTTTCTGACAACTTTGAGATAGGTAGGACAGGTAATAATCCATTTTCAGATGCAACTATGATATTGTGAAAGGCTAAATTACTTGCTCAATCTTACATAACAAATAAATGTCACAGAGAAAAAGACAAACCCAGATCCTCTGACTCTAGATTTAGTGCTTTTTCTACCAATCAAGACCACTGATGCTAAATGTAGGTTTGTCTCCATAGACATATCTCTTGTGAACCTTAATTTTAAGGCACAATATAGTGTTGTGCAAGAAACAATGTATGCAGTCAGCAGAGACTTGGGTGAGAATCTAACTTCCTTCCCACAGTTGTTGTGTGAAACAAAAGCAAGTCACTTAGCCTCTCTCACCCTCAGCTTCCTCATCTCTAAGATTTGGAGAAAAATAAATAGTCCCTAACTCCCACAGTTAGTGACATCAAATGAAATCATGTATGTCAAATGCTTTGTAAACCATGAGTGATATATCAATTTCAGCTCTTTGCCTGTTCTTCTGCCTTTATCAGAAAACAGAGATTCAACAGTAATTTTAGATTCTCCTGACTGACTTTGACTATTCATTTTTCTTTTCTCAAATTTCTGTCCCCTAGCTTTTCCCTCATATTTGCCAGATGAATATTTTACCAAAGTATTTTTACCTTAAGATGGTTAGGTTAGCTGTGAGCACCAAATATGCAGGACATTTCCCAATATCTGATTCCCATTTGCCTTCTGAATGACTGACTTTATTCACAAACTATCAATTTAGCTCTGGCAGGCCTTTCTCCAAATCTGTCATAATGCAGCTGTTGGTTTTGTCTACTCACTTCAGCTTAATCTCTAATTTATGTATTGTTGGCATTAGCAATTGCTTTGATTAAAGTAGCTTTGATTTAAGTTGAGACTCCTGGCAAGATCCCGGGTTTCACATTTGACATCAGGCAATATTTACAATATGAGAAACAATACTTCATGCCATTTTGTCCAGTTTTGCTCTCTGGTGGCTTGCTATTACAAGTATAAGTGATCAGCCATAACCAAATACAGGTGTGCCCCACCTTTAAGAAGCCTATTATTCGAAACCCTCAAAATAGACATTGGATAAAACAGGCATGAGGGAATGGGCTGTATAGCCACATTTCAAAGCAAACAAACATGGAACTCTTCTAATACATTTTAATATGATTTTGCTTTATAAAAATGTCATTTATACACAATTTTGCCAATATATAACAAATACCGAAAATGAGGTATGCCCATATATGTATGTTTCATGAAATGCATAAAGATGGCTTCAACAGATTTGACACAGCAGATGAAGGGTGTTTCTCTATTGGCAGATTTCATGTTGTTTTAGTTAATCCAATTCAACAAAGATCTGGGGCTATAAGAGAAAAAAAAATGGAATAGCACCCTCGAGAAGTTTACATAGGGTTGGGTAAGGGAGAATTTTTTAAAGTTGTTGTTTGGTGTTTTTCAATTGTGTCTGACTCTTCATGACCCCATTTGGGATTTTCTTGGCAAAGATACTGGAGTGATTCACCATTTCCTTCTCCAGCTCATTTTACAGATGAGGAAACTGGGGCAAACAGTTGTGACTTGCTCAGGGTCACACAACTAGCAAATGTCTGAGGCCAGATTTGAACTCTGGAGGATGAGTCTAACTGACTCCAGCCTCAGCACTCTATGCACTGCACTACCCAACTGCCCTCTTTCAAAAAGTATTGACATTTATTATCTTCATGACCTTAGACACTCATTTTTCTGGGTTTCTGTTTCCCCATTTGAGAAGTAAAAGGGTGGAAGTAGAACAATATCTGAGGTTCTTTCCAGGACTAATTCTATGAAGAAAAATATCTACAAGATTTGAAATGATAAGAAAAAGAAACTAAATTGTATATGTCCTTTGACCTAGTAATACCAGAATAAGGCATATACCTTAAGAATTTTGAAGACAGAGGTAAAGTTCTTGTTACATATAAAATATTTGTTGTAAAAACTACCAAAGAAAGTGGGTGCTTATCAATTGGGTATGCATGGCTGATAAAATGAGGTATATGAATGGAATACTACTGTACCATTAAAAATGTAGAGAAACTTGGAGACATTTCTTTGAACTGATGCAGAGTAGAATAGTTTACATGATGACCACAGTAATGCAAAGGAAAATAATACTGAAAGGGTTCTGGACTCTAATCAATGTAGTGACCTATCATGACTTCAAAAAACTAAAGATGAAGTCAAACTCATCTCTCAGTAGAGAGGTGGTAGACCATAGATTCTAAAAGAGACATGTCTAATGTACTTTTTTGTTTAATACTTATTTGTTACAAGGTTGGTTTCTGCCAGAGGTGAGTCAGTGGGATATGACAATGATATGAACATTTACAATATTTAAATTAAAAAATAAGTAAATGAAAGGTCGTTTGAGAAGATATTGGAGAGTTCCCAAAGATGGCTTTTCATAGAAATTAGCATTTGAGTTGAACACTGACTGAAGATTCAATGGGTAGAGGAGTTTCGGAGAGAAAGAGAAAGAGTATATGGAGTGTTAGCCTATAGAAAGCCAAGGAGTCAGAAGATTGAAGGCCATGTTCTAGGACCAGCATGTAGTCCATTTAAATGGAACACAGAATATGTAAGAGAAGCAATCTGAACTATTTGGCAAGGTAGACATGAACCAGACTGTGAAGGGCTTTAAATGTAAGTTTGTATTTTATCCAAGGGTCAATAGGGAGCTAATGAAGATCTTTGAACAGGGATGTGACATGGTTTTACCAGGGCTTAAGGAAGAATATTTTGGTACCTGTTCAGAAGATGCATTTGAAAAGCAATATTAGAATTCTCAAGACAAACCCAATAGCTATTACAATAGTTAAAATAAGAGGTAACTTTCACTCATCCTCTCAATCACCCACCTATCCCCCTGTGGAATTACCTACATTGGACATTATTCACTGATATTTTATAACACTCCTTTCCTCTTCTCTTGGCACCTGGTATGTTTCTTGACTGTCTTCTACTCTCAACATTGCTATGTCGATTGAATGCTGAAATAAAAAAAAACCCAAATGATGTAAATCTAAATAGCAGTGATTTGGGGATTATTCACCATTTTGTATAAGATCCACAACTACTTTACTCTATGGCAGATATGATAAAAATACTAGCTCTCACTATATATTGATAGTTTCAAGATATGTGCTTTGGGTGATTGGCAAATATATCTAAGAAGGTATCAATATTTTCATAAATAACCTTCCTGACCTCAGTGGAAAGACCCAGTCAGGTGAATTTTGCCCACCACTGTGCATTGTTTTGCCAAAATAGGAATAGAGAAAAAGAATCTTGTTAGGAAAATATCTCCTGTTCTTCAATCCCCTATGTTACCTTTTGTTTTTCATATTTTCATTTCCTTACCCTTGCTATCTGGCGCTAATCCTTTCAGATAGGAATCAGCAGCTTAGGAAATGTCAGCTAAGGATATGAATTCTCTACGCTTGGTATCACTGTTTTTACACTTCTATAGCACCTTCTGACCAAGGAACTAAAGGCACTTTATAAACTATGAAGTACAAGGTGTCTTCAAACCATTTAGAGAACAAATTAAAAAAAAGACAGCAGTATTTCTCTGCTTCTCTACCATGGCAATCAGGGAGTCTCTTTCCCCCTCTTCCAGTATGTGAGCACTGGCATCTTGGGAGCTGGAATAGCCCTTGAATATTATCTCAAACACAACCCCTTATTTGGAAAATGAGAAAGCTGAGACTCATAGGTTTAGCAACTTGTCCGTGGGTAGGAAGTAGCAGAACTGAGATTTAGACCAAGGTTCCTAATTCATAGGCCAGGGTTCTTTCTGAGTTATCTTAACATAGAATAAAAGAAGTAAAACCCTCCTAAGTGTTGACCAGTACAGAAGAGACTTAATGTGAAGAAGCAATTTAGGTCAGTGAATTGCCTATCAACATTCACTTCAAAAATATGGTTAGGAGTAATAGACCCTACTAATATTTAGACAAAATAAAATCCCTCTACATAACACATTGACTACTGAAGCAGTTGTGTGGCATATATACCTAAGGATCCCTGTGGGATCTGTTATGTTAGGGAAATGACTAAGCACTTATGGACAGAAATTATTGAATGTAAAACTAGCTAACTAACTAAATAAATAAAAGCTTTTAGGCCTAGAGAGGGATTTTAATATGCTTATCACAAAAAATATTTGTAATAGTTACCTCATGCCCAACATGAAATTCTCAAAATTGTACGTAAATAGCCCAAGGAAGGATTTGACACACAAGAAAAGAATATCTGTAAAGAGAGGGCCTGTTGCAATGAACATATTATAAAGACCAAATATTCTTAATGTCCATTGGAAGAAAGACCAATCAGCAACCTAAAGAATCTGCTATCTGTCTACATATCTAAGGGGAAGAATATTTCACTAATGCCAATCATGTCTACTCTGTCCCTATCACTGTGGTAGGTGCTACAGGGTGCAAAAAAAACCATAAGTCCTTAACAAGGATCCTACTATTTTGGATAGACAAGAGGTTTACACATGAAAAAGATAGCTAATATACCTAGCTAATATGGCTAGGTATAAACAACCGGAGGACACAAGGGTATACACAAGGGTTCTGTAACAACGTATATAATAACTGCATAATAAGTAATAGTAAGTAATAAAGTAAGAAACAAAATGAGTGGACTTCTGTTATCATGAAAGTTTTCTTAAGTGAGACCTGGGCCAGGCCTTGAATGATGATATGAGAAAGCCATAAGGAAATAGAATTGAAGTCATATTTCAGTTTGATTTATGTAAGAAAAATCTTCTTAACACTAAGAAGTCTTGAAAGTAAAATGTTTTGTCACTCAGCAGCATAGTACGGAAGATGCAGTTTTGGCTTTAAATACATCCTACAATGGTAACAGAATTGGTATTATAATCAAAGGACCTAAGTTCAAATCCTGTTTCTTTGGTGTCCTCCCTATGTAACTTTGTACAAGTCATCAGACCTTCCTAGGTCTCAATTGCTTTGTCCACAAAAAATGGTGTTTGAATAGATGGCCTCTAAAAGTCTTTAATAATTCTAAATCTATGCAATCTATAATTCTTTCAGCATAATTTTTTCAACCTGAGGAAGTTTCAAACTTAAGATAGACAGATCTCCATGTCCATATCTATACTTATTTATCTATACAAATATGTATAATCTATACTTGATCATTGCAGGAATGTTTTGTTTAACTAAGCATATTTGTTAAAAGATCTTTTTTTCCGAAAAAGAGGAGGGGAGAGGGCAAATAGATTTTTGTAAATTGGGAAAAATGATTTTAATTTTAATTTTTAAAAATCACTGTCCTGAACTAGAGCTATAGTTTAAGAAAAAGTTTGACACTTTTTTACTGAGAAAGACTTAAATTTTGGTTATAGGAGTACTGAAATTTTCTTCTGGAGTTTGTACTTCTTTAAACTACCTTCTAAATTGTTTTTCACACTGTTTCTAAAAAGAAACTGCTCAAACAAATAAATCAACCATAGCTGTCTGTGGAGTGACATATGTTACCAGATCACCCTCATAGCCAAACAAGATTTGGAATTAATTAATATGTTGTTATTCCAAGACTTGTAATTTACAGGAAAACCTAAAGTGACTGGAATATTGCTGTGCTCAATTATCTCCTCAATTATCCACACTTAAAAAACTACTTAGCTGAATTACGTAGTTATACCCAAGGCATTAAGTGGTAGATGCGACCAAGCCCAGCAAGAGGAAAACAGCAAATTCCAGAGAACTCACATTGAAAACTCAAACTTATTAAGCAACAGCAAATATCAGAGAGAGGTACAATCTGGAAAGTTAGCAAGGAAAAGGAGGTGAGTGTCTTGGGTGGGTGGAAGAGACTAAGCTTATTCCAGGGTTTCAAGCCTCAGGGACATGAATTAAGAGACTTTAGGAAGTGGGAATGTAAATTTGAGAGGTTGTTAGAAAATACTGAAGAAGCTCCCATTTTTCTTGAATCCCTGATAACTATCATCTTTGGCCATGACAAGTAAAGCCTTAAAGTGACAAAAATGGGATAGTACTGAATGTGAGGAGAATTTCAAAATAGTTTTTAAAAGAAAAGAGTATTCATAAAATGGAATATAAAATGAATGTTAAAACCATTATAGTATATATACATACCTATCATATTTCATTAGGCATAAAATGACCAATAAGTATTATTTTTTATTTATAAAGGAAGTAAAATGAATCATGAGAACATTTTGTTTTAAAGTTTAGAATTTCATTAGGGCAAATTTTGACCATTAAAGGTTCATTTCTAGCCTAGCTATCTCTCAGAATGTAGTATTCAGGTAATCACCATATTATCATGAGAAAGAAAAAAATAGCAGTAAAGTTCCTTTCAACTGAATACTGAAAGTTACAGTCTTGCCAAAGTGGATATCAATCATTCTCCTTTAGAATCCATCCAAGAAAAAACTTGATGGAAAACCTCAATTTTAGTTCTGATTTATTCTTTATCTTTCTATCATTTGTGCCAAACCTCACATCTGACATACTCTTAAGAACTCTAAGTGAATTGAGGGATGATTTTTTTTTGTTTTGCCCTGTTTGTACTTTATAAATTCAATAACAGTGGTTGTGGGCATCAGCATGGAAGGTGCACTTGCACTAGTAACATTCTTCACAGCCCTCTCCTCCCTACCCACTCTGTCTCTGAACATTAAATACTCCATAGCCTGTTATAATGATTAGCTCGGTTTTATCCTAGAGGCAATAGAATAACCTGTCCGGTCTACTTAGTCCCCTACTCTGCTGCTTTTTAGAATTTACTTTCAATGAAAAGTTCAAAGTATGATTACTTGTGACCTAATTTAAATTTGTATTTATCTCTAGCCAGCCCCTCAGCTCTTTATGGTTGGGCAATATTCTTTACCTAAACATTTTCTGGCAAACAACAGAGACTAGACAAGTTGATTGAGTAGCAAGAAGTACCATCCAACTCTTTCCCACAATCATTCAACAAGATTCTAGAAAACATAACAAACCACCCCTACTACCCTGCCAAAATATCACAGTGAGTCATTTTCCAACCCAGGATAGGGAGATGGACAGAAAGGTCTGTCAACCCTGGGGTGGGGGTCTAAATAGGAGCTCAGAAGACTGAACGAGGTTCTGCTTATGGCTGTGTACCACAGCAATAAGTTTCAGACTTACATAGAGGGGTCTGCCCTTGTTCAGGGGCAAGCAAAGGTGCCAACTGGCAGCTCAGTTGCTTACTATCCAGTGCAGAATCACAAGTTCAGTGTAAAATGTAGAGGAAACCAGGACCTTGGGCTGGTAGTCCAGGGCTAGAAGCGATTACTGCCCTAAGCTGTATCCTGAGTGAAGGGCAAATACAGAATCAAAGAACTGTTTCATGGTTCTGACTCCTAGAGTGAAATGGAATCTCAGCTCCAGCCCCCAATCAAATCTGAAGCCTGTGATAGAATAACTAGGGCAGGAAGTCTAAACCAAAGAGGAACCTGAAATTCTACCACTTTGAACCTGCCAGACTTTCCAGATGGCTGACAGTGGCAGAGTCTAGCAGCAGTCTATCAGAGCTCTGGGGTGTACTGGTGGAAGACTAGTATCTCTGGCCTAATGGCTGCTGAAACCTTTTTTCAGATTGGCTTCCCACACTTGGTGTCTACCTGCCACCCAACTCTCACCTATGGCTCCAAGAAACTGTAGCATGTGCAGTGGTCACATCCCAGTAAAAGCATTTCAGTAGACAGTTAAACTAGGTTGAGGGTAACCAATGGGCTTTAAACCCACTGAGGAGTTAGGGGTCTGTCTACCTCAAGTATGCATGTGAAGACTTTCCCTGGCAGAATAGGTAGATGTGGCTTAATTGTCAACAGATTAGAGGGGTTCTCCATGCTGGAACAGTTTGTTGCTGATGTGGAGAGAAAACTGAATCAACACACATTTGGTAATAGTGGAACAGAAAAGTGTGGGTCGCTTTCAAAAGGTTTGATATACAGCACATTTATTCATTTGGGCCAGAATACTCACAAACATCAGAATTGGTTTGATGAAAATAATGGAGAAATTCAATATCTACTAAATGAAAAACAAGAACTCCACAGAGTTTTCCAGTAGGATGGTTCATGCATCTCTAAGAAGGCAACATTCAACACCATGCAGCATAAAGTGCAAGTGAAGCTTAGAGAGATGCAGGATTCTTGGTTCAGTAACAAGGCAGATGACCTTCAGTTTAATGCTGATAGTTACAAAAAGTACTCTATAATGCCTTGAAGGCTATTTATGGGCCTAAAGTCTGTGGTGCATCTAAACTATTCAGCACTGATAGAGCCACACCGAGCAATGATAAAGACATGATACCAGAGAGATGGGCACTTCCAGAGTGTTCTCAACAGACCAAAATCAATCAATGCTGAAGCCACTGACCATATACTTCATGTTGAAGTTGATCCCTCTCTAGCCAAGTTTCCAACTGAATAAGAGGTGTTGAATGCCATTAGCCTTCTCTCCTGTGGCAAAGTGCCTTGTACTGATTCCATCCCTGCAGATATTTACAAGGCAGGATGTTCCCTGCTCATATAAAAGCTCACTCAAATCATCTGCTTTGTACAGCAAGAGGAGGTTATCCCCCAGGAGATCAAAGATGCTTCCATTGTCCATCTCTATAAAGGAAAAAGAAACAGGTTGTCCTGTGACAATCACAGCGGGGTCTCTCTTTTATTCAATGCCATTAAGATTCTTGTCAAGGTCCTTTTCAAAAGGTTGATCCTTCACTTGGAAGATGGTCATCTACCTGAGAGCCAGCATGCCTTCTGAAAGGGCAGAGGAATTGTCAATATGGTATTCGCTGCCCAACAACTCCAGGAGAAATGCCAGAAGCAGAACAGAGGTCTATACAGAGTGTTCATCAATATGATCAAGGCCTTTGATACTGTCAGTCATGAAGGCTTGGGAAAGATCATGGCAAAATTTGGTTGCCCAGAGAAGTTCATCAGTATTGTATGCCAGTTCCATGATGTCACGCTTACATAGGCTCTGGATAATGAACAATGCTCTTGTCATTTCCCAGTCACCAATAGAGTAAAGCAGGGCTTTGTGCTTGCTCCCATGCTGTTTAGCATGCTCTTTTCAGTGATGTTGTTGGATGCCTTCAATGAGGACAAAAATCACATCAAAGTCTACTACTGCACTGATGGTAAATGATTCAACTTGAAAAGGATAAAATCTAAGACTAAAGTGGAGGGAGAGTTGGTGCATGATTTTTGTTCATAGATGGTAGTACATTCAATGCAGACTCGAAGGCTAACATGCAACAAAGTATGGATTAATTTTCTGCCACTTGTGTTAATTTTGGCCTGACTATTAAGAAAACAAGAAGTTCACCAGCCAGCACTATGCCATCCACACATGAAACCATTTGTTGGAGCAAATGAAGAAATTTTGAATGCTGTGAATAAGCTCACTTACCTTGGCAGTATACTTTCCAGAGATAACACATTGACGATGAGGTTGACATGTACATTGCCAAGGCTAGCTCAGTGTTTGGGAGGATTCAGAGGAAAGTGTGAGAGAGAAGAGGTATTAAGCTGCCTATCAAACTGAACATCTACAGAGCTGTTGTATTGTTGTATGCTTGTGAAACCTGGACAGTATACAAGTGCCAGGCCAGGAAACTGAATTGCTTCCATTTGAATTGTCTCAGGAAAATGCTGAAGATCATCTGGCAAGATAAGGTACTGGACAATGAGGTCTTTTCTTCAGCTGACCTGCCAAGCAGGGTGAGACTCTGATGGGCTGGCCACATTGTTAGAATGCCAAATGCATGTTTGCCTAAAAGATCATTTTACAAAGAACTCACACGAGGCAAGCACTCACATGGAGGTCAGAATAAGTGATACAAGCACATTCTAAAAGTCTTTTTTGAAGAAATTTGGTATCAATTGTGAACATGGAAGACACTGGCATATAACTATCCAGCATGGTATGTCTGTATCAAAGAAGATGCTGTGCTCTATCAGCAGAGCAGAATTGCACTAGCTCAAAAGATGCACAAGTTTAGACTCATCTCTATCCCAAATGTTTAAATAGGCTCTTTATGCCCAACCTATGATAGAGCCTTTCAAGCTCATATTGGTCTGATCAGCCACAGTCGGACATAGTCTACATTTACCCCAGCATAGCAATGTCATTTTGGTCCTCTTTGAGAATGAAGAACAACACCATCAGAGCTCTAACCAGGGCAAGCCCACAGTTGCGTTGCAAAGATTGAAACCGCCATTAGGAACTTGTAGAGCTCATAATGAGCAGGAACAGGGCAGGACAGAAATGCTTGTACAGTATCCTAAATCAGACCACTTAAGGTACAATGAAATGATATCTAGCCTGAGATATTCCTGAGGTTCCAGAATGCTGAACAATCAGAGAAAGTAGCAGCAGGAAGACACAAGAGAACACAAAATAGTGCCAAGCACAGCACAAATCTTCCTTGAGTCCAACATGCCTAGCCCTACCAAAAATAATGATGTCAAAAAGTAAAGCTGTAAGAACGAGCAAGAGAAGAAGAAAGAAGAAGAAGAAGAAGAAGAAGAAGAAGAAGAAGAAGAAGAAGAAGAAGATGATGATGATGAAGAGAGGAAGGAAAAAGAAGAGGAGGAAGGACAAAAGAGGGAGAGAAGAAGGAACAGGAGGAAGAAGAGGGAGGAGGAGGAAGAAGAGAAATATATTGCAGATAGTAATTATGATGGAGGGATGCTCAAAACACAAAACCCAAAAAGAAAATAAGTGAATGATTCTAAAACATGTACAAGCAAACTTGTAAAGAAAAATGCAACATCAGCACAAGGTCAATTAGTGATGAAATGAGGGATTTAAAAATGGGTATTAAATGAAATGAGAACACTAGAAATAATTAAAAATAGAAATGAGAGATGGGGTGGAATTAGAAATGATAGCTATGGAAAAAATAATGGAAAGAGAATATATTGCTTCAAATGACAGGTATAAACTTCATCCAAATAACACACTTCTTGAAAATCAGAACCAACCATACAGAAGTTAATAAGTCCATGAGACAAGAAAATATTAATATAAAGTCAAAAGAAAAGTAAATCACTTCAAAGAAATTGGCCTGAAAACCATATAAAAGAGAAATTATTTAAGACTCATTGAACTATTTGAAAGCAACATCCAAAAAAGTGTGTAAATATCATATTTCAAGAAATCATCTAAAAATGATCAGATCTCTTAGAATTAGAAGGCCAAGTGAAAAAATTAAAAATCTATTGTCACCTTCCGAAAGAAACCCCAAAATGAAAACTCCCAGGAATATTATAGCCAAAATCTAGAACTTTTAAGTCAAAGAAAAAAATGATCAATAAGACCAAAATAAAGAATTCGAGTACAGAAACCACAATTAGAATTCCACAATATTTAGCAGCCACCACCATAAAGTTGAGAGCTAAGAATAAGAACTGCCACAAGGCAAAATATAATTTTACAATCAAGAATAACTTACCCATAAAATGTACATAATGCTACAGAGGGAAATGGATCTTTAATGAAATAGAAGACTTCCAAGAATCCTGAGTAATAGTCCAGGTGGAATAAAAACTTTAAAATATAAAAACCAGAGTCAACCAAAACACTAAATGGTCAATATAAGCAAACAATCATAATAAAATAAACAAGGATGAATTGCTTCCATTCTAAGATAGAGGATTAATACATGTGTTCCCTCAGAACTCTATTATCATCAGGAGTCACAGAATATTTTATAAGAGAGTATGTTAGATGTTTTATTATATTTTAATGATTTTAAAAGAAATAAGAAAAGAAGAAGGAAATGAGATAAACTAGGATAAAAGGAGAGAAAAAGGGGATAATTATTTCACATAATTTTGATGCACAAGTAGAAGACTTACAGACAAGGATTAAGGGGTGGGATGATCAGGTAATATGTGAACCTCCTTTTCACATAAATTGGTCAGAGAGAAGAATTCACACATCTGGGTGCAGAGTTAGATTTTATTCAACAAGGAAAGAGGAAAGAAAGGGGCAAAGGGAGAGGGAGGAATAAGAGGAATGCAGATTGAGATTAGTTTTATACAAAGAAAACTCAACAAAGATCACAAAGAGGGGTGTTAATGTAAAGAAAGAAAGGAAAATAACCTGTGACTTGCATGTAGGTAAGAGAAGAAAGACAGTGGGCAGAAGCAGAATGCATCATCTCAGAATACTGTGCTGAACACACTCCTCTTTTGCCATCCTCTTGTTAAAAAGAGGGATGGGAAACAAAGAGAAGAAAAAACATGAGAGAACAGGATGGAGTGGAGCAGACAATTAATGAACATAACTGTAAATTTGAAAGGGATGAACACACCCACAAAACAAAGGAGGGTGGCACAATGGAATAGAAAGCAGAATCCAACAATTCATTGTTTATAACGAAACATTTGAAACAAGAGACTAGAACAGTCTATTATGTTTCAGGTCAAGTAAAGAAGAGAGCAGAGTACATTACAATGTCTGTTGCCACACAGGCAAAAGGAGGAGAATTTTGGAGAAAAGCAAACCCTTTTCTTGGAATTTCATTCTGTCCTAGAAGGGACAGATCCAACAAAAAGCTTTAGTCTGCCTCTTCTGCTCCAACATGCCCACAGGGGCCAATGGCCCCACTTGATCCTTCCCTTCACTGCCACATCTCAGCTCTTTTGCTTTTTCCTTTGCCTGGTGTCTAGGTGCCACCAGTTCTTTCCAGCTATTATTGTGAAATCTGGAGTAGGGCTGGGGAGGTTGATTCCATTGCTTTTGATGATCAACTCCTGAGGTGCACACTTCTTTCTCTCTTAACAGTCTTTGTACAGCCCTATAAAAACTCTTGATTGTTATTCAAGTCCGCCTTCCAGCCCAAATATTTTGATAGCAATGAATAGCTCTCAAAGCTGAAAAGAAATGTTTGTCCCTATAAACCACACATCCCAGGATGTTAGTCAAACCCCTAGTACATAAATAATGCAGCAAACTGGATAACACCGCTAATTAATACTCTAAATTAGTAAAATACTTTGTACTCTTTCATAGTCCTTTTATGTAAATGCTCTATTTTAAACTTCAAAATATCTCCACATAAGTAGAATATTGGTCCTATGATGATGCCTTTCCTGGGATATTCCTGGGATCTCAAAGCTTTGGTTAAGAGAGTGAAAAACCTGGTAGATTCTTACAGAATTGAAAAAGTGTCAAGTACAACCCCAGTGACCACTTATGCATGCTTTTCAATAGCTGATCCCTAGAATGTGTTACTAAATGAATTGTGTGACCATAATGACTCACGAAGCAGGTAAAATACAGAAGGGCCTCCAGTCCTGGGCTTTTTCTTTTGCTTCTGCAACAAGTTGATCACAGAGGGTTTGTTGTTGTTGTTGTTTTTAGATAAACTACAAACATTAGTTTAACTGCTAGCACACTAAATATGAACTTTTGGTCCAGTGACTGACAAGTTTATGAACAACTGGAATAATAATAACAGCAAATATTTATACAGCACCTACTATGTACCAGACATTGAACTATGAACTTTACAAATGTCAACTTGGCTGATCCCCATCTTATAGATGAGGAAACTGAAGGAGACAGAGAATGTACCTAGCCCAGGGTGTACACAGCTAGTAAGTATCTGAGAGCATATGTGCACCCCAGGCTTCCTAACTCCATGCCTGTTGCTCTATCCACTGCTCCACTGAATAATGGAACCACATTTCTATGGATGTTTTTCCTCTAAATGGAAACAAAACACAAAGGATTTGCAGCTAAATACATCAGGATTGATAATGACATACAAACTCATGTCCATTCTGATTCTGAATCCGGTCATCTTTTCCCTACACAATGCTATTACACAAAAAAGATCACTAATAGCAATTCTACCAAAAAATGATAAGAAGACACCAGCTGCAACTATTGAACTAACTTCTTCAAGTTCATGAAGCCTTTGGAAGGTTCTATAGCCATAGCAAGGGTACTGTTAGTGCAAAAGTGAGAAGGGAAGAAGTAGGTTTGTATACATGAGTCTCAAAGACAACAGTTTGACTGAGAAGTGTAGAGAACGCAAGCTCTTGAAATTTTACTTGTTGATTACAAATAAACATTTTCTCAGTAAAGGGCCCTAAAGGTTTTCTCCCCTCCTTTTAAAAAAAGGCTGTCTCCCATAAATATCTTAAAATCCTGCAAAGAAAGATGCAATGAGGCATAACCTTTTCAGTGTTCCTCTGATGGTTAATAACAACAGAAAAATAAAACAAGGAGACATATACTTGTCTAAGGTATTCACTCTGCAAGAGGTCTTGAATAAAATCCATAAGTCTGAGAGATGCCTTTTAGATGCTAAAGCTCACCAGAAAGTATATGTTTACTGATGGTATTGTTCTGATAAGGTTTTTTCTCTAAGGTCCAAGGCTACTCAAAAGATATTTATCTTGTAATCTACAAAAGAAAATCCAAGTAGAGGAAGAATGCAAGGTTCCTAGACTATGAGATATAGTTATATGCGTGTCATACTGAATTGACACATCTCTCTTGGAAATATAAATAAGGAGAGAGGCACCAGGACAGGACAAAACTAACCTTGAAGCCAAGAAGGCATGGATTCATGTCATACCTCTGACACATATTGGCTAAGTGGCATTGGGAAATCATAAAGTGCAGATCTCCACTGGTAGAGGGAGTTTCATGTGGGAATTCTTAATGCCAATGAAGCAATCGATCCAGTTCTTATCTTATACAGATAAAGAGTTGAGCTCAGAATTGAATATGTCACAGATCACTCCAATTTCCTAACTGGTTGGAGCACTTTACCTCTGCTTGCCCTCTCCCATATACATACAACTCCTCTACACTTGGAACAATATAAGCGCTTAATTACTGTTTGTTGACTGACTAAATGCCTATAACCCCAGCAGCAATAGACACAGTGAAGATCACTTTCCCCACAGGGGATAAACAGGAGATATTCTCTAGGTATCCCTTTAAGCCATACCAGCTGTGCAGAGAAAAGTGAAATTTCTGTATGTCATTCAAAACATTAAAGTATATCAACATTGTCTTTGTTTTCAGGTACTTTTCTGTCTCTTAAAGGCATTAGGAGACACTCTGGATTATTGCAATACTTCTCTGAATCCCACATTCAGAAGATGAAAATATTGTCTCCATTTGGCTATGAGTCAAAAGCCACAGTTCTAACCAGGCAAAATTCCCAAAGATTATTGGGATAATAGTTTATAGTTTAAGCTTAGGCAATATATATATATATATATATATATATATATATATATATATATATATATATACACACACACATATATATGTATACACACACACACACATATATATATATACACATACACACACACATAAAAGATTCATAGTCTGTGATCTTTACAACATGAAAAACTGGGTTCTTAAGTGGTATTTTTTCTTTGTTATTTAACCTCAGTGAATCCCTATGATATTAACATTATATTACAAATATTACAATTGTTTAGTGTTTAGTCTGATATACACAAGTGAAATTCTGTGTGTACCTCAAAAATGTTTTGTTGCCAAGGAAATAAAGTAGCATTTACATTAAAAGTTGAGGAATTCCCGTTGCAAATTAGCCTAGAGTTATGCTTTGCATGAAAATTACTGACATATTTTCTATATATGTTCTTTTAAATCTTGTAATCACAAAATTTTCAACCAAGAAAGGATCATTGTAATCATTTCCATAACTGATTTTCCTGATTTTTGTGCAATGTAAACAGGCAATGCTTGAGAAAATGCTTATGCTGCCAATACTTTCTCTCATACTTTATACAGGAACTTATATGGGTATCATAAAGTTTGTTATTTGTTTAACTTTCTTGATATAAAATAGATTTCATTTCATTTATATTGCTATAATAGTTTCTTGGTTCTACCTTCTGTAGAAAACTTTTCCTGAATCCCCTACTTTCTTCCTTCTCAAATTATTTTGTATAAACTTACCTGTTTACATATTATGTATATATACACACACACATACACATACACATTCCAGCAGATTATAAGCTTCCTAAGGGCAAGGGACGTTCTTTGTTTAATCTTTCTATTCCCCAGAGCATAGTGCTCCGAACAAAGTGGATGCTTAAAAAATAGTTTTTAATATTGATTATGATTAGATTTCTTCTGAGGTATTCTATACCAGACTAGCACCAAAGGGTCCCATCAATTCATTTCAATCACTATAGTGTTTTATGATCAAATACTCACCTGGTTCAATTTACTCATTCTACCAATGAAGAAAATAAGGTCCCAGAAGATTAAAAGAATTACCTGAGTTCATCCATCATGGATGGGGTTAGAACTCCATTCTCCTCAATCATGATATGGTGATCTTCTGATTGCAATGTAAGCGTATGTAGTTAATTTTGTAATAGAATTAAACTTCATCCATTTTTCTCAGTTTCCAAAAGAATGCCAGGCAAAGCAAGTTCTAACAATTTTTTTTGTCTGTAATATTATATGATTTTGTGAAATGCCTAGTTCTTCATGTTGCAATATTTATAGCTGGACAGACTATCTTCCCTATCGCTCTTCCTTTGCTTATAATCTGGGTCAGGCAATTTAGGTTGTGAGGACTGCAAATATTCTTTACTTGTCTCTCTTTGACCTAGAGCAAACTTAAGTAGTCAGATCCTTATGTGAATATATTATGGAGAATGAACTAATACAGGGTTTGAGATGTAGAAAGGAGTACAGGTAATGTGTGTATATATATATATATATAATTTGATATATATATAATTTGGTAGAGGCTCCCACTGGGTGCTTGGACACATGGACACTGATGAATATCAATGTGAGTAAATATGGATAGTGGGAGTACTTCATGGGACTGTTTAAAGGTGTCAGATGACAGGAAGAATTCTGAGAATCATCTCAGAATGTGGAGATGGAAAGGACCCAAACAGGCATCTAGAACACAAAACACCTTTATTTTACAAGTATAAAAACTGAGGTCCATTAAGGTGAAAGGATTTGCCCAACGTCAAACAAGTAGTGTATGGCAGAGGCAGAATTCAAACCCAGTTACTATGATTCCAAATTCATCACTCTTTCAACCATCTGAAAAGGCAATGTGTAGAGATCAGTCTATCCAGATGAACATGCAAGGACATGGTGATAAGAGGGGTTGTTATGATAACAATAAATGGAGTTCAGAAGAATACATGGAATGCACATTTAAGTGCTAATGTCCAGAGGATTTGATGTTAGGTCTCTTCCCATGGTGTGGTCATTGTGGAATACATGGATTTCTTGGGTGTCTGTGTCAATATGGGGGTCAAGGATGTTGCTTCTGTTTCCAGCTAGAATTTGGAAAGGAAGCAGTGATGTAGCATAGTCAAGTCCAGACTACGTTGCCTATCTGAATGGCAGCAGCTGAAATGCAGAAAAGGATACTGCCAACACTGGGCATATATGGCAAACTCCCTTTCTCTCAGTATCACCCTGTACCACCCACCAACCCAGATCTCCTGAGTCAAAGCTGCCTGCCTTCTGAGCAAAACACAATTCCTAGCCAAAGGTCCCATACTAAAAATTTCCCTCTCGTTCAAAGACTGAAAAGTAAAAGACCAGCAACCCTAGAGCCCAAAAAGTCCACCACCTTTTAAACTATCATGTTCATGAGATTTCTTAGCCTGACAATGTTCATACTTCCTAGTTACATATTGTATTATGTGCAGAGAAAGATCTGGGGCACAGAAAAGGAAAAGAAAATCCAAAAAGCAAAGGCAAAAGGAATAAGCTTTTATATAGCACCTACTATGAGCCAGGCACTGTATTAAGCACTTTTATTTTTTAACAAATATCATCTCATTTGATCCTCACCAACAACCCTGCAAGGTAGGTGCTATTATCATCCTCATTTTACAGTTGAGGAAATTAAGGCAAACAGAGGTTGTGACTCACCCAGGGTCACACAGCTCCTAAGTGTCTGAGGCTCAATTTTATCTCAAACCTTCCTGACGCCAGGCCTAAGGATCTATCCACTGTTTCACAAGCTACATCTAAAGAAGAGCAAAAGAAAGGTGAAGTGAGAAGATAGTTTCTTTCATTCTAGTGTCTAATGCATTTATAGCATTCTCCATTTCCCACCTGTTTATATGCCTATGGCGCCTCCATACTCTTTTATCCATTATATGTCTCCGATGCTTTTCATTGTTTGTCTCTCCCTCCCTGAGTAAGGGAAGGTGAGAGACCTAGATTATCAATAACTATTCAACTTGATGACTGTTATCGTTCTGTGACTCATCAGCAGCAAAATTAAATATTAACTATTAAGGGTTTACTTCTGGCACTAAGATCAGTCCAACAACAATCAATTTACAGATAGAACTACAATTAGAATGACAAATATCTCTTTGCCAAACATCAGCTCAAAGTCAAGAAGAACGATTTCAGGCTGTCAGAGAAAGGACTTTGGACTCAGAATTAGAATATCTTAAGGCAAACTACATACACAGTCACTCATTTTCTCCATTCTGCAAGCTCTAGCTAGTGATCTGGGATCATAGGATTGGTACAGGTTTCATTCTAGAGGTCATCCTGCTTTGAAATGAATAAAAATATTGCCACACCATCACAGAGTTTTGGGTTTCTTAGCAGAGGAACTAAACTTATTTAGTTCGGTCCTAGATGACACATCTAGAAGTAATGGGCAACATTACAAGGAGGCAGATTTCAGGTTGCAGGTGACAGAGGGGAAAGAGCTGGAGTAAAAAAGATGTGAATTCAAATCTGGCCTCAGACACTTGCTACCTGTGTGAACTTAGGAAAATCCTTTAACTACTGTCTGCCTCAGCTTCCTCAAATGTAAAATGGGGATAATAATGTCATGTAGCACCCAGGATTATTGAGAGGATAAAAATGAGTTAATCTTTGAAAAGTGATTGCACAGTACCTGGCTCATAGTAAGTACCTTAGCGCTCCTGCACTCTCTCTCTCTCTCTCTCTCTCTCCTCTCTCTCTCTCTCTCTCTCTCTCTCTCTTTCTCTCTCTCTCTCTCTCTCTGGACAGCAGAGACCATGCAGCCCATCCAGTAGGCAAACAAGCTTCTTTGTATCCCCCACCAAAGGCCTTCCAGCATTAGCTTGGAGAGATCCAGTTAGGGGAGTACTGGCAGCACATTTCACAAGTTCAATCCTTTAGAAAACATTGGTCAAGCCCCTACAGCTTAAAGTGCCTTGATTAGGTGGGGCATTGGGGATAAAAGAGAGTAAAGACTGAAAAAAAAACTCCTACCCTCCCCAAGTAGTAATGAGGGATGGAATTCTAACCTAGGCCCTATGATCCTAATGAACTTTAATCCTGAGCCTGCAGGAGGTCCTTGCTACCATCATCGAGGGGAGCAACCATCATGGCCTGACATCTTCTGTCAACACCATCACCACTACCACCACCAACTGCAGAGGAGCTGCCACCCTTTCAACAGCCAAAATGGAAGTAAAGGATCTGATTATAACCTGTGAAAATAAGATGCAGACTGAGCTTGGGCCTATCTACCCACAGCTGGTGAAACAGTGTAGCCTTCTATCTTCCCTGGACCTCCCAGGTGAAATGCCCTTTAATCTACTCAAGCAGGAAAAAGCCCAGATTTCCCCAAGGAGCTCCACCCAACACTTCCCAACTCATAAGGATAAAGATTATGCCAGATAATACAAAACTCCGAGAACAAGAAGTCAGACTCTCACTTGCAGTTGGGAGGATCTTTCTAGATCCAGGCCCCTGCAAAGTCCCCCTGGGCCAGCTCATGTCTATATCATGTGATGCTCATAGCCCTTGGAGGCAGGACTCAGAACAGAAACTGAAAAGTGTTCTCACTGCTCTAGTGATCAGCTCCTGCCTGACTTGAGGCCCAGACAGATCCAGGGGCCAGGGGCCTAGATCATTCTCAGTCAGCTGATTGGACAGCTCTCAAACCAAAGGCCTCCTACTCTCCTAGACTCTCAGCCAGGCTCCCTCCCAAGACCAAGAGAATACTCGCCTATAAGTATTGATCAGCCCCTCCCTGATCCCTGAGAGGTCCTATCCAATGCTAGCTACCTTTGCCTTCCTGACCTTGTAACCCTGATTTAGCCACTTCCCTTTTCTTAGTCTCAGTTTCCTTCTCTCTGAAGTGAGAGGCTGCTACTAAATAATTCTTGAGGTCTCTAACCGTTCACAATATGAGATCCTTTTCCTACCTTTAAAATTGGAAAATATCCCCCCTCAGGTAGTTATAAAGTAAAAACCCATCAACAATTAGGACAATTTATATGAGTCATAACACTACTACAGACTTTGGCATTATGTTAGACAAGATAAAATAGAATAAGTACTTGCTCTGGAAGCTAGGTTCAAATACTGTCTAGGATACTACCTCTATGACCTCCCTAGGCCCCAAATTCCTCATTTATATAAAGAGGGGTTTGGGCTATCAGAGGTGGGGAACCTGAGGCCTCCGGCCCACATGTGACCTCTAGATCCTCAAGTGCAGCCCTTTGACTGAATCCAAAATTCAAAGAACAAATTTTCTTAATAAAAGAATTTGTTCTATAAAATTTGGACTCAGTCAAAAGGCCACATCCAAGGACCTAGATGGCCACACGTGGCCTTGAGGCCATAGATTCCCCACCCCTGTATTTGTCTCTGAGGTCTCTTCCAGCTCTAGATCTATCATCCAATGATCTTAGGATACAAAGGAAACGGGAGTGGACTTAGGAATCAGGAGACATGAATGACAGACACACCTGAAATTTGAGTAACTTTGGACAAGTCCCATTGTCTCAAGATTGTCTCAAGCACATGGCCCAGGGCCTGGGACCTAACAGGTTCTCATTCAGACAGTGAATGACTGGCTTTTTCTGAAAATAGAGGGGGTTCTTTCTATCTCTAGTGATCTCAGACTATTATACATTTCTGTAAGCTTTCATCTCTCCATTTGTCTGTACTTGAGAGGTAGCAAGAAGAAAAAGCTATCAAGAGGTAGAAATGAATACTAGTTTGGATATTTCTAATGTCATTTTTACTTTTCTTTAGGTTTTTGTGTTCTTATATTTGTTATTTATTTATTTCAATTTTGGCCAAAAAGCTCTTCTATAATAGCATTAACAAATGTTCATTGAACTTTGACTTTGAGACTTGCAGTGAAGGGAACCCATGCAAGTATTAATGTGATCAAAGATCTTCCCCATCCATTCAATAGGCCTCAAGTGGGGATAGGTGGGGAAGCTTGATTATATCTTTGTTTGTAAGTAGACCTAAAGCTACTACCCAGGTACTAAGCCTAATATGTGCACTGAGTTCTAGTCAATCATGAATTCAGCCAATCAGAGACTTGAGTTCTAGCCAATCAGATGCCAGCTAGGACTGTATATAAAAAGAGCCCAGAACTGAGAGAAACTGAATTGAGAAGGAGAACTGATAGCGGACATCAAGAAGATGTTGAGAGAGAGCCAGCATCCAGAGCCAGCATCCATTGTAGAGTAAAGAGTGCAGAGCAAGGGAGTTTCGGAGGTCAAAGAGCTTAAATCTACAGAATCTTAAGATTAGAGAACTGAGAATCCAGAGAATCCAGGAGACTTCAAGAACTCTGAGAACTGCAAAGGGTTTCAGAATTTCAGAGAAGAGACAGACAAGCAGACAGGATTCATGAGTGATTGCTTACGGGAAGGCCCTAGAAGGGGCAAAGTTACAGGATGATTTGGATCCTTGCCATAATACTGTGTTATAATTTCCTTGTTACATTGAGGTGGGCTTACTGGTTTTGGAATATAATTACTGCTATATCAAATTGGAGTCATTGGCCTTGGGATTTGATCCTCTGGAGTCTAAATAAATGTTATACTTCCTCTGCCTTCTGCATAGAGAGTTTTTCATATTCTGTGAGTCTGAACCATTCAGGCATATTCATGGTCATCTTCAAGGTCATGAATCTTGCCTTACTAATATAACCTACTACTATCATTTGAAGTAATGATGATATAGATAGCATTTATATGATATTTCAAGTTTTTTAAGTGCTATACATGTTATCTCAGTATGATTCCCACAACAAACCTGGAAGATAGGTGCTATTATTACCTACATTTTTCAGATAAGGAAATTGAGGCTGGGTGAGGCTATGACTTGCTCAGTGTCACAAAGCTAATAAATGTGGAATGTGAGTTGTGATCTCAGGTCTTCCTGTCTCCAAGTTCAGGGTACTATGGCACTTAATTGTCCCCATTTAGGAAACTGTTTTCTTTTTTTCAATCACGGTTTAAATCCCTCTCTCTGCCACTTCCATTCATTGCTCATAATGCTGCTGTCTAGGGCCAGTCCTTTGAGAAATATTGCTCCAAGTGTTATTTTAGCAAAACACACTTTAAAAAAATAAATTTGCTTAGAGAAAGAGGATAAAACTCAAGGATAAGTCTGAAAGACTATTATCTATTATTACATATGGATGTGGAAGAATAACTACTTTTCCTCTGCCTCCCCAGCTTGAAAAGGAGAAAGGATTGAGGGTTTTTTGGTAGAGAGTCATAAAAAGGACACAAGTGTAACAAAGGTTTGGGAGCAAGGCTTCCCTTCCTATTTTTCAGTTGATCAGTCATATCCAACTCTCTGTGACCCCATGGATATCCACAGGATTTTCTTGGCAAAAATAGTAGTGTTGTTCACCATTTCCTTCTCCAGTAACTTAACAGAAACAGAGGTTACATGACTTGCCCAGGGTCCCACCACCAGTAAGTGTCTGAGGCTGGATTTGAACTCAGGTCTTCCTGACTCCAAGCATGGCTGTCTATTCACTGACCATCTAGCTGCCCCTCCATTGCAAGCCAAATGAGAATAACTACATACGAAATCCTTGTTTATCCTGTCTTTTTTATGGATTTCACTTAAAATTAATCATCAGAGTAACACTTATTCTTTTTATTCTCTAAATCAATTAAACTTCAGATCCTCCAACATTTCTTTATTAGTTCTATCTCCTGATCTTTAATTTTCCCATTCTTCATGATGTTCAGTCTAGAAGAGTACAAACACCTTTTGTTAGCCAAAACACAATTTCTTCCCACTCCATCCCTCCAAAAAATCAGTAAGTTGAATAACCTAGACATAAAATTCTATTCTTAATTTTAAGCACAGATTCTGATGAAATCATAAGTGACCAGCTCTCATAGGTTAAATGTAAGGGTAAAAACTATGAGGTTACTGGATATGCTCAATGCATAGAGGAATAATGATGTAAGTGATTACCTATCATTTTTTAGTACCAGCCCAATGTCCATATATTATTTGCTCAGAAAGTGTAGTAACATTCAAAGTTTTCAGTTTTAAGATATCAAATTATATTAATTGTAGTTTCCAATGTTATTTCAAAAGACTGAATTTTCATTCTCTTTGAATTATAAATATATTCATTATATGTGATAATCATTGTTGTTCATAGTAATAATTCCACTACCTAAAATTTATATAATGCCTGCCTTCCCTTCTAAGATAGCAAATTAATTAGAATGAGGTTCTCTAATTTTCTAAATGTGATTAAAAGAGAAGAATTATCTATGGTAACTGATTAGGAACATTTAACAAGCAGTAAAATAGCTGGAGAGACCACAATTTCCATGTCAGATATGAAGAAGGATAATAAATATGCAATTATCTAGCACCTGCTACTTTTCTGCACATTTCAAATAATACTTTAAAAATTAGTCTCTCACATAATTAAAACAAATAAGGAAACCTGGGTAATTTTTCTCTCTTCTCTATAGTCTGTATATTTTTCCCATGCAAATATACATATATATATACATATATATATATGTATACACACATATACACAGATAGAGATGTATATGTGTATATATGCATACTTATAAATGGATAAAATATTAGTTTCTGAAGGGTAGGATGGCTAGGAGAAAAGTGGTGGGTAATAGATGTATAAGGAAAGTTTGAAAAGGAAGAAAGATACAGGAGATATAAGCATAGTTGCAATCAATATGTTACTGAGAAACAGGAGAACATTTTATACAATAACAGCAATGCTGTAACAATAAACAACTTTGAAAGACTTAGGAACTCTGATCAATACATTGACCAACCTTGATTTCAGGGAATTCAGCAAGAAGCTTGCTACTCATTTCCTGACAGAAAGGTGAGGGAGTCAGAGCACCGATGGAAACTTTTTTTTTGGACACAGCCAATTTGGGAATTTATTGTTTGACTACATATGTTTGTAACAGGGGTTTTGTTTTTCTTTCTTTCTCGGTTGGGAGGGAGGTAACTCGGATACATAATACAATAAAATTTTATTCAAAAAATCTGATAGTGACAAGGCTTCTGTGATAGATCTCACCAGGTATTAGGGCTTAGGTGTTTCAAATTCTACCCTTCTTTTTCTAGGGTCATAGAATCTTAGAGTTTGAGGATACCTCAGTTTACATCTAGTCCAATTTGTCCTATAAGAGCAATGTCAACCACAATACTATAAGTGGTCAGTGGGTCTCTACATGAAGACTGCAGGTGAAGCTACATAACCATGTTTTTATTTATTGTTTCTTTATTATTTATTTATTTTTAATATTCTTTTTAAATTTCGAGTTCTGGATTCTCTCCCTACCTTCCACACCTTCCACACCCACTGAGAAGGCAAACTATATGATATCAAATATACAAGTGAATTAATGTACAACATATTTCCATATTTGCCATATCACAAATTAAAGCAGAAAGAAACAAAGGAAGGAAAGAAGCAAGCAAGGAAGGAAGGAAGGAAGGAAAGGAGGGAGGGAGAAAGGGAGGATAAAAACTGTACTTCAATTTGCACTCAGAGTTCATCTGTTCTCTCTCTCTGGAGCTGGATGGCATTTTTTCATGAGTCCTCTGGAATTATCTTGGTTAATTGTGTTGATTAGAGTAGCCAAGTCTTTCATATTTGATCATCATCACAACACTGTTGTTACTGTGCACAATGATCACCCAGTTCTTCTTACTTCATTTTGCATCAGTTCATATAGGTCTTAGAATGTTTTTCAGAAACCACCCCCTTCTTCATTTTTTATAGCACAATAGTACTCCATTACAAGGGCAACTAGGTGGTGTAATGGATAGAGTGCTGGGCCTGAACTCAGGAAGAATCATCTTTGTGAGTTCAAATCAGGCCTTAGACACTTCCTACCTATTTGACTCGACATTATCTTGAGGATATTCAATATCCTGGTTGCCTCTAAGGCTTTTCAATGTCTTTCCCAAAATGTATCACCAAGAAATGTACAGGATGTTCCAGATAGGATCTGACTAGAGCAAAGTATTGACGAACTCCATAGATCTGTACACTATTCCTATCAATGAAGCATAGATTACATTTACTATCTTGCCTGACATGTCAGGATTGATGTAGTGAAAAGAACGATGGGTTTGGAACCACATGAGTTCAAGTCCTGGCTCTGCCACTTAATACCTATGTGATTCTGGACAAGTCACTTAAACACTGTACCTCAGTTTCCTCATCCCTAAAGTGAGGAGGTTAAACTAGATGATCTCTGAGGGCATTTCTCTAAGAGACATTCCCCAGTAGATAAATTATCAAAAGATAGGTATTCAGTTTTCAAAGAAAGGAATCCAAACTATCAATAAGTATATAAAAAGTGTTCCAAATCACTAACAATTAGAGAAATGCAAATTAAAACAACCTAGGTTCTCTTTTATACCCATCATATTAGCAGAAACAATGAAAAAGACAATGGTGGGAGAGGCTTTGGGAAAACAGGTACAGCAATATACTCTTGGTAGAGCTGTGCATTGGTCCAACCATTCTGCAAAGCAAAATACCCCAAAATTAAACTGCACTAAAATTTGCATGCCCTTTGACACAATAATATCACTACTGGGTTTATACTTTAAAAAGATTAAAGGAAGAAGAAAGGATTAACATGTACCAAAAATATTTATGATAGTTCTTTTTTGTAATGGCAAGGAATTATGAACTAAGGAGATCCAAATAAATTCATGAAAGGCTGAAAAAATTATGGTGTATGAATGTGACGTATTGCTGTGATGCCCTAAGAAATGATGAAAGGGATGTTTTTAGAGAAACTTGGAAGATCTGTGTGAACTGGTGAATAGTAAAATGAGCAGAACCTTGAGAACAATTTATACAATAATAGCCATACTGTAAAGACACAGCTTAAGAATTTAATGTAATGATCATCCAGAATGCCAGAGAATGGGTGACAAAACATGCTACCCACCTATGAAAGGACATTTTCTTGATTCAGCATTCCCAAGCTCCCTGATTTTCTCTCCCTACACAACCCTGATTAGCTTCTGTTTCTCTGATGTAGCTTCTTGGCCTGTGATCATAAAAGGTCCCAGCTGAAGTAGTCAGTACTTCTCAGACTTGGTGTTTGCCTGAGACTGTGCTGGTTACCAAATGCTGACCAGTCTCATTTCCTGATGAAGTCCAAAATGGCTATAGAAAAAGCTAAATGACACTGTATATTAGTTATATATCTTTGCCATGCTTAAACAAAATAAACCTTCTTTATTTAATAACTCATGAGTGCCTCCTTTTGTCCCAACATTGAAATTGAACTCAGAGGGTTCCGGGGTTAGAATAGTGCCTATACCACTGCCTCCTGACAATGAGATGAATTCAAGGTACAGAACCTGACATATACTTTCAGACATTGCCAATATTGGATTTTTTTCTGGTATCTAGTTGATACCAGAGTCCGTCTTTTTTTTTAACTTTCCTTCAATTTATGTGTATATGTGGGAAGGCATTTTGAGAGAGGAAAAATAAGTGATAGTCATACTTTTACCAAAATAAAAAAACCAAGAAAGTTTAGAAAGTGGAATTATTGAAGCAATAACCAATAAGAAGAGAAAAGAAAGAAGTTCAATAAGAAACAAAAATAATCAGGAGAGCTTCACAAATTCCATACTGAATTTGTTATATACATGGAGGTAAGCTGTATAAGATGACTCATGGCCACATGCTTAATATTCTTTTTCTATTGTGTTCTGTATATAAAATAATCATCTTTGTTGTTTGTGTAAAAAGTGCAGAATTTTAAAAAAGAAAATTAAAAGACAAACAGGAAAAAAAATATTATACTAGCTTATTTTTATTCTGAAAATAATGAAATTGACCCTCTAGATTCCTAAGATACTTCACTCATTCTCAAAGTCTTTCAAAGATAAATAACCCCATCTTCTTATTCTTTCAGTATGAGGGAAATATAATATGGAACTGGGGAAACAAATGCATCAAGCACATCTAGGTCCTCTCTTACTAGATATTTATCTTGGTTACCAACTCCCTAAGAGTCATTTTCACCCCAAAATACTCAAAGATTTTTCAAAGGTCATTCCAAAAGGCAGAGAAACCAAAGGTTAGACAAAAAGTGAGCAGTATCCCATTTATCCTGCCCACCCTGATCAGTGGGGCTCTCTATTCTCTGATCCTCCTCTTTTTTCCAATGTAGTTTTCTTTTAGTTCAACAATCTTTTTGCTATTGTTGTCCTAATCTTCCTCACCAGCCTCAGACCATTCTGAGCTTTTGCACTCCTGGAAAAAGAGATTAGACTTCTGTTTCCTCAATTAGAAGAGCAAGGCAGGGAGAAGACAATAGAAGCTTCAGAGAAGGAGACTTACATTTAATAGAAGGGGAAAAATAAAACCTCCCTAACAATTAGCGCAATCCAAAACTAGAACTGGCTCCATTAAGAGGTCCTCCTTCACTGAAGGGATTACAGCAGAATCTAAATGACCGTGTTGTAGAAAATATTCTTTCTTAAGCAATGTTAGAATAAATGACTACTGAGATGCCTTCCAACTCAACGGTCCTGTGATTATGCAGGATCAACTTCACATATTAGTAAGAGATTCTCACTTTAACAACTAGTGTAGGGATATACGAATACCTGAAGTTTACCCCTAGCATGCATATATGTTGTTATGAATTCTGAATGATAAAGCAATATCATAGTATAAATACCATCCTACTGCATCATTACATACAACAATAAGTGGTCACATAACAGCTTTTCATCTTAATCATAGCAGATAACAATAATTATACCATACCCCCATTAATTCTGCCATAGCAAGCCACCTCTCTCTTCTCATATTCAGAATATATGGAAAGAAAAATATAAAGTCCATCATCATTACCTATCTCTGTTTAAAGTAGAAGAAAGAGGAGAGACTATGAAGCAGCTGTATGAGAATTTATTGTGAATGGGAGTTGGAGATTTAATTCCTCACAAGGCAAAATGAAAATATGTTTTAGATAGTAACTCCCCACAGAAACAAACGATGCTTAGAAGTACCAGGTGCATGTTTTACAGCACCAAGAGAAATGTACTTGAATTTATACATTATCTTCAGATTATCTGTACATTCTGGGAACAGTGCCCTGCCAGCCAGCTGCTTCAGAATACTGACTTTCTTGGGGTAATTTTCTCAGTACAAATGGGGAAAAACAGGGACCTGTACTAGTGGTTTCTTTTATGTGATTTTTAGTCATGCCAAAGTTACCTTCTTACATATAGACAATAAAAAATGGCTAATTAGAAACAGTAATAATTCACTAATTGGGAAAATTGATAATCTATTAGAGTTATGACTCTGTCCTATTTAATTTTGTTTTCTCTAGCACCTGGCATGGTGCTCTATGCATTGTAGTCACTTAATTTGATGAATGAATAAAAAGCCATCTGAATTTGAAAAAAAAATTATAAGATGTTAACTAAGAAATATAGTTTATTATTTTACGGTAAATAAACAACAAAATGTTAGCAAGAATTATTTGAGAAACCAATGTTAATGAATAGATAATGAGTGTTGATTAGTATATTAATATAATATGATATTTTGTTTGTTACATTACCCATCTTCTCCTCTATATTTCTACTCTCCACTTCCATAGGGCTGTCCCTTATAACAGAATTTTTAAGAGGAAGAAAAGAGAAAATGAAAAAAAAAAACAACATTATATGCAATGTTTCACACGCATGAAACCCTTTGCAAACGAGTTAGAGGAGGTGTTTTCTAATTTCCCTTCTTTAGGCACAAGCTTGGTTTACAAAAATTATGTTGGATTATATTCTGGATGTTGTGGTTTTCATTTATATTGTTATAGTCATTGGCTGTAATATTGCTGGTTCTGCTTACTTCAACTTTGCATCAGTTCCTACAACTCTTTATATGATTAGCAGGATTCATCTTTGCTGTTTCTTACAGCACACTGACACTATTTTAGATTTCTATGACACAATTTGTTTAGGCATTCTCCAAAGGAAGCATAATTAGTTGGGTTCCAGTTCTTTAATTCCATAAAAAGTGATGTTCTAAATATTTTGAGGTATACATAAGCTTTTTTTTGGCAGTGATTTCCTTGATGTAAATGCTTAGCGTGAGAATACATTGATCAAAGAGTATGCATATTTTAATCTTTTTTTAATATTTCCTATTTGCTTTCCAGAATCAATATATCAGTTCACAGGCCCAGGCCTTATTGTGCATGTTTTAGTGAGCTCACAAACCATCCTGTACTGACTGTTCTCAAATTGTATCATCTTTGATAATCTTCTAGCTATGAAATAAAACCTCTTGTCAATTCTGATGTGCATTTCTCTTATTACTAGTGATTTAGAGGATACATTTATATTGTTAATAGTTTGAAATGTTTTTTAACTATTGGGGAATGGCTTTTGATTTTACCTTAGATATCAAAATCATATCAAACATATCTGATATATTTTTTCCCAGTCAACCACTTCCCTTGTTTTCCTAGATGCGTTTTGATTAATGTGCATACTTGTAAAGTATGTTCTAGGAGTTCATGAAAATAGTTCTCTTAATAACTTAGATATTCTCCTCATAATCATTTTCATGTGATTTAACAAATTCCTTTTCATAAATTATATCAAGCTCACCTTTCTTCTGGCATGCTTGTATGTCATGGGCAACTAGGTACTAGAGTACTGAATGTGGAGTCAGAAAACAAGAGTTCAAATCCTGTCTTTGACATTTGTGTGACAGCAGAGTGACCTTGGGCAAATCACTCCTCCTGGTGTCAGTATCATAATTTGTATGCTGGGGATAACAATAGCACCTACACCTATATCATAATAGTTGTCCCTGAGGACTGAATGAAACAAAGTGTAAAGTCAAAAATTTGCCCACACTATAGAGGTTTTACCATATACTAAAGCTGTGAGAATTACATAGGGTAAAAGAACATGCTAATGAGTCAAGATAATTTTTTTTAATGTAAAACAAAGTGTATCATTGATGTTTTACTACAATCTGAATAATGAACATGGGCCTTAAATGGTAAAATTGTCACAGAAGGCCTACTTTTAAATGTCTATCACATAATATTCTACTGACAGAAAGGAACAACACTGCAGAAATGAAAACATTTTATGTGGCTCAATTTAAAATTCCATGTAGAAGGAGCTGTGTTGCTTAACCATGGAGTTTTGTGTGAACAGGACACAATTTTTTCTTTTACTATGAGGTTTTTTTTCTTTTCAAGAGTAATTTAGTATTTTAGCTCCAGGTTGTTTGTAGGTATTAAGAAGAATAGTATACAGTCAGTTCTCACAGAGTCAAGAAAATACTATTTGACATTCAAGATAAACTTTTTGGAACGGTAACATCTAACAGAACATAATTTGAAAGAATGGAATCTTGCAGTAGATTGGATTACTTTCATTATAATTTCAATAACTTTACTTGACAACCTTGGTCAAAGATTCTTCTTTGGTACTCATATCTGTAATACCATTCTGCTCCTCACACACTGGTGTGAGCGGATGACATTACCTCTAAGTTTTCTGAGAAGATACCTTGAGCTTCCTCAATTCCCAGTCTCTATACCTTTAAACTTTTCAGTGTTTTCCCACACACTCTTATCCTTCTTTCCTCTCTCAGAAGAGTTACCCCTATCTACTACTCAGAGTTTTCTGAAAATGCAAAAAAACCCTCAAAAAGTAGCAATCTACATAAACAGTGGAAACATTCAACCAGAGGCTTCATGTCCATTTGTTAGAGATGCTGTAGAAAAGATTCGTATAGTGACATTAAGGCTGGATTAGGTAAGGTCCCTGCTGACTGTTATAGAGTCTATGATATTAAACGTAAATTTTAATCTTTGCTGTACATGGTTATACATTAAAGCCATACTCACAAACTTCAATATAAATACAATGTTCTTATCCACCTGCTTGGTAATACAAAATCCCTATATATGTAATATTTCCCTTTATTTAATGGTTTGGGAACTTTAAGGGAAATCTAAAAGAAAAATAGACACACTTTTTTTAAAATTAGTGAAACTTAATAGAGTGTAAAGAGTTAAAAACCTTACCATAGCACAGTTATACTGCATAAGCATATTTCAGTAGCAAAATAAATGTCTAGTATAGATAGATAAAACACCATGTGAAGTGATTGCTAAGCATACTTTCTTTCTGGAGTATGTAAAATCAGAGAAGCTTATCGGTTATTACTACCCACTACTGCATTTTCCTCAGCCTACATTCATGAATATCTTGTATGCACAGCAAATGCTTAGACTACTTCTTTTTTAGCTGACTCCAGTTTCTTTAAGATTTATGCATCTGTGTGAGACATGTAAGTGAGATGTGAAAAGATATGACTAAATATGGAAAAAACCAATTTAGTTCTGGGTAATTATGGCAAACTGATTTTGCTCTAGCCACCATATTGTTTACAAAGACAGGCATCTGGCAGGTCATGTAAAGATATCCTTTAATTTATATTTGGAAGATTTAAATCAAATCTAGATTCAGCACACATCAAATGATTGAGAAACCTAAGTTTTTTTCTGACAACTAAAGTTGAGGTGGTACTTCAGCATTCAGTGAAGGATTAACAAAAATTTTCTTTCTATGAATGATCTTAAACAAAATTATGAAATGTCTGAGTCCTTTTAATGAGCTTCTTGACTTCAACTAGACTGACCATCTGGAGAATGTGAATTGACATTTTCAGAGCATTTAACATTTCCATTTATTGATTCTGAAATAGTACTGCACTTCCTATCAATGGAAAGTAGCCTACAGATTTTTTTGGTGATGTTAAGTCTCAGTGAGCTCTAATCTGAAATAGTCCAAAACTCTGATTTTCAAAGTAGAAATGTGTATACATGAAATTGGTGATAAACTCCACAAATAGTGGGATAACTTCTTATGATACTATTCTGTATAGCTCCTAGCATATCACAAAATTAAATATTTTCTGATGATGATGATGATGATGATGATGATGATGATGATGATGATTCAAAGAATTACAATGGTAGAAGTTATGGCAGTTGACTACTTCTCCACACAGGGTTTTATGGGTAAATCCGAGAGGTTGTGAGGGTAGAATTTCTAGTATTATTGCTCACATGCCCTTACAATGGGGAGTAGAGCATTGTGTTCTCCACTTATTATCCAAGTTATATCAATTAGCCACCCAGAGTTAAATAGGTTTTAGAAGTGAGCATTTACTGAACTAGTATAGTAAGAACAGTTGGTACAAAAGCATTTCTTCAACAGTGTGGGGCACACAATACATACAGAGTCCAAGGGAAACTAGACTCAAGCTTAGAATGTACGTGTGGTGAGGTAGTTAAGTCCTAACACTGTTTGGTTAGAAGACCTATTCTCCCTTTGTGCAGTCTTCATGAAATTCCCCTGAGATCTATGTAGTTTAGCTCCCAGTTGGGCCATAATGCCTTTCAGTCCTAAAGATACACATCTCTCTGGCATGTCTATTTTGTCTTTTTTCAGTTTCCAGTTCAATATACTATTTATTTTCAATGAGTCTATCCATCTTAGGGGTGGGTAATCATGATAGTTCATTCTTCCTTCATTCCCTTGTTGCCCTCTTGTATAGTTGTAAGGGTTTTGTTTTCTCAAAATACTATAGAATCATGATATTCATAGCATTTACTGAAATGATTCTGCTGAAACACATCTCATAGATGTGTATGTTTTTCTTTCAATCGATCACAACACATTTCGTCATCTGATTCCACCCAACTTTTCAAAGCACTTCAGTCCTTCCAAATGTGATTAGCTGCTTTTATTTTTCCACAGCTAGTTTACTACCTTGATTGAAAGGTATTTAAGACTTGTTAAAAACCCAGTTTAATCATTTGATTAACTGATTAAGATTGATTCTGAAACTCAGTAAAAGAAAAGTTGTCAACTAATGAAGATATCAAGCTATAGAGCATATTATTAATTACATTTATTGGAGATGATGTATGGAACAAACCTCTATTAGCATTATTTATAATAGAGAAACACTAGAAACTTTTCCAGTAAATGCAAAGGTAAAGCAAGGATGTTCTCTTTTCTAAGTATTATTTGACATAGTTCAAGAAATGCTAGTAAAAAGAAAAAGACAGAAAAAAGGGGTGAAGAGATATGGCCTCTGTCCTGGGCCAGGTTTGCCTCAAGACAGTCCAAAAATTAGGATTCAGTACTGGAATGCAATGAAACACTCATGGAAGAGCAAATGCCACAAAATAACTTAATTATGATAAAAACTGTGTACTTCAATAAAATCAAATGCTGTTCCCCTCCCTATCCATATTCACAAGGGTATCAAGGCTATGTCAGAAAGCTATCCCACAAAGACAAACTCTGTTAACTTTGTAATAGCCAATGTCACATAAACTAGGCTTTATAGGCTCCTAGTCCCTTGATCCAAATAAATAATAGGTATAACCTCCTTCTCTCCTTAAAGAGAAAATACTCCGGCCTAAAATAATTAAGTAATGATAAGTACATAATTTGTCAGAATAGATGATTGTGTCATAATTAGTATAACTTCTGGATTTATATCTGGACATTTCTTATGATTAAAAAATTACTGATTTTTGTCATAATTGATTGACTAAAAATAATTTGTTGGTAAAATTTGGAGAACTCTGGAATGACTCTACATGAGATGAGTTTGTGAATATTTTTGTTCTTCTATGCCAAGGCTTTTTAAACCTTTGAGTCAAGGATCATGGCAGTTGGTGAATTCTATGAATCTGTCCTCAGAATAATACTTTTAAATGTATAAAGTAAGATACCTAGAATTACAAATAAAACAAATTACAGTGAAATGTAAAAAAATGCTTACTGAAGGGTAATAAACTATTCTATGTTGTATGTTTGCCTTGAGTTTGGGGTTTCTCTAAAAACAAATGCAGGTAAGTATAAGTATATTGCTATGAAATTTTTATGTCTGCAATTAGTTTTAGGTTCTTCAGTCATCACATCCCAAAAGAGGCCATCAAATATCTTTGCTCTCTGACTCAGCTAGGTCAAGCTGTCAGGAAACATTCTAGTTCCTATAATCTCATGGAAAGCCACGTTGTTTACATAGTAAAAGTAAGTTTCTTATAAATGATTGGGAAGTTAGAAAGACAGATAGTTAGGGAAGTAGATAAACATGTAGGAAAGTAGGCAGACAGATGGACAGATAGATAAAAACAAACAGAAAGGAATTCATGATATGGTGGAAAGAAGTGACCTATAAATTAGGTTATTCGAGCACTATTTCTGCTTCTGCTATGAACTTTGTGACCTGGGAAATTATTTCATCTTTTCTGTCTCACTTTTCACATTTCTAAAATGAAGTTATTGTATGGTTGGATTTAAATTTGGATGGGAGACTAGAAGTCATCTACTCATAGATAAAAAGATTTTAGATTTAGAATGTGAAGCAACCTTATATGTTATTTAGTCGATCCCCCAAGTTTACAAAACTCACACAGTTACAAAACAAAACAAAAATCAAAATGAGATGCAAAAAAATCCCCAAAAACAAAAAACAAAAGATTTTCCCAAGGCCACAGAAGTAATAAATGACAGAGCCAGAATTTGAACCCAGGTTCTCTGACTATAAATCAGTAGTTCTTTTTAGTGCACTGAACTATAAAATTAGACAAATCAATTCCTAGAAGACATTTCCACTCTACAGTTAATGACTGTGACTGTTTTTAAATATAAATACTTTATAAAATTCAATTTACTATACTAAGCCCAAGATAATTACTGGAAAATTATTCCCTTTGAAATGTTAACATTATTATGCTGATTTTTTTTTAATTTCATGATCTATTCCTCTCTCATTTCACATTAAACACACAATAAAGGGATTTTTATAAGATTCCTTATACATGACATTTGTATGGAGGTCTAAATAATGTGTTATCTCTCAATTTGGGTTTTTGCTGGTTTGGGATTTACAATGCTATATGTTCCATTTATTTGTGATATATTTATATAATTGGTAACTGAGAGATGTGAAATCACTGTAGTGCCAACTGTATGACCTAAGTTATCAGTACTTTTAAAGTGTAATAGAGGGAAATATTCTTTTAAATTTAAGAGATATCCTGAAGTAAAATTGGCTTTTCAGCTATTTTTGGCATCTTTGACATAATCAAAGGAAAGTAGAGTGATTTGGGAAGTGTTTCTAAAAAACAAAAACATATTATTTCAATATTAAATGACACCTTCAAATTTATCACCAATTTTTGACATCTATTGCATTTGTTGGATTTAATTACTTTTTAAAAGACTAAAACACTTTTACATTCTACACAAACCCACTATACACACAGGGTGGAAAGCACTTCTTTTTTCCCTAACATATTTTATTTTGACAAACACTTCCCAACCACATAAAAAAATTGACATTCATTTTGAAAATTTTGAGTTCCTCATTCTCTCTTTACCTCCTGCCATTCCTTAAACCCTTAAGAAGGCAAGCAATGCATTGATTATATATATGAAGTCATGAAAAACATATTTCAATATTAGCCATGATGCAAAGAAAATTATACACACAGAAGAAAAATAAAGAAAAATTTGAAAACCTTTAATTCTGAATTCTGAGTTCATCAGTTCTCTCTCCAAAAGTTGATGGCATGTCTTGGGGAGGGAGCGGGGAGGGAGGGGAGAAAATCTGGAACTCAAAATTATGTAGAACCGTGTGTTGCAAACTAAAAGTAAAAATAAAAAAAAAACAAACAGAAGTTGATGGCATTTTTCATTATGGGGTCCTTTGGAATTGACTTGGATCATTGTCTTGATCAGAGCAGCAAAGTCTTTCACAGTCAATTGTCATTATTATTATCATTCTCCTTAAAGAGAAAATACTCAAGTATTGCTCTTGCTATGTACAATATTCTCCTGGTTCTACTCCTTTCACTATGCATCTGTTCATCTAACTCATCCAAGGTTTTTTTTTCTAAAGCCACACCACTTGTCATATCTTCCAACATAACAGTATTGCATCACAATCATGTAAAAGAACTGATTCAGCCATTCCCCAGCTGTTGGGCATCCCCTCAATTTCAAAATTCTTTCAGACCACAAAAAGCTGCTATAAACATTTTTGTACAAATAGCCTCTCTTTCCTTTTCTTTTCTCTTTAGGATACAGACTTATAGTGGTATTTCTGGGTAAAAGGATATAGCTACAATGCTATTATCTTTTGGGCATAGTTCCAACTTGTTCTACAGAATGGTTGGACCAGTTGACAACTCTACCAACAATGCTCTCATATCTTGATTTTTCCATATCCCCATCAGCATTCGTCATTTTCCTCTACTGCCATGTTAGCCAGTCTGACAGGTGTGGGGTAGCACTTCAGAGTTGTTTTAATTTGCATTTATCTAATCAATAGTGGTTTAGAGCATTTTTTCATATGATGTTATCTTTGATTTCTTTGTCTGAAAATTGCCTATTCACATCATTTGATCATTTATCAATTGCTTGTATCTTTATAAATTTGGCTCGGTTCCCTGTACATTTGAGAAATGAGAACTTTATCAGAAAAACTTGTAAATATCATACTATTTTCCTGCTTTCCTTCTAATATTAACAGCATTAATTTTTGTTTGTGCAAACCCTTTTTAACTTTAGGTAATCAAAATTATCCATATAATTGCCCTAATCCTTTCTATTTCTTATTTACTCATAAACTCTTCTATTATCCATCAATCTGACAGTTGCATTTTTCCATGCTCCATTAATTTACTTATGTTCATATTTTTTACACCTAAAACATTTATCTATTTGAACCTTATCTTGGTATACAGTGTGAGATGTTGTCTATGCCTAGTTTCTGCCAACTTCTTTCTGGTTTGCCCAGCTATTTTTTCCCCAAATGGTGAGCTCTTACCCCAAGCATTTGGATCTTTGGGTTTATCAAATACTAGATAACTATAGTTATTTACTTCCGTGTCTTGTGTACCAACTCTATTTCACTCACCCATCGCTCTATTTTTTAGCTAGCGTGAAGTTGTTTTTGATTATTACTGCTTTGTAATATGGTTTGAAATCTTGCACTGCTAGAACACCTTTCTTTATGTTTTTCATTGATTCTTTTAATGTTCTTAACATCTTATTCTTCTAGATGATTTTTAAATTATTCTATCTGTATAAAACAATTATTTGATAGTTTGATTGGTATGGCACTGGATAAATAATTTAGGAAGAATTATCATTTGTATTATATTGGCAGAGTTTACTCATGAGCACTTAATATTTTTCCTGTTGTTTAGATCTGTCTTTATATGAATGAAGAGTGTTTTCAAATTGCGTTCATAAAGTTACTGAGTTTGTCTTGGCAGGAAGGTTGCCAAATATTTTAAATTGTCATCAGTTATTTAAAATAGAATTTCTCTTTGTATCTCTTCCAGCTAGGATTTGTTGGTAATGTATAGAAATGATAATTCATATGCATTTATTTTATATCCCGCATCTCCCTGTTTTGGTATAAAAATTATATTTGTGTCATAGAAGGAATATGGTAGGACCTCTTCTTTACCTATTTTTTAAAAACTGTTTACGTAGTATTGGGATTAATTGTTCCTTAAATGTTTGTTAGAATTCAGTTGTAAATCCATCTGGTCTTGGGGATTGTTTTTAGGGAGTTCATTTAAAGTTTGTTCGATTTGTTTTGCCAAAATAGGATTACTTATACATACTACTTCCTCTTCTGTTAACCTGGACAATTTATATTTTTGTAAATATTCATTTACTTTACTTAGATTGTCAGTTTAGCCAATATATAATTGGTCAAAATAACTCATAATAATTGTTTTAATTTCATCATCATTAGTGGTGCATTTAACCTTTTCATTTTTGGTACTGTTAATTTGCTTTTCTTCTTTCTTTTTCTTAATCAAATTAACCAATGGTTCATTTTATTGTTTTTTCATAATACCAGCTCTTAGTTTTATTTATTAGTTTGATGATTTTACTTTCAATTTTATTAATCTCTCCTTTGATTTTCAGGATTTCCATTTTGGTGTCTAACTAGGGATTTTTAAATTGTTCTTCTATTTTTTTTAATAGCATGTCAAATTCATTGATCTGCTCTTTCTCTCTTTTATTGATGTACATACTCTTAGAAATATAAATTTTCCCCTAAGTGGTGCTTTGGCTACATCCCATGAATTTTGGTTTATTGTTCACTGTTGTCATTCTCTTTAATGAAATTATTGATTATATCAATGATTTGTTCTTTGACACATTCTTTAGGATTAGATAATTTAGTATACAATTAATTTTTAATCTATACTTATATGGCCCTTTATTGAATGTATCTTTATTACAGTGTGGTCTGAAAAGGGTAATTTAATATTTCTGCTTTTCTGCATATGGTTGTGAGGTTTTATGCACTAATACATGGTCAATTTTTGTGATTGTGCCATGTACAGCTGAGAAAAAGGTATTCTCCTTTCTATTCTCATTCAATTTTCTCCATAGGTCTATGTCTAATTTTTATAGGATTCTATTCATCTCCTTAGCTTCTTTCTTATTTATTTTATGGTTAGATTTATCTAAGCTCTGACAGGGGAAATTTGAGGTCTCCAACTTACACAGTTCTACTATTTGCTTCTGTAATTAATTTAATTTTTTCTTTAAGACTTTGGATGCTGTGCAGTTTGTTGCATAATATATATTTATATACACACTCATATGCATACATGTATATACATATATACATACATACATATACACACTACATTGTCTATGCCTTTAAGCAAGATGCAGTTTCTCTGCTTATCCCTTTTGATTAATCCTATTTTTGCTTTTGCTTTATCTGACATAATGATTGCTTCCCCTGACTTTTTTTTTTTTTTACTTCAGCTGAAGTAGAATAGATTCTGTCTCTCTGTTTCAAGTGTGTTTTTTGTCAACATCACATTGTTGGATTCTGGTTTCTAATCCAGTCTGTCATCTACTTCTGTTTTATGGTGAAATCATCACATTCACATTCATAGGTATGATTACTAACTGTGCATTTCCCTCTATCCTGTTTTCTTCTGTTTTTCCTTTTCTATTTCTTATTATTTTGTCACTCCTCTAAAGTCTCTTTTGTTTTTGGCCCCTCCCTTCCTTTATCGGCCCTCTGTTTTAGTACCCCCTCCCTTTTTCTCTTCCCCTTACTCTCCTACCTCCTTGTTGGGCAAGATTGATTTCTACATCCAATTTAGTGTGTGTGTATATATATACATACATATATGTATGTGTGTTTTGACATATGTGTGTTTCCCTCTTTGAACCATTTTAGATGAGAGTGAAGTTCACTCCCCTACCTCATTATTTTGCCCTCCACTATAAAAGCACTTCCTTGCACACTTTTTTTAATGTCAATTAATTTTCCTCATTCTTCATTTCTCTTCTCCCTTCCCCAAGTACAGCCCTCTTTCTCAGTCATATTTTTTCTATCATTACTACCTAATAGACTACTTATGTAGAATCCTTCTAACTTTCCTAATAATGATAAAGTTCATGGAAGTTACTTTATCATTTTTCTAAATATGAATGTAAATAGTTTAACCTTACCGAGTCTCTTATGAGGTATTTTTTTATGTTTACTTTTTTATACTTCTTTTGAGTCTTTTATTTGAAAGTCAAATGTTCTATTTAGTTCTAGTCTTTTCATCAGGAATACTTGAAACTCCTCTATTTCATTAAATATTTTTCACTTGAAGGATTATACTCAGTTTTGCTGGGTAGTTTATTTCTTTTATTGTAATCCCAGCTCCTGTCTTCCAGAATATCATATTCGAATTCCACCACTTCTTTAACATAGTAGATGCTAAATATTGTGTGATTTTGACTGTGGCCCTGTGATAGTTGAATGGTTTCTTTCTGCCTCCTTATAATATTTCTCTTTAACCTGAAGCTCTGGAATTTGTATGTAATTTTCCTGAGCATTTCATTTTATGATCTTTTTCAGAAGGTGATTAGTGTGTTCTTTCAATTTCTATTTTACTCTCTGATTCTAGGAAATAAGGGCAATTTTTTCTTTGCAATATGATGTCTAGGCTCTTTCTTTTACCATGGCTGTCAGGTAATCCAATAATTCTTAAATTATTTCTCCCCAATCTATTTTCCTGGTGAATTGTTTTTTCTGGTGAGATATTTCACATTTCCTTCTCTTTTACTTTCTTTTGATTTTATTTTATTGTTTCTTGATGTGTCATGGAGTTAGGTACCCATTTCTAATTTTTAAGGAATTATTTTCTTCAGTGAGCACTTTTGTATCCCTTTTTTCATTTGGCCAATTCTATTTTGTAAGGAGTTATTTTTGTCAGTGAAATTTTGTATCTCTTTTTCCATTTCATTAATTCTTGTTTTTAAAGTGTCATTTTCTTCCATATTTTTGTTTTTTTTTAACAAGCTGTTAATTGACTTTTCATAATTTTCTTCCCCTTCTCTCATCTCTTTACCCATTTTTCTCTACCATTCTTATTTGATTTTGAATGTAATTTAGGTCTCCTAGGAATTCTTTTTGGGGCTGCATCCAATTAACATTTTTTTTCCTTTGAGTCTTTGCTTGTAGCTATTTTGACCTTATTGTCATCTTTGAGTTTGTGTCTTGATCTTCCTTGACACCATAGTAATTTTATGGTTCTTTTTGTTATTATTTGCTCATTTCTTCAGCCAATTTCTTGACTTCAAACTTTATGTTTAAGTTGGGCTCTGTACCTCATATAGGTGTGGGGGAGAGGTACTGTCCCAAGATTCAGGCTTTTTCACACTGCTGCTTTCAGAGCTAGTTCTGGGGGGTTGGAATATTTTGTTATTTCAAAAGAGTTGTGATATGAGGAGATGTGGTCACCGCTGTCCTGGTCGGTGCTCTAATACTTATCCACAAAGGGTGCCTGATGCCCTGTGACTAGAATTGATGCTGCTCCCCAGGCCCTAGCTGCCTTTGGACCAGAAGCAATACTTCTGCTCAGGACCTCTGCTCACTTGTGACCACATCTCTGTACTTGAACTGTGACCTAGAAGTGGGTCTAAGCTATGGAATTACCAAACAGCATCTGGTCCTGCATCCAGCATTAGCACAGGGGTCCTCTGTAATTGCTTTCTGACATGTTGACAGATCTCCTTACTGTCTATGGCTTCAGAACTCCCCAAACTACTGCTGCTTCTGTCACTATCACCAAGTCCAAATCTTTGGTTTTGCTTCTGGGCTCTGGACCAGCTTCCACCCATGTCAGAAATTTCTCCTACCAGCCCTCTACTCTTGGACTGGAAGAATGCCTCACCCTGCCCTTTTTCATTCCACCACACCAGAATTTGATTTGGGGTGTTATTTTAAAGCATTTTGGAGGGGAATGTTAAGGAAAGTTGGCTGAGTCCTTCCTCTACTTTTTCATCTTGGCTCCACTCTTGTCTCTAGAAAACACTTCTGATGAAACATTTGCTTACATTCATTGACATACCATTGATTCATCAATGGAGAAAGAACAAAATGCTGGGTATTTCTGAATGATACAATTGATTTTATGAATGCATAAGTGCTTTGTAAATCAGAGTTATCAATTGCCATGCCACTAAATTCAAACTAAGTACATTATTGTGAGGCAGCTAGGTGGTGCAACAGATAAACTTCTAGGTCTGGAGTTAGGAACACCTAAAGTCCAATTCAGTCTCAGATGCTTATTGGTTGCATGACCTTGGGCAAGTCACCTAACCTCTGTTTGATTCAGTTTCATCATCTGTAAAATTGGATATTTTGCCTCTGAAATGATTGCATTGATTCTGTCTTTTTTTTTCTATTGATGCTATTTACAGTTAATTGATTTTGTCTTGTTGCCTAACTCATGGTTCTTCGTTTCTGAACTTATTTCAGAAATTGAGCTGACCTTTCATGGATTAAGTTTACACATCCAGTTCTCCTGCTAATCAAGGAAATCTGTTATCCTGGAGGAATACGTGTGGACACCAGGGAGTCTGGTCTGGTATCTTTAAGCCACCGAGCTATCCTTCAAGTGTGTCTGGTTTCTTATCCAAAGAATTCTGGTCCACTATCTCTAACATTGCAGGTGGAATCAAATGATGAATATTGCTTAGACACAGGAGAGAACAGGATGGGAGGGGACTGTTGCTAGCGCTTCATTCCCAATTTCCAAACAATCATATTATCCTCCATGCCTTGGCTCTGTAACCAATCAAACTGATGATGTTATTCATGATGCTGAGTTCTTGTAACCAATAATAACTTGTTCCCCACCTACAAAGTCTTTACTCCCCAAAAGCTATAAAAGGGGCAGGCTCCCTCATTTGGGGTCTTAGCTTTGATGGGGAAGCTGAGATCCTCTTCACTGATAAATTCAAACTTTACTAATAAATTAATCATGCTTAGAACTCTGTGCTCCAGTTTACCTTATTTTGACCATAACGCTTCCCAGAATTTTTGGGTGGATCAAATCAGATAATATTTTTAAAGCACTTAGCATAGTGCCTGGCACAGAGCAGATGCCATATAAACGTTAGCTATTATTGTTACTATTAGTTACAAATAGCAAAAACCTGGGAATGAAATGGGTGCCCCTCCAGTCAAGGAATAGCTAACCAAAATATGGGTGCAATAGGATAACACTGCACTATAATAAGCAATGACAAATCTAGATAATTCAGAAAACATGGGAAGACTACTATAAATTGATGCAGAGTAAATTAAGAAAAACCAAGAGAACAACATGCACAATGGTTTTAATAAGATAAATCAAAATAATTCCCAAAGGTATCCAAACTCGGATTAATTATAACACACGAGTTCTAGAAAATAAAATATGAAACACACTTCCCTGTTTTCAGTAGGGTATAAGTACTTATATTATCAGACATAAGTCCTGTCAGTTATTTTTGTTTCCCTGTTTTTCTTTCTAAAAGGAAATTTTCAGAGGGTGTCATATTAGAAAAATGATCATGTTATTAAAAAAGATATATTTTTGAAACTTAAAAAATATCATATCCTCATACTATTTATATCTCAGAGTACAATTGTATAGTAGTTTTAGCTTTACTTTAAGAGTTAGAGAGAAGGAGCTGAAAATCTTAGAAACTACCTAGTGTGACCTCAAGACAAATTTCCTGGCTTGTCTTACATAAGTCAACCCATGCTAATTTGTGTCTATAATTTCTGCAACTGTGGTTTTCAAGGCCTATCACAGAGACTTAGTTTTTAGTTACATTAGCATTCCAGTAAAACAAAAATACTTCTGGCCATTTAGTCAGGCTCTCTTAGACTCAGTAGAGTAATAATGCATGCTCCTATCAATCTCACAGAGATACTGTGAAGTCTAATGATCTAAAGCTTTTGTGTTCTTATTTTATTTAACCTGACAAATAAAAAGAAGTAATTGGCAGATTAATGACCCTTTCTATTTTTCTCAACAGTGGTACCAAAGTCAGTATTCAAAACATTCTCTTTCTCAATCATTTCCAGGGGTAGGAAAAATAGAACAGTGACATACAGAAAGATAATTGTTTTCATCACTTAAGAGGCACTATTTAATACACTGAGAAGCACATGCGAAGGCCACTAATGCCTATTAATTCTCCAATTTATAAATGGAAGAGAATGTCATCTATAAGCTTAAACAATCAGTGGCACACACATCCATAACCTTGTCTCATTTCAATTCTGGCTGAAGCAAATGTCATCTGCCAGCTGAAAACCAGCTACAGGGAAATCTTGACCTGCAATGTTTCAAACAACATCATTTACTTCAAAATGATTTTCTTGTTACAGTTTCAGGCAGAGTTGCTCATTTATTTTTTTACTCCACAGCTTGAAGTAAAGTGCCCAGATGTCCTGCACTGGATTTCAACTCAACATACTTCTTCACCATGATATGTCTTGGAAAAAATGTTCCACAATGACATAGTTTATCCCAAAATGAAATCTTGCACCAGTACTTCTTCTCTTCTCCCTCTTCCTTTTGCTGCTTATCTATTTCCTTGTTCTGTGAGAGTTATATTGTGAAATAATTCTCCCACTTAAATCAGGGGCAGAATTAGACCTTCAGGCTCTAACTTCTTTTGGATTCAATATCTGTGAGCTCAGAATTATGATCTGGCCACTTACACTTAGACAAGTCTCACTCTTTTTTTCCCTGCTCAAGATGCCTTCATATCCCTTTTTGTACTCTCTCCCCAAAATGGTGACAGGTCAGTAGGTTTTCCAATGAGATAGTTTACATTGTCTTCCATTTTTTTCATTACTTTGGTTCTGTTTTATAATATCTTGATTTCTCATAAAGTCGCTAGCTTCCACTTGCTCCAATCTAATTTTTAAGGTAGTATTTTCTTCAGTGGTCTTTTGGACCTCCTTTTCCATTTGGCTAATTCTGCCTTTCAAGGCTTTCTGGAGCTCTTTTGGCATTTGAGTTAGTCTATTTTTTAAGGTGTTGTTTTCTTCAGTATATTTTTCAGTAGTTTTTTGGGTCTCCTTTAGCAAGTCATTGACTTGTTTTTTCATGGTTTTCTCGCATCCTTCTCATTTCTCTTCCCAATTTTTCCTTTACTTCTCTAACTTGCTTTTCCAAATCCTTTTTGAGCTCTTCCATGGCCTGGGACCAGTTCATGTTTTTCTTGGAGGCTTTTGGTGTAGACTCTTGTACTTTGTTGACTTTTTTAGGCTGTATGTTTTGGTCCTGTCACCAAAGAAAGAATCCAAAGTCTGAGACTGAATCTGAGTCTGTTTTCACTGCCTGGCCATATTCCCAACCAACTAACTTGACCCTTGAGTTTCTCAGCGGGGTATGATTGCTTGTAGACTAAAGAGTTCTATGTTCCACGTTTGGGGGGGATGCACCAGCTCTGCCACACCAGCACTTCTCCTTCCCCAAGAACCCCCAACCCAGACTGGGCTTAGATCTTCAGCAGGCTGTGCACTCCTGCTCTGATCCGCCACTTAATTCCTCCCACCAGGTGGGCCTGGGGCCGGAAGCAACTGCAGCTTTAGCTGCCCTGGGGGCGGTGCCCAACCGAGAACTCCTTCCACTCCCACAGCTTTTCCCACTAACCTTCTCCATTGTCTTTGGTGTTTGTGGGTTGAGAAGTCTGGTAACTGCTGCAGCTCACTGATTCAGGGCGCTAGGAACCGCTCCGCCCGGCTCCTGGTCTGGTTGGTCTGAGCCGCTCACACTGGGCTCTGCTCTGCTCCGCTCCCAGCTCCCAGTTCCCAGCTCCCAGCTCCATGTGGGATAGACCTCACCCAGAGACCATCCAGGCTGTCCTGGGCTAGAGCCCTGCTTCCCTCTGCTGTTTTGTGGGTTCTGCAGTTCTAGAATTGGTTCAGAGCCATTTTTATAGGTTTTTGGAGGGACTCATTGGGGAGCTCATGCTAGTCCCTGCTTTCCAGCCACTGTCTTGGCTCCGCCCCCCATAATGTTTTGTATAAATCTTAATCTTGTAATGATATTGACCTTAAAATATATGACCCAACAAACATGGGAATTACTTTTATTTGTCTATTAAATTGGCCAAGAAATAACCATTTGCCTATGCCATGGTTTTTGAAAGACTTGTAGCAAGCAGTATGTTTGTATTTGTGGTATCATAACCTTGTACTTGGTACCAGTGGCACAAGGATTGGTGGAGAGAAGATTACAGCCAGCTACAGGGAAAAGATGATGATAAGGTTGGACCTCATACATGAGGCAGAGAAGACATTCAGAATAGTGCCTGTTCACCTAACTCCCTCCTTTATCCTGTTGTCACTCACTGCCTAAAAGTTCATATCCCTCAAGAATTTTGGAAGATAGACTGTGCCACTATCATGATGACAATTCCAGAACACCAGATTCTCTAAATGTGCCTTTGAACTCATAACAAAAATAATATAAATGCAACACTAGGGAAAAAATGAAGAGAAATGATCAATGATGTAATTATTCTGTAGGCCATCTGAGGCATTCAATGTCCCTCTGAGCCAGTTGCCTTTTTTTCATTGTAACACCAACTTTGAAATTAAACATTCAGCTCTTTCAGCTGTCTGTGCTTTTATATGAGACGCTCAAGTGGGCAAACTAATGCATAGGAAGAGGTCTAAATATTATTAAGTAGTCATGTAAAAATCAAACTCCTTTTAACCAATCCTAAAAGATTAGTGGTGTAATTTTACAATCCAGTAGAGGGCAAGCTTAGTCTTCTAATTTTCAAAGGGACTTGAACTGCATATAGGAAGAAGGCCTCTAATTTAAAATGTAAAAAAAAAAAAAAACTAATAGGAAGAAGATTCACCACAGCTTAAAAGCTTCATCAGCATTAATCACACTCATCACTAAATTGCCTGCCAGGCATTTAGTTAAAAAACTGTATTACAAAAGGAAGGAAATTGACAAGGAACAATATGTTGGACAGAAATAAATTCTTACTCTTTTCCATTAGCTCCCTTCTTGATTCATTAACAGAACACCTATTTACAATCTGTTTTCTGCATATATCATGAAAACAAGAGGCATGCTTTTTCTGCCTTTTTACCACAGAGAAGGGATAGGTTGTGGACTTTTCAAATGCTTTTATCTAAATATTGAACCCTGACACCAAAAGGGAACTTCACCTGTAATTAATAAGATGTTGTGAAGTTGATAATGACTCCTATTATATGTGGTACACAAATGTTTCCTTGTAAGATTCCAGAAGAACTTTAATAAGAGAAAGTGAAAGCTAACAGGAAAAAGAGGTCATTGGTAGATTTACCATACAAGAAATTAAACTGTTTGTAATTGTAAATTAATATCTTTATGATGACTCTCTATATTTTAGTCCTTATATTTATTCATAGAAAAATATTGAGCAGCTAAGATGTTTATATTATAATGCATATCTTGGGGGAATAGAAATCTTGGAGTTCAATCAGTAGAATTCTTGGATCTATGTGATATATTTTCAGTGAGTTAAGACTTTGTGTAATGTCTTGATTATATGGAAGATAAAGACATTCCCGTCATACCTTTTAGGGAATGGGATTCACTGATGGAAAGTGAAGCAGTTACCTCATACCACTGTGGCAGGGCCTACTGAGGAAAGAATGATCTTTTGTAATAGCCTATAAAATGGAGCTCACAGCCTTACCACCCTCCCAATTTCTGGGAATTTCCTGCCTTAATTTCCTTGTTTTCCTTCAAGATTCAACTCAAATCCTACCATTTGTAGGAGATTTTTCTGTTACCATTCCTGTTGTCTGCTCCCAAAGCCTTCCTCTTTCAGAATACCTTCTATTTACTTTGTCTTATATGTACTCAATAATTTACTTGTTGTCTCTATCATTAGAATGGAAGGTTCTTGAAAATAGAGGTTTCCTTTGTTTTTATTTGTATCCTTAGCACTTAGCAGTGCATGGATGATAATAAGCACTTAAGAAATACTTGCTCACCAATTGGGAAAATGGTGACACTGAGGACAAAAAACAGAGAAATCTGTAAGACAGAATGGTGAGTGAGGAGAGGAAAAAAGATGACAAGTTTGGTTTTAGACATATTGAGTTTTCTCTAAATGAAAATGCCCAGCAAACAGCTAGATAGAGCTCAAGATAGGTCATTATTAGGTTCAGTGCTTCTAACAGAAGAAAGAGATCAAAACTTGCATTTACAATGGCTGTTGCCAACCACTGTTCAGTAAGTTTGGAGAACTACTAATATTTTTGAAAATGGAAAATATTTAAAGTAGCAATGAGATAAAAAAAACCTCCATGGCTAACCAACTGGGCCCAAGAAATGCCAAAAACCTAGGATTTTGAAGTACAAGGAGAAAAGAACTATCAAGAAAGTACCACAAACAGAAAGGAAATGCCACCCTTTCCACCTTTTCTTTGGTTACTAATTTCAAAATCACAGAATCACACATTCTCAGATGTATGAAGGACCTTAGTGGTCCAGTAATATTATCTGTACTTGAGAAGGAATCCTCTCAGAGAAACTGTCCACCACCAACAGCACATGTTCATCTCTAGATGGAACAATGCACTAGAGGTCAGAAGACCTATGTTCAAACTTAATAGTTGTGTGATCCTAAGTATATCACATAACATTTCTCATCCTCAATTTCCTGATCTGTAAAATGGATAAAATAAGAGCATCTACCTCTCAGTGTTGTTGAAATCAAATAAGATAAAAAATGTAAAGCACTTTGAAAACCTCAAAGCACTATATCTCAATGTTGGTAGTAGTAGTGGTGGTGGTAGTTTGTCATCGCTGTTAAGTTGGGGACTCCTAAATAACTAATATTTATATATCACTAGAAGGTTTGCAATTAATTTTACAAATATAATCTCATTTGATCCTCACAACAACCCTGAGAGGGAGGTGCTATTATTAGACTTATTTTGCAGATAAGGAAAATGAGGCAGGGAAAGGTTAAGTGGCTTCCCCAGGGTCACAGGAAGAGCAAATGCCTGTGGCCATATTTGAATCCATAACTTCCTGAGTCAAGGACCAGCACTCTATCTGCTGTGCCACCTAGGGGCTGCTAGGATTTCATATTATACCAGGCTTTCATCTGGGAGAATTTCTGCAATTGATACTTCACTGTTCACCCAGGTGCCATTGATTTGCAATTAACATATACATGTTAATGCTCCGATGTAACCAACATGTGTACTCACTGCAATATTTGATAAAGCCTTCTCAAGTAATTCATGTTCTAGCCCCTTATCACTCTTCCCTCTCTATTCTCAGCCCTAGAATTGCAATTTCTTCAACTTGCCTCTTTGTTGTGGCTTTTGTCAAAAGCCAATAAAGATCTATTACACTGGATTCATTCAGTCTGTTCCCCCCACCTTCTGCAAAAACTGTAGCTAAAGCAACTCTCAAAATAGTGGTCTCTTCTTAAGCCTCCAGAAATTCAGGAGCAGACCACATGGAGAAGGTATACTCAGAGTATTTGCAACTTTATGGACCTGTAAGAATTAAGGACATTTGTCTGGAAAAGTTCTTTGGACTAGCACAATAAAGTGGCTTAAATCAGTCCCAATCCATAGCTGGAAATATATTGTATTGAAACATCACTAGACAGTGTCCTTCCCAGGTAGTAAAATTCTGTCGCAACTTTTAACTCAGTCTTCATGATTATCTTCACCAGCCTTGCCAACTCTGCAGAAAAATTCATCATAATTTACATGGCTTTTGGAATACCTACTTCAAGAGTAAAAGCATCAGTGATACAGAAGCTCTCAGATCACTATCTTGAAAAAAAGCCTTGGTAAAGGGAAAAGCTTGAGTTACTATTAACAGCTTGCCCAAGGGAGTTAGAAGTAGATCTTATCCTCTCTCAGGTACCTTTCTACACCTCTGGCCATTGCTATGTAAAAAACTGAATAAGACAAAATTCATTGTGCAGTCTCTTTCATTCCTTTTCTGATAGATAATGAAACCAGTGAGGTCATCATCATAGGATCACAGATTTAAAGCTGGAAGTGACTTGATAGGTCAAGTCCAATCCCTTTAGTTTACAAACAAGTAAACTGAGGCATAGGAAAGGTAAGTGAACTGTCCAGGTCACAAAGTTAATAAGTGTCTGAGGCATTATTTGAAGTCAGGTCTTCCTGACTCTGAGTACACTTCCCTATAAACTAAGAAATGCTGCCTCATGTGCTGATGGCTAGAACGCTGTGCAATGGCTTTACAAAACCAAGCATCTTGCTAGCTGGGCAGTATCTTTGAATCTCATTGCCCATATGTAACCTCAGTTGCCTCAGTGGTAAAAATAGGGTTGAAAATTCATACTTACATAAAGGAAGAAGGATGAGGGACAATTTGAGGTTTCTTCTAACATATATCAATGGAATACCTAAGGAACCACTTGAGGTCCCTTCTAACTCATATACCTATGATTTCATGATTCTCAAGGGAGCTATACTTGCTTACTCTCTTATATCACTAACTTATTGATGGTATTTGAAAGCATTATAACATGGATAAATACAATGTGAGGGGCTATGATGTTTTTTCTTTGCACTCCACCTGTGTTAGCTGTATAGGGAAATTAATGGTTCATTACACCACATCAGGACTTAAACCTCTGGCACAATTCTAATAGCACCACATTGGACCTGCAATGACAATGTACTCCCAACAATTCTGAAAGGATATCAGTTCCCGAAATTTTCAGTACCATGAGTTTAGTGTTCCAGTCTCTATGTTGCTGTAATGCACGTGTTCATTGGGAGACATGAGGCATTCTTTAGCTTTACAAAAATACAAGAAAACAGTGTTATTATTTTGAACTCTGACTGCGAATTTAATCCTCCTTCTTAAAACGGACTTCTACCAAAGCTTTTGCAAGAGATGCATGCTTAAGTAGATTGCTTAATCGATATTTACACACCATTTGAAAGGTGTCTTGCTCAACCAAGAAACTCAGCTAGCCCAGGAGCAAAGTTAGTTGTTGAAAATAGGTTCTTGACTTTTCAGTTATGGAAGTGGAAGAAAAATTAAATATTTCCCATTTGGATTCATAATTATGCAATAATGGTAAATATTTTCCTCTATTGTCTAACCATATCTCAAATGGGATGCTGAGAATGTGAGTAGAGCAATTATTTGGGAGTTAAATGGTTGCTTGTGGCTCTATTCCAATAGCATACCAGATGATATTTTTCTAAGCATCTAGCAGACTACCAATGAGTATTTAATAAATCAAAAGTAAAGATGAAGTACATGCCCTGAAAAAGGAACATCACAAAAATAATTTCAGATGATCAAATCATTCATAGAACCTAGGCAAGCTTGTTACATTCCTTTTTCAGAATGTATCAATACAATCAGGAATTTTTAGCACAGGAAATTACTTCAATCAAGCAATAAGTATTTGCTGATAACCCCCAAAGTACTTAGTAGTGTACTTCATTGTGGTAGGTGATGCAAATGAAGTGAAAGAGAAGCATACACCATCCCAATCATCAAGAATCATATAATCTAGTTGAGGAAACTAAACTCTGGTCACATAAAACAATGAAAGAACACACAAAATAGTATATCATTATGTGAGAAACCGTTTAGTACAATATAGAATGAAGAGAGGCATCATGCTATGTTGGATAGAGAGATGGCATCAAAATCAGGAAGACTTTGAGTCTTGCATCTAACAGATATAGGTTGTGTGACCCTGGACAAATCGTTTAAATTCTCAGTGCTCGAGGCAGCTCCTTATGACTGTAAGTTGTAGAGAAGGTGTCTAGCTCTACTGGTAGATATACCCAGTTGTCTCACCAGGGCGTTCCCTATACTGGTCCAAATCCAGCACCTATCTGTAGTATAGAGTAGAAGGGGGAAATCACAGTAAGAATAAGGAGAAACTTCCTAACAAGTTTTTTTAAAGCCTGGATCTGTGATTTCACTGATGTGAGAAAATTCTATCACTCCATACACCAATCCAAATCAACAACTGTCTGATCTAACTGTATGATCTATGATTTGGGACACTGAGAATTTTTGTCCAGGGAAATAAAGTCCATACAAGTCAGGGGCAGAACTGGAAAACAGGTCTTGCTGACACTAAGGCTGGCTCTGAATCCATTCCATCTCTGCTTTTCTCCTAATAATTAAAGCTGTAAAAATAGGCATGCGCTGCTTCAGAAAGTAGTGAGTTACCTTTCAACGTAGATCAGTCATAAGGTTTCTAGGGTCTCTTCCGACTCTAGTATTTTGATTCTATAAGTGTAAATTTTATAATTGTTCAAAGGAGAGAGAGAAGAGCATAGGGAAAAGATGAGTAAACTAAGAGTCAGGTGATCTGGAATTCCAGTTCTGACACTAGTTAGCTATGTGACCTTAGGGTGGTCATTTCACTTCACTGGGAATCAGTTTTTTAATCTGTAAAATGCTGAAGTGATCAAACATTCGTATGCGCCTATTATTCCATAATCCTAACGTGTGCCATAGTAATCAGGGAAGGATATACGGAAGAAATACAGAAACCAAGCACTGAAAGGAAATTCAGAGGCCATCTAGTTCAACTGGGGTACTATAGTAATCCAACGAGTATTCATCCAGACTTCAATTGAAGATCACCAAGGAGTGAGAACCCACCCTGAGTCCTGAGACTGCCCATCCTACTTTCAGATAGATAAAATTATTAGAAAGTTTATCCTAAAATGAAAACTAAATCTTCCTCTTTGAAAATTCCACCCATAACTCCATGATCCAAAGATCCAAATGGTAATTGGGATCAAATGGAATAAGTCTACTCATCCTATGTGGCTGTTCTCCAACTACTTTAAATGAACTGTCAAATGACTAATATTTGGGTAAGCAAAAAGGGCAGAGATGAAATTACACCAGAGTAAAGAAAAAAGTAAAGACAAGGAGCAGGGAATGAGCATGGCTTGTGTAGGAGTCATCTAAATGGAGCAAAGAGTAACAGCTAAAACATATTACACAAGAAGAGCATGAAAATAACAAGGAGGGCCTTGGAATTTCTGTCAAGTTTAACTTTACATAAAGGCAGCAATAATAGTAAATTGGAAGCTCAATCTATTACTCGTAAAAGATGAAATCAAGCACAATTCTTTCAGGACTCAGATATACTGAACTGGATTGGGGTCTGTAGGAGTACCAATTTATTTATTTATTCAAGTAACATATATTAAGCACCTATTATATACAAAACTGTTCTAGGCATTGGGAAAGATCTAAAGATGAATTACTTTGTAAAATAAAGACATGTTCCTTGATCTCAAGAAGTTTACTTTTATGAATATTATGAACATGCCTAACAATTAAATAAGGACAGTAAATAGATTTTTACTACTGGTATAGGAAATTCAATGGTGAAGAAACTCCCTCTGTTGATGCAGGTCAACACCTGTGCTGCAACTTATAGATTTAGAGAGTTGCCTAGAGAAGTGAGATGTTAAGTAACTTGCCCACGGTCTCACAGCCAGATATCAGAGGTAGGACTTGAACCATAGTCTTCCTGGTCCTTAGGTTCATTACTGTACTATGCCTGCCTCTCTTAACAGTTAAATACTGAACATTAATCTGGTGGCAAAGAACAATTAGCAAATTAATCAATCAATCCTGCCTATGCAGCTAATATGAAAGATACTAATTTGTTAGCTTCATTAACCCCCACTCCAAGAAAGGGTTGGCTGAGGCTAAGTCCCTGAAGTGAAAAGTAAAATGTGTCAAGTTCCAAGCATAATCATTTTTACTGACACATACTAGTAGCTTCCATTAAGGCAGAATTGTTCTCTAAAAAAAGGAGTAAATGATTAACTTTAATGATGTAAGTGTAAGCAGAACCCTAATTAATAAATTTAACTGTTCTCACCTTCTATAAGCTAGACTCTAGCTGTGATAGTTACGTTTATACACAAATTATACTTTGGGATATTAATGTTCATACATATACATGTATGTACTCTATATTTATGAAGTTCACTTATTTCTCTGTTATATCTATTTCAATCAACTTTCAATACTGTGAATATGAATAACTCACATTTATGTAGCATTTACAGGTTTATACAAGGTTTTCTTCATTATCACATCAGTTTTATCATCTTATAAAAAAGAAAACTTGAATGCAGAGAAATCCTATGACTTTACCAAGATCACACACTCAAATATTTGGAGAGGGATTTGACTCCAGGGATTCTGATTCCTAGTTCACTTTTCTTTTTTTTTTTTTTTTAATGCAATTTATTTATTTAACATATTTGGTTTTCAGCATTGATTTTCACAACATTTTGAATTACAAATTTTCTTCCCATTTCTGCCCTCCCCCCCCACTCCAAGATGGCGTATATTCTGGTTGCCCTGTTCCCCAGTCAGCCCTCCCCTCTATCACCCCCCTCCCCTCTCATCCCCTTTTCCCTTCCTTTCTTGTAGGGCAAGATAAATTTCTACGCCCCATTGCCTGTGTATCTTATTTTTTAGTTGCATACAAAAAGTTTTTTTGTTTTTGAGCATCTGATTTTAAAACTTTGAGTTCCAAATTCCCTTCCCTCTTCCCTTCCCACCCACCCTCCCTAAGAAGTTGAGCAATTCAACCTAGGCCACACATGTATTATTATGTATAACCCTTCCACAATATTCATGTTGTGAAAGGCTAACTACATTTTGCTCCTTCCCAACCCATCCCGCTTTATTGAATTTTCTTCCTTGACCCTGTCCCCTTTCCAAAGTGTTTGTTTTGATTACCTCCACCCCCATCTGCCCTCCACTCCATCATCCCCCTGCCTTTTATTTTTTTTTATCTTCCTCCCTCTTCTTTCCTGTGGGGTAAGATACCCAACTGAGTATGTATGGTATTCCCCCTCAGGCCAAATCTGATGAGAGCAAGGTTCACTCATTCCCCCCTCACCTGCCCACTCCCCTCCTCTCCTAGAACTGCTTCCTCTTGCCACCTTTATGGGAGATAATCCACCCCATTCTATCTCTCCCTATCTCCCTCTCTCAGTATGTTACTCTCTCATCCCTTAATTTCATTTTATTTCTTTTAGCTATCTTCCCTTCATCCTCAACTCACCCTGTGTCTGCTCTCTTTCTTTTACATATATATATATATACACATACATACACATACATACATATACACATAGATACATGCATACATACACATTCACTTATATATATACATAAACATATATATATGCATATATATATGCATATTCCCTTCAACTACCCTAATACTGAGGTCTCATGAATCATACTCATCATCTTTCCATGTAGGAATGTAAACAAAACAGTTCAACTTTAGTAAGTCCCTTGCAATTTCCGTTTCTTGATTACCTTTTCATGCTTCTCTTGATTCTTGTGTTTGAAAGTCAAATTTTCTATTCAGTTCTGGTCTTTTCACTGAGAAAGCTTGAAAGTCCTCCATTTTATTGAAAATCCATATTTTGCCTTGGAACATGATACTCAGTTTTGCTGAGTAGGTGATTCTAGGTTTTAATCCTAGCTCCATTGACCTCCGGAATATCGCATTCCAAGCCCTTCGATCTCTTAATGTAGAAGCTGCCAGATCTTGGATTATTCTGATTGGGTTTCCACAATACTCAAATTGTTTCTTTCTGGCTGCTTGCAGTATTTTCTCCTTGATCTGGGAGCTCTGGAATTTGGCAACAATATTCCTAGGAGATTTCTTTTTGGGATCTATTTGAGGAGGCGATCGATGGATTCTTTCAATTTATATTTTGCCCTGTGGCTCTAGAATATCAGGGCAGTTCTCCTTGATAATTTCCTGAAAGATGGTATCTAGGCTCTTTTTTTGATCATGGCTTTCAGGTAGTCCAATAATTTTTAAATTATCTCTCCTGGATCTATTTTCCAGGTCAGTGGTTTTTCCAAGGAGATATTTCACATTGTCTTCCATTTTTTCATTCCTCTGGTTCTGTTTTATAATATCCTGATTTCTCATAAAGTCACTAGCTTCCACTTGCTCCAATCTAATTTTTAAAGTAGTATTTTCTTCAGTGGTCTTTTGGACCTCCTTTTCCATTTGGCTAATTCTGCCTTTCAAGGAATTCTTCTCCTCATTGGCTTTTTGGAGCTCTTTTGCCATTTGAGTTAGTCTATTTTGTAAGGTGTGGTTTTCTTCAGTGTATTTTTCAGTATTTTTTTGGGTCTCCTTTAGCAAGTCATTGACTTGTTTTTCATGGTTTTCTCGCATCCTTCTTATTTCTCTTCCCAATTTTTCCTCTACTTCTCTAACTTGCTTTTCCAAATCCTTTTTGAGTTCTTCTATGGTCTGGGGCCAGTTCATGTTTTTCTTGGAGGCTTTGGTTGTAGGCTCTATGACTTTGCTGTCTTCTTTAGGCTGTATGTTTTGGTCTTCTTTGTCACCAAAGAAAGAATCCAAAGTCTGAGACTGAATCTGGGCGTGTTTTCGCGTCCTGGCCATATTCCCAACCAACTAACTTGACCCTTGAGTTTTTCAGTGGGGTATGACTGCTTGTAGATTACAGAGTTCTATGTTCTACGTTTGGGGGGGAGGTGCCAGCTCTGTCAGAGCTGCACTCCTCCTTCCCCAAGGACCCCCAGTCCAGACTGGGCTCAGATCTTCGGCAGGCTGTGCACCCCTGCTGTGATCTGCCACTTAATTCCCCCCACCAGGTGGGCCTGGAGCCGGAAGTAACAACAGCTGTAGCTGCCCCACCTCCGCTGCCCCCGGGGCTGGAAGTCGAACCGCGAACTCCTTCCACTCCCGCAGCTTTTCCCACTAACCTTCTCCGCAGTCTTTGGGGTTTGTGGGTCGAGGGGTCTGGTAACTGCTCACGTATTCAGGGCACTAGGGCCCCCTCCGCCCGGCTTCTGGTCTGGATCATCCACGCCGCTCAGGCTGGGCTCTGCTCCACTCCGTTCCCAGCTCCCAGCTCCCAGCTCCCAGCTCCGTGTGGAATAGAGCTCACCCAGAGACCATCCGGGCTGTCCTGGGCTGGAGCCCTGCTTCCCTCTGCTGTTCTGTGGGTTCTGCCGTTCTAGAATTGGTTCAGAGCCATTTTTATAGGTTTTTGGAGGGACTCGGGTACGGAGCTCACTCTAGTCCGTGCTTACCAGCCGCCATCTTGGCTCCGCCCCCCCTAGTTCACTTTTCTATACATGCTGATACACTGTATTAATGTAGATGTTACCAGGACCATTAGACTTAATATTTCCTAGGTCAAAAAGAAAAAATGATAAGGCTGAGTCCTATCCATAGAATCATCATCATAATAACCATAAGTTACTAGGATCAAATCAAATTGATATGGAAATGGAAACTCTAGAAATGGAGCCACTGGCAATACCCAACTCTACCCAACTGATGTTTACTCTTCAATTTCTTTGAATATTTCTGACCTCTATTTTTGAATTTGCTAAGAGAGCACACAGGGCAATAATCTTTCACATTTTAGAGAGATGTAAAGAGCAGACTTACATAGCAAAATTTTTGACAAACTCTTCATGAAAAGTCAAGGAAAATGCTTACTGGTGTCCCCAGCATTTTTTTTAATATTTTTTTATTTTTAGTTTACCACACACGGTTCTACATAATTTTGGGTTCCAGATTTTCTCCCCTCCCTCCCCAAGACGACATGGAATCTCATATAACTACCATGTATAACTTCGCATTGAATTAATTTATACACTAGTCAAGTTGTGGAGAAGAATTATGACCAATGGAATGAATCATGAGACAGAAGAGACAGAACCAAAAAAAAAAACCCAAAAACAAAAACAAAAGAGAAGAAAAAGGGCGAGCATGTAGTATGCCTCAATCTGCATTCAAACTTCACAGTTCTTTCTCTGGATGAAGATAGCATTCTCCATCGTGAGTCCCCTGGAGTTGTCCTTGCACCTTGTGTTCCTGAGAAGAGCGAAGTCTGTCAGGGTTGGTCCTCACGGAATCCATATATCTGTGGTTGTGTACAATGTTCTCCCGGCTCTGCTCCACTCACTCAGCATTATATCATGTAGGTTTTTCCAGGTTGTTACGAAGTCCGTGTCATCCCCATTTCTTGTGGCACAATAGTATTCCATTACCTCCATATACCACAGCTTGTTCAGCCATTCCCCAATTGATGGGCATCCCTTCGATTTCCAGTTCTTGGCTACCACAAAGAGAGCTGCTATAAATATCTTTGTACATATGGGTCCCTTTTCTTCTTGTGCGATTTCTTTGGGATACAACGCTAGAAGTGGTATTGCTAGGTCAAAGGGTATGAACGTTCCTATGGCTCTTTGGGCGTAGTTCCAAATTACTCTCCAAAATGAATGGATCATCTCACAACTCCACCAGCAATGTAACAATGTTCCAATTTTCCCACACCCTCTCCAGCATTTCTCATCCTCCTGCTTTGTTATTTTAGCCAATCTTACAGGACAGATGTGGTATCTAAGAGTTGTTTTGATTTGCATGTCTCTAATCAGTAGTGATCCAGAGCATTTTTTCATATGCCTATAGAGAGCTTTAATTTCTTCCTCTGAAAACTGCCTGTTCATATCCTTTGACCATTTCTCAGTTGGGGAATGGCTTGTATTCCTATATATTTGGCTCAGTTTTCTGTATATTTTAGAAATGAAGCCTTTATCAGAGATACTAGTTGCAAAGATTTTCTCCCAATTTTCTGCTTCCCTCCTAATTTTTGTTGCATTGGCTTTTTTTGTACAAAAACATTTCAATTTAACATAATCAAAATTATCCATTTCGCATTTTGTAATGCTCTCTATCTCTTGTTGGGTCATGAATTCTTTTCTTTTCCATAAATCTGATAAGTAAACTATTCCTTGCTCTCCCAAATTACTTATAGTATCAGCTTTTACTCCTAGATCATGAACCCATTTTGACTTTATTCTGGTATATGGTGTAAGATATTGGTCTATGCCCAGTTTCTGCCCTACCATTTTCCAATTTTCCCAGCAGTTTTTGTGAAATAGTGAATTCCTAGCCCAGAAGCTGGCCTCTCTGGGTTTATCAAAGAGTAGATTGCTATAGTTGTTGACTTCTCCATCTTGTGTACCTATCCTATTCCACTGATCCACACCCCTGTTTCTTATCCAGTACCAGGTAGTTTTGATGACTGCTGCTCTGTAGTACAGTTTAATATCTGGTATGGCTAGGCCACCTTGTCTAGCATTTCTTTTCATTAATACCCTAGATATTCTAGACCTCTTGTTTTTCCAGATGAATTTTGTTATTATTTTGTCCAGCTCAGTAAAATAATTTTTTGGTATTTCGATTGGTATGGCACTGAATAGATAGATTAATTTAGGTAAAATTGTCATTTTTATTATATTAGCTCGGCCTAACCATGAGCAACTGATATTTTTCCATTTATTTAGATCCGCCTTTATTCGCGTGAAAAGTGTGTCATAGTTATGTTCATATGTCCCCAGCATTTTAATGAATCCATTGGCCAGTTCAGTTCAAACCAATAATCACTGCATTCAGAAGAACTGCCTTAAAACCAAATTGGCTAAATCAGATAGAAAATAATGGCTTAATAGAAGTGTTTACTATGTTTGTCATAATAAGAATTTAAAATCCAGGGAGCATACCTTTGAAATGTATCCAAGTCCATATCAAAAAAGGGATTGCCATTTCTTTCTACTATTCATTGTGAGAGGCTCTTAGATATTAAACTGCAAAAGAAAGAAACACTGAAGTGCCAATGCATTGTCCCTAGTGGTGAGAGAAATTAATACAATAGAAGAAAAAAAAAAAGATGAGTAAAAGGCTTCAAGAACCTGAACCAATTGTTATTCAGATAAAAAGTCTATCCCAGTTCCATGTCTAAATGCTATGTCCCATTTTGCTGTCCAAATGGGTTGCAAGGTGGATGCATTAGTCAATTATCCAGTCAGCAAGCATTTGTTTAGCACTTAGTAGGTTCCAGTCACTAAGCTACATGATAAAAACAGAGAAGAAAAAACAATACTTGCTCTCAAGGAGAATAGAGTACAATGAGAGAGACAACATGCATACAACTGTGTATATACAAGATATGTAGAGAGTAAGTGGAAATTAACATCAAAGGGAAGTCACTGTCTTTAAGTGGGGTTATTTTTAGGGGAGACCAGAAAAGGCTTCCTGCATAAGATGAGATTTAGATGAGACTTGAGGGAAGCTGGAGAAGTTAGGAGGCAGAGGTGAGGAAGGAAAGCACTCCAGGACATGGGATATAGTGAACCAAAATGTCTGGAATTGGGACATGTAGCATCTTGTGTGAGGAAAGAAGTGATTAAACAATGTAGCATATTGTTTGAGTAAAGAAGTCAATGCCATTGGATTCCAGAGTACATGGAGGTGAGTGACACATGTGAAGACAGGAAAGGGGAAAAGGAACTAGGAACAAAATGCACCAAAAGTCAAACCAAGGGTTTTATATTTGATCCAAGAGTAGCCACTATAGTTTATTGAGAAGGGGAGGTGCCGTGGTCCAATCTATTTAGGAAGATCACTGTAGTAGCTGACCACAGGGTTGGTCTGGTGTGTGGTGAGACCTGAACCAGAGAAATGAACCACAAGACTGTTACAGTAGTTCAGGCATAAAGTTATGAGGGTACTAGGGTGCTTTGGGATAAGAAGGACCATTACAAGCTCCCTGGCCCTTGTTTTCTTTTTTCTTTGGAGAAGGGAAGGTAGGGCAATCGGGGTTAAGTGACTTGCCCAATGTCACACAGCTAGTAACTGTGTCAAGTGTCTGAGGCTGGATTTGAACTCAGGTCCTCCTGACTCCAGGGCCGGTACTCTACTCACTGTGCCACCTAGCTGCCCCTGGCCCTTGTTTTCAAGAAAGAGTCAATCAGTGTTCCTCCTCAGGGCTACCATTATCTGATGCTACAATCATCTTGCTAATAGGGGAAGATTCTTTCAGCCTCAATATCTATCCTCTGGCTCAAGGGTGCTGCTCATAGGCTAGTCAAAAGAGAATAAAACTTCAGGTAGGCCTTAGTCCCAAGAGCAGTCTAATGTGTGGAAAGGGTTAACCAAATGAATATGCAGTGAAACCACTCTAAAATCTGGTAAAGGGTTCTGTTTAAATAATAATTTAAACACAGTTATGTTTGATGAGTGTGCTGAACTGAAAAATCTCTGAGGACCTTTCCAGTGCTAGAATTCTATGAGTCTGGGAGGTTGATTTGTTCTGATGACATAAAGGCCTTTTTTGACCAAATATTTATGGTGTAAGATAATTATTAAAGAAGTCCAAGTTCCATATAAAAAGCAGGTTATAAAAATACTAGTTCTTCAGGGAACAATTCAATTTGGTCAAACTCCTCAAATGATAAAGAATTCACTACTTTTCAAGACACTGATGAGGAATGTCATTCTCTAGATAACACCTATCTAATTGAGGTTATACAAATATAAATGTCCATTAATAAAGAATATTAAAGGGAGTAACATCGTGTTCAATGAAGTGATGCCCCAACCTCCACCATTGCACAAATGCTAGCTTGAGTGAACAGGTAAGGAAAGGTTCACTCCAATCTCCCTGTAATGCCTATTTTTTCCTGTGCTGTGCAGCCCAAGCCTACCCCCAGTAGACCACAGTGAATACAGTACAGGCATTTTTACCAGATGTGGGAGGATAACTGACTTAGCAGAAAGAGTAAGGGAAGAGCAATCAAGGGAAGTCAGGAAGTAGGTTCATTTCCAGGCTACTATTCTAAGGTCTTACTGTGGCAATAAGAGTTGCATGGGGTGACATTCAGACTTGGGAGGGAGGCAAATCAAATATAATCAATAAATATTTATTGAGCATCAAGTGCATATACCAGAAATATGAGAAGTAACTTCTAGAAAAGTGGGTAGTATTGGAAAAAAAGAAGATGATGGCTGGTAAGGGAATAGATTTCAATGAAATAGCTAAGGTTTGTTAAACCTAAGAATAATAAATGATCCTTTCTCAGAACATTTCATCTTCAGAATCCTTTAAAAACATCAATTATACAAAATGGTCCTAAATATAACAACGATATTTTGACAAGCATCCATTCAGATTTACAATTTCCTGGAATGGTTAGTTTGTGCAGAAACACTGGCATCATTTAAATGTTACCTGAAACCTCATTTATTTGAATTGTTTTAAAGGAAAAGTATCATCTTGCAAAGAAAAGTTCTCAAATGCTTTTTTAAAAATGTCATTAACTTCAAAATATTCTAATATAACTCTTTGGTTAGGATTTTCTGGCAGATATCTTTATTAGTTCCTCATCATACTGAGCATTTATATAAAGCTTTCTATTTCCAGAGCACTTTATAAATGCTAACTAGTCAAAGCATCCTGTGGTCTTGACAACATTTGTTTTCCAGGTATAAGAAGGAAGGAAATGAGATACAATGTCTAGACTGTCACAACTTACCTCTATGAGAAAGCTGTGTTCCTAAGTCCTTCCTAGAAAATTTTAGTCAAAAGCCTTGAAAGCAGAGCCTATGATAGGCCTTGACAGTTGGTGTGTGGTGATATAAACATGAAGTATATGAATACATCTATGCTCTGGTTTCTAGCATGAAATATCTACTTATTCATTCAAGAAAAACATGCTATCTGATGTTAGCAACTTGAGCTCAAGAGATCTTTTTAAAAATTTGTATCTGCAGATACTAGCACACATGGGAGCAGTTGCTACATGCTTCTTAATGTAATGTACAGAAATGGGAGATGGTATGCCAAATTCAGGCAATATCTAGCAGTCTAATTTGAGTAAAATACAGCTGACATGAAGAGGGGCTATAGGAAATGAGGTTGTAAAGGGATGATTGGGGCCAGATTGTGGAAGATTTTTAGTATCAGGCTGAAGAATATGCATTTCATCTTAGAGACAAGAAGGAACCACTGAAAGTTTTTGACTAGGAGGGTGATATGGTGAGATCTGTACCTCAGGAAGACAACTTTGGTAGCTTTGTAGAGGACACATTAGAGTGGAGAGACTGAAAGTTGGGAGCCCAATTAGTAAGTTCTTAAAATAGTTTATTAAAGGGGTGATGAGGATTAGAAGTGGGGTGCTAGCTATACAAGTGTAGATACAGTGGATAGTCCTGACAGGTGTCATGGGGGTAGTATCAACAAGACTGGATAAATGGTTGAATATAGGGAGTGGTGGTGAGGGCAGAGTCAAGGATGAATTTCAGTTCATGAACATGCCTTCAACAGAAATGAAGAAGTTTGGAGAAGAGGCAGGTTTGTTCACAAACTGAAAAAATGGAGGCCTCATAGATCAGAACAGTGTTTTGTAATACCTCAAAGTTTGATTCATTACAAACATGTCCTTAATGAATTGGAATTAGCTGATGTTGTGTGGGGAATTTTCTCCCCAGTATTAGAAGCTATTTTCCTGTAAGTGTAATCGTTTGCTCATCCAACTCATCCATCCTACAACCTGAAGCTAAGCATTTAACAGTTATTTCAAAAGATTAAGTGAATAGGGATAAGAAGTATGGGAAGGATAGTATCATGATAGGAATTTCCCAAACCTAGAAATATGCTTAAATATTCAAAAACATATTGTATGTAGGTAATATAACTTTACCTTAAAATACTTCATATTTTAAAAATAAATTATATGTTTTCTTGCAAAAATGACATGTTACAAAAAGAACATATTGACACATATGCTATCCAGTTTCTTCTAATGCTCACAAAGCAACTGCCATTTAATGTGACAAGATTATCCTTTTCTTCTTAAGGGCATAATAGGCAAATCTAAGAAATCATTTACCTTTAGAACTAAGCTGTTCAGAAGTTACTTTAATCAGAAGGTAGGTGGTTCACTTACTGGGTATCCAGTGTTATTTCCATTAAAGAAAGAATTTTATTTAAGGCATACGTGATATTGTAATTTTATAATTTCAGATTTTAACAATTTAATAGCAATTGTTAGGTAAACTTGTGATTCTGGTCATACAGGCTCACCATTAAGATATTCTCAGGCATAAGTTGTTAAAGTTTCCAAGAAGGAAAAAAATGGATGAGGGCAAGGGCTTTGGGGGCAGATACACCAATACAGTTTTAAATGTCTAAATAAGATGCAGTTAACATCTCTTCTAGATCATTATGGTCATAACATAAATGTATTACTTATATCTAATCTCTTCTCCCTGCCAATCTACCCTTCACAAAGATGGCAAAGGCACAAGTTGCATTGTATCTAACTCTTCTGCTCAAAAACTGTTGATGGTAATTGGTACGTGGTCAAACACTTGGAGAATCAAACATTTCCTGATCATCCTGCCGTTTAAAATCTGGTTCTCGCCTACATCTCTGGTTTTGTTTCATCTAACTTTCCTTCATATACTCTTCTAACTATTCCTTGAACTAATATATGGCATTTCCTACCTCTGGGAATTCCTTCCCATAAACCATTCCTCTATAACTGGAATGCCCTTCCTTTTCCTGTCTGTTTCTCAGGATCTTTATCTTCTCTCAAGTTTCAAGTGCCACCTCTGTTACGAATCCTTTCCTGATCTTCCTAGTTGGTGCTGCTTTATCATTTTTCAAACTGTTTCATAAGTATTTATCTGTGCACATTTTGAACCACCCAGTAGAATTTAAGTTCCTCGAGGACAAAAACAATTTTTTCCTTAGATTGCCCAGCTCCCATCATAAGCAACACACTGAAGCTGCTTAATAAATTGTTGTTAAGTGTTAAATTGAATTAAAATGATTGAATATGTAGAGTCCAAAGGGAACAAGATGTTGTCAATGAGAAATATATTGGGTCACATTGTGAGGAAGGACAAAGGTCACAATTCAAATTTTGTCCTTCCTGATGTTAGATGTAAATAAAATCCATTTATGTAAGCAGAGGAAATGAACTGAAATACAAAACTTTGGACTAACCTAAAAACAAAATATTTATCTTTGTGAGCATTAAAACATCCCACAAAATAAATGGCCTATTACTTCTGACTTTAAGTCTTTTCAAAATGATTTCAGCTGCATAAATAGAATAATCTATTTTCTGTGGTTAGCAGTGCTCAAAAAATAATTTAAATTTTAAGACTAAATTGTTGACAGAAACTGCCATCATTTGAAAATTAAGGATTCGTTGGAGACATTCTTATATATTGGAGCAAATCCTAGCCTGATTCAAAGTACAGAACTCTTGCAGTCCAAATGGCACCTGATTCACTGTCTTCATTTTTTTAAAATCCATCAATAATAAAAAAGAAAATTCACACTATCTGTGTGGCTGTCAGCATTTTAGTCATTCTGAACTTCAATTTCCTTATCTGTAGCAAAATTGGGATCATAGCACCTGCTCTTACATTGTTATTTTGATGACCAAATTAGAACTGCATGTAAAAGTGCTTAAGGAAACATAAAGTTCTTTAAAAATACAAAACATCATTTATTAGGCAGCATGGTACAGTGCAATAGTATGAAACTCTAATATGACCAGTTCCCTGTCGTTCATAGAAAACCCCAAATTAAAATTATTTAAGTTGTATTGTATTTTTATTTTGCCAAACATTTCCTAATTACATTTTAACCTGGTTCAGACACATTCAGGAGTTTTGTTAGATTATTTGTAGTCCACAGGTCATAAGTTTCACCTTCCGCTATACTGAATAGAGTACTTCACTTGTAGTCAGGAAAATGAGTACCAATACTGTTTCTAATAATTACTAAATGTGTCACTCCCAATGAGACTGTTAAACTCTCATACCACAGACATATTCCTACAATCTACTAAATCACAGTGATAGGGGATGACTTATGGAATATGACAGGTAAAATAAATTACTGGGAGTTCCTCATGTGACATATCCTTCATGTAGCTATAATTATTTAAACTGCCATTATCATCATCACCATCATTGATGTCTGAAAAATGTCAGACTTTCTTACTACACCAAATCTATGTTTGCCATGATGAGAAATTTCTCTCTCCTGCCCCAATGACACACTGATGACCAGAACCCATCCATGCCTTTTCATTTTGTGAGATTTTTATCTATCTCATTCAGCAAATCTCCTACACAAGACCTGTCCAATAAGCTAGAGAGTTTTCTTTGAGTCCTTTTACATTTTTTTCCCCATGCATGAGGCTTCCAGGAAGCACTCAGCTTTTATGCCTTTTATCATTCATACAAATCACATGACTCTCCCACCTCCTTTTCTGTTATACATTTTGTAAATGACTCCCTTATGCTATTTCATGAGTAGTTGTAATCACTGGAATATGATGAAGTTAACTTGTGTCCACTAGGCCTATCTATCACTCTTTGGAGAGTTACAACTTTATCCACGATTTTTATTCCCTGGAGACTGTGGTACTCCAGGACTCAAAACCATAGGGGATCACTAAGAGAGCATTCGTTTGTACTGAAAAGATGGTTTTTGTTTTCTGTTTTGCATAGATGATAGGTTTAGAATCAATCATTAGTATCATTGCACAATTTCCCAGGGTAACACCCTGCTTTCTCACTCCCATTCAATTATGGGCCCAAATTATTATCCATTTGTAGTGCCTATTCCAGAACATACATATATATGTATATATATACACACATACTCAATGGACTGACCATTCAGTTGCTTATCATATTATATGTTCTTTATTTCCATTATATTAAAAGTATTGTTTCACCAACAAAGTTGTACTCCAATGCGTCATTAAGCTAAGGAGATAACTGTGAGTTCTCAAAGGTTATGCCAATGAAATGCACACTCTGACAAGTCCTACTGAACTTAAAATATTTCACATGCAGGCATCATGGCAGACTATACATCTGTCCAAGGCAATCAAGCTAAATTTAGTGAGGCTTGTCACTAGATTAGCCAGAGAATGGAAAATGTTTTGACCATAACTTTCAAAACTCACCTACTAAATTATAAAGGCACTGAAATCTTTTCAGTATAGAATGTATAAACACTGATGAAATGACAGATCCTTGACAAACTGATGTACTGACTTGTTATTATCATTTTATAATCTGTAAAATGAGGAGGATAATATTGTTAAATTTCTTACATTGCAAATGTTCTGTAATGTTTGGGTGCCATTCTCCATTTATTCATTCAACATATACTTATTAAATGTGTTGAATGTATAAAACACTGTACTGAGAACTGGGGGGAAATACAGACATAGCTAAAATGTGATAATTTCCTTTAAGGAGCTTACAACATAATAGAAAAAAAAATGAAAGTTGTGCACAAACAATAACGCAAACTAGAATCTGTTAGATAAATGAGAAGAGTCTTATACATTCAGACAAGGGAAAAATCACAACTAGGTAGAAGAAATCATGAAAGATCTCATAAAGAAGTTCACATTTGAAGTGAACCTTGAAGAACTTCAACAGAGAGGTTAGATAAGAAGTGGGGGTGGAGAAATTATAGATTGTCCTCCTTTTTGTAGGTATTGAACTATAACTTCAAACTATCAAAAACTGTATCAAGAGATTTTTAGAAAGATATCTGAATTAGTAGTGAGTAGGATCAGACCTGGTAAAATTAATACTGGCATACTGCCAATTCGTCTTTCTGTGCCTTTTTCTGTCCATTCAGCACCCTCTACTTCAAGATCTCTCCTTTCAGGAATATCATTAACAACAAATTAAAACTCGGGTGTTGGTAACTTAATATATTATCATTCCAAGGACAAACCTAGATACTTGCAATAGAGCATATGTTTAACCCACATGAATAAATTGCTAGTGACAAAACTATAAAAAGTGAAAGTTATAAAATTATGCAGAATAAGCATGGAAGAGATAAGAAGAGACAGCTCTACCCAAGTTCTTTGGGTAGATCCACAAGTGTGGAACACCAGATATACTTTCACTTTTCTGATGTATTGATAGATCTTGCTGATTTTTCTTATTTTTGTCTTAAATATATATCTTTGTTACATAGAACAGTTTTCTGGGAAGAAGAAGGGAAAGACATTGGGAAAAATTTTGACAATGGCAGCCTTCCTGGACATTTTTCAATGATTCCCTTGATATTCTTGACCTTTTGTTCTTCCAGATGAATTTTGTTATCACTATTTCAAAATCTATAATGTCATTTTGGGTAGTTTGGTAAGTGCAGCACTGAATACATAAATTAACTTAGAGTTGTTATTTTTATTATATTGGGTCAACCTTTCTATGAGAAATTGATATCTTCAATTATTTAGATCGGTCTTTGTATGAAAAGTGTTTTATAACTGTGTTCATATAGTCCCTAAGTTTTTCTTGGCAGATAGACTCCCAAGTATTTAATATTGAGTGCAGTTATTTTAAATGGAATTTCTCCTTCAATCTCTTCCTGCTGAATTTTGTTGGTAGAATATAGGAATGCTGGTGATCTATGTAGGTTTATTTTATATCTTGCAACTTTGCTAAAGTTATTAATTGATTCAACTGTTTTAAATTCATTCTCTATTGTTCTCTAAGTACATCATCATATAATCTGCAAAGAATAATGATTTTGTTTCCTAGTTGCCTATCCTTATTCCCATAGCTAAGATTTCTAATGAAATATATAATAATAATGGGGATGATGGCTATGTGTGCTTCACTCCTGATCTTACTGGGAAGGCTTCCAGTTTCTCTCCATTAGAGATAATGCGTGATCTTGGTTTAAGATAGATCCCACTTATTTTTAAGACAGGCTACATTTATTTCTATGCTTTCTAGTGTTCTTTAATAGAGATGGGTGTTATATTTTGTCAAAAGCTTTTTATGCATCTGTTGATACAATCACATAATTTTTCTTGTTTTGTTTACTGATATTTTCTATTATGCTTATGGTTTCCCTAATATTGAACCAGCCCCACATTCCTGGTATAAATCCTATCTGGTCATAGTACACGATCTTTGTGATATATAGCTACAATCTCCTTGCTAGTAATTTATTTATATTTTTTGCATCAATATTCATTAGCAAAACTGGCCTATATTTTCCTTCTCTGTTTTTGCTTTCCCTATCTAGGTATCAAAATCATATTTGGATCAAAAAAGGAATTTGGAAAAACTTCTTTATTTTTTCATATACTTTATGTAGTATTGGGATTAATCATTTGTTACTTGTTTATTGGAGTGCAATTGTAACTCCTTCTGGTCCTGGGGAATTTTTCTCAGGGAGTTCATTTATAGTTTGTTTAAATTCTTACTATAAGGTAAGGTAAGTATTGTATTTCCTCTTCTGTTGATCTGGGAAATTTAAAATTTTGAAAATATTCATTTATGTCATTTAGATTTTTAGTTTTACTGACAGAAAATTAGGCAAAATTATTCTTAATACTTGCTTTGACTTCATGTTTATTGGTAGTGTATTGAGCCTTGTCATTTTTGAAATTGGTAATTTGCTTTTCTTCATTCCTTTTTTAATCAAATCAATCAATGTCTTACTTTTTTCATAAAACTAGCTCCTAGTTTTTTTAGTTAATTTTTTTTACTTTCAATTTTATCAATCTCATCTTAGGTTTTCAAGATTTCCAATTCAGTATGTAATTGGGAATATTTAATTAGTTCTTTTTCTATTTATTTTAGTTGCATACCCAATTCATTGATCTCTTCTTTCTCTTTTTTATTGATGAATGTATTTAGAGATATAAATTTTCCCCTACTTACTACTTTTTTGCATCTCACAAATAAAATTTGGTATGTTGTCTCATTTTTGTCATTTTCTTTAAATTATTGATGTTTTTAGGATTTTTTGGACATAGTAATTTGTTAGAATTAGATTATTTTGTTTACACTTAATTTTAATCAATGCTTCCACAGCCCTTCATTGAATGTAATTTTAATTGCATTACCATCTGAAAAGGGATAGCTAATTTTTGTGAGGCATGTACAGTACAGAAAAAGTTAATGCACCTTTCTATTCCTATTCAATTGTCTCCAGAGGTCTATCATATCTATTTTTCGAAGATTCTATTCATCTCCTTAACTTCTTCCTTATTTATTTTATGTATGGATTTATCTAGCTCTGGCAGGGGAAATTTGCAGTCCCCCACTAGTATAGTTCTATTGTCTATTTCTTTTTATAATTCATATAACTTTTTGTTTAAAAATCTGGATGCTATGCCATTTTGTGCATATATGTTTAGTATTGATGTTACTTCATTGTCTATGGTGCCTTCTAACAAGATGTGGTTGCTCTGCTTATCTTTTGTAATTAGGTCTATTTTTGTTTTTTTACTTTGTCTGAGATCATGACTGTCATCCTTACCTTTTTTACTTCGGTGAAACATAATAGATTCTGCTCCCACCCCTTATTTTCAATATGTGCTTCTGTTTTTCTTATAAACAACATATTGTAGGATTCTGGTTTCTTATCTATTTTACTTTCTAATTCTATTTTATGAGAGAACTAGTCATATTCAGAGTTATGATTTCTAACTTTGCATTTTCTTCCAAATTATTTTTTTCTGTTTATCTTTCTCTCTCTTTTTTATCCTTTTCTTCCTCTAAAGTCTGTTGTGCTTCTGCCCTAATAATCATAAAGTTCTTAGGAGATGTATGCATCATCTTCTCATTTAACAATGTAAACAGATTAACCTTCTTGAGCCCCTTATGATTTCTCTTTCATGTCTATCTTTTTATGCTACTCTTGAGTCTTCTATTTGAAAATCAGATATTCTATTCAGGTCTGGTCTTTTCATCAGCAATGCCTGAAAGTCTTCTATTTCATTAAATATCTATTTTTTCCCCTGAAGGATTATACTCAGTTTTATTGGGTAGGTTATTCTTGGTGGTAATGCTAGCTCTATTGCCTTCCTGAACACCATATTCCAAGTCTTCCATTTCTTTTACATGGTAAATGCTAAATCTTGTGTGGTCCTAATTATAGCTCCATGATATTTGAATATTTCTTTCTGGTGGGTTGATGTGTTTTCTCTTTAACCTAGGTGCCTGGGAATTTGGCTATAATATTCCTTGGAGTTTTCATTTGGGGATCTCTTTCAGGAAGTAATCAGCAGATTCTTTCTATTTCTATTTTAACCTTTGGTTCTAGGATGTTAAGGCAGTTTTTCTTGATAATTTATTGAAACATAATGTTTAGGATCTTTGATCATAGCTTTCAGGTAGCCAATAATTCTTAAATTATCTTTTCCCCATCTATTTCCAGGTGAATTGTTTATACAATGAGATATTTCACCGTTTCCTTGATTTTCTTCATTCTTTTGATTGTGTTTTGTTTCTTAATGTCCCATGAAGTCTTTTGCTTCTAGGTACTCAATTTTATTTGATAACATTTTTATTAAATAATTTACTTTTAGTTTTAGTTTACATCATTCAGTTCTTCAAGTTTTTCAGTTTCAAATTTTCTCCCCTTCCCTCTCCTCCCCCTTCCCCACCTAAGATGGCATGCAATCCGATATGGGTTCTACACATACCTTCACACTGAACATATTTTCACAATAGTCAAGTTGTAAAGCTATAACCAATGGAATGAACCATGAGAAAGAAGAAACAAAAACCAAAAAAAAAGAGAGAGAGCAAATAGTTCCTTTCATTCTGCATTCAGAATAATTCTCTGGATGTGAATCGCTTTTTCCATCATGAGTCTTTTGGAGTTGTCTTAGAACCTTGCATTGCTGATAAGAGCCAAGTCTATCAAAGTTAGTGACCAGAGATACCACATATGTGTAATTGTGTATGTTCTCCTGGTTCTGCTCCCCTCACTCAGCATCAGACCATATAAGTTTTTCCAGATTATTATGAAGTCCGTCTGCTCCTCATTTCTTATAGCACAATAGTATTCCATTACATTCATATACAACTTGTTCAGCCATTTCCCAATTGATGGGTATCCTCTTGATTCCCAATTATTTGCCACCACAAAAAGAGCTGTTATAAATATTTTTGAACATACAGATCCTTTTTCCACTTGTATGATTTCTTTGGAATATAGCGCTAGAAATGGTATTGCTGGGTCAAAAGGTGTGCACACTTTTATAGCCCTTTGGACAAAGTTCCAAACTGCTCTCCAGAACGGTTTGATTAGTTCACAACTCCACCAACAATGCATTAGTGTTCCAATTTTCTCACATGATCTCCAGTATTTCTCATTTTCCTATTTTGTCATGCCAATTATAATTTTTTAAAAATTATTTTCTTGAGCAAGCTTTATGTGCCTCTTTTTTCATTTGGCCAATTCTGCTTTTTAAGGAGTTATTTTCAACAATGAAGTTTTGTACCTCTTTTACCGCATGGCCAATTATGGTTTTTTGTGCCTGCTTTAAAAAATATTGTCTCTTTATAATTTTCTTCTCTCACTCTCATTCGCTTGCCCAATTTTCCCCTCTATTACCCTTATTTGATTTTGAAAATCATTTTTTTAAGATCTTCAAGATATTCTTATTGGACTTATTGATCCAACTCACATTTTTTTTTCCTTTGGGACTTTGATTGTACTTGTTTTGACATCATTTTCTTCTGAGTTTGTGTCTTGATCTTTCCTGTCATCATAATAGATTTTTAAGGTCAATTTATTTTTCTGCTTTTTACTCATTTTCTAGAATATTTCTTGATTTTGAACTTTATGTTAAAGCTGGTCTCTGTTCCTAACATTGGGGGTAGATGGGTATATTCTCAATCTTTAGTTTTTTTGGACTTCCATTTTCAGAGTCTCTATCTGTGTTCTGGTCCTTACCCAGGAAGACCCTCTGATCTCTTGGGATTCCAAGTGATATGGCTCGTCAAGGTCCCTGATCCCTTATAATTGGAAGTGAAACTGCTCCCTAGGACCTCAGGTCTCTGAGCATCAGAAGCAATACTACTCCACAGGGCCCTGCTCCCTTGTAATCAGAAGTGTTTCTCTCTGCTCTTGAACTGTTACCCAGTCACCTGGAAGTGGGTATAGGCAATGGAGTTGCCAAATAGTGCCCAGTCTTATATACAATGGTAGCACTGGGGTCTCCTGTATTCTCTTTTTGGCCAGTTGCCAGATCTTTTTACCATATTTGGCTTGAGAGCTCCTGAAACTGCTGTTTGTGTTGTCATCACCAAGTCCCAACACATGCGTTGCATCCACATGGGCTCCAGGCCAGCCCCCACCCCATGTTACAGATCTCTTTAATCTCCTAAGTTGTTTTGGGCTGGAAGAATTGCTACCCTGACCCTTTGTTGGCTCTGTCACTCCAGAATTTGCTTTGAGGCATTAATTTAGTTGATTGGAGGAGAATGTTGGGAGAGTTAACCTGAGTGCTTTCTCTGACATCTTGGCTATGTCTCCCTGAAAATCTACCTTTTAAGACTGATATTCTTCTGGAGGCCTCATGTTGGAATAGACTGTGTTGCCCCTAGAACAAAGAACATGCAAGGGATACAAAGTCTTACCTATGACATATACTTGCTGTCTGACCCTAGGAAGATCATTGGCCTTCTCAGTGCTCTAGACAATAATGTATATGAATTAGAGAGAAGGTGCTGATTTGCACAAGTAGAAAGAGTTTCCTTAAGTAGGAATTCCTTATGACAATGAAACCTCAGGTCTGATCCCTATCTTGATTCTTTTTTTTTTCTGGAGGTTCTAAATAATTGTCAGTTTTAAAACACCATGACTTTAGAAAAATCCCAATTACAGGTGATCCAAAGGAAAGTGGAAACAGGCATAACATGTTGAAGTAGGCAGGAGAATATTATTGAAGATGGCATGAATGGAAAGTGATACAGAAGACATCAATGTTATTGTATGAATGGAAAAGAAGGTGGACTAGTTTTATAATAAAAGTGAGGGAGACTATATGGACAGTCAGGTGTTACAGTGTAAACCATGACATTTTAAGGAAAAATGAAAAATAAAACAATTCTGGGTATCACTTCATACCCACCCAATGATTATACAAGATAGAAATAGCATTGGAGGGATTCTGGGAAGACAAGCACATGAATAAACTGCTGTTAAAGCTGTGGCTTTAGAACTGAATCTGGAAAAATGAGAGAAAACTTACTAAATTGATTGACCCAGGAATTCTATTCATGGAAATATAGCTCAAGGAGGGTGATTATAGATAAAAAAAAGAACCCAAATATACTAAAATATTTATAATGCCTTTCTGTGGAAGCCAAAAATAAACTAGACAAAAACTAGACACTCATCAATTGGAAACTGAAAAAAATGTGGTAAGAGAGTATAATGGAATATTACTGAAATATAGGGATAGGAAACTGATGTGTCCTTAATTTGTATAGTAATATCCCAGGTGAAGAAATTCAGCCTCCTAATGCAGTTTGGCACATTTTCTGCAGCTTATGATTTCAAAGAGTTTCCTTGATCAATGAGAAGTTAAGTGATTTGCCCCAGTGTCACAGAGAAAGAACATGTCATAGGTAGGATTGAAAACCTGGTCTTCTTGTCTCTAAGACTTGCTCATTTCATTATGTCTTGCCATCCCCAGAAGAATATGGATGTTAAAAAGAAGAACATGAGTTTTTACTACTATAATGTGAGAAGTAACAAGTGAGAGGAATTGAGATAAAAAGTAAGATATATAGGAACTGATACAGTTAAGCATGCATGAAATGCACCAATTACTACAATAATATAAAACACCAAAAGTCAGCTAAACTCAGATTAATTGAAATTATAATCTTAAAATCAGAGAGCAGGGGTGGAGCCAAGATGGCAGCTGGAAAGCAGGGACTTGCCTAAAGCTCTTCCCCAGGACCCTCCAAACACCTATAAAAATGGCTCTGAACAAATTCTAAAACTGTAGAACCCACAAAATAGCAGAGTGAAGCAGGGCTCCAACCCATGACACCCTGGATGGTTGCTGGATAAGGTCTATCACAGTGCTGGGAGCAGAGCAGAGCCCAACGTGAGCAGTGCCAGACCAACCAGATGGAGAGCTGGGTGGAACAGGCCATAGTGCTCTGAATCAGTGAGCTGTGGCAGTTACCAGACTTCTCAACCCACAAACACCAAAGACAACAGAGGTCAGTGGGAAAAATTGCTGGGACAGAGTGAAAGGAGTTCATAGGTTGGCCACTGCCCCAGGAGTGGCAGAGGTGATGCAGCTCTGAGGCTGCTTACAAAGCTACAGCTGTGGCTGCTTCCAGCTCCAGGCCCACCTGGTGGGAGGAATTAAGTGGCAGATCAGAGCAGGAGTGCAGAGCCTGCTTAAGATCTGAGTCATGATCTGGGTTGGCAGTACTTACGGGAAGAGGAGTGCTGGTGTGTCAGAGCTTGCTGTGTAGAAATAGCTCTGAAAACAACAGCACAGTCCCTCAAGGTTAGGACAAAGTACTCTCTACGCTACAAGCAATCATACCTTGACAAAGAGCTCAAGGGTCAAGTAGTTGGCTGGGAACATGGCCAGGCAGTGAAAACAGACTCAGATTCAGACTCAGACTTCAGAATCATTCTTTGGTAACAAAGAAGACCAGAACATACAGCCAGAAGTCAACAAAGTCAAAGAGCCTACAACAAAAGCCTCCAAGAAAAACCTGAATTGGTCTCAGGCCATGGAAGAGCTCAAAAAGGATTTGGAAAAGCAAGTTAGAGAAGTAGAGGAAAAATTGGGAAGACAAATGAGAGCGATGCAAGAAAACCATGAAAAACAAGTCAATGGCTGGCTAAAGGAGAACCAAAAAATACTGAAGAAAATAACACCTTAAAAATAGACTACTTCAAATGGCAAAAGAACTCCAAAAAGCCAATGAGGAGAAGAATGCCTTGAAAGGCAGAATTAGCCAAATGAAAAAGGAGGTCCAAAAGACCACCAAAGAAAATATGACCTTAAAAATTAGATTGAACTGAGTGGAAATTAGTGACTTGATGAGAAATCAAGACATTATAAAACAGAACCAAAGGAATGAAAAAGTGGAAGACAATGTGAAATATCTCATTGGAAAAACCACTGACCTGGAGGATAGATGCAGGAGAGATAATTTAAAAATTACTGGACTACCTGAAAGCCATGATCCAAAAAAGTGCATAGATATCATCTTTCAAGAGATTAGCAAGGAGAACTGTCCTGATATTCTAGAGCCAGAGGGTAAAGTGGAAATTGAAAGAATCCAACGATCGCCTCTTGAAAAAGATCCCAAAAAGAAAACTCCTAGGAATATTGTCACCAAATTCCAGAGCTCCCAGATCAAGGAGAAAATACTGCAAGCTGCCAGAAAGAATCAATTTGAATATTGTGGAAACATAATCAGAATCACACAAGATCTAGCAGCTTCTGTCTACATTAAGGGATTGAAGAGCTTGGAATATGATATTCCAGAGGTCAATGGAGCTAGGATTAAAACCAAGAATCACCTACCCAGCAAAACTCAGTATCATGCTCCAAGGCAAAATATGGATTTTCAATAAAATACAGAACGTTCAAGCTTTCTCAGTGAAAAGACCAGAGCTGAATAGAAAATTTGCCTTTCAAACACAAGAATCAAAAGAAGCATGAAAAGGTAAACAAGAAAGAGAAATCATAAGGGACTTACTAAAGTTGAACTGTTTTGTTTACATTCCTACAAGGAACAATGATGTGTGTAATTCATGAGACCTCACTATTAGGGTAGCTGAAGGGAATATACATACATACATACATACATATAAATATATATATATGTGTATGTGTGTGTATACATATATACACATATATATGTATATATATACACATATATAGGTAGAGGGCACAGGGTGAGTTGAATATGAAGGGATGATATCTAAAAAATAAAATCAAATTAAGGGATGAGAGAGGAATATATTGAGAAAGGGAGAAAGGGAGAGATAGAATGGGGTAAATTATCTTACATAAAAGTAGCAGGAAAAAGCAGTTCTACAGGAAGGGAAGAGGGGGCAGGTGAGGGGGAATGAGTGAATCTTGCTCTCATAGGATTTGACCTGAGAAGGGAATAATATACACACTCAATTAGATATCTTACCCCACAGGAAAGAAGGAGGAAGATAAGAAAGCAGGGACAATAGAAAGGAGGGCAGATAGGGGGAGGAGATCATCAAAAGCAAACACTTTTGAAAAGCGACAGGGTCAAGGGAGAAAATTGAATATAGGAGGATAGGACAGGATAGGATAGGAAGGAGCAAAATGTAGTTAGTCTTTCACAACATAAGTATTGTGGAAGGGTATTGCATAATGATACACATGTGGCCTATGTTGAATTTCTTGCCTTCTTAGGGAGGGTGGGTGGGGAGGGAAGAAGGGAGAGAATTTGGAACTCAAAGTTTTAAAAGCAGCTTTTCAAAAAAAAGTTTTTTACATGCAACTAGGAAATGAGATATACAGGCAATGGGGAATAGAATGCCCTACAAGAAAGTAAGAGAAAAGGGGATGGGGGGGAGCAGGGTGACAGAAGGAGGGCTGACTGGGGAATGGGGCAATCAGAATATTTGCCATCTTGGAGGGGGGAGGATAGAAATGGGGAGAAATTTTGTAATTCAAACTCTTGTGGAAATCAATGCTGAAAACTAAAAATATTAAATAAATAAATAATAATTTTTAAAAATGCTTAGAGGTAGGAGGTGGAGTATTGTGTGAGAAGAGCACAAGGAAGCCAGTGTCACTGGATCTTAGAGTACATAGAGAGAAGGAGGTGTGAGAAGACTGAAAGGCAGGAAGGAGTCAGATCATGCAGTTTTAAAAGCCATAAAATATTTTATATTTGAACCTGTAGCCTATTAGCTGCAGAGTTACTGTATTTTATTGAATGGGGATGGGAGAGTGGAGTCCCATAGTCAGATTCATGCTTTAGGGAGTTCTATGTGAATGGTTTTCCTCTATGGTGATTTAGGCTACAATATTTTGAGTGATTATCGATATCATTTAGGAGGATCAGCAATGTTACAGGGCCATTCACAAATAGGAGAAATCAGAAGACCTCAGTACAAATAAAATATCTCTCTCTTGTTTAAAAAAAATTAGAGAGCAGATAGTACCAAACTTCTCTCCTCTTAATAGAGAGGTAGAAGAATACAGGAGTAGAATTGTATACATTGTCTTGACTGTTGGGTGGCTGTGGTCCTGTAGGTAATGGTTGTTTTGGTTCCTACTGCTGTTGTAAAAAGGGAGGACTCAGTTGGAGGAAATGAAGAAAGCTTTAAAGGCCTAAAAGAAACATTAAAAAATAAAAAGAACCAGACACAAAGAAAAATTGCAGAAGAAGGCTTAGACAGGTTACTATCTCTACTGGTGAAGGAAAAAAAAATCCCATTGAGTGAGGTCAAAGATCCATCAACTGGCTAGAGCAGAATTTGGAGCAATGGGTAGAAGTTGTGGAAAAGCAAATAAAAACTCCTAATGACCAGAGCTTTCCCTGAATGGGATGAGTTGCTTCAGAAATTTGTGGACACCCTCAATGATCTACGTCTGTAAACAAAACGTGGATGTCCATTGGACAATATATACAGGGTATTATTGGTCAGGTAACAACTAAAGTAAGTGGTCACTCCTGTCCCTGCTGGCTCTGCAGTTTTTGTAAGCCTGGTTGAGCAAATGTGGCTCTAAATTCCACTAGATTTTCATTAACACAGGACCTGTATCTCACCTGCAGAAGATGTTGAATATTTACAATTTTTCTCCTATTGAGTTTCTGATCCTTAGTAGGATTGTAAGACAGCAAGTGCTATGTGAAGAGCCTGAGAAATCACAACTAAGCAATATATTCCTTTGTGGCTACATATATGAGATATCAAGGCTGGAAAGAATACAGACAAGGAAAAGAGCTAAAGCTAAATGCTAATGTTACAATGAGTGACAAGGATACCTAAACATGGAAGGGGCATGGAGATGTCTCTATCATTAGGGACATGGATGATACGTTATCCTTTTCTGGCCTATGATGTTAACCCTGCTACCAATCATTCTTAAAGGTTTGCTATATGGCATAGTAGCACCAGGGTTGGAGTCAGTAAAACCTGAGTTTAAATCCAGCCTCAAACCCTTACTAGATGTGTGACCCTGTGCAAGTCACTTAACCATGTTTGCCTCAGTTTCCTCATTAGTACAATGAGCTGGAGAAGGAAATGGCAAACCACTCTAGTATCTTTGCCAAGAAAACCCCAAATCACCTGAAGACTGATTCACTTCTACAACAAATAATTTTTGAATTATAGATTAGCTTCTCTGCTATGAATGCTAAAACCTTTTTATTCTTCTGGAACTCCCTGATAAATTCCAATACTCCTGAGCATGGTTTAGGCCTTTCTAATCATTAGTTAACATCTTTGCTCAGCCTATCAGGAAGTAGAAGACATTTTGGGAGGAAGAGGGAAAAATGCCAAGAAACCAGAAAAAAGTGCTTAGGAAAAATAAGAATGAACCAAACTTTTCATTTGTTCCTGGGGCCAGTCCTGAATATGTCATTGACATTTTTCTTCTCCCTGATCCCATCTGTCACTCTCCCGGTCCTTAACTGCTCATACCATATTGATAGAAACAGTCTTAGACAGGGATTATCAAGCTGAATTGTGTCCTGTGAACCTGAATACATAGCATTACTAAAGACTGTTCTGGGATGCTGCCAACTATGTACAGACACTGTATCTCAACCTATCCATGCATCCTGAGGAAAAAATATAAGCCATCCACTCTTTTTTTTCAAGTATTTTTTATTAGATCTTTTATCTTTAGTTTACGACACTCAGTTCCACAAGTTTTTGAGTTCCAAATTTTCTTCCCCTCCCTCCTCTTCCCCCTAGTCCCCAAGAAAAGGATGGGATCTGATATATGTTCTACATATACCTTAGCACTAAACTTATTTACACAATAGTCAAGTTGTAAAGAAGAATTACGACCAACAGAAGAGATCATGAGAAAGAAGCAACAAAACCAAAAAAAGAGGAGGAAAAAAAAGAGAGAGCAAATAGTTTGCCTCAATCTGAATTCAGACTCCACAAGTCTTTCTCTGGATGTAGATAGCGCTTTCTATCATGAGTCCTTTGGAGCTGTCTTTGAACCTTGTGTTGCTGAGAAGACCCAAGTCTATCAAAATTAGACATCAAAGAAGCAATATGACTGTGGCTGTGTGCAATGTTCTCCTGGTTCTGCTCCACTCACTTATGTAGGTCTTTCCAGGTTACTATGAAGTCCGTATCTTCCCCATTTCTTATAGCACACTAGTATTACATTACATTCATATACCACAACTTGTTCAGCCATTCCCCAATGGATGGGAATCCCCTTGATTTTCAATTCTTTGCCACCACAAAAAGAGCTGCTATAAATATTTTTGTATATATGGGTCCTTTTCCCACTTGTTTGATCTCTTTGGGATACAACCCTAGAAGTAGTATTGCTGGGTCAAAGGGTATGAACATTTTTATAGCCCTTTGGGCATAGTTCCAAATTGCTCTCCCAAATGGCTGGACCCCTTCACAGTTTCACCAACAATGTAACAGTGTTCCAATTTTCCCACACCCTCTCCAGCATTTATCATTTTCCTGTTTTGCCATGTTAGCCAATCTGACAGGAGAGATGTGGTACCTAAGAGATGTTTGGATTTGCATTTCTCTAATAAATAGTGATTTAGAGCATTTTTTCATATGCCTAAATATATCTTTAATTTCTTCCTCTGAAAACTACCTGCTCGTATCCATTGACCATTTCTCAATTGGGGAATGACTTGTATTCCTATAAATTTGGCTTGGTTCCCTGTATACTTTAGAGATGAGGTGTTTATCAGAGACTTTGGTTAAAAAGATTTTCTCCCAATTTTCTGCTTTCCTCCTAATCTTTGTTGCATTGGTTTTGTTTCTACAAAAATTTTTCAATTTAACATAATCAAAATTATCCATTTTGCATTTTGTAATGCTCTCTATCTCTTATTGGGTCATGAATTATTCCCTTTCCCATAAATCTGATAGGTAAATTATTCCTTGCTCTCCCAAATTGCTTATAGTATCAGCCTTTATTCCTAAATCATGAACCCATTTTGACTTTACTTTGGTATATAGTATAAGATATTGGTTTATAACCAGTTTCTGCCATACTGTTTTCCAATTTTCCCAGCAGTTTTTGTGAAATAGTGAATTCTTAACCCAGAAGCTAGATTCTTTGGGTTTATCAAAGAGTAAATTGCTATCGTTGTTGACTACTGGGTCTTGTGTGCCTAACCTATTCCATTGATCCACCACTCTGTTTCTTAGCCAGAACCAAATAGTTTTGATGACTGTTGCTTTATAATACAGTGTAATATCTGGTATGGCCAGGTCACCTTCTCTAGCATTTCTTTTCATTAATTCCTTTGATATTCTGGACATTTTGTTCTTCCAGATTAATTTTGTTATTATTTTATCAAGCTCTGTAAAATTATTTTTGGTAGTTTGGTACAGCACTGAATAAGTAAATTAATTTAAGTAAAATTGTCATTTTTATTATATTAGCTCAGCCTAACCACGAGCAACTGATATTTTTCCATTTATTTAGATCTGAATTTGTGTGAAAAGCGTTTCATAATTATGTTCATATAGGCCTTGGGTTTGTCTTGGCAGGTAGACTCCCAAATATTTTATAGTGTCTACAGTAACTTTAAATGGAATTTCACTTTCTATCTCTTGCTATTGGGCTTTGTTAGTAATGTATAGGAATGCTGAGGATTTATGTGGGTTTATTTTATATCCTGCAACTTTGCTAAAGTTTATTTTTCAAGTAGATTTTTTACTTGATTCTGTAGGAGTCTCTAAGCAAATCTTCATATCATCTGCAAAGAGTAATCACTTAGTTTCTTCTTTGCCTATTCTAATTCCTTCAATTTTTTTCTTCTCTTACTGCTAAAACTAACATTTCTAGTACCAAATTGAATAATAGGAGTTAAAATGGACTTCCTTGTTTCACTCCTGATCTTATTGGGAATGGATCTAGCTTATTCCCAATACATACAATGCTTGCTGTTGGTTTTACATAGGTGCTAATTATAATTTTAAGGAAGATTCCATTTATTCCTATGTTTTCTAGTGTTTTTAATAGGAATGGATGTTGTATTTTGTCAAAAGCTTTTTCTGCATCTAATGTGATAATCATATGGTTTCTGCTGGTTTTGTTGTTGATATGATAAATTATGCTGATAGTTTTCCTAATATTGAACCTGCCTTGCATTCCTGGAATAAATCCTACCTGGTCATAGTGTATTATTCTTGTGATAAGTTGCTGCAATCTTTTTGCTAATATTTTATTTAAAAATTTTTCATCAATATTCATTAGGGAAATTGGTCTATAATTTTCTTTTTCTCTGTTTTGAATCTTTCTTTAGATATTAGTACCATATTTGTGTCTTAAAAAGAATTTGGTAGTACTCCTTCTTTGCCTATTTTCCCAAATAGTCTATAAAGTATGGGAATTAATTGATCTTTAAATGTTTGATAGAATTCACATGTAAAACCATCTGGCCCTGGAGATTTTTTCTTAGGGAGTACATTGATGGCTTACTCAATTTCTTTTCCTGAGATGGGGCTATTTTACCTCCTCTTCTGTTAACCTGGGCAATTTATATTTTTGTAAATATTCATCCATTTTCCTCAGGTTTTCACATTTGTGGACATACAACTAGGCAAAAAAATTCATAATTATTGTTTTAATTTCCTCTTCTTTGGAGATAAATACACCCTTTTCATTTTTGATACTGGTAATTTGGTTTTATTCTTTCTTTTTTTAATCAAATTAATCAAAGGTTTATCGATTTTATTGTTTTTTTTTCATAAAACCAGCTTTTAGTTTTATTAGTTCAATAGTTTTCTTGATTTCAATTTTATTAATCTCTCCTTTGGTTTTCAGTATTTCTAATTTGCTATCTAATTGAGGATTTTCAATTTGTTCTTTTTCTAGCTTTTTCAGTTGCATGCCCAATTCATTGATCTCCTTTTTCTCTATTTTATTCAAGTAAGCATTTGGAGATATAAAACTTCCCCTAAGAACTGCTTTTGCTGCATCCCATAAGTTTTGGTATGTTGTCTCATTATTGTCATTCTCTTGAAAGCCATCCACTCTTCACGAAGAATGACCATGCTCTAGTACGTGTACACTAGTATGAACGAAGAAAGGCAGGCATCTACAAACCCAAGAACTGGGCATTAAAGTTGCCGTGCTTCAACCTGAGTTCTTTCTTCTCCTCTCCCCTTGAACATCCCTACATGATTATCCTGTTCTCCCAGAATAATGGGCTAGATTAAAATGCCAATTGTTGAAGCCTCATTTTGGATGGTTGAATGCCACTTCATTTTAGAAGACAGGCTGGCTCACTCTCCAGAACCAGTGACTGCAGCTTTCCATCCCCACAGCCTAGCTGTACTGTCTTCTTTTTGGGATCTATTTGAGGAGGCAATCGATGGATTCTTTCAATTTCTATTTTGCCCTGTGGCTCTAGAATATCAGGGCAGTTCTCCTTGATAATTTCTTGAAAGATGATATCTAGGCTCTTTTTTTGATCATGGCTTTCAGGTAGTCCAATAATTTTTAAATTATCTCTCCTGGATCTATTTTCCAGGTCAGTGGTTTTTCCAATGAGATATTTCACATTGTCTTCCATTTTTTCATTCCTTTGGCTCTGTTTTATGATATCTTGATTTCTCATAAAGTCACTAGCTTCCACTTGCTCCAATCTAATTTGTAAGGTAGTATCTTCTTCAGTGGTCTTTTGGACCTCCTTTTTCATTTGACTAATTCTGCCTTTCAAGGCATTGTTCTCCTCATTGGCTTTTTGGAGCTCTTTTGCCATTTGAGTTAATCTATTTTTTAAGGTGCAGTGTATTTTTCAGTATTTTTTGGGTCTCCTTTAGCAAGTCATTGACTTGTTTTTCATGGTTTTCTCACATCCTTCTCATTTCTCTTCCCAATTTTTCCTCTACTTCTCTAATTTGCTTTTCCAAATCCTTTTTGAGCTCTTCCATGGCCTGGGACCAGTCCATGTTTTTCTTGGAGGCTTTTGTTGTAGGTTCTATGACTTTGTTGTCTTCTTTAGGTTGTATGTTTTCGTCTTCTTTGTCACCAAAGAAAGAATCCAAAGTCTGAGACTGAATCTGGGTGAGCTTTCGCTGCCTGGCCATATTCCCAACCAACTAACTTACCCTTGAGCTTTTCAGTGGGGTATGACTGCTTGTAGATTAAAGAGTTCTATGTTCCACGTTGTGGGGGGGAGGTGCCAGCTCTGTCACACCAGCACTACTCCTTCCCCAAGAACCCCTAGTCCAGACTGGGCTTAGATCTTCAGCAGGCTGTGCACTCCTGCTCTGATTCACCACTTAATTCCTCCCACCAGGTGGGCCTGGGGCCAGAAGCAGCAGCAACTGCAGCTGCCCTACCTCCGCTGCCCCTGGGGCTGGAAGCCGAACCGCGAACTCCTTCCACTCCCGCAGCTTTTCCCACTAACCTTCTCCACAGTCTTTGGTGTTTGTGGGTTGAGGAGTCTGGTAACTGCCGCAGCTCACTGATTCAGGGCGTTAGGGCCCACTCCGCCTGGCTCCTGGTTTGGTTGGTCCACGCCGCTCAGGCTGGGCTCTGCTCCACTCCGTTCCCAGCTCCCAGCTCCGAGCTCCGTGTGGGATAGACCTCACCCAGAGACCATCCAGGTTGTCCCTGCTTCCCTCTGCTGTTCTGTGGGTTCTGCCATTCTAGAATTGGTTCAGAGCCATTTTTTATAGGTTTTTGGAGGGACTCGGCAGGCAGCGCAAGCTGATCCCTGTTTTCTAGCCGCCATCTTGGCCTGTCTAGTCAGTAGTCCATGTGCTCCTCTTAGCTGCCATGTGCTGCTCCTGGCCTCACCCTTCCCCCACCCTCCACATTGGCTAGCTGTACTGTCTTCTAATGCTATCTCTCAAACCTTACTAAAGCTCGGGAAATTTTTCTTCCTTTTTGTTTCCTTCTGATCCTTCCTACTCATCTCCCGTTTTAGTAGCAACACAATTCTTTCATGCAAGTCCATTTTTTTGGAGTGATAACAATGTTCAGTAGAGGAAAATTCTGTAAGTCTACATGTAGGCTAGACATAAATAGAGCCAAGTCACTCTACAACAAGCATGATATTATAGGGCACAGGGTTATTTCTTCTGCATAAAGTGCTATGTATTTCATTATAACTTCTGCCTCACTGGAGTACAGATTGTTACTTCTATTTGCTGTATCTTCCTCATTCCTGAAGTGCATTGTAACCCTAATATTCTGTGACTATAACACATTTGCTAATACCTAATTTTGAGTAACAAGAGACATAGTCAGCCTTTCTGGATGTTTGTGGAAATAAGATGTAATTTCAGTTATTTCCAATTGTGATGCTGTGATGGTAAACTTCCAAATCAAGTAACAAAAGAAATATATGTCATTAAACCATCATAGCAAATTCTGTTAGCTATTACACTAGCCCTTTGATGTCCGTATTCAGAAGTTTTTTATGATGTTAGATTAGTCTTATCGGTAAAGTAAATATGCCACTTAAATGATACAGTGTGTTTCAACAATTGCCAATAGGTCCTTCCTCAGTCCCAAAGTATTTTTCCCTAGTGGTCTGCCCAATTTTTATCCTTGGAGTCACTACTTAAGGCATTGAAGACTTCTGTTAAAAATGCAGTTTTCATCTTGCAAGGATAATATATAATGCCATCATCATTCATAGGCATATTAGTTTGAATTATTTTACCAGATTACCCTCATTCATTTGCAGGGTCCTAGAAGAAGGAGGAGGAGGAGGAGGAGAAGATGATGATGATAGTTTATACTTAAGTAACTTTAGCATTTGTAAAGCACTTTATATACATTACCATATGTGACCCTCCCAAACACTCAGTAAAGTTGTGCTATTATTATTCCCATTTGACAGATGAGGAAATTGGCTAAAAATACAGGGTAAGGACCTAGAAAGAAAATAAAAATTCACCCCAAAGAAACTTTGCTTACTTAATAAATTTACCAAGGGCAGCTTAGGCATTTTGTTACTTGAAAAATACCATCTTTTACTATTGGCTATTAATCCATAGATTATTCCCATTTGATACATTTGCACAATTCTCTATCATACTTTATCTTTTCTCTGTACTGCTTCTAAGTACAGCTATCCCTTAGCCCTGGCATTTGCCAAAGAGTCAGTCATTCTTTCTCTCTTGAAACATCTATGTCACAGGTCTAACACAAATGTAGCCTCTGAGCTTTTTGAAGAAACTTACTAGACAGTAGAACATAAATGGAACACAGGCCATTATTTTTTCTGGCATTCAACTTTGTTAAGGAAAGAAACAAATCCTTTGAAAACAATGGAATAGAAGGTATTTGGTGGGGGGAAAAGGGGAAGGAGCAAAGGAAGGGAAAAGAGAAGAAAGAACACCATGAAATTTGGGTTTTGTACACAGACATTTATATTTTCTGTATGTTCACTATAGCCATGAAAAATATGAATTAAAAATCAGTGATAGCTCTGAAGCTTTTAATGATTTTCAATTATCAATAAATAATTTTCACTAAACTTTATTGATTGAGGTGGGAAAGTATAATCAGCTATTCCTAAAGAATTCCAACATCAGGAGTTGAAACTTAAACAGAGAATTACTGGGGCTAATGCTTAGATAGTCAATTCAACAAGCACTTCTTAAAAGCACCTACTATGTACAGAGAAAAGTGTCAGGAATTGAGGGTCATATACTAGTAAAGGAGACATGGTCAATCTATGACTTCAAGGTATTCACAATCTAGTTAGTAGTTAACCAGAAAAGTCAATTAACAACCACAATTTCCATTCCAAAAACATTCTTGTTAATCATGATTGCACAGCAATACTCCTTTATCTTCAGAATGATTCACTGTTTGTGAGAACAAAGAATTGGAAACAAAATAGACACATCAATTGAGGAATAGCTAAATAAATGGTAGTACATGAATCTAATGGAATAGTACTATGCTCTAAGAAATAATGTATGTGATTAATTCAGAGAAGCATGAAAAAATCTATATAAATGATGCAAACTGGGGTAAGCAGAGACAAGAAGGTAATAAACACACTAACCTTGAAAATGGAGAGGCCAACTACACTCCAAAACATTAAAAATAAATATAATGAAATTATAAAGATCAATCCAGATTCAAATGAAGAAATATAAGAAGACACCATTAATCCACTCTTTCATGGAGGTAGGAGGTTCACAGGTCTTACTCACTGCACATGTTGTGCTATTTTTTTCCTCTTAAAAAACCTATTTATCCCATGGGATGTCTCTCAGAGGTGGAGGCAGGGTATTTAAGATAACTATGGTGATGTAAAAAAATCAATAAAAACTTATTTTCAAAAAAAGCAAAGGAAAAAAAAAAGCAAAAAAAAAAACAAAGGAATTTACACTTTAACCTATAGAGAAAGAAAACTACCACATTTGATTGAGTAGGGGAAAGGCATGTTCAGATATGTACTTATAAGGAAAGTAACAGTGTGTGGAATGGATTATAGAGATAAGAGACTTGAAGTAGGGAACCTAAACAGAAAAGCTATTGCAATAATACAGGCAAGAGGTGAAAACAGCCTGAACTGAGGTATAACTTTGCAAACAGAAAAACTCCAGTTAGATGTCAAAGATGTTATATGAGAAGAATCAGCAACATTTAGCAACTGTTGGGATATATGCATTGAGAGACAATGAGAAGTCAAGGAAAATTCCAAAGTTATGAACCAGGTAGAACCAGGTATGTTCAATGGAAAATATGATGTTTAGAATAAGGTGGGTAGGGATTTCTGGGAACCAAGATGGTGGAGTAAGCAGTAAAATGCTGTAACTCTCCCATAAACACTTCCAAACAATCATAAAATAGAGCCCCAAAATAGATCCCGGAAGAGCAAAACCAGCAAAAAAGATGGGATGAAATAATCTTTTAGCCAAGTAAACTTGGAGGATTAGCAAGAAAGGTCCACCTTACTTCGATAAAAGGAGAGCACAGTCCAGACAGGAAATGTCCCAGCAAGCCCCACCTCAGCAAACCAGCAGGAGGTCCTGAGCCCCTGTGTGGTAGAGCAGGCAAATGCCAACACCAGCACCCCCCTCCCCCACATGGCTTAGCATAGCCAGGGGAACTGGTAGACTCCAACTCCAAGAGCTACCACATGCTTCAGTGTAGCCCCAGGAAGGTAGGCATTATCCAGCAGCCTGATCTCCCCATGATTCAGCACAGCCCTGCACAAACAGGTAGATGACAACCCTACATGGGGGGCTAATAGAACAGGCAGCCACCAGTGCCCACCCCACCACAATTCAGCTTAGCCCAGGGCAAACAGGAAGCCTACAGAGGCCAGACCACCACATGCTTCAGTGTAGCCCTGGGGAAACACAGAAACACTATAACCTACCTCAGCACATGCCAGAACCACCACTAGGACCCTATCTCAGTACCAGGTAAGCTGACAAATGCCTATGGCCTCTGACAGTGCCAGTAAACATCTACCCCATTCCCTCAGCACAGCACCAGATATAAAGGTCCTCCAAGGGCTTCAGGGCAACATCAGTGCAGCACCAGGTAAATAGCCAGGGCCTGCAGCCGTAAGTACAAGAAGTCTGAGACAGTGCCCCCCTTGATCCTGGGAACAGAGTTCAAATTTAAAAGAAAGGAAGAAGGTCAAAAAAAAAAGATGAGGAAAAAACCAACAAAAAATAATCTGACTTATCTGAGCTATTATGGTAGCAGGAAAGACCAAGACACAAACTCAGGAGAGGACAACAACCCCAAGAAAAAAAAAAAGTAGTCTCAAGCCCAGAACGAGCTCATAGAAGAACTCAAAAGGGAGCTTAAAAATCATATAAAAGAGGTGGAAGGAAAACAAGGAAAAGAAATGAGAGTGATGAAAGAGAATTACGAAAAAGAGTCAACAGTTTGAAAAACTGCCTAAAAAGTAGAACTGGCCAAGTGCAAAAGGAGATAGGAAAATTCACTGAAGAAAACAACTCCTTAAACAGTTCAAGTGGCAAAATGGAAAAGAAAGTACAAAAGTTAATTGAGGAAAACAACACCTTAAAATTTATAATTGGACAAGTGGAAGCTAATGACTGTATGAGATATCAGGAATCAATCAAACAAATTGAAAAGGATGATAAAAGGGAAGAAGATGTAAAATACCTTATGGGAAAAAACAACAGACCTGGAAAACAGATCCAAGAAAGTCAGTATCAGAATCACTGGACTACCTGAAAGCCATAATCAAAAGGAGTACCTGGAGCATTTTTCAAGAAACGATCAAAGAAAACTGCCCTGATGTCCTCAAACCAGAGGGCAAAATATGCATTGAAAGAATCCATGTATCACTTTAAGGAAGAGATCCCAAAATCAAAACGCCAAGGAACATTATAGATAAATTTCAAAACTATCAGATAAAGGAAAAAAATACTACAATCGCCCAGAAAGAAACAATTCAAATATTAGGGAGTCACAATCAGGATCACATAGAACTTGGCAGTTGCAACATTAAGGGATCAGAGACCATGGAACATGATATTCTGGAAGGCAAAGGAGCTAGGACTACAACAAAGAATCACCTACTCAGCAAAATTAAACTTAATACATCAAGGGGAAAAATGGTCATTCAATGAAATAGAAGGAATTCAAGCCTTCATAAGGAGAAGACCAGAACTAAAGCAAAAATCTGACCTCCAATATCAAGACCCAAGAGAAGCACATGAACAGTACAGCTAAAAGGAATGTATATAGAGGGTACAGATATAAGGTGAATTTGAGAGAATGATATAAAAAATTAAGGGATGAAAAATAGGAGTATACTTTGTGCAGAAGGAAGGAAGAGGTAGAATGGTACAAATTATCTTACATGAAGAATAAAGACTTACTACAGTGGAGAGGAAGATGGGAGGGTAGGTGATGAGCATCGCTTGAACCCTACCCTCATCAGTATTGGTTCAAAGAGCAAACAGTATACACAATCGGCTGAATATATAAATCTATCTTACCTGACAGAGAAATAGGATGGCAGGTGATTAAATTAAAGGAGGGGTTGGGGCAGGAGCTGACAGTAGGGTGGGCAGATCAGGGGAGGTGGTAGACAGAAACAAAATCTTGGTGAGGAGGGAAACGGTGAAAGGAGAGAGAGGACAAACAGGAGGAAAAATAGGATGGAAGGAAATATACAGGCAGTAATCATAACTGGGAATGTGAATAGGATGAACTCTCACATAAAATGGAAATGGATAGCATAGTAGATTAAAAAAAAACAGAATGCAACAATATTTTGTTTACAAGAAACACAGTTGAAGCCAAGAGACACACAGTAAAGGTAAGGGGCTGGAGCAGAATCTATCATGTGTCAGCTGAAATAAAAAAAAAAGCAGGGGTAGCAATCTTGATCTCAGACAAAGTAAAGGCAAAAATTGACATAATCAAAAGAGGTAAGGAAGGAAGCTGCATCTTGCTAAATGGTACCATAGACAATGAAGCAATCATTGCTACCTGTCAGATCTATGAGGAGTGGAAAAATCCATGACCAAACAGGAGATATAGAGCATTACAAAATGTAGAAAGATAATTTAGATTATATTAAAATAAAAAGTATTGTACAAAACAAAATGAAAATGACTAAGACTAGAAGGAAAGCAGACAGCTGGGGAAAAAAAATCTTTACAACAAGTTTCTTTGATAAAAGCCTCATTTTTCAGAGAATTCAGTCAAATTTACAAGAATACAAGCCATTCCCCAACTGATAAATGATCAAAGGGTATGAACATTCAGTTTTCAGATAAAAAAATCAAAGCTATCTATAAGCATATGAGGAAGTGCTCTAAATCACTTTTGATTAGAGAAATGCAAGTTCAAACAACTCTGAGATACCACCTCACACCTACCAGATTGACCAATATGACAAAAAAGGAAAATGATAAATGTTGGTGAGGATGTGGGAAAATTGGGACACTGATACGCTGTTGGTGGAGTTGTGAACTGATCCAACCATTCTGGAGACTAATTTGGAACTATGTCTAAAAGGCAATGAAGCTTGTGTCCACCCTTTGATACAGCAATGCCACTACTAGGTCTATAATCCAAAGAGATCATAAAAAAGGAAAAGGACCTACATATACAAAAACATTGATAGCAGCCCTATTCGTGGTGGCAAATATTGGAAACTGAGGGGATGACCATCATAATGGAATACTATTGCACAATAAAAAAAATGATGAACAGGCAGATTTCAGAAACACTTGAAAAGACATGTATGAACTGATGCAACATGAAATAAGCAGAACCAGTGAAACCGTACACAGTATCACCAGCATTGTGTGATGCTCAACTATGAATTAGTCAGCTTTTCTCAGCAACCCAATGATCCAATACAAGTACAAATGAAGGAAACTGCTATTCACATTCAGAAAAAGAACTGATGGACTCTGAATTCAGACTGAAGCATTTTTTTTGCTTCACTCTTTTTGGCATTTTTTTTCCTTTTGATTTGTTTCTTCTTCTATAACTGTGATGAATATAGAAATATGTTTTATATGATAGCGCAGTATAAACTGTACTGAACTGCCTACCATTTTCAGATGAGGGAAAAGGAGGGAGGAAGAAAAATTTGGAATGCAAAATCTTGTAAAAATAAATGCTAAAAATTTTCTTGATATATAACTGGGGAAAAATGAAGTACTATTAAACTTTTAAAAAGCATAGGGTGGCTAACTGGAGGGGGAAGGATGATTATGGGGTCAGTTTTGAACATGCTGGTTTTGACATCCAGTTTGAAACACTAGGCAATGAGTAATTTGGGATTAGAGCTCAGGGAAAAGACTGAGGCTAGATATGTATATCTGCTCATCATCTGCATAAAAGTAGCAGTTAAATCCAAGGAAATTGATTAAGTTAACCAAGAGAGATTGAGGAAAGAAGAAAAAGTATAAATCTCAGGACAGAACGTGAGGGAAGATCTGCAGATAAGGAACATGTCATAGAAGTTATTTCAATAATCATAACAGAGAAAGATCAGTCCAACAGGTAGAATGAGAACCAGGAGAGGTTGGTATCACAGAATATCAGAGAGAAGAGATTATAGGAGTGGGTGGCTATCAGTATCAAATGAAACAGATAGTGTGAGGAAAATCAGGAATGAGAAAAGACCATCAGATTTGTATACTAAGAGATTGTTGGTAACTTTGGAGAAAGGCATTTCAGATGAATGAGAAAGCTAATAGCCAGATTGTAGAAGGTTGAGGAGTAAAAAGAGAAGTGGAGGCAGTTCATATAGACAGCTTTTCTAGTTTGATAAAGGGAGCAGAGAAATGGGATAATAATTTAAGGAAGTGGTAGAGTCAAGTGAAAGCTTTTTAAAGAATGAGGAATTCAGGCATATTTGAAGCCAGTAGGGATGGAACCAGAAGAGAGGGAGAGACTGAAAATGAAAGAGAGAGAGAGAGAGAGAGAGAGAGAGAAAGAGAGAGAGAGAATGGTTGGGAACATGGGAAGGAATGATAAGTGGTGAAAGAGATACCAAGGAACAACCAAAAATCATGAGTTGGAAGTTATAAATAAGAAACAATGAAGAATGGATTTTTTTTCCATTATCTAAGAGATATTCATCAGAGATGTGCAAATGAATGATATATCACTGAGAAATCAGATCAAAGAAAAGATCAGGGCAAAAGCAATACCTAAAGTGGTTTTGTCTGGTTTTGTGTGGTCTGGATCTGTGATTTCAACAGAACAGGGAAATGCCACTGTGGATACTCCCTTCTATAATGCATGTCTGCAAAATATCGGTAACTTATAGTCTTAGAGAGTTATCTAGGAGCACTAGAGGATAAGCAACTTTTTTTAAGTATTCACATAAAAAGCATTTGTTGAATCCAAGGCCAGCCTTGTGACCCCAAGGCCAGCCTCTCCTGTGTTACATAAAAATGGGACAGAGCAGATAGGAGTTATGGAATGGCAAAAGAAGAAACTTAGAAAAGAGAAGAAAACACCTGAGCTGAATTTAATGAGTAAATAGAAATAGGTGGCATCAGATGGAGCAGAACATCTTAAGTCTTTAGAGACTCAGTGTCCTGCATAGTTGAATAGAAGTTCAGCAGAAAGTCTAGTAGATATTATTTGATTTTTTTATTGTTTTTTCCTTGATTTCAGGATGCCTTAATGAGAAATTTAATGTGAGTAGTAGAGGGAATACTTTTTCTCTCTCTCTTTTGTGACATACTGAGATGTGAAGATATGGAGACTAACAGAGAAGACTTTACCAATATCTGTCACAGAAACCTGAGCCAATCTCAGGACTGTAACCTATGGCTGAGAATTGAAGTAAGAAGACCAAATAAAATCAAAGCAAATAATTTTGGGAGGGATTGAAAGGCAAAGCTTAATCAGAGGTTAAAGAAAGGACTCACGAAGTTAAAAATCAAAGTGCAAGATACATATGAGGAGCCTAAAGTAGAAGCAGGAGTCAAAACTAGGCAATAGTTTGGAGTCATGCAATCAGCTCCACTGGGGAAACCAAGGCAACAGATGAACCAACACAGCTTTCTTGATTCTTTCTACCATCTGTGTGGGCCATTGATTAGTCCCTTTGAGTCATGGTTCCCTCTTGGAAGGATATGACCTTATTAGGAATTTATCCCTGTATTAGTTTTAGGGGATGAGAAGAGATAGAATATAAAGCAGGGAGGCAGTATTGTATTGTGCTGCATTGTGTTGAAGGCAATGAAAGAGCACTGGAATTGAAAATGAAGAAGATCCAGGTTCAAATCATACTTCTGACACTTTTTTAGTGACTTTCAGAAAGTCACTAAATTTTGATATGCTCTAGCAACTTCCCAAACAGAAACACTATGAGATACACTAACAGCAATTTCCCACACCAAGGGGTCAGTGCAATGAGGAAATCATACATTCTTTATGTATTGGCATATTCAAATTATATTGTCATTGCAGATTTTTCCCCTTCAAGCTTTCAGTAGTTGGAGTCCTGGTAGATTGAGGTTTCTCTTTTTCAAAAAAGAAACCATCATAATCAGTTGTTACTGTTTATATATGTTTTAAATTCTTTTTAATATTTTATGACCTCTTAACAGTAGTCCAAGGTCCAGCCTAGAAAAGTACAAAAAGGTCCATCAACAGTAAATTAGACACTAGGTGATGAATTATTGAAGGCAGCAGCTAAGTGGCACAGGGAATATAGCACTTGGCCTGGAGCCACAATACTGGGACTCAAATCTGGCCTCAGACACTTAGTAGCTGTGTAACCCTGAGCAAGTCATTTAACCCTCTCTGCCTCAATTTCCTTATCTGTAAAATGAGCTAGAGAAGGAAATGGCAAACCCCTCCAGTATCTTTGCAAAGAAAACCCCAAATGGAGTCATGACGAGTCAGACATAACAGAAAATGACTAAATAGATGAATTATTTGCCTATTGAATTTCAATAAAAAAAACAACCATAAAATGACTTGCTCCTATGCTTCTGCATAATGGCAGAAAAGGCAAGGAGGGACAGCAGATATTGAGCTGAGCACTCTTTAGGCAACCTATAAATATTAATTTAGCGGCTGATATTTTGAACATCAAGCCATTTCCCAGTGACTAGAAAGCCAACACACTTCTATAGGAAATAAACTGTATGAATATTGGCATTATGACTATAAATTGAGCTAGAAATTGTAAGAAAGTTGCAGCTAAGTCAAAGAACAGTTCCCTGATTCTACTAAATGAAGCAAAAAAACAGGTTGGTGGAGATGGATTCATTGTGCACACAAAGGAAAAAAATAAATGAGTGAAGAATGCCTATTGTTCCACTACATAGCTAGTTGAACAGCTAGAATAGGAAATGGTGATCAATAGAGTCAAAAGGATGGCCAAATTAGGAAGACAGGTTAAGGTAGACCTGAAACAAAAAAAGGACCAATCAGATGTGAAAAGTGACTGTAGAAGACTGAGAGGAAGAAGAAAAAAGTGGACACAGGTTCTGTTTTGTTTCATTTTGGTTTTGGTTTTTCCCCAGGAGTTTGGCTGTAAAAAAGATGCTCTTCCTCTTTTTGATAGCTCCCTCCCAGATGATAGCTGGGGGATAGTATAGTCTAGAGAAAAGTGTTTGGTTGTTTTGGGGGTTTTGTGCAAGAGATAAATAGGAGTCCCTGTGTTGCAGTAGGGAAAGAACCAGAACATCTAGAAAGACTGAAAGTTAGAGGGGAAGGGGAACTCAGTTTGTGATCCTCTTGAGAAAATTTAGAAAGGGATGGCAAAGGGATGGGCTTTACTATAAGATAGTGGTGTCAGACTCTAATAGAAATGGGGGACTTATAATCTGTACATAAGGATTCCTGGGGGCCACTTATAGACTTAGTTTAAAATGAAATATTACTTATGTATTTTTATTTATTTTGTTAAATAAAATTACATTTTAATTTGGTTTGGGCCACACATATGAGTGTTGTGGGCCCCATGCTTTAATAGATTGGGCAAAAGTAGGAGACATTTGGAGGGGGCAATGTTAAGATTGTTGAGATTAATAGTCAGAGTGAGATGGAAAAAATGGAAGAAGAGGAAATCCACACATAAAGCTCTCAATTTTTTCGATAAAGTAAGAGGATACATCCTCAGCTCAGAGGAAAGGCAGCAGGGGGAGGTCTGGTAGGTTTGAGGAGTGAACAAAAGCTTTGGATATAGTTCTCCTGGAGAGTTCTTAGGAAAACCTAGAGAATTGTGACCAATTTTGACAGCTCTAGGTTCCTTCAGACTTAAAAAGCACCAAAAGATTTCCCTAATAAGGTTCATTAGAGAAGGTCTGAGTTGTCCCAGATAAAAAGCTTAGGTTGATTAGTGATTTCCTTGGGAGGTAACAAGATATAATGGAAGAGGCACAGATCCCATTTTCTATACTATCAGCTTCTCCCACCCTGACCAAAAGAAAAGTCAATAGACAAATTGATCAAGCAGATGAATGAACAAGTAAATATTGCTGCTTAAAACCCTGCCGTGGATTCTCCTTACCTAGGAACATGCCCATGGGAGCCATCCCCTAATTTATCCCCAGTATAACTATACCCCACCTTGTGTTTTGTTCTACCACACTGTTCCACTGATTTCTAAAATCGGTTCATGTACTGGCCTAAAGGGCCTAACAATCTGGAGGACTATTGTTACATGTAAAGCAAAGCACAGAGAAATTTGTAGATAGGACCTGGCCTAAATTTCCTCCTCTACAAAATATAAATTTTTCTATCTCTGTCAGTGATGCGGTGAGGAGGGAACATTGGATCTGGAGTCAGAAGACCCAGGTTCAATTCCTAACAAGTTGACCTTTGGCAAGTTGCTTAACCTCTTTTGGCCTTAATATCACCACATAAAAATTAAGAGAATTGGATTATATCCAGGAGACAACAGAAATGAGTGCCTTTAAAAACTGAGAAGTCAATAATGATTTATTAGGTGCTTGCTATCTCCTCTCTCACTGTTGTCTCCCAGGAAGAAGTAGGGCTTTCCCTTACCACGGCAAAACCCTTTACATCCACAAATGATTATATTCCATCACATTTTCTCCAGCAGACTGCCCCTTCTGTTATCCTCACTCATTAATTTATCTTCAATCTCTCCCTAATGGCTGCTTTTCTGCTGCCTACAAACATGCATGTCTCTCCCCCTTCCTCAAAAAATCTTCATTTGATCTATCTGTCCCCACAAGTATTGTCCATATGTTTTCTCACCTCAAGACTCTTCACAAATGACCATTTTCTTCCCTCTCACTCTCTTACTTCTAAACTTACCATTCAACTCAATCTGTTCTCTCCACAGTTACCAGTGATATCTTTATTGTGAAACCTAATGGCTCTTTTGTTTTCTTTCTTGACTTGTCTGCTGACTTCGACAATGTCAATAACCTTTTTCTCCTTGATACTTGTTTCTAGTTTTTCATGACACTCTTATATATTGGTTTTTCTACCTCTCTAACCACTCCTCCATACCTTTTGCTGGATCCCCCGATAATGGTTAATGTTTCTCAGGGCTTAATCCTGGATCCTCCTACCTTCTCTCATTACACTATTTCATTTAGTGATCCTTTCACCTCCCACGATTCAATTATCATCTCTATGTTGATGATTCTTAAGACTACTCATCTAGTCTTAAAATCTCTCCTAATTTCTAGACTCACGTCTCCAAAATTTGGACATCTTGAATGATATGTACAAAAGACATCTTGAATTCAATGTGTCTAAAATGGAACTCATTATATTTCCCTTGTTTTTTTTTTCAGGAATTCTGTCCTATTATGGATTTTGGTCATGCCATAAAAGAACTGAATTTCTGAAACTATTGGTAAGATAGAACCTAACTCTGAAAAAAATGCCAATAGCTCTTTCTGACTTCACGAAGAAAGTTAACATTAGCCCAAGGTACACAGATAAGAAGATGATCAGAGATTTTAGAAACTCATGGAGGAAGGCTATATGTGAATGAAGATAAATCTTACTGACCCTTAATTTCGAATGTGCTTTAGATGGAACTAAGGGCAGCTAGGGTTCATTTGCTCACACCACAGGATTCTCTCTGCTGATGTTTTTTTTTTTGGAAACAGAGGATCTCTTGTTCATTCATTGACACAATCATATATCTTCCAAATGTATTTCCTCCCAGAAGTGAGAAGGAAAGTTTCCCTCCAGCTGCATTTTCTAAATATGCAGGGGAGTTGGTAGTGGCACATTACTAAAGAATTAGAACAAAGTACATTTTAAATTATCGATCACTGAACAAAAGAGACAAATAACTTGTTCTGAAATAGAGTAAATCAGATTTCAAGCTTTAGGCCTGGATACGACCTGCTTTTAAAGATTGTAAGAATTTCTCTCTTATATTTTCCTCCAAGTTCCCTTATGAGCAGTGTAGTGTTATGGAAAGAGAACTGGACCTGACTCAGGAAAAAGAAAGAAGAAGGATGTAAAGAGACAGGGGAAATATTGACCTATGGAGGAAGTTGGAAGACAGAAGAATGCCACCGTTAGAAGAGAATAGGAAGGAAGACCACTCAATACTTGGAGCTAGGAAACAAATTTAAGACTCTAATGAAGAAAGAAGAGGATACTTTGATAGGGAAACAGCTACTTGCCCTCTAACAAATGATAAAGTAGATCCAGAAGTACTGTCAGGTGAGAGAACATGAGGGAGAACCAGAGGAAGCAAAGTATTGGTGGTGAGTGACTCTGCTGCAAGATAATGAGATAGCAATGTGTTGACCTGATGAGGAAAAAAGAGAGGTGTGTTGACCTCCCAGGACATATATCCAAGATGTGACAAAGAACTTCTTTCAAAATGGGTAACTATTTCCCACTTTTGATGATTCATGTGGGCATATGTTACTGCCATGGTTTAATTACCGTCTCTACATAGATGACTCTCAGATCTTTATGTCAGGCTTTATTCTAAGCTCTATTCTTGTGTCAACAATATCCTATTAGTTCAAAATGGAAGTTCTAAGTCAAATCTCAAGGTCCAAAACATAATTTGTTATCCTTCCTTCCAGATACTATTTTTAAACTTCCATGATTTTGTCAAGGGAATTACCATCTTTTGAGATACAAAGGTTTGCAATCTGAGTACCAACCTTGATTCCTCATTCATTCTATGTATCAATCAACTTCAAAATATTGCCACCTCTAGTTCTATAACATCTCCTGTTAATCCCCTTCTCTTCACACATAAATACCACACAGAGTTAGGTTCTCAACACCATTCACCTGGACTATTGCAATAGCCTCCTAATTAGTCTTTACCTTAAGCCTCAGCCCACTCCAATCCATCTTCCACACAGCTGCTGAAGTGATTTTCTTACTTACTAAACTCCAGTGGATCCCTGTCACCTCTATGATCAAATAACAACTTTTCTGTTATGGCATTTAAAGTTCTTAACAACCTGGCTCCTGACCTTTCTGGATTGATAAAGGAAATGCGTATGCTGATGATAAGATCATGGAAAATGAAAATCATCAGCCTTTGAATAACTGTGTAATAGAATAAGGATTGTGCAATGCAGCCTCTGAGATGGAGCTACAACAAAGTATGGTTCAATTCTCTGCTGCCTGTGCTAATTTTGGCCTAACAGTTAATACCAAGAAAACAGAGGCTCTCCACCAGCTAGCAATACACCATCCATATATGGAGCCATCAGTTACAGCAAATGGAGAAATATTGAATGCTGTGGATAAATTCACTTACCTTGGCAGTATACTTTCCAGGGATGTACACAGATGATGATGTGATTCACACATTGCCAGAGCTTGCTCAGTGTTTGGGAGGCTCCAAAGAAAAGTGTGGGAGAGAAAGAGGTATTAGACTGTCTACCAAACTGAAGGTGTACAGAACTGTTGTGCTCACTTCAGTATTGTATACCTATGAAACATAGACAGTTTACCAGCACCATTCCAGAAAACTGAATCACTTCCATTTGAATTGTCTTAGGAATATTCTGAAGATCACTTGGCAAGATAAGATAGCACACACTGAGGTCCTTTCTTGAGCTAAACTGCCAAGCATTCAAATTCTACTGCAGAGAACACAACTCGAATGGGCTGGCCTCTTTGTTCAAAGGCCAAATGCACATTTGCCTAAAAGACTATTTTATGGAGAACTCACACAAAGCAAACACTCACATGGAGGTAAGAAGAGACATAAGGACACTCTGAAGAACTCTCTGAAGAACATGTGATATGGGAGACAATGGGAAAGGGCCACTTAGCATGGTGTGCCTGCATCAAACTACGCACTGTGCTCTATGACCAAAGCAGAATTGCCGTAGCTCAAAAGAAATGTGAGGTGCACAAATTTAGAGACATCTCCTTTCCAAATATTCCCATGGACTACTTTTGCCCAACCTCTAGTAGAGCCTTCCAAGCTCATATTGGTCTGGTTAGCCATAGTAGGACACACTGTACCTTGACCCCAATTCAGTGATGTCAGTTTGGTCCTCTTCAAGAATGGATAACAGCCAACCAATGAAGTAAGCAATGGTATAGAATACTGGGCTTAACTGACAGAAATCCTGGGTTCGAGTTCCATTTCATCTACTACAACTGATGGCATCATCCATCATTGTGTGATGCTGGGTAAGTTTGTTAAGCTTTCTGGAATTCAGCGTCCAAAGCCATAAGATGAGATGATTCAACTTGATGATCTTTAAGTTCACTTTCAGCTAAGCCTATGTAACAGTGATGAGAGAAAGAAGGGAATTAGAACTTCCCATACAGGGAATTCAACACAGAAACTCTTATCTATTGAGACAAATAATCTGACTGTACCTTTTAGGCTTTAAAGATATTCACAGGTTAATTGAGTCATCCAGGGTCACATAGTCTATGTCAGGGACAGAATGTGAACCAAAGTTTCCTTGGTTCCCAGTTTAGCCCCATGTCTTCTATTTTAGTTTAGTGAACCAAAAAAAAAAAAAAAGAAATAGTAACAGTTATAAAAAGGGTAATAATCACATAGAAGCAGAAAGCTCCCCTATGACTTTCGATAATAGGAGTCTCATGAGCATTTTTTTCAATGTAGCTAGTTTTTAATGCTGTTTCCCTCAAGGCATACAAGAGCAATAACTGAAATTCTCAACTAAAATAATGCTTTAATTGCCATACTTTAAAATCAAACTACTTTCCTTTTTTAGGATCTTTTGACACAAGAGCATCTGTATGGAGATTATTCCTTATTGAAGAAATTAAATAATCCCTTAGGACTAACATTTCCTGTCATTCCTAGAAGTATTGTCAGAAAGTATTGCTCAAATTTAATAGTGTCCATCATTTTGGCAACATAATCCTTTCTTCCATAGACATTGTTCCACCAGGCAAGAGTATAAAGAAACAATGAGGAACCATTATTGTACATGTGTGTTGAATAACTAGAAAAATTACATTAATTAGGAGAAATATATCATTACATTTGTATATGCACATACATACGTATACATTTTATAAGATGTGACTGTAAAATAATGAGTCTGGAGTGCTCTTACTTTAAAAAAAATTCCCACCAAAGAAGCCTATCAGAATTCATAGCTATTAGTTTAGAAAGCCACATATTTATTGTAAGGATATTTAGAACACTTTGGAAATGCTTCTTTGAAAGAGCCATTTTTTTGTTTATTCACTCAAGAAACATTTATTATAAGTATGTTGTGTACAAGATGCTGTTAAAAACAGAGATACGAACATGAACAAGATAGTCTGCACTGAAAGAGTTTAGTAAGGGGAAGTAAGACATAATTAATGTGATGCCAAAATCAAAATACGTGAGAGCATGGAAATGTAGGAGCCAAGTACTATGAAAGTTCATAGGATGAAAATGTTACTTCTAGATGAGAAGCTAAGCCTTGAAAGAAAGGCATAATTTCAATGGGCAAAAACTAGGGAAAAGGATGAGGAGACTATTTCAAGTACAAGAAATGGAATGAACAGAAGCATATAAATGGGCTATTTGGGGAACTGTGTACTAGGTTAATTTAGCAGTACTGTATAGTTCATAAAGGAGAATAGTATGAAAATAATGCTGGAAAATTAAGTTGGAGCTAAACTACGAAGATTGTTCAATACTACATTAAGGATGCCACAAATTTTATAAACCAGAAAGGAAAATAGTCACTACTTTATATCATTGCTGTCCCCCATCCCATCATGGGCATGGTACTAATTACACCTTACTACCAACCCTCTACTTTGGAATGGAAAAGTTAATAGCTGGGAATTTTCTATATAGGTAATTACACCTTACATTTTCATGGTATTTTAAATTTACTTTAAGTGCTTTCACAAAAAAATCCCTTTGTATAGAGTGCAGGAATTATTATTTCCACTTGCCTGATGGGGAAATAGAGGTTTGCAGAGGTTAAATTACCTACCATTGGTCACAAGGATGGTCAGAGCCAAAAATTAAATCAAGGTCTCAAGGAGTCTTTCCACTCTGCCAAGACGGCTAATAAATGAGCCAAGATAATGGCTAGAAAAAGAAGCCATGGAGCTGGAGTTTCAGAGTATTAAGAAGCATATCAAACAGCGACAGGTCAAAAGCAGGAATCTCAAGACTAAAAGTGAGAGAAAATGTTTGGTGCTGGGCTGCAGCAGTTCCATCATATCAAACTGTAAAGAGAGTATTCTCAACTTACCAGAATAAAATATTCTATGGGTTTTGTAATGTGGCCATGGACTTAACCTCTAATTTCCTCTCAATTCCCTTTAAATGATAAACTCCTAACAAATTGTTCCTTTATTGTTCTCCATGCAATGGTGAAATTTAGTCAGCTGTATACAAAAAGCTTATTTTTATCTCCAAGAAAATTGTAGGATTCCCTGAAGATATCAGTCAATAAACATTTATTAAGTGCCTACAGCCTACAATGTATTAGGTACTGTGTTAAGAACTGGAGAAACAAAGAAAATCCCTGCCCTCAAAGAGCTCAAGATCTAACCAGGACACAACACGTAAACAGAAGGTGAAAAGGGAGGGAAGGGAGGCACAGGGGGATGAGGAAGTTGAGAGAAATGCAGGAAATGAAGACATGGTTGGCTGGAGGTAATCTCACTGAATGAAGAATCTGAGAGTTCTCTGCTCTCTACCCTCTGCCTGCATCAGAGTGACGGCAAATTCAATTAATTAATTAATACAAATGCTGAAGATGCTCAAAAATGTTTGTCAATTTAAACAATTGAGTTCTACTGTAGATCCCCTAATTCCCTGTAATTTATGGTCTTAGAGAGTTACCTTAGAAGACTGAGAGCTTAAGTGATTTACCCAGAGTCTCACAGCCATAATCAGAGGCCATACTTGAATACAGGTCTTCCTGAATGCAAGGCCAGACATTTATCCGCTATGCCATAATTTGAGAAATGTGAATAACCAAGTGAAACAGAAATAAAGGGACACACCACTTTTAAGGGGAATGCCAAATTGTATCAAAGCCCAAAAAGAGAAAAAACAAACAGTGCTTTTCTTTTCATTCTTCAACTCTCTGAATACAGTGAGTCATCACATACCGCAATTAGAGGAATAGTTGAACCCTCAAAATAGATACAGAAGATTGGGAAATATTCATAGAAGCATTACTTCAAAACTTCCAAATGATTTAATCATGCCAATGAAGACTAGAGGCCATATTATACATAATAGATGACAGTACTGACACCTATACATGAGATCAAACCCAGAAGAGAAAGATTTAAGAACACAGGGAAATGATAAAAATTCACAAACAAGAAATATTTGCTGTGCCTCAAAGTTGTTTTTTGCTTTGTGCTCAGAACTTTGTCAAGTGATGTTTAAAAAAAAATAAAACACACACCCACTCCTACATGTTAATTATGTTCATTAAGTTAAATTTCTAAGTTTTTTTTTTTTCAGGGGAAAGTTAAATAAGCAGTGTGGAATAGTGGAAAAAAAACTCTGGATTACCCATCAGAGCTTGGAGTTGCAGCCATGCCGCCAAGGGGCTTTTGCTCTTCTGACCTTAGTTCCTCATCTACAAAATGCTGGAACTGTCCTATGTGATGAATAAAGTTCCTTCCATATCTAACATCTTATGATGACATTGTTATAAAATGTATATTCTATATTTAAATTCTTCTGACCAACACAGGCACCGTAACAAATGAACTTTTATTTTGCCATGTAAAACTGAAATTTTATCTGGAGAAAGCAACTCAGTTGTACTTTAGGGTATATATGCTTTTGGGGCTACTTTGTTTCATCAAATCTTATTATCTTTCTTCCACAGCTCATTTACTTTATACTTTTACCTAGTTGAAACATCTAGTAAATGACTTTCAGATGCACTTTATAGTTCTATTTTACTATGCATGGTAGTACATGCCTGTTGTCCTTGCTACTGGGGAGGCTGAGACTTGTGGACCATTTGAGTTCTGGAGTTTTGAGATGCAGTAGGTCCAAAGCCAACTGGGTGTCCACACTATATATGGCATCGATATGGTGACCATCCTAAGAAGGAGGGTGGTGGGGCTTTCTAAAGAGGGGTAAAACACCTAGGTCAGAAATAGAGCAGGTCAAAACATCTGTGCTCATCAGCAATGGGGTCAGGCTCATAAATGGCTGCTCCATTTTCAGACTGAGAGTGAGACCCAATGTCAATCAACACACACACACACACACACACACACACACACACTGATTTTTATTCATCTAATTTGAAGTATAGGAAAATTATGAAAGCAGATTATGTGAGTAGGGTTTCCATCTGTGTATTTCTTAACTTTCCCTGTTATTTGATCCAAAAACTGGGGCTCCTTTTTTATCATCACATTTAGTTAAAGTCCTATGACATAGAATTTTAACTTGTATCTATTACTTTACTATCTTTTTATGACCATTCTAAATATTCCTTCATGATATACTTTTTGTGAAGACATCAATGTTAGCTCCAGTCTATTTATGCCCCAATATTTGACCTTTGATTCTTCCGAATTTATGGTGTTCCATGATTCAGAATCATATTCCATTGCTGAAAAAATTTTGTTGTTAAGCATATAGGCTTTTTGACATCAAGTAGCTTGTTAAAACAATTTGAGTACACTGATTAGTCAAACTCCTTAGGTTAAGGGGTTGTGAAATAAGCGGGAGGTGAGGAAATGGACATAAGCCTTTCAAGGAGTTTGTGAGAGAGCTAGAGAAGAAACATAGTGTGGAAAAAAGACTCAAGGAGATATTGGGACCATGCCATTTTTAAAGGTGAAAGATATGTACATGCTCTGTCTTCCACCCTGATGTCTGATCTACAACTTTGGACAATGTTAACCACCTCTTCTTCCTGTATCCTATGTTCTAACTTGACTTGGATAACAAAGCTCTCTCTTAGCTTCTACTCACATCTGCCTCTTCTTTCTCATACTTCTTTACTGCATTATCATTCGTTCCATACCCCTAGACAAAAACGTCTTCAAATACTTGGTCCTTTACCATCTTGTTTCTCAACATATTTCTTCAATGATGTCATCAGTGTTCATATGTTTTTCACATCTATGCTGATGACTATCAAACCTATGCATCCAGTCCTAATTTCTCTCCAATGCTCCAATCCCACAATGATACCCTGATATATAACTCTACTTAAACATCTCACTATCACCTCGGATTCAATATATCCAGTATGGAACATTTAATTTTCTTCCCTAAGTCTTCTCCTCCATCAAACTTTCCTATTTCTATCAAATGCACAACAATCCTTCCAATAACCCCAGGCTGTAACTTCAGAGTCATTTTCAACTCTACTCTCCTTCGTTCTTATCTGATAAATTGCCAAGACTTGTCAATTCTACTTACAAAATGGCTCTCTTGCATATGGTCTCTTTATTTCACTCTCAAAGCCTCACCGCAATTCACTGCAATAACCTCCAAATTAAATATCTAGCCACTCCCCCATTCCGATCAATCATCACATAACTGCTAAAATATTCTTAAAATATATATTCTAACATGTTTCTCCCCCTAGTCAAAGGTTTTCTATTGCCACTAGGATAAATACAAACTCTTTAGCATCACATTTAAAGTCGTTTAAATTCTGGCTCCAGCTCAACCTTCTACACAATCTACATTCTAGTCAAAATGACCTTCGTGCTATTCCCTGAACATGGCACTCCATTTTACTCCATCCATGTCTTTGTATCCAACGCCTGAAATCCAATGCCAATCCTTCTCAGTCTCTACCTTTTAGATGTTAATATTCAAGTACTACCTCTTATAAGAACTCCATTTATAAAAGAGAATATTTTATTTCGTCGACTGCAATGCTGATAGGAATCAGTAGTGTAACAAGGCAGTCAAAGTTAATGTGATAATAAGGCAACATCAAGAGAGGCAAAGGTTACAGTAATAAGGAAGTGATAGTCCTTTTGTACTTGGCCATAAGAAGATGATATACAAAGTATGGGACACAGAATTTGAGGAGAGACATTAATAAACTAAAACATATTCAAAGAAAAATGACTAAGATAGTGAGAGGACTTGAAAGTCAGTTAGATTTGAGCTTGTCTAACTTCTGACACAAACTAGCTGTGTGACCCTGGGCAAATCTTTCACCCTGGGTGCTTCCAGGGTCCTCTGTAAGACTATAAATTGCAAAGGCATTACTGAGGAGCTCTGGTAGAAGAAATCCCTCCCTTCAAGCTTCCTCCACCAATGAAACAAAAGGGCTGAAAAATGAGAAGATATTAGCTTTTTGGCATATCAAATCACATGGTGGATGCATTTGCCATTTACTATGTGACCTTGGGCAAATCATTTAACTTCTCTGGTCCTAAGTTTCCTCATCTGTAAAATTATAGGCTTAAATAAGAAGGCTTCTAAGGTCTCCTGCAGGTTTAAATTTATGACCTTATGCTCCTCTGATTCACATTGGCCTTGCAGTCTACTAAAAGCCTCATGTCTATTGTTTTATAGATGAATAAAATGAGACCCCAAGAAGTGAAGAAATGTATTCAAAGACAAAAGTAGAAAATACATCCATGCCAGGATTCATACTCATGTCTTCTCTGTCTCTGAATTTAGCGTTCTTTATGCTGTACCACATAGCCTTACATGGCACACTTACTCCCATGTTGTTGTGTGGCCAGTACAGCTCTCCTAACTCTAGGCAGTGAGCTCAGAAGTGTTTCCTAGTGGTCAGAAAGGATAAATGGGTATGAACATGAGGATGATTTGTCCCAAATGAATGGAAAACTCATTCCCAATATTGTTGAACCAACTCAAAGTACACACTCTATGAATGGTAGGCATGTTATAAGATAATAAATCTGTTGTCCCCCTTCCTTTCTTCACATAATCACAGAATTCCTCAGTTGTAAAGGACCTCAGTGGCCAGCTAATTTGAGCCATTCAATACACTGCACAACTGGCCATCTAGCCTATGTTTCCAGCGTAGAGGCCCTCACTAACTCCTGAAGTACCCCATTATATTTTGGTATACATCCATTTCTTATGAAGTTGTTATTTTTTCCCAAAATCAAAACTATTATTTCCTCTTTTGCAGTTCTATGCATTCTCAGATGGCTCAGTGCAAAGAGTGCCATACCTGGGGTCAGGAAGACCCAATGTCAAATTTGACTGCAGACACTTGCTAGCTATGTGACTCTGGGCAAGTCACTTACTGCTGTTTGTTTCAATTTCCTCATCTGGAAAATGAACTGGAGAAAGAAATGGCAAACCACCACAGTAGCTTTGCCAAGAAAACCCTAAATGGGGTCATGAAGAATTGGACACGAGTGATATGACTGAATAATAACAACACCCTGTCTCACAAAGACGCGAGACCCTTTCCCATTCTCATTGCCCTCCTTTGAATGTTCTCTAGCTTGCGGATGATGTGGTGATAGGCTACATCAAAAGAGGCAAAGGTTGCAGTGATAAGGAGGTGATTGTCCTGTTATACTTTACTCTGGTCAGACTACATCCAAAGTATTATGCACAGCATTTGAGGAAGAACATTGATAAACTAAAACATGTCTGTAAAAAAGTGGCTCTCTAGCTTATGGATGCCATTTCCAAACTGTGTGTCCAGACCTAAACACAATTTTCCACATACAGTTGTGCCAGGGAACAAAATAGTCATTCTCTCACCTCCTTATTTCTGTAGCTTTATTTCACTTAGTGCAGTGGGATCAGTGGTCCTCAAATGGTGTGCCACTGCATACTAATATGCCACAGATTTCATTTTCTAATCCCCATGTCTAGCTACCATTTGCTGCCTGCTTTTCCTGGCTTGGTGTTAGAAAGGTCTCAATAGTAACTCTCTATGTGTACTAGTGAAGACATCTCTGCTGCAAGTCAGGGTAGAGTAAAGAAAAAAGGGAGTAAACAGAATAGGGGAGGGAAAAGAAGAGGAAAAAGAATCCCAAAGCCTACTTAATGCTTTATGGAGGCTTACCTGCTCAAAACCCTTCTGTGTTGCCAAATTAAATATTCCAGGAACTTGGTGAATTATGACAAGCAATACTATGCCATAAGAAAAGTGGGAGAACCACTGCTTCAGAATAGAAACTCTTAGATAAGGGATTGTTTTTGTATCTCCAATTCCTAGCATAGCATCTGGCATGTAGTAGGCACTTAATCATTGAGTGAATGGAATGAATACACCCCAAGATCACAATTATTTTAGCTATAAATTAGAGTCACTCATTGTAACAACTGGAACGAGTATTCCTTGCATTGATAGATTTTAAAAAGGAGGAGGAGAATCTGATCAATTTTCTCCTATCCACTTCAGTTCTTTCATGTGGTGGCAAATACCTCTCCAAATGAATGATTAAGGTAACTCAAATGGTTTCACTAGGGAGGGAAGATGAAACCCACAGACAAGAGTTACTTGTCCAAGTGAGTTTTTTTAAGAGTATGCTTTACAGATGGCTGGAGGCAGGAATAGGATGCTACACATCTCCAAACCTGTGTCTAGACTGGACCAAGGGGGAGAGCCAGTTCCAAAGATGGCTTCCCAGACTTTACTTTTTGTTCAGGGAAAATCCCTTCTTTGATATGTGCTCAACATACTCCCTCCTTTTCAGGAGCTCTAGGATGGTCATTGGATGGGGAGCAATCTGCTCCCTACATCACCAGATATATGCTCTAGGATCTTTGAGAGAGGATAAATGTATTGATTCAAAATGTGCCCTCATTTACTCCAGGTTATTTAACAATGGTGACAGAGAAGGTCCTATCAAAGATATCAAGTATTATGAGAATATCTAAGTCATGATGAGCACAAACATTTTCTGGCTTGGCCACAGGCAGCTCTGTCACAATGTTGACACATAAGGAGCTTCCTGAAAGATTTGGTTCTACTTTGATATCAAATCATTAATACATTTTGAATTGCTACTCAATCATTTCTGAACGCAAATAATTTTATTGTTATTTAGCTCAGATCTCTCTTTTTATAAAAATTTCCTGAATATAAATGCCAAAAAATTAGAATTTCCATGTACAAAATAGAAAAGAAAAAGGTGATTGCATATGAAATTAGCCATCTCTATTATGCATATCTTGAGTTTTCTCTTAAGCATATCATATATTGAACAGGTAATTTTCAAAGCTTCTGCCGGTCTGTGTTTTCTTCTTGCCTTCCTTATGTTCTTTTCTATGAGTTTTTAATGAAGCTTTAATGACCCTTTTTTGGGGAGGTGGGGGTGGGGAAAACTCTATTGGTAATTCCCTTCTTCTTTCCCACTACCCAAATTGAAGAAAAGGAAAACAAGACCTTCATAACAAATATGTGTGTTCAAGCAAAAGAAATTCACACATTGGTTGTATTCAAAAATGTATGTCTCATTCTTCCTGCACCTTGGGTCCATCTCTTCTTTCAGGAGGAACTTAGCATATCTCATTGTATCTCCTTTGAGTAATGGTTCATCATGACATTACTTAGAGTTCTTGAGTCATTTAAAATTGTTTTTTTTCTTTTCTTTGTTGTTATTGTATAAATTGTTCTCCAGTTTCTGTTCACAACATTTGGCATAAGTTCATACAATTTTCCCCAGTTTCTTTGAAAACATCTCTTAAGTCATTTCTTATGGTACAATAAAAGTTCACTGTTTTTGTATACTATATATTTTTTGCATATTGGGTTCTTTCTTTCTTTGATCTCTTAGGGATATAGGCCAAGTAGTGGGACACTGGATCAAAGGATATGCACAATTTAGTAATTCCTTGGACATAGTTCTAAAATGCTATAGTGGAATGCTTCTTGTTCTTATATTGTGTATTTGAATAAGAGCCTTATGAATCTTGGATATGTTGGGCTTACAACTCTTAGCCTTTTCCAAATAATAATAGAACACATTTTATCAAACACTTTGCTAAAATCTATGTAAACTGTATCTATAGCATTTTTCTGACCTATCAATTTAGTAATTGTCCAAAGAAAGAGGGGAAATGTTAGTCTAGGATGATGTATTCTTGTTAAAGCCATGATGACCCCATATGATCTCTGCTTCCATCTGTAGATGTCCATGAACCACTTTTTCATAATCACCTCTGGAGAGACAGAGATAGAAAGATAGGGGAACAGGGAGAGAGAGAAAGAGAGTGGGTAGGAGAGAGAGAGAGAAAGACAGAGAGACAGAGAGAAGATGCAAAATATTATGTATACTCTAAGATGTGGCCAGTGGGTTGATATATTGTGGATATACTCAACTATACATATTTGTTACAAGGGAAGGAATATAGTTGGAGAGAGAAGGTTGAGGTGATAGGAAAGGCAAAAAAGAAAGCATCAATCAAAACTTTTTTAATGCACAGAACCAAAAACAGAAGGGCACACAATGTAGTTTTGTTACAATCTCATTCACTCACATGTATGTATATTCGTATATATGTACATACTTCTTTATGCACGTATACACACAAACACACAAAAAATTCTCAAAAACAAATTTTACCTGAGAGAAGTTCAGTTTCTTATATAAAAAACATCTTTCTTCCTTTTTGGGGGGAAATATTGACATATTTGTATTTACTGACGATCATTTAGTTCACAATTTAAAAAAATAAATAAGGAACCTACAGGTCATCAAGTCTAAATGCTTCATTTTACAGATGAGGAAACTGAGGCACAGAGAAGGATATTGACATTAAAAGTCACATCAGTTCTTAATAGAAGAGTTGGCATTTGAAGGTAAGATTTCTAGCTTCACACCCAGGACTCTTTCTACTCTCCTGCCAAGCTTCTGGAAATACCTGTCATAGCTGAGTAAAAGGTAGTCCCATTGCCAACTATTTTACAGGAGGACCTTCCCCTCATACTGTTCAGAATTTTAAGTTTACAGTGGTGAGGAATCAGAATATTTCTCTACTCAACATGAAACTTGTAATAGAAGCATCTCCATTCAAAGTCAAAGGAAGCTTTTCATTATGAGTAAGAAAAGGACATATGAGAAATAGCCCCAGAAGCAATCATGACTTTTTGATTCTAAAAGTTAAACACAAAATTTACTTTTGAAGCACAACATTTTCCTTTTGAAAAATTAAATATAAGATCATAGACCTAGATCTGGAAGGGACCTCTGTGACCAGCTTGTTCAATTATTTCATTCAATTCCCTCATTTTACAACGAGAAAACTGACATGTAGAATGGTTAAGTGCTTCACTACCTAAGCAGACCTATACAAGTTTCAGAAGCAAGACGGAAACCCAGTTCTTCTGGCTCCAAATACAATGTTCTATCTACTGCGTCATCTAAATGCCTTTACTTATTCCCTATTTCTCCCCTTGACTTTTCTATTCCTTTCAGTGGTAACAACCATTTACCCCAACTTCCCATATGTGAAATTTTAGTATTATCTTTGATTATTCTCTTTCTTTTATCTCTCTAATCCAGTTACTGCCTTGCTTATTCAAATTCTAAAGTCTGGGTTCTATTTCACCTCACCCCACCCCACCCTTTTCTAAAACATTACCCTAGACTTTCAACTAGCCTTCCTGATTCTACTTCTCCCTTTGTTCCTTCACCCCTACAAATGTCCTCACCACTCCCTGATTGATTTTATTTTTGCAAAGATTTGGTCAAATGACTATTCTGCTCAAACACTTCCATCTAAATCCTTTAAAAATTTTTCTGCAAAATCTTCATCCCAGGGAAGTGGTGAAGATCAAATGAGATATTTATGTGAAGCAGTTTGCCACGCTTAAAGTGCTTTATAAACATGAGCTACTGTTTCTTTTTAAATTAAGTTTTATTTTTTAATTAAAAGAAATTAATTTTTTCTCCCTCCTGAACCTTTACCCCTCTGAAAAAAAGAAGAAAAAGTCCTTGTAACAAACATGCATAGTGAGGCAAAACACATTCCCTCTTTGACTATGTTCAGAAAAGATTATATCTTATTCTGCACTTTGAATCCAACACCTCTCTGACAGGAGATGGAGAAAAAAGAATAAACACATTTCATCATCAGTAATTTGGAATCATGCATGGTCATTTCATTGATAAGAGCTGTTTAGGCTTTTACAGTTGTTTGATTTTTTACGATAATGCTATCATGTAAATGGTTCTGGTTCTGCTTATTTCGTTCTTCATTAGCTTATGAAAGTCTTTAAAATTATTCATTTTAATAATATTGATATTATAGGATGAATTGCTTGTCTTGTTCTTGCTTTATTCTGTATCAATTCCTACAAGTTTTACCATATTTCTTTGAAAGCATCTATTTCTTCATATATGACATATGATAATAGTATGAATTTATTAACATTTATTTAATGTATTAATAGTGAGTAATTATTATTGATTCAAGTTCAGACTTCTTAATATGGTATTCAGGAAGGCACTACCCTGCTTTTCCAGTCTTCTTTCAACATATAGCCATCTATGTATTCTACCCTCAAACCAAATTACAATCCTGCTCCTGTATTGCATTCCAAACTTTTTATATTCCATGTCTTTGTTCATACTGTTACCTACACCCAAAGTCCCTTCTCCTTTTCTGCTCATATCTCACATCTTTCAAAGAGATTTCCATATTCTTTTCCATTTAATAGCTAGAATGTACCTATTGAACCTCACAAAGAATTTAAGTCCATCAGAGAAATACAAGCAATCAAGAATGATTTTATCCTAGAGCTTGTGTGTTTAGGTGCCACATAAACCTGATAAACTATAAGGCCCATGAAGGCAGGAACCATGATTTAGGCAAACATTATACCCCCATCCAATGCTTAACCTATTACTTTTACCCAGAATAGATATGTACTACAAAGTCTTGAGTTGATCAAGCCTAAGTTACTTCTGCTTCTCAATTATAGGATATCTGAAGAGCCACCTGAAAAAGTCATAGTAGAACTATCATAATAAATTGGCTTCCACATCCTTTTCTGATCACACCTAGCACTTACAACGTGATTGCCATAATTCAGTACTTTATTATGTAGTGCCTTATATCAACTAAAAGAGCACTGGCTTAGCTATCAGGAGGCCTAGATTTTAGTCTCAATATTGCTATGAACTAGAAATTTAATTTTGGGCAAGTTACTTCCTCTCTCCAAGTTTCAGATCCTTCATTTATAAAAATGAAGCCATTTATTTCCCTAAGTAATTTCTAAGGCTCCCCTTCTAGCCACAAAATCTATCTTCGTCCATCAGTTTCATTTGGTTATATCATATTTTCCTCAAAGACTAATAAGCTCTGTGAAGACACTAATAATATGTGAGCCACCAATATTCCTCCTCCATGTGCTAGCATAAGGCTTAGGCATATAACAAGACTTAAAAATAAATTCCTGGTAGCCAGGAAACTTTGATCCAGCCAGGTCATTCATTTCTTGGAAGTGAGGTAAAAATTACTATTTGGTGCTAATTAGGAGCTCTGAAGGATTTAGGCCCTCAAGTCTATCTATAGATTTCAGAGAGTCCATGAACTTGAATGGGAAAAATATAATTTCATTATGACTGGTGTCATTGGTAATTACATTTTTTTTAAATTTTACATATTTAAAAACATTATTCTGATAAGGGGTTCATAGGCTTCATGAGACCATCAAAGGGGTCCATGACAAAAAAAAGTTAAGAATGCTTCTATCAGTAATATCTCCAGAACAATTTTATAGAGGAAAGGTTGAGGGGAGAGACAAGTTGTTCTTAATCCTTCTGGTCTATAAAATCTGGAGTGAATAATAACTCCAGATCTCCAACAACAGCAAAAATCTATAACTCTAGGAGAAGGGTATGAACAGAGCCACTAGGAAGTTCAGAAATATGCTGCAGGTATACTAAAATATGACCTTGGTTAAGTGAGCACATTTTACAACATCAACATCTATCTATACACATTGGCTAGTTTGCTCAAAAAGGAGAACTCAGGGTATAAAGCAGATACCTCCATCTTTGTATTTTTCAACCCTATGCCTACATCCCAACCCTATACCTACATCCCAACCTAGTGATACTCCTCCCTCAGATGCCACATATAAATAGATGTGGAAGAAAAGGGTACAATTGGAAATTTATCAAGAATAATGGGGAAGCAAAATGAAGTCTCAATCAGACTAGCAATGGGTAGAGGGAAGAGGGGAATAAGCTAAAGGGAACAAGAACAACAAAACTGTAGAATTTTAGAGCTAGAAAGAATAGTTATCTACCTTCCTCTGAAGGCAGTACTATGTCCTGGACGGGACATGAAGGGCACAAAGGCCAGCCAGACATAAAATTTTAAAACTGTAGTACTCACTTCGTGTCTTAATGAAGAATCACTTAAAGGTTTCTTCACTTCTAAAGAGCTGCATGTGAGATAAAACTGGTGCTGTTCAAGATACAGCAAAATTTTTACACTTGAATATTTTTATCTCCACATATACATTTAGTATTGGAGTTTAAAAACATTTGTTCCCATGAGTAAGAGATGTAATTTAACTAGCAGAATAAAAATTGACATTTTCTTTGATTTTCTTGGTAAGCTGACCCATTTGCCTTATGCCCAATTTGGTTCTATCAAATTGTAGAAATTTCTCAGCTGTATTAACTAGAGCATTTTCCCATTCCTTCCTTTTGCCCAGCTCATAAATGTCAGAGTGAAATTTTTGCACCCTCGACAAGACATTATTAAAAAATGGTGACTGGGTCATTTTTCCCCCTCCTAATCTTTTTCTTGAGTCTTCTCAATGTCTGACTCTACAGCTTGGTGAGTATATAAAAATGACAGCTCATACCTCAATCATTGATTTTTCAAATTCAGATTTGGATTCTGATATGGACAGCATCCAAATAAGTGCCTCAAATGAAGTTAGACTATAGAAGCTATTTAAAAAGATGAAGTGATTTGTGGTAATATCCCAGCAAACTATAATTTAAAGTGCAGGAGGCCTCATTGCTATACAATCACTAAAATTTAAGAGCCAAGAAGCATAGTTTTTCATTGCTGGTTTCTTCAATAAACTTTATGTTTTTTTATTATGACAAAGCTTACAGGCTATTTCTTCTACTGATGCTACTGAGTTTTGGATGGGCAGTTCTCATTAGCACTAGTCAGAGTCAGAGATGTAAAACTCTACCCTCATGGATATTAGCATATCCATTCTTCTCTTGGTCGTATCAACATAATTCATAAAAGAGGATTCCCCAGGATTTCTGAAAAAATATACTAAAATGTGAACTCCTCAGCATGGGCACTTGAGACTCTCCATATTCCGACACCATGCCCCCTTATAGAGTTACCTCTTATTATTCTCTTCCCCAAAATCTACAATTTGTACTTTTTCTATAGCTTTGTGGGATTTTGAACAAAGGAATGACATCAGATCTATGAATAAATTAATCTGGCAATAGTGTGAAATGTGGAATGAAAGGGAAACTGAGAAAGTGTAGAAGACCTATTAGGAGGCAGTTTTTATAGTTCATAACTGGTAATGAGGGCCTGCACTAGACTGGAGGCAGAAAAATACTATGGATATAGAATTCTTAGGACTTGGGAACTGATTGCATGTGGGAGGGATAAAGCAAAGAGAAGAGCCACAAGAAACACCAAATGCCAAGATGCAGCAACAGCACCTCATATAGTACCTTGTATATCATGGGTCCTCAATAGGTCTTTGTTGCTTCTCAGCCCTAAAGAAAAAATGATGAGGCAGATCTCTCATTTTGGTTAAGAGGTAGGTCATTCCAGGTGCTGAATGTTGCAGACACTAACAGACTAGGTCACTGTGTCAATTTAGCTTGGTTAACTGTTTTCTCTGTTGCAAAAAAGATTCATGCAGCTGCATGGGAGAGAAAGGGCATACCTGAAATATCTGTGATATAAAAACAAAATGCATTAATAAAACTTATTTTTAATGTCTGTTAAATGAAGACTGGAATATTGTGCCAAATGGAACTATCCTTTTTTTTTAAAGTTTTCATGATTTACAATTAGGGAAAAAGGATACCATTGTCATAGATGACAAATTCCATATTGATGAATCACAAAATGAGAAGGGCCAAGTAAGTATGGAAATAGAACAGTTGTGTGACCTCAGTAAAGTCACTTAATGCTTCTAAAATTCAGTCCATTCATAGGCAGAAATGAAATGGCTACACTAGATTATATAGTCTCTAAGGCCTCTTCCAGCTCTGCCATCCTATACTCTTGAGATCAGGAAAGCTGGTTAGTTTGCAAAAAAAGCTAAAAAGAGTCTCAGGCATATTGTCCTTCCTAATACCAGCTAAAACACAGTACAAGGTGGCATGGAGAGAACTACATTACAACAATTGCTGTCCTCTTCAGGTGACAGAGGTCCCTTGCCTGGCAAAGATAACAGGCTGACACGGGAAAAATGGTATGCTTCCTTGCTTATTTAGGTTGAGTCTGCAGGCAGTGAGGTGTTTCTCTGGTTGTGGGAACTGAATTCATGACAGTCAAGTACAGCAAGAAAGCAAATACTTAAATAAATCAGGAGTCCTTGGTTCATACTAGGAGAAAGAAGAAGGAACCTAGGTACACACAGGCTGGCAGGAAGAAGAAGTCTGGGCCAGAGCCTAATGGCAAAATAGCAGAAGACATGAGCCACTTAAACATATACAGCTCAAAAATATTTTCCTCAATTTTGTTAAATAGTGTTATTCAGTGTTGGCTGAAGTGACTTTAAGTATTCTACTTGGCAGGCTAATTTATTCTGTCTTTTCAGGGCTCTGAGTGACAGATAAACTTTAAATTTAATAACATAAGTTTAATAACACTATCATTTTATAGTTGATAACCTTTTGGAAACAGTATCTAACTAATTGTGTGGATTTCCTTCACATGTAGGGGAAAAACTGAGTGCTTCCAATATATCTTATATTAATGACATATTTCATGTTTCCTTGTAACTAATTCATGATTCTCTAGGCAGTTTGGTTTGCTGTTTATAAATCCAAACTCCAGAAAACTAGATGTAAAAATCTTGCCAGGATAAAAGGGGGTTGAAGTAGAAAATTGATTTCTAAGGTCATGGAATTTTAGGGCTACCAGAGACTTTATTATTATATACACCCAGATGGATTACAACATGCCCTGCACTTTCTAAAGGCATATTCACATGAATAAGAGCAGGGACTCAGTGAATACTGAGGTATGTCTATCAAAACCCACATTTCTTGAATCTCCTTCTCTGATTCTTGCAACCTTATTTTTAGTCCTTTCTAGAGCAGTGTGACATTTTTCTTTATAGGCAGTCTAGTGAAAGAAAATAAAATATTTCAAAACACTATCAGCACAGAACATGGTGGGTTAGGATAAGGTACAAAGTACCAAGCAGGGAGGAGAGAGGAAGAACTAGCTGGAGTGGGAAATACAATTAAGAAAGGCTTCATCAGGAAATAGCATTTGAGATGGGCATTAAAGGATAGCTAAGATTTCAAAAGGTGAAAATGCAAGGATAGGGCATTTCAGGCAGAGGGAATAAGCATAGTTGTGTATACAAAGCTGGGAAACTGTATCCATATTTGGGGATATGTAAGGAATCCAGTTTGGCTGGAGGACATATTAAATGTAAGTCAAGGTGTGGGAGATACCTCTAGAAAGACAAATTGAGATTATGCTGTGGAAGGCTGTAAAAACTAAAGTGAGAAGTCTGGATTTACTCTTAGATGATGGGAAGAAGTCACCTAAGGTTTTCAAGCTAGGAATTCACAAGATTAGAGTTGAGCTTTTAGGAAAATTATTCTGGCAATGATGTTTAGACAATGTATTTTCCCATGTGCATAATATGACTTTTTGTATACAATAATAATTTAATAAATTATCCATAAGTAAAGCAATGGAGGATGAATTGGAATGAGGAAAGACAGAAACCAAGAAACCAGTAAAGAAACTTTTGCAATAGGGAAGTGACAAGAGGAATGAAAAAGAGATGACAGATATGAAATATATTCCATGGGCAGAAAAATATTAAAATGCAAAAAGTATAAGTTGCTATAATCTTAAATAACCTTAAAACATTGAAATTTTCACATCTTCATGCTATAAAGAAAATAATATACAAAAAAAATCAATTAAATATTTTTGTCCCCAAAAAGAGATGTCCTCTCTATACCTAACTGAACAAATCTTATTTTACTGAGGTGATAGTCACTTTTGGCCTGGTTTATAAGAAACAAACTGCTAACTGTGTTACCACAAATAGCCTATAAAAGTTTACATTATGTTTAGTTCTCATTAAAGACAAGAAACAGACACTGGGAGCTCCTAAAACAGTTTCAGGGTAAGCTGACATTAATATATCCTTTCATTTAAGGTTATGCCAGCCATTCATTAGCTAACCACCACACCCATCTAGGATCTGAAAACATCCCTTTTGCCATTCCTGGACTTTTAGTTTAGTATTGTCCTTGGCATCTATTCCATGATATCTTCCTTAAAATGTCCAACAATTTCATAAAATGTTCCTTTTGGTATATGGAATAAGAGAATTTTAGAGCTGGGAATATCTATGGAAATTCTCTTCTTTAGCATCTCATTATGAGAAAACAAAGGCCCAGAGAGATCATGACTTGCCCAAGGTTAGCTGGCAAAGACTCAATAGAACCCTAGTCAGCCTCTAGACTCCTAGGTCCAGAGTTCTTTCTACTAAACCATTTTGCCAGTATTGATAGGGAATATTGGGCTCCTGAAAAAATTCAGCATTACTGTGAAAGTCCAAGCTGTTTTTGTCTTTTTCAGTATAATGTATTAGGCTTCAATACTTTCACATATCTACGATCCATCAGTCAAGACACTCCTACCACAGGGATAGATGACAACCTAGCCAAGCCTTCTCATCCAATGTGACTCTTGTCCATGTCCTACCATCCATTAAATCCTCTAGGATTCATCGCATATGCTTCAAGATATCCTCAAGATTTCTCAACACTGGGTGGATAGCAATGAAGCACACAGTTTGCCCATCACTGGTCAGTTGTTCTTTACCCTTGCTATATGACCTGCTGCCTACCTCTCCAGTGACAGGTCTCCTTGATGGCATTCCTTGCACTGGTTCTCCAGGGTAATTCATTGCTAGTTCTTTGTTGCAGTTTACTGTCATCCCACCAAGTGCCTCTTCACTGTCCTTTGGGTAATACCCAACTTTAATTCAAAGGTGAGGGTCACCCAAAGGACAATGACCTAAACTGAATTAGATACTTAGCAGTGCATGCTAAGAATTATATTTTAAAGAATTATCCTAAGAATTATATTTTGAAAAGCACTTGATAATTAACTCTATTGAGATGTTTCTTCCTAAAATGAAATTGGATGCTATATGAGGCATCTTTTTGAAAGAACATTACACTATTCACCTGTGGTGCAAAAAAAAGTAGAATCTCAAGAGTCTAATTCTAGGAGACAGAGAGGAGTAAAGAGTAGAAGGGAATTAGTGGCAATGGTCAGAACATTATTTCTCCCATTTGCTGTCAGAGCCAAATATCCTAAGAGGTTCCACTAAATTTGTGGACCAAAGGATGAGCACATATCTTTAAGTGAGATCATTAAGGCACTTCATGGAAACTAGGTCTTCTGTCTGAGCTAAAGTTCAACAAATAACAAAAAATAATGTAAAGTTTAGCCCACTCAGTCAGTGTCCTTTGTTCCCGGAAATTGATTTATGCATAATTTTATATCCATCTGACTTATTCTACTGAGGAACTAGGAATAATTAAAAAATTTTTAAATCAATAAAATGTGAAGCCAAAATAACATAAACATAATATCCTGGAAATCATTAAAAGAATTTATGGGCCATGCATTACATTAAGCCATATAACCTTCTTCAAGAAGATTTAGACTGTAGGTAGTGACAAGTATTTACATTTTATATTTATCAGGAATCTCTTTCCTATGGCCTTTTTCAAAATGGATAAATAAAAAAGATGTTACCTGGTGTCTAGCTCCCCCAGAGAGCTTACAGTCTGTTGAAGGAGAAAATAAACGACATGTAATCATCAGAGCTAGCTAGATTTGTTAAGTTTTTACTGGGTGCCAGCCTCTGGGATACACGCTTGAGATACAAATATAAGAAAACAAGACAGGCCCTACTCTCAGGGGGATTATATTCTACCAAGGGAGGACAAACACGAAGGGGAACTAGAAGGAGGAGGCTACCTACACAAGAGTGATGCAGCTGGTAGGGAAGCAGAGCAGTCAGAAGAATGAGGTGAGCAAGCAATGAAGTGAAGAGCAGGGCTCCTCAAGAAACAGCAATTCTGGGTAAGGAATTACTGATAAGTAAGCAGTTATCGGGCCTCATATAACTCGAGCTTAATCATATAGGGGAAAAGAATGAACTAGGAGTCAGGAAATGTGGGTAATTATTGTTACCATTGCCAACAATAATAACATTTATACAGTTCTTACTAGGTGCCAGGCACCGTGCTAAGGACTTTTTGACAACTGACTCATTTGATCCTCACGACTATAATGGAAGGTAGGTGCTATTATTACCCACATTTTATAACCGAGGCAAATAGAGATGAAGTGACTAGCCCAGGGACATACAACTAGTAAGTATCTGAACTGGATTTGAACTCAGATCATCCTAACTGCAAGCCCAGTGTGCTGTCCACTGGGTCACTTAGCTGCCAGTCCTGGATTTGCCACTAGCTTGCTATGCGCCTTTGGACACAAGCAAAGGACCTCAGTTTTGACTTTGGTTTAACCATCAGTAAAATGGGAAGATTAAAACAAATAATCCTTATGGCTCCTTCTAGCTCTAACATTCTATGCAGGAGTGATGGTGGCATAGCAGTCATGTATGCTAGGCCTTGGGAGCCAGGCAGTAGAAGGGAAGTAGAATCATGACATAATAGTCAAGATGTCATCAATTCATTCATTACTGTCTACTGTGTGAAAAGCTTTGAGCTAGATTTTGGGGAGAGACATAGAAAAATGCTAGCTGAATCAAATTAAGTTTCTTCTATGAACAAGGCACTATGTAAGTATTATTCATATAAAGGTCCTCAAAGAATTTATTATCTAATAAGATTTGAGACTTAAGTGCAAATAATCAAAGCTGAAAGACCATAGAAGTCCAAAGTTCCATGAAAAATTTGAGGCGAGGGCATCTCTTTCAGTTGAAGGAGAAAAGGGGAAGGAGAAGAGAAAGTCAGGAAACTGTATCCCAATGCTTAAAACAGTATATGGTACCTAGTAAGAAGCTAATTAATTCTTGGTAATTGACGTATTGTGTCATAGAAGGCTTCATGAATGATGCATCACCAAAGTTGGGTCTTGAAGAAAGGGAAGGATTTCAAAAAGTAGAGATCGGAGAAGACTCCATTTCTAGGCATGGGGGAGGGGCAAAGTAGAAAACACACCAAAATGGGACAGGGCAAGGTAAAAAAAATGGGGAACAACAATTCACTTTGGTTTGGATACAGAACATATAGGTGGGGAATAGCCTGAGTTAAAACTGGAAAGATAGGTTTGAACCAGGTATATTTCATTCAGCAGGAAACAGAAAGCCACTAAAAGTTTTTCAGTACTTAAGCAATGTGATAAGAGTAGCACATTAAAAAGAATTCAAGGGCAGTAGCGTTAATAAAATATTGGAGAATAAAGAGAGGAGATCAGATTTAGGAAGCCCAACAGTCAGGCTCTTAACAGGTAGTTAAGAGGTGAGGTACAGATAGTTATAAGAGGTTGATTAAAGATAGGGTCAGGCATTCCATAGGTTAAAGGGCAGATTAGGACCAGGGATGAGAACAGGTAAAGTCTGAAATCCAGGCAAACACAGTCAAGTTGAATGAAGATATCAGAAATCAGAATTGGGTTAGGTATGTGAACCTGACTCTCTGGAAATTTCTGAATAAATGAGGAGTCCTCTATAACCCTGGCAGGTCAAGAATTGATTTAGGAGCTAAAGTGGGCCTGAGTCCAAAAATATATAGACTACCATTTGCTAGGGAAATCAAGGAGGAATAAGAAATGACAATAATAAGCAAAGCTATATAATAGAAGTGTGTATTTGCTTTGCCATAAGAATAAGTTGAAAATTTGAGCTTCTGAATTAATGAATAATTATAAATCACCAGAGCAATGTGCCATAGTGGAAAGAACAAAGGTTTTGGAGCCAGGAGAACTGGGCTAGACAATCATGAATTAATTGTGCTTCTCTAGGCAAGCCACTTCTCTCTGGACCTCAGCATCATCATCTGTAAAATAAAGTGGTGGACAGGATGATTTTAAGGTCCCTTCCAGCTCTAATATTCTATATCTGTTGAAATAATAGCTTCCCTATATCCCTGATGGGAGTGGGTTTAAATGAAATGGGAGTGTTACAATAAAACGGGGTCAAGATAAAATGAAGGGTATTCAAAACATAAAGAATAGTCAGAATAAAGGCTTGGAGAATGACAGGAAATACTAAAAATGGTAAAAACCAATTTCCATTTTCTGGGAAGCTATCCTTAGAACATAAAACACTGGAAAAGGAAGTGAACTTGAGATCATTTACTTCAATCTCCTTTTACACATAATGCAACTTTAGTGGAAGTATTTGAGAAAGTGTCAAGAAAGGGAGATCAATCAACAAGCATTTAAATGCCTACTGTGTGCTAGCCACAGGTGCTGAGTATGCAAAGACAAATGAGAAATAATCCTTATACTCATAAACCTTGTAGCTCTTAAGGAGATTATAACATGTATGCATATAGGCACACCTGAAATAAATTCGAGGTGATTGGCTGAGGGTAGTGAAAGGCAAAAAGGTGAGGATCATAGAAGATGGTACTTGAGCTGAGTCTTGAAGGAAACCAGGGATTCTGAGAGGTGGAGATAAGGAAAAAGTGTATTTTAGGTGTGGGGGTAAGGCAATGGCAAAGGCATAGAGATCAGAAATAGAATACCACATTCAAGAAACACTAAGAATGCCAGTTTGGCTTGATATGTATAATAAAGCTTGAAAGGAAGATTGGGGGCAGTATTTCAAGGTTTTTAAATGCCAAATAGAGGAGTCTATATTTGATCCTAGAGGTAATGGTGAGCCAGTGAGGTTTAGTGAGGAAGGTCCTATAGTTTGCAAAAAGCACCTTTTTTAATATTTTGCACTAATTGGTCATTTCTTTGACTGCACAGACAAGTAATCCATAAATTACTCTAATATCAGTAACTGGTCATTTCCTCTCTATTAAAATAGATGCTGGTTTAATTTTTTCTGCTATTATTACATGCTAACATTGTCCAGAACTATATAGATATGATTTGCTATTCTATCATATAATAATATAAAGGATCCCTTGGACAGCATGACAGTGAATCAAAAGAACACGATAATAAGCAGAGAGGAAGCCAGAACAGATATAAAACTGAAAATAGGAGCAAGGTTAGGAAGAAAATGTCGTACGATGGAAAGTATGCTGGATGTGGAGTCAAAAGATCTGAGCAGAAATCCATTCTCTGCCACCTACAGGGAAGGGATATATGTCCTTGGGCAAACTGCTTGACTTCTCTGGGATGGGCCTCAGTTTCCTCATCTGTAAAAATAGAAGATTAGATTTAATGATTTCTAAGATCTCTTTCAGTTCTACAGCCATGAGCCTATGAAACCTCAAGATTTTAGCTCTGAAAAGGTCTTTAGAGATAACACTGGTCAGAATAATTTTATAAACGAGGAAACTGAAGCCCATGGGGGCTATTTGTTTAATGCTGCAATACTGTTCTATCAGAGTAGATTCTCCTGCCATGGATATCATCCACCTATATTGCTAAAAGTCTTCACGAGATTTATCAGTTATAATGTCCTCTAGACCTTTATTATTTTAGAGACGTCCGAGTTCAGAGTTACCAGAGGCTTTGATTTCTTAGGCAAATAAAATTCTGGATCTGGCTAGGATCATTTTACAAAACACATTCCACTAAAAATCAAAGCTGTTTCACTGAAACATTTTTCAAATGCCCTATAGGGTGAATAGTGATCTTATGCTGGCCAGATACAGCCCACCAACCATATGTTTACTATCCATGACCCAGAGTAAGGCCAATACTAGGAGAATATGGCAAAGAAAGATTTTAAAGGGGATTCCAGAAGGCATGAGGCCAGAGCCTACAAAAGCCAACAAACCCCCAAAGACACAACCTGTCACTGTGGGCAGGGGATCAAGGTAAGCCGCATGGAATGTGGAAAAGATGTATTACTCAAAATGACGTGCTTTGCCACCAAACTAAAATCTTCTGCCAAAATCCCAATTCTCTTACTAAATACATCTTAAGACTCAAGACTGACATAATGTCACTTTCCAGGTATGTGACATGTTAATACAGAGGGTATGGTGATTGTGATCAAAGGGCATTTATCAATCACCTCATTACAAAGAAAAGATGCTGAGGAAATCCCTGGAGCACACAGTGAGTTAACCATAACACCAATAAATAGAATACAGAGCCCAACTTTCCATTCTGTCATTAGCCCAATGAACCTCAATTAATTTTTCTTCCTAATCAAGTTTTACCAAGATTTCCTTATAGGTTTTGAACCTGGGGTAGGAGACTAAAATTGGAAATTGCTTATCCACACTTACAATAAAGACACATGTCTTTTGATCTCTACTAACCATAAGGAAGCCAAGGGCAGGTTGTTTTAGTGAAGACTTCCAAGTTATCAGATTACTTCTTCCCAGTGGTGACAGTCCTCATTGGAAGGAATTCTTTTCTGGAAGGACTAAAATTTCCTCAAGCACAAAACCTCACCAGATCAAAAGGGGAGAAGTGGTATCATTGAAATGTATCATCATCATATCAAGACCACTACCACCAACAACACATACTAATGTTTATAGTGCTTCTATGCTTGCATGTAATAACAAAATCCAGAGTAAGAGTTCAACTCAAAAGAGGATAGGTTTTGAGGGTGATCTAGATAATGATGCCACTAAATATTTGCACATGCATGTATTTACTTAGACATATATTATTCAACTCAATAAGTACTTATTTTAAGCCTGTTATGTGCTAGGCCCTATGTAGAGTGCTAGGGATACAAAAATATAGATAGGTATGTATATCATACATTTCATTTCTATATGTAGAGGAAAGGTTGTATGGCAACTCTAAGACCATAAGACCATAAGTTGCAGAGAACTCTCAATCTGCATTGAAAAGAGAAGTGACTCATGTAGAGCTCCCTGAAATTACATGGTTAAAAATCATGTGCACTCTCTCTCTTCATATATAATATATGTATATATATATACACATATATGTGTATATATATACATATACATATATGTGTATATATATGTGTGTGTGTGTATACAGCATACACACATATATAGTTTTGATATATGCATCAAAATAAATAATTGCAAACCAGCTAATTACCCATTTTACTTTACATGTCTCTATTCTCCATGGCAAAGGGCTCAGTAAAGGTAGTTACAGTATCTATTTAAACCCCTTCAGGTTAATGACTTAATTTCAAGTTCACACACTCAAAGGAAGGCAAAGATCTGCCACTTATTTTGCAACCACCCACAGGGCTGACTGTGGCACATGTCATATGGAAGCTATTCCCTAAATGTTTATTAAATTAAAAAATTCATTATGATGAAATGCTTTGCAAAGCACTTATAAGCATGGTAGTGTACTTTCCAGGGATGTACACATTGAGGTTGCTGTACACATTACCAGAGCTATCTCAGTGTTTGGGAGGCTCCAAAGGAAAGTATGGAAGAAAAGAGGTATTAGACTGATTACCAAACTGAAGGTCTACAGAGCTGTGGTGCTGACCTCATTGTTGTATGGCTGTGAAACCTGGACAGTCTACCAGAGCCATGCCAGGAAACTGAATTGCTTCCATTTGAATTGTCTTAGGAAGATTCCGAAGATCACCTGGCAGGATAAGGTATCAGACACTGAAGTTCTTACTTGAACTAAAGAGCCAAGAATTCAAACTCTGCTTCAAAGAGCACAACTCCAATGGGCTGGCCACATTAATGTACACTCACCAAAAAGACTATTTTATGGAGAACTCACACATGGCAAGCATTCACATGGTGGTCAGAAGAAGCGAGACAAGGACCCTCTCAAGGTCTCTCTCAAGAATTTTGGGATTGATTGTGTGACATGGGAGACATTGGCACAGGACCACTCAGCATAGCGTTTCCACATCAGAGAAGGTAATGTGCTCTATGAGCAAAGCAGAATTGAAACAGCTCAAAGTAAATGCAGGATGCACAAGTTTGGAGTATCCACCCCAAATGCTCACACGGACTATCTGTGCCTGACCTGTGGTAGAGCATTCTGAGCTTGTTTTAGCCTGATCAGCCACAGTTGGATGCATTGAATCTTGACTGAGGCATAGTGATATAATTTTGGTCTTCTTCGAGAATGAAGGACAACAACCACCACCATAATCACAGGCCCCAAGGCCAGCATTACAGTGAGGGTCTAGTGCCCCTAAAAAGATCAGAGACCCTTGCCTGTATATGAAAAGTAAAAACAACAGCAACATGATAACTGAATTTTATAGGGACTTCAGAGTACTTTACAATGGATTCAGAAACCTAAATCACTTGGCTACCCATTTGTTCATCTATTCACTTCGCTGTATCCAGTATTATTCTAACTTCCAATTCTCTATATTCTGTAACTGTTACTTTATGAAAGTAAAGTCAAGGTATTTCAAAGTAAGGTTGTATAATTGAGACATCAAGAAAAAGTTTACTGTCATAGTTTCTTTGCAGTGCTAGCCTGTATAATCTAATTTAAATGAACAAATATTTGCAGAGCGACTTTATAACTGAGAGGGCTATAAACTATCCTATGACGGTCTCTGTCATCAAGCAATTTACTGTGTGGTTACGGAAGACACTTTCTAAAAATGTCAATGGTACTCTTTACTACTCAATCCAAATATGGCAAAAGACTGATATCTTATTTCTTTAATAAAACAATAGGATGTATTGGCATAGAATAAGTGACATTAAGTATCACTAAGTCACTCATATGTAAAATGTTTTTAAAATAAAAATGTTTACATCATCACTGTAATTTAACAAGGCATTTTCCCTAGTGGTTGGGGAACGAAAGGTAGTATAAAAGGTTTAAAGAGCCAGGTAATGAGAACAGAGGTGACTTGGTAATTCAAATATTTCATCTAAATGTATCATGAAAAGAAAATGTTGGGCAACCACATTTTAAATACAAATGTTAGTACTCCGCATTTCATACAACTCATTAAGATTAATAACACTTCACCATAATAGACAGAATGTTAGATTTGTAGCGTGGAAGTTCTCGTTTCCAATCCTGCCTTAAACACTTACTAGCTGTGTGATGCTGGACAAGTCATTCAACCTGTCTGAAATTTGGTTTTATTATCAACAATACGGAGATAAGAGCTTCCTCACAGGATTGTTTTGAGTGGCAAATAAGATCATATGTTTCAGGCACTCTAAAATTGTGAGCTATTATTTTCTCCCACAAAATATTAAAGTTAGGGTCCTCTCCATTTATCCAGTCTACTAGGGCATCATCCACCTTCCCACACTGGCAGAATTTAAAATGATCAAAACAAGAAGTCTTTATATACTAGGCACACACGCACGTGTTCACACACACACGCTCCCTCCCCCCTCTATATATACACATTATCTATATATATATATATACACACACACACTATATATGTGTATATATGTATATATACAGTTCGTATACATTATATACACAGACATTGTGTGCTCAAGAAAGTAAATTTAAATAGAGAAGCCAACACCACAGAGATAATATTTAGCTCCTTTTCAATTTCTAAGATCAATGTTCTTAACCTGGGGGCTATAAACTTCACAGACAGATTGGAAATCCACAGAAGTCCATCACACAAACACAAAGGTTAAGAACCCCTGCTCTAAGTTTTAGTTAAGGAAAAGATGAGGCCATGGCCCAGATTCAGATTGTATTGACTGTTCTTTAAAGCACTATCTGATTAAAAACCTACGAGTTAAAAGCAAAATATGTCTCTATAAAGATCTCCCAAACACAAGAAATAGAAAGGTGTGAATAAATCCAATTTTAGGAAAGGTTGGAAACAAAGTGTATAGGGGTAAGTAATTTAGATAAGAAGATATGGTTATTTTGCAAGTCCTTACAATCCACCATATTACTCTAAAATAAGGAAGGGATCCTCTAGAGACTAACAAATAAGTATGTCAAAATAGCAAGTAACACTTTCTCCCTGGCTCTGAGTCTATCGATTGCCGGATCAGGGAACCGAGGACCTATGCTACATTTCTGTTCAGCAGCCCTCAGCCCTACATCAAAGTTTCAGCGATTTTCATCAGATAATGACCATCATCCTCCGGCCTATTTAAATTAAGAGCTCTTGTGCCCATGACAGAAACAAGAGAATTCCCCTCCACATTCCACACCCCCATGGGCCCTGGGAGGGAGGAAGGTGGTGGAAATCAACCTTCAACAGTCCTAAACTAGTGTATTACTATTGGACAAACACTGAGTAGCGTCATGACCAGCTCTGCCTCAAATGGTCACTAAAACTGCCCCCCTTCGCCCTTCCTATCACTGATCTCCTCTTCTCTTCCCATCGCTGCTCTCACTACATACCAGCATCAACCAAACCAGGAGTACAACCATAATGAATTCAGTGCACCCTGCCCCCAGCAACCTATAACCTTTTAATTCCCCCCCAAAGCAGAAGGCTCTGCCTGGGGCTGAAAAGCAGCTCTCTCTATCAGGTCCAATACCAACACATCTTCTTCCATAATGAAACAGTACTCTCTCGCCTAGCTATCCAAAGTCCCTAAATCAAGCAGCTCCCTTTTCTTTTCTTGTAAGGCTTCTCAGGTTCCACAGATCGCACCATGTATATCCCCCCAAAACACACACAGTCCCACTCATGCACACGTTCGTTGCTTCTACTGGTACACGTTGGGGGCCCTGGTCGGCCAAGCAAGCAGAAAACTTTCCCTGGGCTTTCCAATGCCCCTAACCCCTTTTATCCGCAACCCCCTTCCTTGGAGATGTTTATTTGTTTTACCTTATGGCCTTTCCCCGGGGGGCACCTGACGTGGTTGGACGCTCCAGCTGTTTGGTTCATCTCGGGAAGTTGGAGAGACTTGGGGCTGCAAACTTCTCTGCACCAGAGGCAGCCTGCAGATCCAAAGAGCAAGCAATAGCGGCTCTCTCTCGGGGATACGCGAAGTGTTTACGCCTCCCGATCTCTAGCAAAGTCTCCGGCGAGCCTTGGAAGGGGCTTGACTCCCTTGAAAAGAAACCCCCCGGCTGTGGATTTCTCTGGGACTTCTTGCTGCCAGAGAATGAAAAGGCTGAGATGCCTCGAGCTCCTGGGGGTGGGGTGAACTGCAGAGATCCACAAGAATGGGGAGGGAGGCTCTCCGCGTAGGCTGGGAGGGTCCGCTCGCCTACTAGTGCTGTCTTCAAGGAAACCATCCAAGGGATTCCAACTCGGGAGCCCCGGTTGCTGTTCACTCCAGCAAGTCCTGCATAAGCAAAGCGCCTGGGAGGAGGAGGAACTTGGTACAAGGGGTGGGTGGCGAGGACGTTATTAGATGTTAAGATTGAGCTAGCTGCGGATTAGGAGAAGAAAAGTCAAAAGGTACAGGGGGAACCACGAGCATCAAAGGCGAAGGGAGCCCAGAGTCCGGTCCAGAACTAGGGGGCGTGATCTTTGCATCCTCCGAGAGAAGCTGCAACTTGGCCAAGAAGCAGGGCTCATTAGACCTTTTCCACATGCACCGTTGAAAACAGAGGGAAGGAATCGAGAGTACGGCAGGATTTTTTTTTTTTTTAATATGTTTGGCTCTGGACTTCACGCCTGAAGGGAATTAAAAAGGGCAGGCGTGGGAGCTCCCAGCTCAAACTCCTACCAGCTCGGCTTCCCCGTGACTCCTCTGGTCCGCGCTCCTGCAGTGACACGCGCGCCCCGCTACCAGGGCTCGAGGCTCCGAATCTTCCCGGGACCGTCAGGAGGTGGCATGCGAGGCTCTGCCAGGCGCTGCCTCTTGAGACAAGGAAGAGAAATTAGGAACCTGGGTGCAGAGGGGGAACTGGGACCGAGGAGGCACGAAGAGGAAAATAAGCAGAGTGGCAGAAGACCATTTTTCTGGACAAGCCGTGCCTGAGACAACAGCTCTTCTTGGCAGTTCTTTTTCCCAAAGCTTCTGACGAAAATCATTTGGAGATGCAGAGCATGGGTTAATTAGGGGAACCTGTCTTCCTCTCTCTCCCACCTCCCTGCCCAGTGTCCACTACTTCCTCCACACTAGGCTGCCTTTTTCTTTGCCTCAGGCACGTGGCCCAGGTTCTTTTGCAGGCAGAGTGCGTGGGGCAATTTTTTTTTTAAAGCAGCTGCTCCTAGAGAGTTAATTGGATGGTCTTTGAGGTCCTTTCCACTTTTGAGTTTTTGTGGATCTTTTCTTGTCGAAGACTTTTTTAGGATGTTATGAGTTGTTTCAATCTAGCAGGCTTCTGAGGAGGATGGATTGAAGTTTGTACCTTGATTCACGTAAAGACCAACTATCCCATGGAAAGCAGTTGATGTTTCTGGAGATGCTGAGAAAAGAATGAGCTGCAAAGTTGGGGATTGGAATTAGAATGTTAGTATTTAAGATGAAAGGGAACTTAGAGAAAAAAAAAGTACAGGGGTTTTTAACCTTTTTTTTTTTGGTTCGATGAATGACTTGGGTAGTCTGATGAAACTTATTCATCCGTTCTCAGAATGTTTTTAAAGGGTTAAAATAAAATGCATAAAATTACAAATGAAACCAAGAGTTCATGGAAGCAAAGTTATAAATTTCTTCTTTCTTCTATCTTCTATCTAACAACTTCTATTGAAGTTCACATACCCTTTAAAAACTACCCAGACTTCAAGTTAGAACCTCTGATTTTTCCAACCCTCATTTTCTAGATATGGAGGTCTGAGGAAGACTCAAAGAAAATTAATAGATTATCCTGTCTTCTGGAAGCTTGTGACGAAGGGTGTTAGAGATCATTTATTTACCCCTAAATAAATAAATAAATGTGATTTTTGTAAAGTGCTTAGGACAGCACTGGCATATAATAATGTGCGTATATGAATGTTGAGTAATATTTTTAATTACACAAAAAGAACAATGACCAGAGGATAACTGGGAGGCTATGTGGAATCATGGATAACGCACTAGACCTGGAGTCAGAAAAATAAACATAAGACTTGACATTGCCTGGCCCTGCAAGTCTAAGCAAGGCACTGAAAGAATTTAAGTGATTTATCAAAGGTCATGCAGCTAGTTTGAGAAATAAGATTCAAACTCAGGTCTTCCTAACCTCTAGTCCAAAACTATGTTTACATCACAACCTCCTATCTGTGATCAATAACTAAGGGCACTCACTGGTTAGTGTTAGAGCTCTCAATCTTCATATACAGATTAAGACTCCTGCTTCATAAGGGAGTTTAACCTCAAATTCTCTCCTTCCATAGGAAACAAGTGCTTTTGTGCATGTCTCACTCCATTTTTCTGTAAAGACTGTCCAAATGTATAGACTTCTGGGTAGGTAACCTTATCCACTTTTTTTGCCTTTTACAAAATCAATAACAGAAAAGAAAAATAAAGCTGTCTCCAATGGGGCAATAAAGTTTGTAAGAATTTATGCAGTGATGAGGCAAGTCACACATTATCATGGAGGCCGAAGAGAGAGGAAGTTGTCTCATCACTTTTTGAGTACATCAGTTCTACAAGATTAAACAATCTGTATGAAACAAGACAAAGAAGGAATTCTTGACATCACAAATTGATGTGTTCCTGATCTTTGGTCACCTGCAAATGGACCATTCTTTGATTTTGACATAGTTTACTGTTCAACAATGATTGACTGGGCAGGTAACTTAGCAGGAACCTCCAACTAAAGCTGTAGAATCATAGATTTAGTAATCTATGATTTCCAGATCATTGAGTCTAAACCCCTCATTTTACCCTTAAGGAAAATGAGTCCTTTAGATATTGGGTGACTTTCCCAAAATCCCATGGGTAGCAAGTGAACCAGTCTCAAAGCCATATTCTCTGACTACAAATGCAGCACTCTTTCCGTTCTACCACACAGCTTCCTATCAGGAAATAGAGGTAACCTTAGGTTCTCGAGGTTATGTCCCAATGAAATGCAACTCTGGCAGATCTAATCAAGCTAAAAAATTTTTAATTTAGGCCTGGCCTTAGCCAAAAGCTAAGCCTAGTTAAATTCTGAGTGGCTAGTTCTGGAGTCTCAGATAGAAGGAGTAGAATTATAGCAACCTGAGAAAGGTCATATACTAATGTACAGAGGGGGGTTGTGATCTTTGGTAGAATAAGCTGCAAACATAGACGAAATCAAAGGTTCCTGAAATACTTAGAAGGAAACAAGAATCTAATTATGCTTAATGTCACAATTTGTGTTTTGTTTTAAACTTGTCTTTAATGATGGAATAAATGGAACTATTCTTTAGGTGGTCTTACATAGTGATTTGGGAGCTTCTGCAAGTCATTCAATCAATCAACAAACACTTATTAAGTGATTAATAAGTGCCAGGCTCTATGCTAAGGACTGGGGATACAAAGACACGTAAAAATAGCCCCTAACCACAAAGGGCTCACATTCAAAGGAGAAAGAAAACATATAAATAACTAGGTACACACAATGACCTTCAATGATACCAGAAAGTCATAGAAAGTGAAAAAGCATGAAGATCCTGTGATGATAAATGCTTCCCAAGTGGGTCCTTTTATGTGCTCTTGGTGCCAGCTGTGTGACTGTGAGCCAGGAACAAGGTTCATCTTTGGACAACTTGGAAATTTAACTTGGCCACCTTCATTGTGGGGTTTAATTTGCTTTCTCCAAAGGTCCCTATTAGTCTCTTTCATAATGCTATTATCTATTGTAGTTCCTAATCTATGGGTAAGAGACGCAGGTACTGGTCTATAACATTAAGGAAACATTCCTCACCATGAATTTAGATGTGTTAGTCTCCTCATTCTTCATTATCCTTCCTGCTAGCCACAAGAAAAATCTGTCTTTGAACTAGTAGGATTCATTAATTAATTTGTTTATTCAGCACTCATATTTAAGTGCAGACAAAGAATTGGAAGAGATGAAAGGAAATTAAGACATAGCCCTACCCTCGAGGATCTTGAAGGCAAGGGAATGGCGGACCTAATGTTTACAAAAGTCAATAACTATGTGATGACTGAGAGAGTGAAGAGTCTTGTCAATAGAGTGCTTGATTTGGAATCAAGAAGAACTGAATTCAAACTCTGATATTTACTGGTGGTGTGACTATAAGCAAATCACTTCACCTTCTCTCTGGGCCTCCCTCAACTCCCTTAGACATCTTCTAAGTTATAATTTGTGATCAGTGCTCATGGAAGAGATTGATACACAGATGAAATCATAGATCCTTGACCTGGTGATGACTAAGTAATGTATATCATTAAATCTTTTGAAGAATTGTTACAGTCGGATCTGGTCTGTTGGCTTTCTTCTGTGAGTGGTTTGTTCTTCAACATGTATTTCCTTTTTAACTGAATTAGAACAGCAAAAGTGGCTTTCAAATCTAAAGTACCTATGTAGGCAGAAACAAAGGGCAGACACAAATAATAAGATTATGGGTATAGGGAGGCAATATTTAAAATTGGTACCCATGAATTCCTGCTTCCCATCTTTAATGAGCAAGCTACAAAGTGACATCCCACAAATACCATTTGTGAGAGCTGTTGCTTTATTTTTTTTTAACAAACTGCTAGTAAATCCCACTTTTCTGATAATTTGATTTAATGCCCCCGATCCATCTACATACTTCAGTAGTCCATTTTTCACACCATACTGAGCCAGTTTCATACTAATAAAAGTTGTTATATGCTTTTTGCTTTGCATTCCTTATGGACTGGGCTTCCTATATATTATAATTCCCTCAGGCTAATTTTAGTTTAACTACCTGAGTTAAGATTGAACTTGTTCGATTTTTAAAACAAGAGGAAGTCACTTCAAACACCAGAAAACTTTTTAGGGGTAGCTACTATTTCTTTTGATGTACCACTTTTTGGTATATACTACACATAAGAAAGAACAGATCCTCTCCCCTTTCTCCCTTTGAAGTAAGCCAGTAGATGTATTCCTGGCAATGGAGTTTTCCCTGATAACACAGACCACTTACATTACTAATTTGGCATTACTGTCAGTTAATATTTATTGAGAACCCAATGCATCTGCATTGACCTCTCTACAATTCAGATGTTTTTAGAGCAAGTTCTGACTTCTTTGGTCCACCCAATATCTATGATAGTTCTGATATTCCTAGAACATGGAAGTTAGATGGCAGTAATGCCACCAGGAAATGACCCATGTTGCTAAGTAGATTTTCTGAAAACTTTCTGGTATAAAGGCTAGAGGGCTGAGCTGAGTTTGAGTCTCAACTCAGATACTTCCTAGTTGTTTGAGCCTAGTTAATCTCACATTTCTGATAATTTGATTTAATGACCCCTGATCCATCTACATACTTCAGTAGTCCATTTTTCACACCATACTGAGCCAGTTTCATATTAATAAAAGTTGTTATATGCTTTTTGCATTGCATTCCTTGTGGACTGGGATTCTGTAACAACAATGTTGCTAGCAGCTGCTGTAGAGGTGGAAGACCAACAACAAGAGCACACAGGAGGGCTGCTAACACAGATTCTTTGATCTGCTTTTCTAAGAAAAGCAACTTTAAGGGGTTAACAATCTCACTTTAATCAAACATACATATATCATTCACTTAGTTCAGGGGAAAAAGTCAGAACCCTGAAATTCAGGGAAAAACACAAACAGAAATTACAAGCAGAAATTATATAAACAGAGCAAATAACACACAGAAATAAATAGGCCTCTAGCTGTCTGACCAGGACATTACCTACACAGTTACCAGAGAGAGAGGCATGAACACTTAGGTTTTCAAAGGCGGGGGGGCTCCTATGGCTACCCAGAGTCTCATCTGAACAAATCACCAACACTCTTCTGATAAGTTGTATTGGCAACCAAAAATGGGCTCCTTAGCACTTAGTCAACAAGTGCCCTTGACTAGTTTGGCTTTTTCCCCTGAACTGAATGCTGTTTGTATCTTGGACTGGAGTAAGCTTGTCGGCCCCTTCACCTCGCTTCCCTTGCTTAAGCTGATGGAAAGAACCTGTGCTTTTCTGGTCAACCCCTTCACCTTGCTTAAGCAGATTGAAAGAACCTGTGCTTTCCCCGGCGTACCTTACACCCCTGCAGAAGCTGGATGGTTAAAAGCAGCTCCCGTTGGAGCCAGAGGCAGTTACAGCTACAGTTACAGCTACAGTTACAGCTGCAGTTACAGCTGCAGTTACAGCTACAGTTACAGCTACAGTTACAGCTACAGTTACAGTTACAGTTACAGTTACAGCCACAGCTGAAGCAGGAGCTGCCAGTAGCAGAGCTGACCTACGGGAGGAAGCTGAACAAAGACTTCAGGCCAGTGGGTAATCTTATTACCATAGAGGGGGAAGCATGATTTTGCTTTACGCAATCATGCTTCTCTGTAGCCTCCTGGTTACTCTTTCAAGGCGTACTTATTGGGCCTGGAAGCTTTTGATCAATATATCAAAATGGGGTTGCTGGTTCATGGGTTGGTTACTGTGGAGCCTAAATATATGTTCTGATTCTTTTGCCTTCTACTTTGAGAGTTTCTTATATCCGGCGGTTCCGAACGTTTCAGACATGTTTATGATCCTCTTTGAGATTATAAACTCTGCCCTCCTAATACATAAGTGTACCCCCTAAAAGCAAAATGCCAACCTCGGGCCTCATATACCCTGTTCAGAGCCCTGAGGGCTCAGCACCTGCTTAGTGAAAGGGGTGTGAGAAAGATCTTTAATCACTAGTACCACATCATATACATTGTTTATAATCAATGACTCTTGATTCAAACAAAGACAAGAGTCAAAGACACCGAATTGCCTCTCAGTGCTGAGAATCACTCCAAAACAAAAAACAAAAGGTCTCACTTTACTTGCCCAATTCAAACAAAGGCACAACTCATTAAAATCATTTGATTGTCTTAGCATTCCAAAAGAGAAAATAGTAAAAAAAAGTCCCACCCTGCTTAACATTACAGCTTCCTATATATTATTATTCAGCCAGGGTGGCTGATTTTAGTTTAACTACCTGAATTAAGATTGAACTTGTTCAATTTTTAAAACGGGAGCTTTAATTTATAAGGATTATAATAACACCTATCCTTCGCAGGATTGTTGGGGGGGTGGTGTTATATTAGGTTCTGTGTATTAAGCGCATTGTAAACCACAGAGCGCTATATAATTGTAAACTATTATTATTATTATCCTAGAATCTTCAGTTTTAAGACCTACTTTCTTAGGGAAGAATACTAGGTTAGGAATCTTTGAACATTACTTCTGCCTAACAAAAGCTATTGTGAAGTGGAATAACAACTGCCATAAAAGAAAAATAGCAGCCCTGGGCTTATTCAAAAGGATTACCAACACATAGTATCCATTAAGTTATTGTACTTACAATATATAAATGAAATGGATGGAGCCAGGAATGTGGCTGAGGGGCTGAAAGAGATGCTCAGAGAAAGGTGGAAGTATAAACATTACCCTAGTGACTCCAGGCCATTACCCCTAGGGCTCTTGTGCTGGTTTTCTGTGTCACTTTCTAAAATCATACACACTGTTGCCAGGATGAGGAGGGAACAGGAAAACTAAAACACAAATTTTACAAAGTATGGAATTAAATCTTTATCTATGAGACAAACTATTTATTAATGTCCATGGGAGGAGCAATACCTCCTGGGACCATGACCACAAAGCAATAAGCTGTGTCTTAGGTAGCATGCAAGGGAAGTTGTACAGCAACGGAAAATGACCACAATGCAATAAGCTATTTGTAAGGTATCATGCCCAGGGGGAGTAGTGTGGCATGGGAAGATGACCACAATGAAAAAAAAAATTTTATTAGTTAGTTAGAATGCATGGAAAGGCATATAGAGCATGGCAGGATAACCACAATGCAGTAAGGAGATTATGCAGAGCTCAGTTAGCTGCAGCATCAAAGAGCTGAACTTTAATCCTATTGTTCTGAGCACTTAGGCCATATTTATTCATGGAGCCTAAAGCAAACTACTCTAAGGCGACTCAGTCATTTAAATATTCTTAGTAATTAATACTTAACATTGAAACAAATTGATCCAGGGGCACTGGAATAGCCCCAGGTACTCTGTGAAGAAGATGAAGTTTGTCTTTGGTGGAACCTTCCTTCCCCAAGCACAAATACCACCCAGATGTCTGAGCTGGAAACTCTATGGTCCAGGGGTCCTCATGCTTGGTCAGGGGACCTCATGCCAATCCACACCTTACTTGGAACTGCCCTTCCTCAATTCCCTAGGGTCCTTCATTGCTTTATTGTTTTTAGGTTTCACTGAAATTTGCCTGTGCTGAAACTCATTGCCTCAGAGCCAGACCAATTCTAACTTCCAGGATAACAATTAGCTGACCTGATGAATTAATCAATATTAATATACTAATAAAAGTTAATAAATTAATAAATAATTCAAACGGATGATTAGTTTAACAAATAATAGTTCAATAAATGAATTCATGTTAATATAGAGAGCCAAGCAGCTAATATCCTGTCCCTTATATTCCAAGGTAGAGCATTTCAACTGAAGATACCCTCAAGTATTATAGTGCCATGGTTGGGAAGCAGGGCCTTGTAGGACTCAGGCACCATTAAATAATGTTTGCCTCTACAAATTTTTATCCACCCTTAAAATGTTTAATCAGTAGACTTTATTTCCTAAATCCCTCTAACCCCAGGCCATTGTATTTGTACCCTGAAATTCTGAGAACTTCTTCATAAAAACTATGGAACACCAGAGTAGAAGATCTATGGTGAATCCAATGTATAGTTTGTATTGAAAAATTACTGCTATCAGGGAAATGGAAAAAAAATAATATTTCTCATTTATAGTTTACAAATCACAACAATCCTATGAAGTGCGCAATCCAGATATCATTAATTCTCATTTAATATTGAAGGAACTTGAGGATCAGAGAGGTGAAGTTACTTTTTCATGGTCACATAGCTTTTAAATAGATAATCCAGTCTGAAAACATATACCTTCTGACACTGATTTCAATACTTTTTTCATTAAAACATCTCTCCTAAAAAAGTAAACATTACCTCTAGGTGGACTTGAACCAATGTTTTCGATAACATTCCAACTTCCTAATAGATGGTACTACAGATGTTTTACTCCTTCCTAAGTGAAGAAGACTATGAACAGGTCCCATGAAGACTATGGGCAATTCAATAAAGTCAACAAGCAATTTTTAGTTGCTGGGATAAGCTCTGGGGATACAATGAAAGGCAAAAAAATATAGGTGCTTACATCCTAGAGGGAGGCAACATGTAAACAACTAGGCAGGCCACTTCTGGGAGCCAAGATTGTAAAGTAAGCAGTAAATCATTGTAACTCTTCCACATTCACCTCCAAACAAACATAAAATAGCACCCCAAAACAAATAATGAAACAGGACCAGAAAAAAGATTGGGTGAAAAATTTTTTAGGCCAATAAATTTGAAAGATCAGCAAGGAAGGTCCATCTCACCCATGTAAAATGGGAATGCAGTCCAGAACAGGAATCATGCCAGCAAGCCAGCAGTAAGCCCAACCTCAGCAAACCAGTGGAAGGTCCTAAGCCACAGTGTGGTGGAGCAGGTAAACACCAACACCAGGAGCCCCCACTTGTGTTAGCATAGACAAGGGAACTGGCAGACTCCAGCTTTCAGAACCACCACATGCTTCAGTATGGCCCCAAGCAGACAGACATCCTCCAGAGGCCAGACCTCCACATGCTTCAGCATAGCTCCTAGCAAACAGGCATCCGCCAGAGGCCAGACTACCATGTGCATTAGTGTAGCCCCAAGGAAATGCAGAAACACCCACCAGCCTCAGAACATGCCAGACACCACCACTAGAACCCCAGTTCAGCACCAGGTAATCTGCCAAACCCTTACAGCCTCCAGCAGCATCAGCTACTCCCAACCATTTCCCTCAGTGCAGCACCAGATAAACAGCCACAGCCTGATGCCGATAGCACAAGAAGCCTGAGAGAGTGTCCCTTCCATAATGAAAGCAGAGCTCAAATTTAAAAGAAAGTAAAAAAAGCAAAAAAAGAAAAAGATGAGCAAAAAACAACAAAAAAGGTATCTGACGATAGAAAACTATCATGGTTACAGATAAGATCAAGACACAAACTCAGAAGACAACAATGTCGAAGAACCTCTGAGCAAAATCCCAAAGAAGTTGGTCTCAAGCCCAGAAAGAACTCATGAAAGATCTTCAAAAGGTGCTTAGAAATCATATGAGAGAAGTGGAAGAAAAACTGGGAAAAGAAATGAGTGATGCAAGAGAATTATGAAAAAAGAGTCAACAGCTTGGAAAATTGCTTAAAAATTAGAATTGGCCAAATCAAAAAGGAGATACAAAAATCCACTGAAGAAACCAGGTCTTTAAAGAGTGCAGTTGGCAAAATGGAAAAGAAAGTACAAAAGCTAACTGAGGAAAACAACACCTTAAAAGTTAGAATTGGACAAGTGGAAACTAATGACTTTATAAGACATCAAGAATCAATCAAGCAAATTCAAAAGAATGAAAAAATGGAAAAAAATGTAAAATATCTCAAGGGAAAATTAACTGACCTGGAAAATAGATCCGGGACAGACAATATCAGAATCATTGGAGTCGCTGAAGGCCATAATCAAAAGGAAGACCTGGACAGCAACTTTTAAGAAATTATCAAGGAAAATTGCTGCCCCAATGTCCTGGAATCAGATTGCAAAATAGGCATTAAAAGAATCCACCAATCACCTCAGGAAAGAGGTTCCAAAATAAAAGCTCCAAAGAACATTATAGCCAAATTTCATAACTATCAGGTCAAGGAAAAAATAATATAATTGGCCACAAGGAATTCAAATATCAGGGAGTCACAATGAGAATTACACAGGACTTGGCAGCTGCGACTGTAAAGGATCTGAGGTTCTGGGAGGCAAAGGAGCTAGGACTACAACCAAAAATCACTTACCTAGCAAAAATGAGTATAATATGTCAAGGGGACAAAAATGGGCATTCAATGAAATAGAAGGATTTCAAGCTTTCGTAAGGAAAAGAACAGAACCAAGCCATAAATTTGACCTCCAATATCAAGAACCAAGAGAAGCATATGAAGGTAAAAAGGGAAAGAAAATATAAGGAATTCAATACAGCTAAACTGTTTACATCTCTACACAGGAAGATAAGATACATAATTTTTGTGAATTTTATCATTTTTATTTAATATTTTAGTTTTGAACATTGATTTCCACAAGATTTTGAGTTACAAATTTTCTCCCCATTTCTACCCTTCCCTCCATTCCAAGATGGCATATGTTCTGATTGTCTCATTCCCCAGTGAGCCCTCCCTTCTGTCATCCCATTCCCTGCCATCCCCTTTCCCCTTACTTTCTTGTAGGGCAGGATAGATTTCTATACCCCATTCCCTATGTATCCTGTTTCCCAGCTGCGTGCAAAACAAATTTTTTTTGAGCATCTGCTTTTAAAGCTTTGCATTCCAAATTTTCTCCCCTCTTCCCTTCCCATCCACCCTCCCTAGGAAGGCAAGCAATTCAACAGAGGTCACACATGTATCATTATGTAAAACACTTCCACAATACTCATGTTGTGAAAGGCTAACTATATTTCCTTCCATCCTATCCTGCCCCCCTTTATTCAATTTTTTCCCTTGACCCTGTCCCTTTTCAAAATGTTTGCTTTCGAACTCAGATTCAAACTCAAACTCTAGATTCTGTTTTTGATGACAAAGAAGATCAAAACATGCAGCCAGAAGAAGTCAACAAAGTCAAAGAGCCTACATCAAAAGCCTCCAAGAAAAATATGGATTGGTCTCAGACCATGGAAGAACTCAAAAAGGATTTGAAAAAGCAAGTCAGAGAAGTAGAGGAAAAATTGGGAAGAGAAATGAGAGAGATGCAAGAAAACCATGAAAAACAAGTCAGTGACTTGCTAAAGGAGAGCCCCCAAAATACTAAAGAAAATAACACCTTAAAGAATAGACTAAGCCAAATGTCAAAAGAGTTCCAAAAAGCCAATGAGGAGAAGAATGCCTTGAAAGGTAGAATTAGCCAAATGGAAAAGGAGGTCCAAAAGATTACTGAAGAAAATACCACCTTAAAAATTAGATTGGAGCAAGTGGAAGCTAGTGACTTTATGAGAAATCATGATATTGTAAAACAGAGCCAAAGGAATGAAAAAATGGAATAGATTTGTAATTCTTAAAGATTGTATCATTAATAATACATCTAGAAGGAATACATATAGACAGAGGGTACAGATATAAGGTGAATTTGAGGGAATGACACAAAAAGTTAAGGGATGAGAAAGAAAAGTACACTGAGTGCAGAAGGAAGGGAAAGGTAAAATGGGATAAATTATTTTACATGAAGAGGAGAGAAACACCTATTATAGTGGAAAGGAAGATGGCAGGATGGGCAATGGGCATCACTTGAACCTTACTTTCTTCAGTATTGGCTCAAAGAAGGAATGATGTCCACAATCAGTTGAACATAGAAATCTATCCTACCTGACAGGGAAGCAGCAGGGGAGGAGATTAGTTTGGGGTGGGGGTGGGGGGCGCTGACAGGAGGGAGGGTAGATAAGGAGATGTGATAGACAGGAGCAAAACACTGGTCAGGAGTGAAGGGGTGAAAGGAGAGAGAGGACAAACAGGAGGAAAAATAGAATGGAGGGAAATATCCAGTTAGGAATCATAACTGTGAATATGAATGGTATGAATCCTATATTATTGTTTACAAGAAACACACTTGAAGCAGAGAGACACACACAGAGTAAAGGTAAGGTGCTGGGACAGTATCTATTACTCTTCAGTTGAAATAAAAAAAAAAACAGGTGTAGCAATCCTGATCTCACACAAAGTAAAAGCAAAAATAGACCTAATTAAAAGAGATAAGGAAGGAAACTGCATCTTGCTAAAAGGTACCATAGACAATGAAGCAAATATCAATACTAAACATATATGCAGCAAGTCATATAGCATCCAAATTCCTCAAGGAGAAGTTAAGTGAGTTACAGGACCAATCAGACTGGGAGGTGGGCAGAACAGGCCCTAGCACCCAGAATCAGTGAGCTGTGGCAGTTACCAGACTTCTCAACCCACAAACACCAAAGACAACAGAAAAGGTTAGTGGGAAAACCTTCAGGGATAGAGTGAAAGGAGTTCACAGTTTGGCCACCACCCTGGAGACAGCTGAGGTGGTGCAGCTCTGAGGAACTACAGCTGCAGTTGCTTCTGGCCCCAGGTCCACCTAATGGTAGGAATTAAGTGGCGGATCAGAGCAGGAGTGCAGAGGAAGCTTAAGATCTGAGTCGAGGTCTGGGTTGGTGGTTCTTGGGGGAGGAGTAGAGCTGGTGTGGCAGAGCTTGCTGTGTAGAAATAGCTCTGAAAACAACAGCACAGCCCCTCAAGGTTAGGACAATGTACTCTCTACGCTACAAGCAGCCATACCTTGACAAAAAGCTCAAGGGTCAAGTAGTTGGCTGGGAACATGAACAGGCAGGGAAAATGGACTCAGATTCAGACTCAGAATTTGGAATCTTTCTTTGGTGACAAAGAAGACCAAAACATACAGCTAGAAGCAGTCAACAAAGTCAAAGAGCCTACATCAAAAGCCTCCAAGAAAAACATGAACTGGTCTCAGGCCATGGAAGCGCTCAAAAAGGATTTGGAAAAGCAAGTTAGAGAAGTAGAGGAAAAATTGGGAAGAGAAATGAGAAGGATGTGAGAAAACCATGAAAAACAAGTCAATGACTTGCTAAAGGAGACCCAAAAAATACTGAAGAAAATAACACTTTAAAAAATAGACTAACTCAAATGGCAAAAGAGCTCCAAAAAGCCAATGAGGAGGAGAATGCTTTGAAAGGCAGAATTAGCCAAATGGAAAAGGAGGTCCAAAAGACCACTGAAGAAAATACTACCTTAAAAATTAGATTGGAGCAAGTGGAAGCTAGTGACTTGATGAGAAATCAAGATATTATAAAACAGAATCAAAGGAATGTAAAAATGAATGTCAACATGAAATACCTCATTGGAAAAACCACTGACCTGGAAAATAGGTCCAAGAGAGAAAATTTAAAAATTTTTGGACTACCTGAAAGCCATGATCAAAAAAGAGCCTTGATATCATCCTTCAAGAAATTATCAAGGAAAACTGCCCTGATATTCTAGAGTTAGAGAGTAAAATAGAAATTGAAAGAATCCAACGATCACTTCCTGAAAAAGATCCCAAAAAGGAAACTCCCAGAAATATTGTTGGCAAATTCCAGAGCTCCCAGATTAAGGAGAAAATGCTGCAAGCAGCCAGAAACAAACAATTTGAGTATTGTGGAAACACAATCAGGATAATACAAGATCTAGCATTTTCTACATTAAGGGATCGAAGGGCTTGGAATATGATATTTTGGAGGTCAAAGGAGCTAGGATTAAAACCAAGAATCACCTACCCATCAAAACTGGGTATCATGCTCCAAGGCAAAATATGGATTTTCAATAAAACAGAGGACTTTCAAGTTTTCTCGGTGAAAAGACCAGAGCTGAAGAGAAAATTTGACTTTCAAACACAAGAATCAAGAGAAGCATGAAAAGGTAAACAAGAAAGAGAAATCACAAGAGACTTACTAAAGTTGAACAGTTTTGTTTACATTCCTACATGGAAAGATGATGTGTATAATTCATGAGACCTCAGTATTACGGTAGCTGCAGGGAATATATATATACGTATGCATATACATACATACATACATATATATATGTGTGTGTGTATACATATATATACACATACATATGCATACATACATACATATATACATATATGTATATATATGTGTATATATATATATATATACACATATATATAGACAGAGGGTACAGGGTGAGTTGAATATGAAGGGATGATATGCTAAAAACATCAAATTAAGGGATGAGAGAGGAATATATTGAGAGAAGGAAAAAGGAAGAGATAGAATGGGGTAAATTATCTTGCATGAAAGTGGCAAGAATAAGCAGTTATGTAGGAAGGGAAGAGGGGGCAGGTGAGGGGGAATAAATGAATCTTGCTCTCATCAGAATTGACCTGAGGAGGGAATAACATAAACACTCAGTTGGGTAAGGCAGGAAAGAAGGAGGAAGGCGATAAAAAAAGGGGGGACAATGGAAGGGAGGGCAGAGAGGGAGAGGAGGTAAACTAAAGCAAATACTTTTGAAAACGGACAGGGTCATGGGAGAAATTGAATAAAGGGTGACAGGATAGGAGGGAGCAAAATATAGTTACTCTTTTACAACATGAGTATTGTGGAAGGTTTTTACATAATGATACAAATGTGGCCTGCGTTGAATAGCTTCCTTCTTAGGGAGGGTAGGTGGGGAGGGAAGAGGGGAGAGAATTTAGAACTCAAAGTTTTAAAAGCAGATGTTCAAAAAATAAGTTTTTGCATGCAACTAGGAAATAAGATATACAGGCAGTGGGACATAGAAATCTCTCCTGCCCTATAAGGAAGTAAGGGAAAAGGGGGTTGGGGGGAGTGGGGTGACAGAAAGGAGGGCTGACTAGGGAAGGGGGCAATCAGAATACATGCCATCTTGGAGTCGGGGGGGAGGGTAGAAATGGGGAGAAAATTTTTAATTCAAACTCTTGTGGAAATCAATGCTGAAAACTAAAAAAATATTAAATAAATAAATTTTAAAAAATGATAACCAGTATCTATCTAAAACCATCAGCATTATCTGTAATGGGGATAAGCTAGAAGCCTCCCAATAAGATCAGGGGTGAAGCAAGGATGCACCTTATCACAGCTATTATTCCATATAGTACCAGTACTGTTAGCTATAGAAATACAAGAAGAAAAATAAATCAAAGAAATTAGAGTAGGCAATGAGGAAACAAAACTATCAGTATTTGCAGATGATATGATGGTATAGATAAAGAACCTAGAGAATTAGCTAAATAATTACTTGAAATAATTAGCAGCTGTAGCAAAGTTGCAGGATATAAGATAAACCCATATCAATCATCAGCAATTCTTTAAATGACCAACAAAGCTCAGCAACAAGAGATAAAAAGAGAAATTCTATTTAAAATAACTATAAAGAATATGAAATACTTGAGAGTCTCCCTCTCAAGAGAAATCCAGGAACTATATGAACATAATTACAAAACACTTTTCACACAAATAAAATCACATTGAAAAAATTGGAAAAATATTAATTGCTTATGGGTAGGCTGAGCCAATATAATAAAAATGACAGTTCTGTCCAAACTAATTTACTTATTTATTGCCATACTAAACTACCAAAAATATTTGATAGAGCTAGAAAAAATAATAGCTTTTAAAATGCATCCTGAAAACAAAAGGTCAAGATTATCAAGGGAATTAATGGAAAAAAAATACAAAGTAAGGTGGCCGAGCAATACCTGATCCCAAACTATGTTAAAGCAGTAATCATCAAAACTATCAGGTATTGGCTAAGGAGTAGAGTAAGAGATCAGTGGAATAGATTATGTACACAAGACACAGTAGTCAATGACCCCAGTACCTTAGTATTTTGTAAACCCAAAGACCCTAGCTTTTGGGATAAGAACTCACTATTGGACAAAACTGCTGGGAAATTAGGAAATGATAGGACACAAATAAGGTATAGACCAACATCTCACACTGTGTACCAAGATAAGGTCAAAATGAGTATATTATTTAGACATAAAGAGTGACACCATAAGCAAATTAGAAGAGCAAGGAATAATCTACCTGTCAGATCTATGGAGAGGGGAAGACCAAACAAGAGATAGAGAGGATTACAAAATATAAAATAGATAATTTTTATTATATAAAATCAAAAAGCATTTGGACAAACAAAACCAATGGAATCAAGATTAGAAGGAAAGCAAATGTCTGGGATACAATCTTTACAGCAAGTTCCTTTTACAAAGATCTCATACTTCAAATATATAGAGAACTTAGTCAAGTTTATAAGAATTCAAGCCATTCCCCAATTGATAAATAGTCAAAAGATATGAAAAGGCAGTTCTCAGAAGAAGAAATTAAAGCTATCTATAGGCATATGAAGAAGTACTCTAAATCATTTTTATTAGAGAAATGCAAATTAAAACAACTCCAAAATACCACTTCACACCTATCAGATTGGCTAATATGACAAAAAAAGGAAAATGATAAAATGCTCGAGAGGATGTAGGAAAATTGGAACACTATTGCATTGTTAGTGGAGTTGTGAACTGATCCAACCATTCTGTAGAGCAATTTGGAACTATGCCCAAAGTGCTATCAAACTCTGCATACCCTTTCATCCAGCAATACCACTACTAGATCTGTATTCCAAAGAGATCAGGAAGTTTTTCTTTATATGTAATTGGGAAAAGAATGAAATACTATTAAAAAAAAAACTAGGTAGATATACAACATAGAGAGGTAGTCAGTCTGGTTGGTTGTTGTCCTTCATATTTGAAGAGGACCAAAATGACATGTGTCTTACTGTGGCTGATCAGACCAATCCAAGCTTGGAACACTCTACCACAGGTCGGGCACAAATAGTCTGTGTGAGCATTTGTGGTGGATACTCCAAACTTGTGCATCCTGCATTTCCTTTGAGCTGTTTCAATTCTGCTTTGCTCATAGAGCACAGTACGTTCTCTCATGTGGGCACACCATGGTGAGTGGTCCTGTGCCAGTGTCTCCCATCTCACACAATCAATTCCAAAGTTCTTAAGAGAGACACTTGAGAGGGTCCTTGTCTCGCTTCTTCTGACCACAACACGAATGCTTGCCCTGTGTGAGTTCTCCATAAAATAGTCTTATTGGCAAGTGTACATTTGAACAATGTGGCCAGCCCATTGGAGTTGCTCTCTCTGAAGCAGAGTTTGAATGCTTGGCAGTTTAGTTTGAGTAATGACCTCCGTGTCTGGTGCCTTATCCTGCCAGGTGATTTTCAGAATCTTCCTAAGACAATTCTAATGGAAACAATTCAATTTCCTGGCGTGGTGCTGGTATGCAGTCCAGGTTTCACAGGCATACAACAATGAGGTTGACATGACAGCTCTGTAGACCTTCAGTCTAATACCTCTTCTCTCCCATACTTTCCTTTGGAGCCTCCCAAACACTAAACTAGCTTGGGCAATATGTCCTTCAGCCTCATTATTAATGCATACATTCCTAGAAAGCACACTGCCAAGGTAAGTGAACTTATCCATAGCATTCAAAATTTCTCCGTTTGCTGAAATTGATGGTTCCACATATAGATAGTGTGATAGTGGCTGATGGAGCACCTGTGTTTTTTTTGGTGTTAACTGTTAGGCCAAAATAATCACAAGCAGAAGAGAACTGATCCATACTTGGTTGCATCTTAACTTCAGAGGCTGCATGGAGTGCACAATCATCTACAAACAGAAAACATGCTCCAACATGCCCTCCATTTTCATCTTGGCTTGCAGCCTTTTCAAGTTGAAGAATTTACCATCAGTGCAGCAGCTGACCTTAATGCCGTGTTCATCCTCATTGAAAGTATTTGGCGACATAGCTGAAAATCATGCTAAAAAGCATGGGAGCAAGCACACAGTCTTGTTTCACTCCACTGTTGAGTGGGAAAGCACCAGAGCATTGTCCATTACCTAGAACCCTGGCAAGCATGCCATCATGAAATTGATGTACAATGCTGATGAACTTCTCAGGAGTATAAGGTGCATTCAGGGAAGACTAGTACCCCTGGTGTGACGGCTGATGAGCCCTTTTCAAGGCTGCTTTCCACCTTTGGTGTCCACCTGTTCCACCCAATTCTCACCTGTGACTCCAAGAAGCTGTAGCAGATGCAGCTGCCACATCCCAGCAACCTGTTTTGGCAGATGGGCTAAACTGAAGAGTTAGGAGGAGATACTTTGAAAGAGTAAAACATTAGAATCTGGGGGGAGATGGCAAAGATTGAGCTGAATTTTGAAGGAAGTCAGAGAAACTAAGATGCCTTAGGTGACAGGGCAAATCATTCCAGGTATGAGGATATCTAAGACAAAGGCATGAAGGTTAGTGCTGGATTGTCCGTTTTGGAGAAAGTGCAGGTAAACCAGGGTTTTGGCAATGTAGAGCATAGAAGAGAATAGGCACAACCGGACTAGAAAGTTTAGAAGGCACTAGGTTGTGAAGAACATTAAATGTCAACAAGGGAGTTTATATTTGATCTTGCAGGTGATAGGGAGACAATAGAGCTCATTGAAGGGGATGTGGGGGGGAGTGACATTGTCAGATCTCCACTTTAAGAAAATTGCTTTGACATCGAGTGAAAGATAGATTAAACTGGGGAGAAAGGAGGCAGGGATAAGAAGTAGAGTAGTCTAGATGAGAGATTAGGGTTATGGTCAGGACATATAGGATATACTATCTGGAGGTAAAGGCAACAAAATTTAACAATGCATTGGTTCTGTGGGGTGAATGTCAATGAAAAGTTGAGACTGAAATAGATTTTTTGGCTGAGTGACTGGAAGAATTGTACTCTTTTTGTACATGTTGGGAAAAATGTCTTCTTTCCACACCATCAGTTTCTTACTGATTTATTCTTCTTCCCTCCCAGGGTGACACTATGGAAATTCAAGCTAAAGTTAAGAAAATATACTTATTCTTTGCATAATTTCCAGTATTAGCCTAAAAAAATGAGCAACTTAGCCCTCTAGACTTTCAACCCATGTTTGAAAAAGAAAAAAAATATTCAGACGATGTTTATTAACTCACATTTCATAGACTTGAAAAGGATTTTTGGACTTCCTTAACCATTTTCCTGCCTTAAGATACAACTGAGCTGAATAGACTAAGACCATGCTTAAGTACTATTCTCCCTCTCCCCTTCCCTGCTACTTTATCTGTGCAAAAAAAAAATCCTGATGCATATTTACTGTTTAGCTGTGTTGGTCTGGTTAGATGTCACTCCAGAAAATGTACGGGTGCCTCTTAAATCGATTGTGAGTGTAGTCAATTCAGTCTACCAAATTATTATTTCTAAAGCTTTATAAAACATAAATAACCGAAGACAAAGTCCATTCCCTAGATCTTATGATCTTAATTAGATGTAAAAATACACTGAGTGAATGCAGCAAGCAGCAATTACTAAAAGTCATTCTAGCTTCTCTTCTTCCCTCTATGTTGTCCCCACCTCCTCCATCTAATAGTAATGAAAGAATTGCTTACAACAAACTGTAACTACCCCATTCAACCCCTCTCCACCATTAGATTAACATACCAGAGACGTCTGAAATATGGCCATATCTAACTTATTCCAAATATTTTTTGAAAGTCCTAAAATATTACAATATAGAGACCTCTAAAAGTATACAAGCTAGTATAATCTCTTCCACTTAATAAGTGAATTTGGATATTAACTTGAGGAAATAAATTGAAACTTTCCTTCTTCATTCATCCTATTGTTGCTTTCTTTTTAGTTACTCATGAGATTAATTCGACCTTTATAAACAGATCATCTATTACTTTAGTGCCTTGATATCTCCTGACTTTTTTGTGATTGGGTCAGTGAAGGATCATTACATGTATAAATGTTGGCCACTTCAGGAATCAAGGGAAGGAATGTGATATAGTATAAAGGATACTGACCTATGCATCAGAAAAGCAGGACTGACTGCCATCTCTGCCTCTAACTTGCTATGTGATCTTAATCTAATAACGTAACCTCTCTGACCTTCAGTTTCCATATCTGTGAAATGAGATTAGACCAGATGGCCCCTAGGGCCCTTGCCAGCTCAATCTAAGAACATTAGAGCTGGAAAGAGGCACCCATACATTTTCTGGGATGAAATCTAACCAGACCAACACAGGTAAACTGTAAATATGCATTGGAATTTTTTTTTGCAGAAAAAGTAGCAGGGAGAGAGAGGGAGTGAGTAGTCCTTAAGCATGGTCTTAGTCTATTCAGCTCAGTTGTACCTTAAGACAGGAAAATGGTTAAGGGAGTCCAAAAATTCCTTTGAGGTCTATGAAATGTGAGTTAATAAACATCTTTTGGATATTTTTTTTCTTTTTCAAGCATGGGTTGGAAGTCTAGAGGGCTAAGTTGCTCATTTTGGGGAATAATACTGGAAATCAGGCAAAGAATAAGGGACATTCAGGTGTTCTCAATCTGGGATATTTAAAAATGTATTTTTTTAATTTAAATTTATTTATTTAACATATTTGGTTTTCAGCATTGATTTTCAAAACAGTTTGAATTACAAATTTTCTCCCCATTTCTACCCTCTCCCCACTCCAAGATGGCTTATATTCTGGTTGCCCTGTTCCCCAGTCAGCCCTCCCCTCTATCACTCCCCTCACCTCTCATCCCCTTTTCCCTTCCTTTCTTGTAGGGCAAGATAAATTCCTACGCCCCATTGCCTGTGTATCTTATTTTTTAGTTGCATGCAAAAACTTTTTTTTGTTGTTTTTGAACATCTGTTTTTAAAAATTTGAGTTCCAAATTCTCTTCCCTCTTCCCTTCCCACACACCCTCCCTAAGAAGTCAAGCAATTCAACCTAGGCCACATGTGTATCATTATGTATAACCCTTCCACAATACTCATGTTGTGAAAGACTAACTACATTTTGCTCCTTCCCATCCCATCCCACTCTATTGAATTTTCTCCCTTGACCCTGTCCCCTTTCCAAAGTGTTTGTTTTGATTACCTCCACCCCCATATGCCCTCCTCTCCATCATCCCCCCCTTTTTATTGTTTTCTATCTTCCTCCCTCTTCTTTCCTGTGGGGTAAGATACCCAACTGAGTATGTATGGTCTTCCCTCCTCAGGCCAAATCTGATGAGAGCAAGGCTCACTCATTCCCCCCTCACCTGCCCTCTCCCCTCCTCCCACAGAACTGCTTCCTCTTGCCACCTTTATGTGAGATAATCCACCACATTCTATCTCTCCCTATCTCCCTCTCTCAGTATGTTGCTCTCTCATCCCTTAATTTCATTTTATTTCTTTTAGATATCTTCCCTTCCTCTTCAACTTACCCTGTGTCTGCTCTCTCTCTTTTACATATATATATGTATGTATATATATATATATATATATACACACACACACATATATATATACATACATACACATACATACACATACACATAGATATATACATACATACACATTCACTTCTATATATACATAAAGATATATATATGCATATTCCCTTCAGCTACCCTAATACTGAGGTCTCATGAATCATACACATCATCTTTCCATGTAGGAATGTAAACAAAACAGTTCAACTTTAGTAAGTCCCTTGCAATCTCTGTTTCTTGATTACCTTTTCATGCTTCTCTTGATTCTTGTGTTTGAAAGTCAAATTTTCTATTCAGTTCTGGTCTTTTCACTGAGAAAGCTTGAAAGTCCTCTATTTTATTGAAAGTCCATATTTTGCCTTGGAACATGATACTCAGTTTTGCTGGGTAGGTGATTCTAGGTTTTAATCCTAGCTCCATTGACCTCTGGAATATCGCATTCCAAGCCCTTTGATCTCTTAATGTAGAAGCTGCCAGATCTTGGGTTATTCTGATTAGGTTTCCACAATACTCAAATTGTTTCTTTCTGGCTGCTTGCAGTATTTTCTCCTTGATCTGGGAGCTCTGGAATTTGGCAACAATATTCCTAGGAGATTTCTTTTTGGGATCTATTTGAGGAGGCGATTGGTGGATTCTTTCAATTTCTATTTTGCCCTGTGGCTCTAGAATATCAGGGCAGTTCTCCTTGATAATTTCTTGAAAGATGGTATCTAGGCTCTTTTTTTGATCATGGCTTTCAGGTAGTCCAATAATTTTTAAATTATCTCTCCTGGATCTATTTTCCAGGTCAGTGGTTTTTCCAAGGAGATATTTCACATTGTCTTTCATTTTTTCATTCCTTTGGTTCTGTTTTAAAATATCTCGATTTCTCATCAAGTCACTAGCTTCCACTTGCTCCAATCTAATTTTTAAGGTAGTATTTTCTTCAGTGATCTTTTGGACCTCCTTTTCCATTTGGCTAATTCTGCCTTTCAAGGCATTCTTCTCCTCATTGGCTTTTTGGAGCTCTTTTGCCATTTGAGTTAATCTATTTTTTAAGGTGTTGTTTTCTTCAGTGTATTTTTCAGTATTTTTTTGGGTCTCCTTTAGCAAGTCATTGACTTGTTTTTCATGGTTTTCTCACATCCTTCTCATTTCTCTTCCCAATTTTTCCTCTACTTCTCTAATTTGCTTTTCCAAATCCTTTTTCAGCTCTTCCATGGCCTGGGACCAGTTCATGTTATTCTTGGAGGCTTTCATTGTAGGCTCTATGACTTTGTTGTCTTCTTTAGGCTGTATGTTTTGGTCTTCTTTGTCACCAAAGAAAGAATCCAAAATCTGAGACTGAATCTGGGTGTGCTTTCGCTGCCTGGCCATATTCCCAACCAACTAACTTGACCCTTGTGTTTTTCAGTGGGGTATGACTGCTTGTAGACTAACGAGTTATATGTTCCACGTTTGGGGGGGAGGTGCCAGCTCTGTCATACCAGCACTCCTCCTTCCCCAAGAACCCCCAGCCCGGGCTGGGCTTAGATCTTCAATAGGCTGTGCACTCCTGCTCTGATCCGCCACTTAATTCCTCCCACCAGGTGGGCCTGGGGCCAGAAGCAGCAGCAACTGTAGCTGCCCCCAGGGCTGGAAGCAGAACCGCGAACTCCTTCCACTCCCACAGCTTTTCCCACTAACCTTCTCTGCAGTCTTTGGTGTTTGTGGGTTGAGGGGGTTTGGTAACTGCTGCAGCTCACATATTCAGGGCGCTAGGGGCCCCATCCGCCTGACTCCAAGTTTGGTTGTTCCACGCCGCTCAGGCTGGGCTCTGCTCCATTCCGTTCCCAGCTCCCAGCTCCGTGTGGAATAGACCTCACCCAGAGACCATGCAGGCTGTCCTGGGCTGGAGCCCTGCTTCCCTCTGATGTTCTGTGGGTTCTGCCCTTAAAAATGTATTTTGATAACTGTACTTCAATATAATTGATTTCCTTTGTAATTATTTCTATTTTGTTTTAAACATTTAAAACCATTATTGTGAGAAGGGGTCTATAGCGATAGATTTGACTGACAAAAATGGTTCCTAAAACATGTTAAGGGCCAAATATCTCACCTAACTGCGATATCATACATGTATGGATACTGACACCCCCAACTGATAGGTGATCTTTGGTAAGTCACATAGGTTTTTAGCGGCAAAGCCATGAAAAGAACTTAGGTCTGTTGATTTACAATGATGTCCTTTACACTGACTACCCCATGTACTTTAGGCAAAAGAATCTTAGTGGTTCAGCCAAACTCATCAGCCATTGGGGGAACAAATAGTATATGACCTTCTGATGGTGGGAGAAAATGTACCAATATTGGACTGAGACACTGTAATTAGCCAAATGTAGGAAGCAGACAACTTTATGCTTTTGAAGATAAATAATGAGTTATTAGTAGTATTAAACCAAATATATGTATGCATAATATATATTTATATACTATATATGTATGTAGCAGTAGATATATACATATATTTGTGTATAGATAGATATTATTAATCAATTTCTGGTCTTATCAGTAATTATAGGAATACCAAAGTAGAACACATAGGACCCATAACTTTATTCATTCTTATAGAAGATGATGACTATTGTACATTTTCCTTTATAAAAAGTCACTTCTACTCTTATGAATTGTAGAGTATTCTGTGCAAAAAGTCCAGAAAATGAGGCTTTTGTCACTGGTCCAGTGAATGTTTGAAAGAACTTCAGAGATGAGATATGTCTTTACTCTGTTTCCCTCTTTGTTTTCCAAATATCCATTAGGTCAATGTGGAAAGCATTTAATCTTCTGAAGACTGCAATAATTTAGCCTTCCCCATACAGAAACAGCTACAGGTTAATTTGACCTACACAAAAGCGAAGTAAGTTACTTACAGAACTGACCATGGAAGTCCACCTTTTTCTCAAGTATCCAGATAATTGGAATAAGACAGTTTGCATGGAGGGTCAAAGAAGAGTTAAGAGGGAGACTGGATGCATTAATTATTTGGAATTTTTTTTTATTTTTTCTACCTTATTTTGCCCATGTAGACACATGCCTTCTCTTTTCCAAAAGTTCAAAATCAAGGACCCAGGAAATAGCTTGTCATGTGCCTTAGATTTCAGTAAATCTGAGGTCATTTATTGAATACTGACACTACATGATTCTTTAATGCTGTAGAGGTCACAGAAATGCACGGGAAAGGCAAAGACAGAGTGACTATCTCTGTGAGTGATGACATAGTCAGGGACCCTGGAAGGAAGATAAAGCATTATTAATAGAACAGAACTGGATGAGGATTGTCATCTGATGCTCCCATAGCAATATGATCATGTTGGAAAGTGATTTGATGTGCCCTCATGTTTCTCTGTGGCACATTAATATTTGTTATTGCTGAATAACAATCTATATCAATAGGTTTTCCAGTGAACCCCAACAGCCAACTACTTTTCAAATACTTAAAAATACATATGCTATTAAATGGGAATTATATTGAGAGTAATCAACAATGATTACTAATATATTTTACCAGTGCTGGTGGGGGAAGGGGAAAGAAAAGAATTTGTCCTGGAAATCCCATACACAGTATAGTTAAATCATTTGTATGGTAGAAGACTATCTGCTTAGCAGTGCATCAGAGATCTATCTCCTATAACAACTGTCTCCTTGTCTTTCCTTGCTTTTTAGCCCTTGCACTCAGATTTTATAAAATAACTATTGTAAGACTAAAACAAAAAGTGATTTTTTGGAGTTAGATCTGGCTTTAGAAAACTTCATGAAGTCAGTGAAATGTGTCCCTGGCAAACCTAGTCACCCTCAGGTTTACACTTTTTGACCCTCCCTAGAGCACCACCTAGCTTTCAAAAACCTCTTAGGAAAAGATCAGACAAGCTCATTATCACTAAGATGGAAATGAATGATGCACCTTAACATTTTCCCTCTCCCTTGGGGATGTACATTTTTAAGAAGGAACCTAATAATACATTACTAATTGTGAAATTTCCGGAAGCTACACCCACATCTGACAATGGTATTTAGTCAGCATTTTGTAGTTTGAATTGAATTAAATCCAATGAGCATTTATTAATCACTCTTGTACCAGGCATTGGTGATAAAAAAGCAGAAATAAAATTAGTTTCTTTCTTCAACTTGTTGCATTCTACATAGGAAACTTACATGTACACAAATAAGTACATACCAAATATATACAAAGTAATTTGGGGTATGAAAGCAGGTGGCAGTTGAACTGAACCTTGAATAGGGGTAGGGATTCCAAGAGGTAGAGGTGAGGAGGGAGAATATTCCAGGCATAAGGGAGAGACTGCAAAGTTAGAAAATGGAATGTCATGTATGGAAAATAAGCAAGAAGCCCACTTTGGCTAGAATGAATAGTGTGGAAAGAGAGGTTGGAGCCATATTATTAAAGGTTTAAAATGCTAAAAAAAAATAGTCTTCTTTTTAAGGCTAGAGACAGCCACTGAACCTTCTTTAGCAGGGGGGATTTGTGCCTTCAGGAGATTGTTTTTCGCAGCTGTGTGAAGGATGGGTTGGAAAATGGAGAGATTGGAGATATGGAAACCAATTAGTTGACTATTGCAGTAATCCATATAAGAAAGTGATAAGAGACTGAATTGGTGAGGGGGTTGTGGCCATATGAGTAGAAACAACAGGCCTGATTTGAGATATGTTATAGAAGAAGAAATGATAAGAACCTTCAACTGATCTACATGGAGTGTCAGGGAAAGGGGAAAGTGCTGGATGTCTAAATGGATGACAATGCCCAAAAAGGGAAGTTATAAGACAAAGGAGGTTGTAGGGGAAAGACAACACATTTATGTTCAGTTTGATATGCTTATAGGGAATCCACAGAGTGAAATCCACCAAGTAGAGATGGAGGACTGAAACTCTGGAAAGAAATGAAGGTTGGATCTATAGATGTGGAGGTGGCAAAATAGATATAGTATTGGAAATAGAGTTTAAATACTGCTTGTGGCAATTACTAGTTGAGTGACCTCGGATAAATCACTTAACCTCTTGGAGTGCCAGTCCTCATCCATAAAATGGGGACAATAATAGTGCCTACTTCCTACAGTTGTTAGGAGAATCAAATAAGATATTTGTACAGGGCTTTGGAAACTCTAAAGCCCTGTGAGAAATAATCCATTTGGACCCCTACTCCATTCCAATCACCATGAGTCAGTTCAGTGGGATGCCATAAGAGGTAATGATTATTAATACTTAGTAGTGATATGCTCATCACTAATATGTATTTAGTCAGTCATCTGAAAATAGTACAAGAATAAACATGTACTTATATATATACACACATAAATCATATGGGGATTATTAAATAAGATAGATTCTTAAAGTAGACCTCAAACTTTAATCCAATGCTCACCACTTGTTTACCAGTTATGAAGCTCACTTGTGCAACCACAAGAATGCTAAGAAAGATATCTCCATCCTGTTTTGCTCAAATTCCATGCCCAAGCATAGCATGGGTAGGAAACTTTGATGTAATATGGAAAATCCCTCAATTTGTTTTTGTACCTCTGGACCACCATCTCCTGTCCAACATGAGCAGGTGAACATCTTATGACCACTTAGTCACCAGAGATGACTATTGCCTTGCCTACCTTATGACCATAGAGTCAGAGGAAATGACCCTTGCCCATTTTATGACCACCCATGCTGATTCATCATTTCTGGCTCTCCCAAAGAGTCAAGATCAAGGTCTACCAACCAATAAGATTTTGTAATTTACCATGCTTCTTTTGCAAGTTTGAGTATCAAACCCTAAAAAAGTAAGGCCTTGAGGAAAGAAGGCATCTCAGATTATGAGGAAGATCTAAGGTCTGGTTCATTGGAGGAGACCATGGGCCCTTTAATAAAGTGCTATTGGCTTGGAGCTCTGCCACAGGGGTTTTTCTTGCAGATTGGACAATTTTTTATCCCACAGACCTAAGAAATCTATGGTGATGGCAGTCTTACTACTACTATTACTACTGCTACTACTACTGCTGCTGCTGCTGCTGCTGCTGCTGCTGCTGCTACTACTAATACTACTACTACTACTACTACTACTACCATTATGATTTAGATTTAGGAGTGATCCACATAAAGTTGAAAATTGAACCCACAGGAACTTAAAACATTTTCAAAGCTTCGTATTGCCAACACAGGATATGAAGCATCAAGCATTATGAGGAATCAGTCTCAAAATTAAACTCAGTATGTTATTCCTGCCCATGAAACAGGACAGGAATTAAAAAGAGTAGTCCTGGAGCCTAAGAGAATGTCCAGGAGGGTTGTCAAAGAAGTCTAAAAAGCATTTGGGACTGGAATCAAATAGTTAATGCAACAGAGCTCTCTGAAGTCAACTCATCATATTCAGCAGAGCTTTATAACAACAGGTGCTTTGCCAATTGCCAGAGATAACAGTTGAAATAAACCTCTTTAAAAGACAAAACCAAAGAAAGAAAATAATGGAATGAGCACCAGGCTGGGAGATAGGAGTCCTATATTATAGATGTACATCTTAAAGTATACTTAGAATCCATCTAATCCAACTAAACTGGTTTTTTTTTTAATTTTTTTATTTCAAACTTAAACTTAAATACAAAATGAGAAAAGAAAAAAAAACTGCCATGTACACAGCAGACCACAGGAGAGGAGTCGATATAAAATAATAAATTTCCATTTCAAGGAAACCTATATAATAAATAGTACATATTGTTTTCAAAGCTGCCCAGCTTTTCTTTGCTTCCTTGTTGGTTTTCTTTTGTTCTCTGCTGTGCACTTTTTTACTTTATTTTACTCTGTCCTCCCCCCCACCCTAAAGAAGGCTAAGATTAAGCATGGATATATACATACATGTGTGTGTATGTGTGTGTGTGTGTGTATATATATATTTATATGTGTATGTGTGTGCATATGTAAACACACAATGCACACACATATATCTATAAAACATAGGCATATATGCATGTATATACTCATACATATAAATGTTAGACCATACTATGCTTATTTCCCCCATCATCGGTTTCTCTGAAGGTGCATAGCATCATCCTTCATAGGTTCAAGCCTTTCCATGTTTTCCTAAATCAGCCAGCTCATCATTTCCTATATCACAGCAATATTCCAATCCAATCACATCCTATCTGAGAGATTTTCTATGAAAGTTTCCCCCCAATTTTCTGCATTCCTTCTATTCTTGGCTACATAGGTTTTATTTATACAGAACATTTTAAATTTAAAATAATAGAAATAATTCTTTTTACACTACAACACCACTCTCCCTTAAAATATATTTTAAGGTCTGATACTGCTGAAACTACTTCCTTTGCATCTTTTTTCCTGGTTACTTTGAAGATCCTGACATTTTGTCCTTCCAAAGGAACTTTTTAAAATTTTTTTTCTGACTCAGTAAAATAATTTTTTATAATTTAATTGGGATGACATTGAATAAATATTATAATTGGGCAAAATTTTCATTTTTTAAATTAATTTCCTTTACCTACCCATAAACAATAAATATTACTTCAATTATTTAGATCTGAGTTTATTTCTGTTAAAAGTGTTTTATGTTGGGGTGGAGCCAAGATGGCAGCTGGAAAGCAGGGACTTGTGTGAGCTCCATCCTAGGCCCTTCCAAAAACCTATAAAAATGGCTCTGAACAAATTCTAGAGCTGCAGAACCCATGAAATAACACAGGGAGGCAGGGCTCCAGCCCAGGAAAGCCTGGATAGTCCCAGGGAAGGGTATATAGCATGGAGCTGGAAGCAGAACAGAGCTCGGTGGCTGTGCCAGGACCAACCAGACCAGGAACCAGGTGGAAGAAGCCTTAGGGCCCTGAATCAGTGAGCTGTGGCAGTTACCAGACTTCTCAGCCCACAAACACCAAAGACAACAGAGAAGGTTCTTGGGAAAAGCTGCTGGGGACAGAGTGAAAGGAGTTTGTGGTTTGGTCACTACCCTGGGGCAGCAGAGGTGGCAGCAGCTCTGAGGACAGAGCTACAGCTGCAGTTGCTTCCAGGCCCAGGCGCACCTGGTGGGAGGAATTAAGTGGCGGATCAGAGCAGGAGTGCAGAGGCAGCTTAAGATCTGAGTCACAATCTGGGTTGGTGGTTCTTGGGGGAGGAGCAGCACTGGTATGGCAGAGCTTCCTGTGTAGAAATAGCTCTTAAAAAAAAACAGTGCAGCCCCTCAAACTTGGGACAAAGTACTGTCTACTCTTCAAGCTGTCATACCTTGATAAAAAGTTCAAGGATCAAGCAGTTAGCTGGGAACATGGCCAGGCGGTGAAAACAGACTCAGATTCAGACTCAGAATTTGGAATCTTTCTTTGGTGACAAAGAAGATCAAAACATACAGCCAGAAGAAGTCAACAAAGTCAAAGAGCCTACATCAAAAACCTCCAAGAAAAACCTGAACTGGTCCCAGGCCATAGAAGAGCTCAAAAAGGATTTGGAAAAGCAAGTTAGAGAAGTAGAGGAAAAATTGGGAAAAGAAATGAGAATTATGCAAGAAAACCATGAAAAACAAGTCAATGACTTGCTAAAGGAGAACCAAAAAAATACTGAAAAAAATACTGAAGAAAACACCTTAAAAAATAGACTAACTCAAATGGCAAAAGAGCTCCAAAAAGCCAATGAGGAGAAGAATGCCTTGAAAGGCAGAATTAGCCAAATGGAAAAGGAGGTCCAAAAGACCACTGAAGAAAATACTACCTTAAAAATTAGATTGGAGCAAGTGGAAGTTATTGATTGATGAGAAATCAAGATATTATAAAACAGAAGCAAAGGAATGAAAAATTGGAAGACACTGTGAAATATCTTATTGGAAAAACCACTGACCTGGAAAATAGATCCAGGAGAGATCAAAAAATAGCCTAGATATCATCTTTCAAGATATTATCAAAGAGAACTGCCCTGATATTCTAGAGCCACAGGGCAAAATAGAAATTGAAAGAATCCATCAATCGCCTCCTCAAATAGATCCCCAAAAGAAATCTCCTAGGAATATTGTTGCCAAATTCCAGAGCTCCCAGATCAAGGAGAAAACACTTCAAGCAGCCAGAAAGAAACAATTTGAATATTATGGAAACACAATCAGGATAACCCAAGATCTACCAGCTTCTACATTAAGGGATTGAAGGGCTTGGAATATGATATTTTGGAAGTCAAAGGAGCTAGGATTAAAACCAAGAATCACCTACCCAGCAAAACTGAGTATCATGCTCCAAGGTAAAATATGGATTTTCAATAAAATAGAGGACTTTCAAGCTTTTTCAGTGAAAAGACCAGAGCTGAATAGAAAATCTGACTTTCAAACACAAGAATCAAGAGAAGCATGAAAAGGTAAACAAAAAAGTGTGTGTGTATGTGTATATATGTGTGTGTGTGTGTGTGTGTGTGTAGGTATGTATATATGTATGTGTGTATATATATATATATGTATACATATATATACCTATCTATATCTATCTATCTATCTATCTATCTATCTATCTATCTATATATCTATATATCCATATATATATACATATATATATATATACAGACAGAGGGCATAGGGTGAGTTGAATATGAAGGGATGATATCTAAAAAAATCAAATTAAGGGATGAGAGAAGAATATATAGAGAGGGAGAAAGGGAGAGATAGAATGGGATAAATTATCTCACATAAAAGTGGCAAGAAAAAACAGTTCTGTAGGAAGGGAAGAGGTGGCAGGTGAGGAGGAATGAGTGAATCTTGCTCTCATCAGATTTGACCTGAGGAGGGAATAACATACACACTCAATTGGGTATCTTACCCCACAGGAAAGAAGGAGGAAGAAGATAAAAAAGCGGGGATGATAGAAGGGAGGGCAGATGGGGGGGGAGGTAATCAAAAACAAACACTTCCAAGAAGTGTCAGGGTCAAGGGAGAAAATTGGATAAAGGGGTATAGGTTAGGAAGGAGCAAAATATAATTAGTCTTCACAACATGACTACTGTGGAAGGGTTTTACATAATGATACTCATGTGGCCTATATTGAATTGCTTGACTTCTTAGGGAAGGTGGGTGGGGAGGGAGCGGGGGAGAGAATTTGGAACTCAAAGTTTTAAAGATAGATGTTCAAAAACAACAAAAAAAACGGTTTTACATGTAATTAGGAAATAAGATACACAGGCAATGGGGCATAGGAACTTATCTCGCCCTATAAGAAAGGAAGGGAAAAGGGGATGGGAGGAGAGTGGAGTGACAGAAGGGAGGGCTGACTGGGGAATGGGGCAACCAGAATATACACCATCTTGGAGTGGGCAGGAGGGTAGAAATGGGGAGAAAATTTGTAATTCAAACTCTTGTGAAAATCAATGCTGAAAACTAAATATATTAAATAAATTAAATACAAAAAAAGAAGTGGTATTGCTGGATCAAAGGGTATGAACATTTTTATAGCTCTTTGGGCATAGTTCCAAATTGCTCTCCAGAATGGCTGGATCCCTTCACAGCTCCACCAACAATGTAACAGTGTTCCAATTTTCCCACATCCTCTCCAGTATTTATCATTTTCCTGTTTTGTCATTTTCGCCAATCAGACAGGAGAGATATGGTACCTAAGAGTTGTTTTGATTTGCGTTTTTCTAATCAATAGTGATTTAGATCATTTTTTCATATGCCTATATATATCTTTAATTTCTTCCTCTGAAAACTACCTGTTCATATCCATTGACCATTTCTCAATTGGGAAATGACTTGTATTCCTATAAATTTGGCTCAGTTCCCTGTATATTTTAGAGATGAGGCCTTTATCAGAGACACTAGTTGTAAAGATTTTATCCCAATTTTCTGCTTCCCTCATAATCTTTGTTGCATTGGCTTTTTTATACAAAATGTTTCAATTTAATATAATCAAAATTACCCATTTTGCATTTTTAATACTTCCTATCTCTTGTTGTGTCATAAATTCTTTCCTTTCCCATAAATATGATATGTAAACTATTCCTTGCTCTCCCTAATTGCTTATAGTACCAGCCTTTATTCCTAAGTCATGAACCCATTTTTTTTTTAAATTTCTTTATTTATTTTTAGTTTACCACACACGGTTCTACATAGTTTTGAGTTCCAGTTTTTCTCCCCTCCCTCCCCCCTCCCTCCCCAAGACGGCATGAAGTCCCATATAACTGTCATGTATAACTTCGCATTGAATTAATTTATGCTCTAGTCAGGTCGTGGAGAAGAATTTTGACCAATGGAATGAATCATGAGAAAGAAGAAACAGAACCAAAAAAAAAAAACCCAAAAACAAAAACAAAAGAGAAGCAGAAAAGGCGAGCATGTATTGTGCCTCATTCTGTATTCAAACTTCGCAGTTCTTTCTCTGAATGAAGATAGCATTCTCCATCGTGAGTCCCCTGGAGTTGTCCTTGCCCTTTAGGTTGCTGAGAAAAGCGCAGTATGTCAGGGTTGGTCCTCACGGAATCCACATATCTGTGGCTGTGCACAACGTTCTCCTGGCTCTGCTCCGCTCACTCAGCATTATGTCGTGTAGGTTTTTCCAGGTTGTTATGTAGTCTGCATCATCCCCATTTCTTATGGCACAATAGTATTCCATCACCTTCATATACCACAGCTTGTTCAGCCATTCCCCAATTGATGGGCATCCCTTTGCTTTCCAATTCTTGGCTACCACAAAGAGAGCTGCTATAAATATTCTTGTACATATGGGTCCTTTTCCCGCTTGCGTGATTTCTTTGGGATACAACCCTAGAAGTGGTATTACTGGGTCAAAGGGTATGAACATTTCTATAGCCCTTTGGGCATAGTTCCACACCGCCCTCCAAAATGGCTGATCAGCTCACAACTCCACCAGCAATGCAACAATGTTCCAATTTCCCCACATCCTTTCCAGCATTTATCATTCTCCTGATTTGTTATTTTAGCCAATCTGACAGGAGAGATGTGCTATCTAAGAGTTGTTTTGATTTGCATTTCTCTAATCAGCAGCGATCCAGAGCATTTTTCCATATGCCTGTAGATAGCTTTAATTTCTTCCTCTGAAAACTGCCTGTTTATATCCTTTGACCATTTCTCAATTGGGGAATGGCTTGTATTCCTATATATTTGGCTTAGCTCCCTGTATATTTTAGAGATGAGGCCTTTATCAGAGATACTAGTTGCAAAGATTTTCTCCCAATTTTCTGCTTCCCTCCTAATTCTTGTTGCATTGGCTTTTTTTGTACAAAAACATTTCAATTTGACATAATCAAAATTATCCATTTTGCATTTTGTAATGCTCTCTATCTCTTGTTGGGTCATGAATTCTTTACTTTTCCACAAATCTGATAAGTAAACTATTCCTTGCTTTCCCAAATTACTTAGAGTATCAACTTTTACTCCTAAATCATGAACCCATTTTGACTTTATTTTGGTATATGGTGTAAGATATTGGTCTATGCCCAGTTTTTGCCCTACCATTTTCCAATTTTCCCAACAGTTTTTGTGAAATAGTGAATTATTAGCCCAGAAACTGGCTTCTTTGGGTTTATCAAAGAGTAGATTGCTAAACTTGTTGATTTCACCTGCTTGTGTACCTATCCTATTCCACTGATCCACACCCCTGTTTCTTAACCAGTACCAGGCAGTTTTGATGACTGCTGCTGTGTAGTACAGTTTAATATCTGGTGTGGCTAAACCACCATCTCTAGCATCTCTTTTCATTAACATCCTAGATACTCTAGACCTCTTGTTTTTCCAAATGAATTTTGTTATTATTTTGTCCAGCTCAGTAAAAAAATTTTTTGGTAGTTGGATTGGTATGGCACTGAATAGATAGATTAATTTAGGTAGAATTGTCATTTTTATTATATTAGCTCGGCCTAACCATGAGCAACTGATATTTCTCCATTTATTTAGATCTGATTTTATTCGCGTGAAAAGTGTTTCATAGTTATGTTCCTAAGTCATGAACCCATTTTGACTTTATTTTGGCATATGGTGTAAGATATTGGTCTATGCCGAGTTTCTGCCCTACCATTTTCCAATTTTCCCAGCAGTTTTTGTGAAATAGTGAATTCTTACCCCGTAAGCTGGTTTATCAAAGAGTAGATTGCTATAGTGATTGACTACTGTGTCTTGTGTACCTATCCTATTCCAATGATCCACCACTCTGTTTCTTAGCCAGTACCAAATAGTTTTGATGACTGCTGCTTTATAGTACAGTTTAATATCTGGTATGGCTAGGCCACCTTCCTTAGCATCTCTTTTCATTAATTTCCCTAGATACTCCAGACCTCTTGTTCTTCCAGAAGAATTTTTTTATTATTTTATTCAGCTCTGTAAAATAATTTTTGGTAGTTCTATTGGTATGGTGCTGAATAAATAAATTAATTTAGGTAAAATTGTCATTTTTATTATATTAGCTCAGCCTAACCATGAGCAACTGATATTTTTACATTTATTTAGATCTATTTTTGTTTGTGTGAAAAGTGTTTCATAATCATATTCATATAGGCCCTGGGTTTGTGTTGGCAGGTAGACTGCCAAATATTTTATACTGTCTACAGTAACTTTAAATGGAATTTCTCTTTCTATCTCTTGCTGTTGGTTTTTGTTAGTAATGTATAGGAATGCTGAGGATTTACGTGGGTTTATTTTATATCCTGCAACTTTGCTAAAGTTGTTTATTATTTCAAGTAGTTTTTTACTTGATTCTCTAGGATTCTTTAAGTAAAACTCATCTGCAAAAAGTGATAATTTAGTTTCTTCTTTTCCTATTCTAATTCCTTCCATTTCTTTTTCCTCTCTTATTGCTATAGCTAACATTTCTAGTACCAAATTGAATAATAGGGGTGATAAGGGACATCCTTGTTTCACCCCTGATCTTATTGGAAATGCATCTAGCTTATCCCCATTACCAATAATGCTTGTTGATAGTTTTAGGTAAGTGTTATTTATAATTTTAAGGAAGGCCCCATTTATTCCTATGCTTTCTAGTGTTTTTAATAGGAATGGGTGTTTTATTTTGTCAAAGGCTTTTTCTGCATCTATTGAGATGATCATATGGTTTCTGCTAGTTTTGTTGTTGATGCGATCAATTATGCTGATAGTTTTCCTAATATTCAACCTGCTTTGCATTCCTGGAATAAATCCTACCTGCTTGTAGTGTATTATTCTTGTGATAAGTTGCTGCAATCTTTTTGCTAATATTTTATTTAAAAATTTTTCATCAATATTCATTAGGGAAATTGGTGTATAATTTTCTGTCTCTGTTTTGACTCTTCCTGGCTTGGATATTAGTAACATATGTGTTCCATAAAAGGAGTTTGGTAGGACTCCTTCACCTATTTTCCCAAATAGTCTATAAAGTGTGGGAATTAATTGTTTTTTAAATGTTTGATGGAATTCACATGTAAACCAACTGGCCCTGGAGATTTTTTCCTAGGGAGTTCATTGATGGCTTGCTGAATTTCTTTTTCTGTGATGGGGTTATCTAGGTATTTTATTTCCTCTTCTGTTAACCTGGGCAATTTATATTTTTGTAAATATTCATCCACATACCTAAGGTTGTCAAATTTATGGGCATACAATTGGGCAAAATAATTCCTAATTATTGTTTTAATTTCCTTTTAATTGGAGGTGAATTCACCCTTTTCATTTTTGCTACTGGTAATTTGGTTTTCTTCTTTGTATTTCTTAATGAAATTGACCAAATGTTTATCAATTTTATTGTTTTTTTTTCCACAAAACCAGCTCTTGGTTTTATTTATCAATGTAATAGTTTTCTTGATTTCAATTTTATTAATTTCTCTTTTGATTTTCAGTATTTCTAATTTGGCATTAATTGGGGATTTTCATTTTTTTTCTAGCTTCTTCAGTTGCATGCCCAATTCACTGATCTCCTTTTTCTCTATTTTATTCAAGTAAGCATTTAGAGATATAAAACTTCCCCTAAGAACTGCTTTTGCTGCATCTCATAAATTTTGGTATGTTGTCTCATTATTGTCATTCTCTTGAATGAAGTTATTGTTTCTATGATTTGTTCTTTGGCCCACTCATTCATTAGAATTAAATTATTTAGTTTCCAATTAATTTTTAGTTTTTTTTCCATGGTTCTTTAATACAAATAATTTTTATTGCATAATGATCTGAAAAGGATTTTTTCACTACTTCTGCCTTCCTGCACTGGATTGTGAGGTTTTTGTGCCCTAGTGCATGGTCAATTTTTGAGTATATGCCATGTACTACTGAGAAAACAGTATATTCCTTTTTATCCCCATTCAGTTTTCTCCAGAGGTGTATCATATCTTCTTTTCCCAAAATTATATTCACCTCCTTAATTTCGTTCTTGTTTATTTTGAGGTTAGATTTATCCAGTTGAGAGCAGGGGAGGTTGAGGTTCCCCATTATAATAGTTTGCTGTCTATTTCTTCCTGTAACTCCCTTAACCTCTCCTCTAAGAATTTGCATGCTATACTACTTGGTGCATATATGTTAAATAATGATATTGCTTCATTGTTTATGGTGCCTTTTAGCAGAATGTAGTGTCCTTCCTTATCTCTTTTAATTAGGTCTATCTTTACTTTTCCTTTGTCTGAGGTTAGGATTGCTACCCATGCTTTTTTCACTTTAACTGAAGCACAATATATTCTACTCCAGTCTTTCACCTTTACCCTGTGTGTAACCCTCTGGTTCAAATGTGTTTCTTGTAAACAGCATATTGTAGGATTATGGTTTTTAATCCATTCTGCTATCTGCTTCCATTTCATGGGAGACTTCATCCCATTCACATTCACCATTATCATTACTATCTGTGTATTTTTCTCCATCCTATTTACCCCTTGTTTACACTTTTATTTCTCCCTTCTCCCTTCCACTCCTCAATAGAGTTTTGCTTTTGACCTCCACCTTCCTCAGTTTACCCCCCCTCTTGATTCCCCTCCTTTATCTTACTTTTTTCCCCTTGCTACTTCTTCCCTCCCTTCTGACCACACCCCTCCCTTTTCTTTCCCCTTTCCCCTCCTACTGCCTACTGATTTCTATACTTATCAGGGTATGATATTCCCTTCTTGAACCAAATCTGATGATAGTAAAGCTCAAATACTGCTCTTATCCCTCCCTTCTTTCTCTTTACTATAATATGTTTTTGTGCCCCTTCATGTGATGTAATTTCTCTTTTTCTACTACCTCCTTACCTCTTCTCCCAGAACCATCCCTTTATATTTTTTATCACTATATCAGTTATTTTATACTGACACCCACAGTCTATGAATATCCTTTTCAATTGTCATAATAACTATACTATTCTCAAGATTGGCATATATACATATATGTGTATATATATACATATATATATATGTGTATATATATACATATATACACATATATGTATATATATATACCTACATACACACATATATATGTATATATATGTAACATATATAAAACAAAATAATACCATATAAGGATGTCACTAATTAGTCTTATTGATTAACTAGTGGTTCCTCCCCTCATTTATCTTTTTATGTCTCTCCTGAGTTTTGTATTTGGAGATCAAATTTTCCATTGAGCTCTGGCCTTTTCATCAGGAAGTTCTGAAATTCCCTTATTTCAGTGAATATCCATCTCCTTGCTTGGAAAATTATGCTCAGTTTTGCTGGGTAATTGATCCTTGGTTGCAGTCCAAGCTCCTTTGTCTTTTGGAATATCATATTCCAATTTCTCCTGTCATTTAATGTAGAAGCTGAAAGATCCTTCATGATCCTGACTGTAGTTCTATGATATTTTCGTTGTTTCTTTCTAGCTACTTCGAGTGTTTTCTCCTTAACCTGGTAGTTCTGGAATTTGGCTATAACATTTTTTGGAGTTTTCAATTTGTGAACTCTTTCAGGGGGTGATCAGACAATTTTCCTTGAGGATTTCATGGAAGATACTGTCTGGGCTCTTTTTTGCATCATGGCTTTCAGGTAGACCAATAATTCTTAGATTGTCTCTCCTGGATCTATTTTCCTGGTCAGTTGTTTTGCCAATCAGATATCTCACATTTTCTTCTATTTTTTCATTCTTTAGATTTTGTTTGACTGATTCTCGATGTCTCATAGAGTCATTAGCTTCTATTTGCCCAATTCTAATTTTTAATGTATTGTTTTCATCCTTTAGCTTCTCTATCTCCTTTTCTATTTTGTTGATTTTACGTTTCAATGAGACATTTCTTTATTTATATTCTGATTCTCCTTAACCATTTCACTCATTTGACTTTTTAAAGATTTGTTTTCATCAGTGAATTTTTTTCCATTTTTACAATTTTTTTCTTTTACCTCCCTAATTTGGTTTTTAAAGTCCTCTTTAAATTCTTCCAGTAATGCTTTTTGGCCTGGAGAGCAGTTCACTTTCCCTTTTGAGGTTTCAGATGTGGGTATTGTGTCCATGCTGTCCTCTTCTTAATTGGTATTTTGATCTTCCCTGTCTCCATAATAGGAATGAATGGTCTTTGGCTTTTTAGTGTGTTTTTTCATGGTGTTTTGTTTTCCTCCTGGCTTCTAAAGTGGATCTCTGTTTCTGAGACTTAGGAAGCTCTGTCCCAAGTTCCTTGTGTTGGAATCTGTGGGCCTGCTCACTGGCTTTATATTCTGTGGCCTCTGGTTTTTGTGAGGTGTGGGAGAGCTGGCTGCTGGGAGGCTCCTCTTCCCCAGGACTGCTCTACAGCACAGGTGGTCTCAGCTGTTGTCTGTGCTGGTGTCTTCCACTTCCCCTGGCTGTGCAAAGCCAAGTCTGGGGTCCTGGCATTGACATTTGTTAGCTCCACCCTCTGGGGCTCAGCTACTCTTGTTGCTCTGCTGAGGTAAGGGCTGCACTAGTCTCCTTCTGCCACCACAGGAGCGGCCCTCTCCCCAACTTCTCTCACTACTGAAGCCCCACTTCTGGCTCCTCTGTTTCTCCCATAGGAGTATTCTCTTGGTTTATTAAAGGGAGGGATGAAAGCCATTTTTCCTGGACATAATGGCTCCTGGAAGTTCAAGAAGTTGAGTTTCAGACCTTTAGACTGTGGGTTGGAGGCGCCTGGGCTAGCTGTTCCTGCAGTCACAGGTTCTGCGCTGGTGTCTCCCGTAGCTCAAACAGACACCTGTCCTGGGCTGAAAGGCCTGGGGCTCGATCGTGGCTGCAGCTGGCACCTCTGCCCTGGGCCTGTTCCTGCTCTGGCATTTCACTCACCCAGTGGCCTCCCAGAAGAGTGTGCTGGCTGGATTCCTCTGCTGTTCCCGGTTGGTTTGGTATGGTGCTCTTCCGCATGCCCGGTGCTCCTACCTCTCTCAGTCTACTAGTGGCTTCTAACTCTCTCAGATCTGCTCAGATACACTATTATAGACATATCTGACAAAATTTGTGAGACAGCTCCAGTAATTTCTTCCTTTCACAGCACCATCTTGGCTCCACGTCCCCGCCCACCAAAGAGCACATTTTTGTTTTATGGGCAAATTTGTCCCATTCACATTCTAAGCTACAATTACTTGCTTTGTATTTTCCTCCTTGCTATTTTTTATCACTATTCTCACCCTATCTACCATAGCTCTCCTCACTCCCCTTGGAGATTATATATTTCCTGGGATCTTCTCAAATTGTCTTAGAAGGACAGCTGCTGTGTTTATTTCTCCTGCTGTGAGGTAATGTTCTGTCTTTTTTTGTGAAGGAAATTTGAAGAGATGAAAGTTTTCTGAGCTACTCTGCCATCTTCCCAGAAATTGCTCACCTAATGGTTTTGAAAAAGAAGAAACTGAGGTCCAGAGAAGGTTTCCCAAGGTTATACATGTAGTGTTGCTTGTCAAAGTCATGATTTGAATCCAGATCCTTAGACTCCATAATCAATACTCATTTTACTGTACCATGTTTCTATCTGAAGAATGTTCCATTACATTCACATACCACATTCTATTTTATATTCTTCAACTGATAGACATCTAATCTTTTTTTTCTTATCTTTACTTTCAAAAAACTGCCTCTATGGACACTTTCATTTACATGTGTCCTCTATTTCTTTCTCTAACCTCCATGGTGCATATATCTAGGAAGGATATAGGTTAAAGGATATAGACATTTGAATCACTTTCTTGGCCTAATTCCAGTCGCTTTACAGAATGAGAATGTCTAAACCAATTTTTACCTCCCTTAACAAAGGATGTGTGTGCCAATCCTCCCCTAAGCTTTTCAACAATGACTGTTTCCATCTTCGGACTTCCTTGCCAATCTGATAGGCACAATGTAAAATCACATAGTCGTTTTGATTAGCATTTTTCTGATTTATAATATTCTTTCACATGATTAATAGTTTGCAATGTTTCTTTTGAGAACTGTTTGTTTATTGCTTTAGTCACTTATCAATTGAGAAACCAGTCTTGGTCATATATTTATGTGAATTTTCTATACATTTTGGATGGCAATCGAAATAGATACAGTTTGTTGGCACAGTAAACAGTGCACTGGGCCTATAGTCAAAATGACGAGTTCAAATTTGGCTTCAAACACCAAAAGTCATTTAACCTTTATCTGCCTCAGTTTCCTCAACTGTAAAAAGGGGATCATAACAACACCTACTTCTGAGGTTGTTGAGAAGATCACTTGAAGTTCATATTTTTAGAGTGCTTAGCACAGTTCTTAGCAGATAGTAGGCACTTAAAAATTGCTTGTTTCCTTCCTTCTTGTATTGGAGATAATTTGATATATTCCTTCCCCACCCCAATATCATAATAAAATGCCTCTCTTCTTATTTTCTGTTGCCTTAAAAAATGCATAATACTAGGAAAAGGAGTAAAGTTGGAATTAGAAGATGTGAAGTTTATTTCTCCCATTACTTATTTGACTTCATCAAGTCTCTTAATGTCTGTAAGCCTTAGTTTACTCATTTTAAAATGAGGATGATAACCCTTGCCCCAATTCACAAAACTATTGTGGGAATCAAATGAAATAATTCAATAAATATTAATTAGGTGCGCACTGTACACAAAGCACTGTGCTGAAAGCAAAGGGAGGTGTAGAGTTTAGGTATGTCATGGTCTTTGTGAAGGTGGATTGGGGCCAGGTTTTGGAAGGCCTTAAATTGAAAGCTAAGGGATTTGGACTTTATCCTGCAGACAATGGGGAGCCAGTGAAGGTTTTTAGTCTAGTGGGGACATGCACATATACAAATAATTTTGCTACCAAATAATACATGGTAAGTACATAGGAGATAATGTATACTAATGCTTCATAACTTTGAAATAATGCATGATAAATGCTTAAGAGGTAATGCATGTAAAGTGCCATTAAGTGTGAGTTATTATTACTACAACTACTATTCAGGCTCTATGTCTCATCATGGCTAAGAGGTGGCTCTGGGCTCTCAGAGTCTATACCAGTGGAATATCTTTATTGGAATATTCTTATACCAAGGAGCCCTTAAATGAAACAATTTGAAGGATGTTTGGTGCCTAAATAGATACCTAAATAGCAGCCTAGCTAATCTCTCCCTATCCAATATAATCCAATTTATTAGTTATGTTCAGAGATCTCTAGAAGATTAGGTACTAGGTTATTAATTGCTTTGGCATCAACTTTTGAAACCATTTATTACACTGTGAAAGATTTTTGATCTTTATCTATAGAAGGAAGGGATTCCACAGTATCCTTGCAAACACATCTAAAAGAGTTGGTTTCATTGTAGATAGTAGAACTTTAATTGTCTTGGCATATAGACAAACATGTCAGCAGAATGGAAATTCTAATTCAGAATATGAACTCATGTGCAAAATTCTGCGGAAGAAGGTAGCAGAGAATTAGGAGCAGTATTAGCTTATAAAATAGTTCAAATCATTGGATGAAGCAATGAACTTGCAGAAAGCTTGTGGTGGCCTAATTTCATCAGACTGACACCAAAATATTTAAAGTTGGAAGTGAAAGAAAGGCCAAATATTTATACAAAATGGAAAAGCATTCTTATAACAAATTATTAACTTCATCAATTGAATGACTGCATTTGAACTGTAACATTTCAATAGGCAATATGAAAAATGAAAAAAATGAAACTTACCCAAAGAAGAAAATGACAGGAATTATCAGCTCCACCACATCAAGTATACATAGAGGAACTCTATGCAGAAGGTATGAAAAATCTTGAGATTATTAAGTAATTGATTCTCAAGATATCAAACAAATTACCAAACAATTAGGGTAAAAAATCACAGGAAATATTATTACTAAAAGAAAAAGGCTCTCAGAGACTATAATAATGATCCATTTATACATATCAAACTTCAATTAATGAGACTATGAGAGGAAATATAGCATCAGACTGACAGTTTTTAAAAATAAGAGCACATCATTGCAATCTCCCAATTGACTAAATAGTGCAAGTAATACAATATCCCATTCTATTTACTGCTTATTGACTATAAAAATAATTTTGGTTCAATAGTGTAAAATGCAACCTTAATGAGTCTTCTCAAACAATGTAACTCACATGTCTATGTTAAGATAGTATGAATTTCACTAACAGACTCAATACAGAATTTTTTTTGATAGTACAGTAGTTACAACACAAAGAAAGACATAAAACTCCCCATGCCCTCCAGGATCAAATATAAAATCTTCTATGTGGCATTTAAAACCCTTCATAACCTTGTCCCTTCCTCCCTTTCCAGTCTTCTAAAAATTTACTCTCCTCCATGCAAACTACAGTTCCCTTACACTGCCTTCATAATGTCCTCCGCAGTGACATTCCCATTTCCTAAATGCATAACTTTTCAAGGAGAATGCTTTGCTTCACAGCTCTTGGATTTCTTGACTTCCAAAAAGACTGAGCTCAAATCCCATCTCCAAGAGATCCTTTCATATTTCTGCTCCACCCACCCCACACCCCCTTAGCACCTTTCCTCTGAGATTACTTCATTACCTTACATACCTCCTACATAAGTAATTTCTTGCATGTTGTCCTTCCCATTGGAAGGTGAACTCCTTGAAGGCATGGGCCATGTTTTTACTTTTCTTTGTATCTTAATTGCACATAGCAGAGAAGCTGAAACATAGTAAACTCTTGTTTGTCCTTTGTTCTCAAAAAGAACCATGACATCAGAGAGGTGATGTCATGAAATGCAAGTGAATTGGATTCAAATGAGGGAGGGCTGGGCAAGTCACCAGCCTCACTTTCTCCTCTGGAGCCATCTGGGTCCTGAAGTGAGAAACAGATTAGGATGACTGCAGTTGGCCCTGAATGCAGTGGGAGACCTTGGCCTTTTTAAGCTAAGGTCTTTAACAGGTGTCACTTTGTCAAACAGAGTAAACTCTTGAATGCTAAAAAGCCCAAGAAAGGTGTTCACTACTGTTGCACATTCTGTACAAATTTCAAATGGAAGAAGAATTCTTATTAGATGTGATCATAGTCATGGATATGAGGTTCTTCATATTCATCTTTTTGAAAATTGGATCAAGCCTAGGAATATTACAAAGTCTTCTCAAGGAGCTCTGCAATCATACAACATGTTTAGGCAAATGATTCAATCTAATAAATATTTATTAAACATCTAATATGTGTAAAGAATGGCTAAATTAGGACCAGTCACTCTGTTAGAGATCACAGATACAAAGTCTAAAATGAAATTGCCCCTGATATCAAGGACCTTACTCTCCATTGGAAGTTAGATACTGCAACAAAAACAAAATACTGTGAGGTAGGAAAGAGTATAAAGAACTGAATCAGGAAAGGTTTTTCATAAGTACCAGCGCTTAGGAATTTTAAGTGGAAAAGGTGTGAAAGGAATAGATATGGAGTTCAAGAGAGAGTTAGCAAGCCAATCTGACTAGAACACATTACGCATGAAGGAGAGTAATGCAAGAAAATCTAGAAATACAGTTGAAAACCTATTTGTAGGGGACTTTGAATGCAAAGCTGAGAAGTTTGAATTTTATTCTAGATATAAGAAAGAGTCACTGAAAATTAAAAAAGCAAGGGAGTAGCTTAGTCAGGCCTTGTTTTGGGAATAATAATTTCATAATTTTGGGAAAGACAATTTGGAGAAAGAAGAGATTAGAAATAAAGAAACCAATTAGAAGGTTACTGCAGTAGTTTCTGCAAAAGGTTATGAAAACCTGAAGACACAAAAATAGAAGTTCTGAAAATCAAGGAGACATAAACAAATTTGAAAATAAAAAAGAAAAATCAAGGGGATAAAATGAGGAGATGTTTTAAAAGAGTCACAAAACAGATGAGCCACTAGCTGATTTGATTTTTAAAAGAAAAAGAAATTGAATTACCAAAAAGGGAAAAGGGAAAATTCACAACAGATGAAGTAAAATTGTTAGAAACAATTTTACCCAATTATATGCAAAAATCTAAAAATATAAATCACATAGATGAATGTTTACAAAAAGAAAGTGTGTGATGATTAGAATAATAAACAGATAATTGAAACAACATAATCTCAGAATTAGCCATTGAATAAGCAAGAAATTGAATAGACTCCCAAAGGAAATGTGGCATTAATATAGTGAACCCTTCAGGAGCAATGGTCATGAGGTTGCCCAAGGAAGGATGAACCCACCCAGGAAATGGAAATAGAGCAGATCAATGTTTTGGTAAAGCTCAGAGGAAGATATGACCTGTGAGTAGCCTCTGCACTTCTTTTTTTTTAATTAATTAATTTAATTTATTTAATATATTTGGTTTTCAGCACTGATTTTCACAAGAGTTTGAATTACAACTTTTCTCCCCATTTCTACCTTACCCCCACTACAAGATGGCATATATTCTGATCGCCCCATTCCCCAGTCAGCGCTCCCTTCTGTCACCCCATTCTGCCCCCCCAACCCCTTTTCCCTTTCTGTCTTGTAGGGCAAGATAAATTTCTGTGCCCCATTGCCTGTATATCTTATTTCCTAGTTGCATGCAAAAACATTTTTTTTGAACTTCTGTTTTTAAAACTTCCAAATTCTCTCCCCTCTTCCCTCCCCACCTACCCTCCCTAAGAAGGCAAGCAATTCAACATAGGCCACATGCGTATCATGATGTAAAACCCTTCCACAATACTCATGTTGTGAAAGACTAACTATATTTTGCTCCTTCCTTATCCTATGCCCCTTTATTTAATTTTCTCCCTTGACCCTGTTCCTTTTTGAAAGTGTTTGTTTTTGATTACCTCCTCCCCCTCTCTGCCCTCCCTTCAATCATCCCCTTTCTTATCTCCTTCCTCCTCCTTTCCTGTGGGGTAAGGTACCCAATTGAGTGTGTATGTTATCCCCTCCTCAGGTCAAATTCGATGAGAGCAAGATTCACTCATTCCCCCTCACCTGCCCCCTCTTCCCTTCCTACAGAACTGCATTTTCTTGCCACTTTTATGTGAGATAATTTACCCCATTCTATCTCTCCCTTTGTCCCTCTCTCAATATATTCCTCTCTCATCCCTTAATTTGATTTTTTTTAGAAATCATCCTTTTATATTCAACTCACCCTGTGCCCTCTGTCTATGTATATGTACATTCCCTTCAATTACCCTAATACTGAGGTCTCATGAATTATACACATCATCTTTCCATGTAGGAATGTAAACAAAACAGTTCAACTTTAGTAGGTTCCTTATCATTTCTCTTTCTTGTTTACCTTTTCATGGTTCTCTTGATTCTTGTGCTTGAAAGTCAAATTTTCTATTCAGCCCTGGTCTTTTCACTGATTGAAAATCCATGTTTTGCCTTGGAGCATGATACTCAGTTTTGCTGAGTAGGTGATTCTTTGTTTTAACTCTAGCTCCATTGACCTCTGAAATATCATATTCCAAGCCCTTTGGTCCCTTAATGTAGAAGCTGCTAGATCTTGTGTTATCCTGATTGTGTTTCCACAACTCTCAAATTGTTTCTTTCTGGCTGCTTGAAGTATTTTCTCCTTGATCTGGGAGCTCTGGAATTTGCCAACAATATTCCTAGGAGTTTTTTGGGGGGGATCTTTTTCAGGAGGTGTGTTGGTAACCAAAAATGGGCTCCTTAGCACTTAGTTCAACAAGTGCCCTTGGATAGTTTGGCTTTTGTTCCCTCTGAGTAATTCATTGAGCCTTACTAGGTGCTAAGCCCCAGGCCCAAACCCTATTAGGTGTAAAACCTTAGTGGGTGTGGATTGGGGCTAACTCCAAGGAGGGCCTAATTTACATGTCTGGGAGAGCAGAGGCTTTTAGACCATGTGGGTTTAAGTCTGCCTCTTTGTGATGATTCTAGGTCACGTGGGTGAGTCGCATGCGTGACTCACCCCTGACGCTGAAAAAGATATAAAAACCAGGGGTTGGCTGTCTGTTTTTTGGAGCTCTTTGCCGCAGCAGTGGTAGCACATGACTCTGGGCCAGCCCTTGTTCTGAGCTCCCGGGCTGAACCTAGATGTTGGTAACTATGAATTGTATTGGGTCTGTCTGTTGATATTTGTAATTTGTTTGTATTTTGTTCTGAAGTTCAGGGTGCTAGCTTTTCCCCCTGAACTAAGTGAATGCTGTCTGTATGCCGGATTAAAGTAAACTTGTCAACCCCTTTAACCTTGTTTTCCTTATTAGAGCAGATCAAAAGAACCTGTGCTTTCCCAGCATGCAGGCAGGTTTCTGGGTGCTGGCTGTGGGTGGATCTGCTAGCTGGATTGTGGAAACAGGAGGTGATCATTGGATTCTTTCAATTTTTATTTTACCCTCTGGTTCTAGAATATCAGGGCAGTTCTCCTTGATAATTTCTTGAAAGATGATTTCTAGTCTCTTTTATTGATCATGGCTTTCAGGTAGTCCAATAATTTTTAAATTATCTCTCCTGGATCTGTTTTCCAGGTCAGTGGTTTTTCTAATGAGATATTTCACATTGTCTTCCATTTTTTCATTCCTTTGGTTCTGTTTTATAATATCTTGATTTCTCATAAAGTCACTAACTTCCACTTGCTCCAATCTAATTTTTAAGGTGGCATTTTCCTCAGTGGTCTTTTGGACCTCTTTTTCCATTTGGCTAATTCTGCCTATCAAGGCATTCTTCTCCTCATTGGCTTTTTGGAGCTCTTTTGCCACTTGGGTTAGTCTATTTTTTAAGGTATCATTTTCTTCAGTATTTTTTTGGGTCTCCTTTAGCTAGCCATTGACTTCTTTTTCATGGTTTTCCCACATCACTCTCACTTCTCTTCCCAATTTTTCCTCTACTTCTCTAACTTGCTTTTCCAAATCCTTTTTGAGCTCTTCCATGGCCTGCGATGAGTTCATGTTTTCCTTGGAGGCTTTTGATGTAGGCTCTTTGACTTTGTTGACGTCTTCTGTCTGTATGTTTTGATCTTCTTTGTCACCAAAGAAAGATTCCAAAGTCTGAGTCAGAATCTGAGTCTGTTTTCGCTGCCTGGCCATGTTCCCAGACAACTTACTTGACCCTTGAGTTTTAGTTGGGGTATGACTACTTATAGAGTAAAGAGTACTTTGATCCAAGCTTGAGGGGCTGTGCTGTTGTTTTCAGAGCTATTTCTACACAGCAAGCTCTGCCACACCAGTGCTACTCCTCCCCCAAGAACTGCCAACCCAGACTGGACTCAGATCTAAGCTGGCTCTGCACTTCTGCTCAGATCTGCCACTTAATTCCTCCCACCAGGTGGGCCTGGGGCTGGAAGCAACTGCAGCTGTAGCTCTGTAAGCAGCCTCAGAGCTGCATCACCTCTGCTGCCCCCGAGGTGTTGGCCAAACTGTGAACTCCTTTAACTCTGTCCCAGCAGCTTTTCCCACTAACCTTCTCTGTTGCCTTTGGTGTTTGTGGGTTGAGAAGTCTGGTAACAGCCACAGCTCACTGATTCCAGGGCGCTAGGGCCTTTTCTGCCCAGCTCCCAGTCTGGTTGGTCCAGGCACAGCTCATGGTAGGCTCTGCTCTGCTCCACTCCCAGTTCTGTGGATTAGATCTTACCCTGCTACCATCCAGGCTGTCCTGGGCTGGAGCCCTGTTTCCCACTGCTATTTCCTGGGTTCTGCAGTTCTAGAATTTGTTCAGGATCATTTTTTACAAGTGTTTGGAGGAACCTGGGTGGGGAGCTCATGCAAGTCCCTGCTTTCCAGCTGCCATCTTTGCTCTGCCCCGCCCCCCCCCCCAACCATACTCTGCACTTCTAGATATCTGAAAAGGGAGCGATATTTGCTCTCTGCCAGCATGTATGAAAAATCATCTGGATCAAGAATACCTTTTCTCTACACTATAATATATGCAATTGGATGGACAGATCATTGGGCTGGTCCATTAATATATTTATCTCTGATATACACTACAAATATGCAAGGATCTGGTCCCAATATTAAACTTCTAGAATACAGAGGGCTGGACTCCATGGGAGAATTTTTGCAGGTCTTTCAGTCACCTCAAATTGCTTCCAAAAACACCAATATTCTTCCAGTGATATTTTGTGGTTAGGAATTATGAATTACTATAACTTCTGAAGAAAAAAAAAGTATGGCTAATGGCCCAAAAGTGACTATGATCATATAATTGCCACAGGTAGGCTTCATCATATTACTAATGATGTGCTACATACAAAGAAGATGTGTGGATTGAAAAGGGGGTGGACTAACCATGGAGTGAAAGCAGGGAATATAATAAATGATCATCCTGAGTGCTGCAATCGTATGAAAGTAATAATAGAAGACTAGAACAAGGCCTCAAGTACATTCCATGGGTACCCTCTAGAGGGAAGGGTCTTGTAACAGAACCACTCAAGTCAAAAAGGCATTGATAGAAGTTGTCATCTGCAAGGTGGGAAGCAATACCTACACTGACTCAATAAAGTATTGAAGTATAGTTATCAACAACAACAACAATTGTAATAACTCACATTTGTATATATTTTTTAAAGTTTACAAATTCCTTTTATCATATCCCTGTGAGGAAAGTAATGCAAGTATTATATTTCTTTAGTACAGATGAGCAAATGGAGGCTTTGTGATTTTTAAGAGCCTTGGAAATGATTACGCAGCTTGATTTCAGAGCCAGGATTACAACTCAGTTTTCCTAACTCCAAGTTAAATTCCCTTCTACACCAGTGATAGTTATGGTACTTCAAAATTATAAGAGATTAAAAATCTAATCAAATTGCAATTTTATCAAAACATGGTTTAATCATGTGATTCTTTTTATCTTAAGCTTGCAAAATCTTTCATCTTGCAGTAATTGATGGCAAAGTTCATTCCAGCTGTTTTTTTTCACAATTCAAAAGTACTTGAAGTGATGAAATGATTATTCTAAGAATCCAGGTAATGAGAAGTTTTGTTTTGTTTTTTATAAATAGGAATTATCCACATCATGTAGGCTGAGCTACTCTGGATGCTTTTTCATTCCTTCACTTACTTTCATTAAATGTAGAGATTTTGTTTTATTGGCTTTGAAATTTCATTTCAAGATACATATCTAAATGATTGATGAAAATTGTGTATGTGTGCATATACACCAACACATATATAAACATACATCTATATATATGTGCCCTGAAGTGTACTAATCTATTATTATAATTTATTTATATCTAATTTTTAATCTAGATAGAGACAGAGAATTCTTTAGAGAAAATCACATCCCCTCAAAATATTAGTGAAATTGATCTATGATGACCTTGATTGCTATTCTCTTTTTGAATACTAAATTAGAATGATTTTTTAAATTATTAAATTTAAAATAATAGAGCAACAGTACACATATGTCACTACAAAAGGAAGGGTTAGAGTCAGCATCACTGAATGAAAATCCATACATGCATTAATTCTTTCAACAAGTATTTATGAAACACCTACTATGTGTCAGGTACAGCTAGCCTTCTGTTTATTATTCTTAAAAATGATTTGGAGGACTATTAGAGGGGTTCTGAATTTAAGATTGATAAAGTTATTTTAAAAATATTTTGGTAACTATTTCAATATATTTGGTTTCCTTTGTAATTCTATGAAATCACTCTGTTTAGAATTCAAATCCCTTCCTCCTACTTTTTCCAACTTCTTACACTTTGCTTCCCACCATGTATTTTTTGATTCAATGACTTTTCGCTGTTCCATAAACAAGACACTCTCCATCTCCACTCTGGCCATTTTTTCCTGGCTGTACCTACCTGGAACGTTCTCTCTCTCTCTTCTTCCCCTACTGATTTTCCCTAAGCCATGTTCACAGTATTTAACAGAGGATAATTAAGTGGTAAATTGTGTGCTATGAATTATACGTGCTATCAGATTTTAGAGAAGAGAAAACGGACTGGTCGGAGAAGGCTTCGTGGGAGAGGTGAAATGAGTTGGGCCTCAAGTATGTTGAGGAAAAAGAGAAGGGGAAAGGAAGTTTTTCCGAAAGGACAACATATTGTGTTCAAAGTTCACTGAGTATAGAGCAGGGAGGAAGCAATTATAGAGTTAGAAGGGGCCTTGTAGAAAATTTAATCTAACCCTCTCCTTTTACAAATGAGGAAACTGAAGCACAGGGAGAATGAATGACTTGCCTAAGGTCACAAATGAATGAAATGGAAGAACTTGGAATTGAACCCAGATTGTCTGGTTATAACCCAACATAGTTCAACCCCTGAACTTCATGAAGTTATGTTAGAAAAGAGGAGTGACACATCCAAGGTCAGAAGGTAATAATTTAGTGTATATCTTAAACACTTGGAAAAAAGCAAATAAGGAAGACAGCCTAGTATAAGAGATGGACCACCTGGACTAATACAGAGAAATCTAAAGCTAATTGGAAAAGACTGCTTAGTTATTGCTGTCTCATGTTTATAACCTTTTTTATTGTGATTTAAGAGATTTCCATAAGGCAATATCAGCTACATTAGTTACTGATATTTAATTTGAAATACCTCTATATTAAAAACATTATGGAGAGCTAATATAATTATTATTAAAGTAAAATCTTGAGTACTAGATGTACCTTAGGATTAAATTGGTTTTAAATTTTCTTTAGGTAGAAAAATGTTTGCATCTTTATTGTTTTTATTAATATGACATATTGTAAGCTATCTGGGCCCTGCACTTATTTTGTATTGTGTATGATATTTATGTAACAACAAACTTTTAAGTAATGGGAACCTAGCACATTTTGGAGAAGTGCTTTCTTCTGAATTCTTTTCTGTGCTGGAAGGAGTGGATGAGAGTATTCTGAGTCGGGGCCTGCTGTTTTGGTCCTATAGGCTCACAGCTTATATGCTGTCACAGAGGAGGAGCGATGCTTGACGAGAGTGCAAATTGGGCCCTCAACTTCCCTGCCTTCTTTTTTCCTTCCTCCCTTCTCCCTCTTTTCCTTCCTTCTTCCCTTTTTCCTTTCCTTCCTCCTTCTTTCCTTTCTCCCCTCTTCCTTTACTTCTTTTCCTTCCACCTTTTCTTCTTCCTTCCACTTTATTTTCCTTCCTTACCACCTTTCCTCTTTCCGTTACTTCCTCTGTCCTCTCTAATTTTTCTTTCTCTCTCTTTTCTTTCCTTTTCCTCTTCCTAATTCCTTCCTTTCTTCATTTACTTATGTCCCCTTTTTTTTCTTTTGCTTTATCACTTCTTTTCCTGCCTCCCTTTCTTTCTTCTCCTTTTCCTCTTCACCCTTTCTCCTATATTCCTTTTTCTTTCTCTTCTCCCTTTCTCATACCTTTTCCTTCTTTCTTTCCTTACTCTTTTTCCTTCCCTTCTCTTCCTCCTTTATTTCCTGTTCAGCTGCTAGTGTGACAATGCCCAGCTGTACCTTCTGTTCCTAGTAAAGAAAAGGATTCTGAACTAGCTCAGGCCAGAGTGTATCTGATAAGAGTTCCAATCACAGAGAAGGAGCCCTGGAAATTGATGGGCAACCTGGCCTAGTTGCTCAAGAATATGGGATTGATCCAGGATTTGGCCTTTAGAAGATCAATAAATATGTAAATACCTGGGATATGAACACAGAAACATGATTTGAAGCAGCAGCCAGTAAATCCTGTGACAGTAGAGATGGCCAAATGGCTGAAGAGGATGTTACCTTTCACACTATGAAGACTATCCAGAAAATGGTGTCATGAAGTTGAGTTCAAAAGATTTAAGAGTTTAGGCCCAGACAATACTGAAATGGCATTAGCTGGAAGTTGGACAAATTTTGATGGTGAGCTATAATCATGATGAGCCCAAGAAGAGGGACCTCTGGTACAATGCTGAAATTCATTGAAAATGGGAAACCAGGATTGTAAAAGAAGTCTATGTAAACGTACTGCTTGGGGATGCTGGGGATTCTCTGAATGACTGTAAAATAACTTTTGTGCATGAAGTTTACAAAACTGAGGGGCCTGGCAGTGTGAGTTTAGTTGGGTTTAAAACCTTTTGAAAAGACAGAGTGGCCGTATTTGCAAACACTGTAAAGGAAACCCCAATAAAACCTACAGAAAGTGTCCCTGCTATGTGTGTGGAGGAAAGGTCTTCCTGACAAGAAGCTGATGTGTGATGAGTGCAACATGGTCTTCCACATCTACTCCCCCACCTTGCTACTGGATTCCAGATGATGAGGACTGGTATTGCCCTGAATGTCAGAATGATGCCAGTAAAATGGTCAGCACTGGAGGAATTGAAATGGAGCAAAAAGGAGGCAAAGTTGGCATCTGCTACATCAGCATCTGAAGGAGACTGGGGCAAGGGTTGCACAAGGGAGTGCGTTATTGTGTCTTTTAGTCATTACGGACCAATCCTTGAGATTCCTGTTACTACCATGTGGAAGTTGAGAGTGCGGGTGAGTGAGTCTGGTATCTATAGGCTCCATGTGGCAGATATACATGGCAGAAACAATAATGGCACATACTCTCTGGTCCTGGCAGGGTCTATGAAGATGACATAGACCATGGTGATTCTATCACTTATATGGTCAGTGGGGGCAGAGATCTTTCTGGCAACAAATGGACTGCAGAGCAGTCCTGTGATCAAAAAGTCACCAAGACAAACAGAGCTCTGGCTTTGAACTGCAATGCTCCTATCAGTGACAGAGAGGCAGAGCTGAACCCAAGAAGTGATGAGCTTGGAAGCCACTCAGAATGGTGAGAAACATTAAGGGAGGGAAACAGGGCAAATATGCCCCAGATGAACAGAATCAATATGAAGGAATATACAAGGTAGTGAAGTATTGGCCTGGTTTCCTTGTGCGGTATTACCTTCTCAGGACAGATGATGACAAACCTGGCTCATTGACAAGGCAAGAGAAAGACAGGATGAAGAATCTTGGCTTAATAATGCAGTATCTGGAAGGATATTCAGAAGCAGTTGCTAACAAAGAGAAGGCAAAAGAAAATAATAAGAGTGGTGATGAAGAATTGACATCTACAAGCTAAAGAAAGGGGAAGAGCAAAAGGAAGACAGTAGATGGTAGGGAGGCCTTTCTGGACTCTCCCAATATAGTGTCCAAGAAGACTAAAGTGGAACCACATAAACTCACTTCCCAGTGGAAGACTCTCATCAAGAATAATGAATCCAATGAAAAACTGTGGAACAAAGCATTAAGTGCACTGAAGGATGGGCTGAAATTCCTGAATAAAATGCAAGAAACATTCCTGTATATTTGCTGTCAAGAGGTAGTGTTTCAGCCAAATACTATTGTGTGTCAGCATAATGTTTGCAAGGATTGTTTGGATCAATCTTTCCAAGCCAAGGTGTACAGCTCCCTAGATTGTCAGTATGATCTGGGTAAATCTTACACTATGCAAGTGAATCAGCTACTGCAAACCATCCTCAGTCTGCTCAGCCTAGACTGTGGCAATCGGCAGTGGTTGTGTCTGTCAAGCACTGTGATGGTAAAACTTGGCAATAGGTTAATTTAGGCTTATGTTTAGGCTTAATTTAAGCACATAGCTTCACCTTTTCCCTGAAAAGATTTGTCTTCCCCACCCTTTTTTTAAAGCCTATACATTTTGAAGGATTTATTTTATATGTGTTGTAGCTTTTAAAAAATGTTGGAGGGGGGGCGGAGCCAAGATGGCGGCTGGTAAGCACAGACTAGAGTGAGCTCCGTACCGAGTCCCTCCAAAAACCTGTGGAAGATGGCTCTGAGCCAGTTCTGGAGCGGCAGAGCCCACAGGGTGGCGGAGGGAGGCGGGGCTCCAGCCCGGGACAGCCTGGATGGTCTCTGGGTGAGGTCTGTTCCACACGGAGCTGGGAGCTGGGAGCAGGGTGGAGCGGGGCCCAGCCTGGGCAGCGTGAACCATCCAGAGCAGGGGCTGGGCCCTAGCGCCCTGAATATGTGAGCTGCGGCGGTTGCCAGACCCCTCGACCCACGGGCGCTGGGGACTGCGGAGAGGGTTGGTGGGAAGGGCTGTGGGAGTGGAGGGAGTTCACGGTTCGGCTTCCAGCCCCGGGGGCAGCGGAGGTGGGGCAGCTACAGCTGTTGTTGCTTCCAGCTCCAGGCCCACCTGGTGGGAGGAATTAAGTGGCGGATCAGAGCAGGAGTGCAACAGCCTGCTGAAGATCTAAGCCCAGTCTGGACTGGGGGTCCTTGGGAAAGGAGAAGTGTGGCTCTGACAGAGCTGGCACCTCCCCCCCAAACATAGAACATAGAACTCATTAGTCTACAAGCAGTCATACCCCACTGAAAAACTCAAGGGTCAAGTTAGTTGGTTGGGAATATGGCCAGGCAGCGAAAACGTGCCCAGATTCAGTCTCAGACTTTGGATTCTTTCTTTGGTGACAAAGAAGACCAAAACATACAGCCTAAAGAAGACAACAAAGTCATAGAGCCTACAACAAAAGCCTCCAAGAAAAACATGAACTGGTCCCAGGCCATGGAAGAGCTGAAAAAGGATTTGGAAAAGCAAATTAGAGAAGTAGAGGAAAAATTGGGAAGAGAAATGAGAAGGATGCGAGAAAACCATGAAAAACAAGTCAATGACTTGCTAAAGGAGACCCAAAAAAAATACTGAAAAATACACTGAAGAAAACAACACCTTAAAAAACAGACTAACTCAAATGGCAAAAGAGCTCCAAAAAGCCAATGAGGAGAAGAATGCCTTGAAAGGCAGAATTAGCCAAATGGAAAAGGAGATCCAAAAGATCACTGAAGAAAATACTACTTTAAAAATTAGACTGGAGCAAGTGGAAGCTAGTGACTTTATGAGAAATCAGGATATTATAAAACAGAACCAAAGGAATGAAAAAATGAAAGACAATGTGAAATATCTCCTTGGAGAAACCACTGACCTGGAAAATAGATCCAGGAGAGATAATTTAAAAATTATTGGACTACCTGAAAGCCATGATCAAAGAAAGAGTCTAGATACCATCTTTCAAGAAATTATCAAGGAGAACTGCCCTGATATTCTAGAGCCACAGGGCAAAATAGAAATTGAAAGAATCCACCAATCGCCTCCTCAAATAGATCCCAAAAAGAAATCTCCTAGGAATATTGTTGCCAAATTCCAGAGCTCCCAGATCAAGGAGAAAATACTGCAAGCAGCCAGAAAGAAACAATTTGAGTATTGTGGAAACCCAATCAGAATAACCCAAGATCTGGCAGCTTCTACATTAAGAGATCAAAGGGCTTGGAATGCGATATTCCGGAGGTCAATGGAGCTAGGATTAAAACCTAGAATCACCTACCCAGCAAAACTGAGTATCATGTTCCAAGGCAAAATATGGATTTTCAATAAAATAGAGGACTTTCAAGCTTTCTCAGTGAAAAGACCAGAACTGAATAGAAAATTTGACTTTCCAACACAAGAATCAAGAGAAGCATGAAAAGGTAATCAAGAAACGGAAATTGCAAGGAACTTACTAAAGTTGAACTGTTTTGTTTACATTCCTACATGGAAAGATGATGTGTATGATTCATGAGACCTCAGTATTAGGGTAGTTGAAGGGAATATGCATATATATATATATATATATATTATATGTTTATGTATATATATAAGTGAATGTGTATGTATGTATATATCTATATGTATAGGTATGTATGTGTATGTATGTGTATATATATATGTGTGTTTATATATATGTAAAAGAGAGAGAGCAGACACAGTGTGAGTTGAAGATGAAGGGAAGATATCTAAAAAAAATAAAATGAAATTAAGGGATGAGAGAGCAACATACTGAGAGAGGGAGATAGGGAGAGATAGAATGGGGTGGATTATCTCGCATAAAGGTGGCAAGAGGAAGCAGTTCTATGGGAGGAGGGGAGAGGGCAGGTGAGGGGGGAATGAGTGAACCTTGCTGTCATCAGATTTGGCCTGAGGGGGAATACCATACATACTCAGTTGGGTATCTTACCCCACAGGAAAGAAGAGGGAGGAAGATAAATAAAAAATATAAAAGGCGGGGGGGGGGTGGGATGATGGAGGGGAGGGCATATGGGGGTGGAGGTAATCAAAACAAACACTTTGGAAAGGGGACAGGGTCAAGGGAGAAAATTCAATAAAGCAGGAAGGGTTGGGAAGGAGCAAAATGTAGTTAGCCTTTCACAACATGAGTATTGTGGAAGGGTTATACATAATAATACATGTGTGGCCTAGGTTGAATTGCTCGGCTTCTTAGGGAGGGTGGATGGGAAGGGAAGAGGGGAGAGAATTTGGAACTCAAAGTTTTAAAATCAGATGTTCAAAAACAAAAAAACTTTTTGTATGCAACTAAAAAATAATATACACAGGCAATGGGGCGTAGAAATTTATCTTGCCCTACAAGAAAGGAAGGGAAAAGGGGATGAGACGGGAGCGGGGTGATAGAGGGGAGGGCTGACTGGGGAACAGGGAAACCAGAATATAAGCCATCTTGGAGTCGGGGGGAGGGTAGAAATGGGGAGAAAATTTGTAATTCAAACTGTTGTGAAAATCAATGCTGAAAACCAAATATGTTAAATAAATAAATTTAAATTAAAAAAAAAAAGGACCACTTTATGGAGAACTCACACAGGGCAAGCATTCACAGGGTGATCAGAAGAAGCAATACAAGGACACTGTCAAGGTTTCTCTTAAGAACTTTGGTATTGATTGTGTACCATGGGAGAAACTGGCGCAGGACTACCCAGCATGGCATGCCCTCATTAGAGAAGGTGCTGTGCTCTATAAGCAAAGCTGAACTGAAGTAGCTCAAAAGACATGCAAGATGCACGAAGAGAATCTAACCCAAATGTTCACATGGACTATTTGTGGCCGACCTGTGGTAGAGCATTCCGAGCTTGTGTTGGTCTGATCAGCCACAATTGGATGCACTGAAACTTGACTCCAGCATAGTGGTGTCATTCTGGTGCTCTTAGAAGACAAAGGACAACAACCAGCGAGGTATTGTTTTGGAATCACAGACTATGAAAGCTGGAAGAGCCTTAGGGCTCCTCTGGTTCAATCTCCCACCCTACTCAAGATTCTCCCCTATGACATCCCTGGGTGGTCAGTCACCCATGCTTTGTTTGAACTAATCTCTCATGATGGGGAAGTTCATGACTTTGTGAGATACGCCATTCCACTGGTGAACAGCTCAAAGTACTGGGAAGATGTTGTGGTTGTTTTTTAAAAATTTATTGAGCCCCAACCTGCCTACTGGTAATTTCTAGCTGTTGGTCCTAGTTCTGCCCTTTTAGATACTCAGAATGTTGCATCATTCATTTATACCAAAGCTCTTAATATCACTGAAGTCAGCTGTTATGCCTTCTCCCACTGTCGGCCCTCCACCTGCGAGTTTCTCTTCCTTCACAATCTTGTCCACATTTCTCTGAATACGTGGCAAGTTGTCAATTTCCCTCCCCAGATGTGGTAGTCCAATAAAAGCACTATTTCAGACATAAAAAAAAATGTTGGATAGTGCATTTGGTTTTTTTTCTAAAACCTGCAGCTTAACAGAAGAAATTTTCCCACTTTTGGTAATAGCTACTAATGAACTTAACATTGAGTTCTCAAAAGTTCCCTCTCTTATGTAGAATGTGGCTTGGTTGCTAGAATAATCTTTGTAAAGTCTGAATTTGGCCTCAAAGGCAGAAGTGTGCTCAGTTCTTTGGCAATATTTTGATGTTAAAATTCTCCAAGATAGTTCTTGGTGTTTTTGGACCTGTTGCTTATATAGTTTATCAAGAACATGTTTTAAGAAAAAAATATTTGCTTAAAATGGGTTAAGCTCTTTTTCAAGGCCATTCTCTACCAGTTAACTTTTATGTTTAAAATAAGTATAAAAAGCTCTCTGCATTTAGCTAAGTGCTCGAGGCAGTACAGAATGCTACCTTAGCTAGAAGCTCCTTTTACAAAGGGAACTGGTTGTTCAGGCAGATTCTGTCTCTGATCTAGAATGTCATTGTGGAACACACTAGAGCCATTTTAAGTGCCTTTGGTCCATTTCTAAAAGACTGGTTTCTTTTTATCAATGAAATGTTGAAATTGACAACCAGATTATATTTCTTCCTTTGAAAATGGAACACGGTAGCCAAGCTTCATTACTGTGGCTTTGCAAATCTTGAAACTCATCTTCACTAGGGTGATTTTGGTAAGATTAATTTACTTTATCATTATTTTAAATGCATTTCCATTTTGAAATGGAGAATTATATTAGTGAGAAAGTTTTTGTTTTTTAAGACACTTTTCCAAATGAGGTTTTTTTTGGTTATTATATATAAATGAAGAAAGATAACTTAGTTTTAGTTTGTGTGACAGTACCAATGTTTGCAGTTTAATATCTCAATGTAACGGGGATATTTTAACTCACTTAACTGTGGACAGACTGGAATTCTGTGTGTGTGTGTGTGTGTGTGTGTGTATGTGGTAGAATTTTAATTGTGGTAGAATATTAATTGATAGGATGAAAACAACGAAACTGTATTGGATTTTTTGAAAAAGTACAGATGTTTTCTGTACATGTGTAGATTTTATGTCCTCAAAATAAATATGTTTAAAGGCAAAAAAGAGCGTGAATTGGTCATGCTGGGTAAAAGATGATTCAGTCTGAAACATAGCCCCTTTGAGCTATGCCATCAGAAAGACTTGATTAAAGAAGTAATGGGTGTATGTATATGTATTTGGGAGAGAAGGCATCTAGGGAAGAGGATGGGAATGTTTTCTGAATCACTCTAAAATCTGAAAATATCAAGTTTTTGCATGGCATAGCAAAAATTCTTAGGAAACGCCCTCAATGTTAAAGGGGCTTTAGTTGGGCTATGGGTAAGGAATGTATGCATATAACAATTATATATCTGGGGAATTTTTCTGGTGAATGCTTTTAGGGGCAGCTAGATGGCTCAGTACATAAAGTGACAGGCCTGGAGTTAGGAAGACTCATCTTCCTGAATTCAAATCTAGCCTCATAAACTTACTAGCTATGTGACCCTGGGCAAGTGACAACCCTGTTTGCCTCACTTTCCTCATCTGTTAAATGAGCCGGAGAAGAAAACGGCAAACCACTCCAATATTTTTGCCAAGAAAATCCTAGATGGGATCACAAGGAGTCAGACATGATTAAAATGGCTGAACAATAACACAATGCTTTTAATGAACTCAAAATTGTCCCTGAAATTATGTCCTACCTTTATTTTTTAAAGCACAGTAGTTGTCTGGCGATGCTTTTATTGTCGTCGGTTTTTGAACACATCCAACTTAAGGCCAATTTAAGGCAAGGAAGAGGGCAATGTTTGTAGGTGGCAACAGAGAGTTGAGACCATAGAATATGGAGTGACAAAAAGAGATCCAGCTGACAGACCACCTGAGTGATGAAGAGACACACCACTCCCACTAATTTTTGAAATATTTGCTGATTCAGAAGTTATAGTTGAATAGACAGCCAGGTATCAAAGACTCCCTGGAAATACAGTAATTGTCAGGCTTAATTGGCATGCTGCTTTCCCTATTTGGAAGTTAGCCCGGACAGCTTCTAGCTCTCCTGGATTCTTGTTAACTGTGTATATTATTGTTGACTGCAGTATATTAGTTGAATATAGGGGAAAATGCATATAGAAGTACTATTTTATATAGAATACAGTACAGTTTTTATAGAAGAGGGCATGCTAAGTAGACAAAGGAAATTAGCTGTTACAACTGGATTTCTTTTTTTCCAGTTTTCGAGTATATTTTTTCCTAATATCCTGGGTGGGGGGAGGGGGAGGAACTTGCAACAAATTAGGCATAGTTGAACAAAACAAATATATCTCATTCTGTGTATTGGTACACTACCTCTCTTTCAGGAGGTGCGCAGCATTCTTTATCATTGGTTCTCTGGAATGATCGTTAAACAGTGCATCAATCAGAATTTGCGAGTTTTTTTTTTTTTTGCATGTGTTAATGCGATATTGATGCTATAGGATAAATTGTCTTCCTGGTTCTACTCACTTCAGTTTGAACTAGTTCATATAAATCTTCCCAGTTTCTCTGAAACCATTTCTTTCATTACTTCTTATAACACGATATTATTCAATTATGTTTATCTATCAAATTTGTTCAGCCATACACCAAAGGATGGACACCACACTCCCCCTGCTTAGTTTATGGCTTTTTTCCTCTACAGAAAAAAGATGTAAAATTTTTGTACACACATAACCTTTTTTATTTTTTCTTTGCTTTCTTTTGGGGTTCAGGTCTAGTAATAGGAGTTCTAGATCAAAGGGTACAGCACAAGTTTAGTAATTTTGGGGACATTATTTGAAATCACTTTCCAGAATGGCTCGACAAAGTCACAGCTCCACCAACAATGAATCAATGAACCCATTTTCTTGCAGCCTGTCTGTTTTTTGTCATTGCCAGTCTGATGGGTGTGAGGTAGAACGTCAGTGTTGTTTTATTTATTATTTAATATTTTAGTTTTCAACATTGATTTTCACAAAATTTTCAAGTTACAAATTTTCTCCCCATTTCTACCCTCCCCTACTCCAAGTTGGCATATATTCTGATTGCCCCATTCCCCAGTCAGCCCTCCCTTCTGTCACCCCACTCCCCCCCATCCCCTTTCCCCTTACTTTCTTGTAGGGCAGGATAGATTTCTATGCCCCAATCCCTATATATTATATTTCCCAGTTGCATGCAAAAAGAACTTCTCTTTTAAGCAACTGCTTTTCAAACTTTGAGTTCCAAATTCTCTCCCCTCTTCCCTCCCCACCCACCCTCCCTAAGAAGGCAAGTAATTCAACATAGGCCACACAAGTATCATTATGCAAAACAGTTCCACAATAATCATGTTGTGAAAGACTAACTATATTTCCCTCCAACCTATCCAGTCCCCCTTTATTCAATTTTCTCCCTTAACCCTGTCCCTTTTCAAAAGTGTTTGCTTTTGATTACCTCCTCCCCCTTATCTGCCCTTCCTCCTATCATCCCCCCTTTTTATCCTCTTCCCCCTACTTTCCTGTGGGGTAAGGTGCCCAATTGAGTGTGTATGTTATTGCCTCCTCAAGTCAAATCTGATGAGAGCAAGATTCACTCAGTTCCCATCACCTGCCCCCTCTTCCCGTCCAACAGAGCTGCTTTTTCTTGCTACTTTTATGTAAGATAATTTACCCCATTCTATCTCTCCTTTTCTCCCTCTCTCAATATATTCCTATCACTTCTTAATTTAATTTTATTTTTAGATATCATCCTTTCATATTCAACTCACTCTGTGCCTTCTGTCTATATACATATATATATATATATATATATGTATATATATATATATAAACACACACATATACATATATATATGTATATGCGTGTGTGTGTGTGTGTGTGTGTATATATATATATGTATGTATGTATGTATGTATATTCCCTTCAAAAACCCTAATGCTGAGAAAGGTCTCATGAACTGCACACATCATCTTTCCATGTAGGAATGTAAACAAAACAGTTCAACTGTAGTAAGTCTCCTATGATTCTTCTTTCTTGTTTACATTTTCATGCTTCTCTTGATTCTTGTATTTGAAAGTCAAATTTTCTATTCAGGTCTGGTCTTTTCACTGAGAAAGCTTGAAAGTCCTCTATTTTATTGAAAGTCCATATTTTGCCTTGGAGCATTAGACTCAGTTTTGCTGGGTAGGTGATTCTTGGTTTTAATCCTAGTTCCTTTGACCTCTGGAATATCATATTTCAATTCCTTTGATCCGTTAATGTAGAAGCTGCTAGATCTTGTATTATCCTGATTGTGTCTCCACGATACTCAAATTGTTTATTTCTGAGTGCTTGCAATGTTTGCTCCTTGACTTGGGAACTCTGGAACTTGTTGACAATATTCCTAGGAGTTTTCTTTTTGGAATCTTTTCAAGAGGTGATTGGTGCATTCTTTCAATTTCTATTTTACATTCTGGTTTTAGAATATCAGGGCAGTTTTCCTTGATAATTTCTTGAAAAATGATCTCTAGGCTCTTTTTTTGATCATGGCTTTCAGGTACTCCAAGGATTTTTAAATTATCTCTCCTGTATCTATTCTCCAGCTCAGTGGTTTTTCCAATGCGATATTTGGCATTGTCTTCCATTTTTTCATTCCTTTGTTTCTGTTTTATAATATATTGATTTCTCATAAAGTCTCTAGATTCAACTTGCTCCGATCTAATTTTTAAGGTAGTACTTTCTTCTGTGGTCTTTTTGCCTCCTTGTCCATTTGGCTAATTTTACCTTTCAAGGCATTCTTCTCCTCGTTGGCTTTTTGGAGCTATATTGCCATTTGGGTTAGTCTATTTTTAAGGGGTTATTTTCTTCAGTATTTTTTGGGTCTCCTCTAGCAAGTCACTGACTTGTTTTTCATAGTTTTCTTGCATCACTCTCTTTTCTCTTCTCAGTTTTTCCTGCACTTCTCTTTCTTGCTTTTCCAAATCATTTTTGAGCTCTTCCATGCCCTGAGACCAATTAATATTTTTCTTGGAGGCTTTTGATGTAGGCTCTTTGACTTTGTTTACTTATTCTGGCTGTATGTTTTGATCTTCTTTGTCACCAAAAAAAATTTCTAAAGTCTGAGTCTGAGTCCTTTTGTGCTGCCTGTTCATGTTCCCAGCTAACTACTTGACCCTTGAGTTTTTTGTGGGGGTATGACTGCTTGTAGAGTAGAGAGTACTTTGTCCCAAGCTTTAGGGTCCAAGCACTGCTGTTTTCAGAGCTACTTCTACTCCACTGTCACCACAAGCTCTGCCACAGCAGCACTAGTCTCCCCCACCAAGAACTACCAACCAGGACCTCGACACAGATCCAAGCAGGGCCCAGCAAGAGAACCTGCCTCTGCGTCCACAAAGCACTCCTTGTACTCCTGTTCTGATCCGCCACTTAATTCCTCCCATTGTGTGAGCCAGGGACTCCAGAAGCAGCTAATTTTGGAGCTCTGCAAGCAGCTGCAGGAACTTCCTGCTGCTGCTGCTGCCACCGCAGTGCCACCTCTGCCACCGCAGCGCTACCCCCGCCACCCCCAGGGCCAGATCGCTTTCAAGCTGTTAACAGCAATTTTCCCACTACCCTGCTCAGTGGTCTTTGGCGTTTGTGCATTGAGAAGTCTGGTAACTGCCACAGCTCAATGATTCATGGCCCTCAGGCCTGCTCCACCTGAGTCCTGGTCTGGTTGGTCCTGGTGCTGCCCACCCTGGGCTGGGCTCTGCTCCCAGCACTGTGCAGTAGACCCTTCCCAGTGACCATTCAGGCTCTCCTGGGCTGGAGACCTGCTTCCCTCTGGGTTCTGTAGCTCTAGAATTTGTTCAGAGCCATTTTTTACAGGTGTTTGGAGGGATTTGGGGGAGAGCTTAAGCTAGTCCCTTCTTTCCAGCCATCATCTTCGCTCTGCCCCCTTCAGTATTGCTTTATTGTATATTGCTCTAATCAGTGATGTAGAGCATTATCTCACATGGCTGTATATAGCTTGAATATCTCTCATAGAAAACTGCCTGTTCATATGCTTTGACCATTTACCAATTGGCAAACGGTTCTTAATCTTATATATTTTAATCATTTTCTTATATATCTTGGAAATTATATCTTTATCAGAGAAATTTATTACAAAGATTTTTTTTCACAGGTAATTGTTTTCTTCATAGTTTCAAATGGATTTCATTGTGGGCAGGAGGGTGGCCTGGTCATCTTAATAGTAAAAGTTTTCACCCAACAAGTCCTGTTCTAGGACTTAGGTCATGTGTTCCTTTTTCTCATCAGACATGAACACCACAAGTAAATCTTTCCTTAAAGGATTGTAAATAGAGCAGTCTATAAATGGCAAATGATACTGTATCCCTGACTGGAGTTGATGTCAAAGGAAAGACATGAATTTGTCTTAGGCACAGTTAGCTGGCCTTAGCAATTGTGGGAGCTTCATCACATGTGAGGAAGTGAACTTTCTGTGTTCTGATACCTACTGCTACCTAGATAGTGCTATACTCCATGAATGAGAGGTAAGCTAGTTATGAAACCTAATGTCGTTGCTTCCAGTTATATACAGGCAGTGTGACAAGCTACCTTCATTGCTTTGGGAGGCTTACTGGTCAACTAGCTGGCTCACTAAAACAGGGAAAGACTTCACACAGTTAGACACATCGGTGGATGTCATGCTGTGGTACTGCCTCAAAGTGTGATGAATGAGTATAAGGCTGTGAATAGTCCAATGAGGCCATTGTCAGATTGCTGTAATTGAGCCATGCCAAGAAACATGTATAGAAACAAGTGAAGATACAGGAATCTAAGAATGAACCTCATTTGGGTACAAGTGTTATGCCTAGAGGGGACAGCTGATTTCGAATAAAGACATGTTGAACCTGCTGCCATGAGATTGATTTCAGTATTTGGGGGTTGAGACTTAGTGATTGTGAAGTTTGTTGAATGTGACAAGGCTTATTGGGGTACTTAATCTATTAGTGACCAAGAGCAAATTTTTACACCAGTACATGTGCCTGCAGTCCAAAAAATTCCAGAAATTAGTTATGACGAGGTTGGACTTCTGAACATAAGATCCAGGAGTTAGAGCCAGAACTATAATATTTTGCAATTGGGACAAGCAAAACAGAATATTCTTGGCCAAGCAGCAGGAAAATACCATCAAATACTGCTGGAACAGACTGAACAGGTAGTGTCCAGGGAAGAACTCACCTAGAATGAATCAAGAGAAAATACAGCAGTGTCCCATTTTAGCCAAGTTGACAAGGTGCTAGGCTCAATTGTTTCTACATTGCTTGACTATAGGTCCTATCAATACCGGCAGATTTCAGTGCCCTGAAGCAATGTCCACAGTTCCCTTTCCCAGTTATAACTCTGTAAGTGAGTGTAGCATTGAATGTTCTAATAGACAGTTTGAAGGTGCTCCAGAATCTTATCATCACTGTGAAAAATGGGATACTACACTCCTAAATCCCATGTTCCTGTATCTCAAAGTTAATAGTGACAGAGGAAACAAATAACTTCTTTCCTCAGGTACTATATTTCTTTAATGCACTGGTCAACTTTTAGAATAAATACATTCTAGGCAGGCTTATAGAAAAGAACAGGGTAGCCCATAAGAGGGCAGCTAGGTGGTGCAATGATAGAGTGCTGGGCCTGGAGTCAGAAAGCCCTGAGATCAAACATAACCTCAGATACTTAGTAGTTGTGTGACCCTGGGCAAGTCACTTAATCCTGTTTATTGCAGTTCTTTATCTGTAAAATGAGCTGGAGAAGGAAATGGCAAATGACTCTGGTATCTTTCCCAAGAAAATTTGTGAGGTCATGAAGAGTTGGACATGAGTGAAATGACTGAATAGCAAAGCCCATAAGAGGAGAGCCTCAGTGACAAAATTGGAGGCATTCATCTCCATAATAAATCACATATGCAAACATTAAAAACAAAACCAGGAGTAGAATCTGTTTGCAAAAGTGTATGTCTGCATATGTATGTATATATGTGTGTGTATATATCTATAGCTATAGAGAAACATATCTAAACTTTATTGTAGCCTTCTGAGGAAGGGGGGGGAATAAGAAAAGCCAATAAATAAATAAATGAATGAATGAATGAATGAAAGAATGAATGGATGGATGGATGGATGAATGAATGAATGAATGAATGAGTAAATAAATAAATAAATGAATAAATAAATAGACAAATACACAGATAAATAAATAAGTAAATAAATAAATAAGTAAATAAATAGATAGATAAACAAATAAATAAATGGATTAATGAATGAATGAATAAATAAATAAATACGTATAATAAATGACATAAGTATAAACAGATAAAGCTCTATTGGTATTGGGGTAAACCATTTCTTCAGGTCATTAAACATACCTTCTGCACTGGTTATTTTAGAAAACATTGGAATAATTTAGAATTAGATTAGGGAGTGGTGCCATCACAGTGGAAAATCCAGGAATTAAATGTATTAATTCTCTCACAAAGACTAAGAACTGTTTGCTATTAGAAGTATGGCAATCTGACTACAGAGAAACCTCTGTGATTCCTTACAGAATCCCCACTCACCTTTTGTGTCCCAGGAGCTCTACTTCCTCTTGGACACATTTTCAACTTGATAAGGAGCCAGTATTTACACTGATGATGAAAGGTAGTTCAAACCAATTTAGCAAGTTGGATAGGTCACAAGAATTATATATTAGAATTAAGGCCCAGGTCTATGATGTCACTGGACTCTCAGACGAGAAACCCATCCACCCATGTAAGTTGACACCTTTTCTGCAATTTACAATCTTAGAGAAAAGCGAAAGTACTGAGATGTTAAGGGACTTACCTGAGGTCAAACAATCAGTGTTTTTCAGAAGTGGGACTTAAACCTGGGTTATTCTGTTTCCCATTCAAGCTCTCTATACATTATGCCACATTACCTCCAATTTGATGGAAAGCTGTTGTTTATACAAATGCTTGAACATGGTTCAAACCATCTCACTGTGTACTCAGTAGACCAAAGTCAATGCAAGTATCATTAAGACAAGGTACAGCCTCTTAGGCTACCAGGTCATGAAAAACCAAATTAAAGAAACTTTTGGAAAATGATGTTACTTGATATTCATATATGATACACAGAGCCTAAAAAACCATTCCATTTATCCCTCTTTTGGAAAAAAACTAGAGAATATGTATATATTATGGAAGCCCAGTTTCATGATTGTTATTGCTCCTATCCACTGACTTATCAGATTATATGCCAATGGTTGAATATACAAGTCTAAGATGGCTGGATAGTTATGTATCTCAACAATACTATTTTTTTCCTTTATAAACAGGATTGTGTCTTTAGAAAAGAAAATAGAGAGCTACATAAACTGCTGTCAGTTACCTAAAACTCCCTCAAAATCTTCTTTCTCTTTCATAGTTAATGAATAAATCTGTCCAGCTATGATTTGGGGCTCTCAGAAACAGTTAACAGTATAACTGAACACCTACCTCTCTGCCAACCTTTCTGCTCCATCCACTAACCATATCCTGATAGAGCTTTAGAATTGTATCCAACTTTGAGTGAATAAGTCATTTTGACTATTAAAATATCCAAATTTACAAAAAAAAGGATATATGAAGGAAGACACTATCTACATCCAGAGAAAGAACTGCTAAAGAAAAGTATGTATAGAATTATTTTACATAAATATACATACCTATGTCTAATTGTAGCCATTTCTAGGGCGGGGAAGGGACAGCGAAGAAAAAGAGGAAAAAAAAATTTGCTGACAACTTTGTTGCTGTGTTTGTCCTTTGTTCTCAAAGAGGACCATGACATCAGGGAAATGATGACATGACTTACAATTGACTTTGATTTGAGTGAGGGAAGGGTGTGCAAAGTCACCAGCCTCACTTTCTCCTCCAGGGCCATCTGGGTCCAGTGGCCTGATATTCACCAGGACAACTGGAGATGGCCCAGAATGCATTGGGAGACCCTGGCCCTTTCAGGCTAAGGTCTTTTCAGGTTCTCACTTTGAGTGAGGTAAGGCCCATTCAGTGAATAGGCCTCTCTAAGAAGTTGATCAAGGGATGGCCTCTTTAATCAAAACTCAAAAAAAAAATCAAACTGGGAGGGGAAGACCCTTAGGCTTCCTAGCCAAAAGAGAAACAGTTATTATTTGGTATTTATATTCACTTTGTGCTAGGAAGGTAGGAACCTATTGTTCAATCTATGAGCTCCAGAGTGAATTGGGTTTAAGGCTTGTTTTTTGAGAAAGTAATCTAGCCAGTAAACCCAAAGTTAAGGAGGCAGCCTTCAGCCATCAAAATGGAGCATGGAGGCAGAGCCAGAGGTGTAGGTGGAGCCATAGCAAGTTATACACAACAGATTTTCAGTTTCACATGCAATCATCTTTTTTATTATACTATGTTATGAAAATGCTTGTTTTATTCCATAAATTAAAAATTAAGTAAATAAAAATAAAAAGAATGGGATTAGCTGAAGGCTATGGTTGGCTTTGGCATACATCCAGGCAAAGAAATTCATCTGGAAATACAGAGAGAACAGACTGAGCTTCCCCAAGTGTCAGCCAAAACGCATTTATTAAGTGATTACTATATGCCAGGAATACTGCTGAGTCATACACAAGAAATAGCATTTATAAAGTACTTTGAGAATTGTGAAGTACATTACCAATATTATCTTATTTGATCCTCACAACCCTGAGAGGTAGATGCTAATATCCTCATTTTACAGATGAAGAAACTGAGGCATGCTGAGGCTAAATGACTTGTAAAGAGTGACTAAAGTTGGATTTAAATTCAGGTCTTCATGACTTCAGGTCCAGTTTTCTCTCCACTTTTTTTTTTCTACTTTGCTGCCTCTACTAGGCCTGTATCTCAAAGAAAATTTTAATAAAGGCATTTAAGTGCAGAAAAAGATTTTTTTTATAGAAACTCTTTTTGTAGTATCAAAAATGGAAATTAACTGAGTGCCCATCTATTGGGAATGACTAAAGAAAGTTTGGTACATGAAATAGCACTGAAGAAATGACAAAGTAAACAGTTTCAGAAGGCATCTATGAACTGATGCAAAGTGAAATAAGAACTACAACAAATTCAATGAAAACAACATTATAAAGAAAACATCTATGAAAGATTTTAGAAATGATCAACGAAATGGCAAACTATGACTCCAAAGGACCCAAGATGAGCTGTGCTACCAACCATGTACAAGAGTGGTGATGCATTTAAAATAGAGAATGAGACACACATTAAACAAAATCCTGGCCAATGTGAGAAATTGTTTGACAAGGTTCATTTGTTAGGATGGTTTTCTTTTTTCTCTTTTTGATGGTTCGCTGGTGGTGGGGGTAGTGGTCATAGAAGGAAAAGAAAAGAAAAAACTTGTTAATCATAAAAATAATATAATTAAAATTAGGAAAGTTTAAAAAGAAAATTAAAAAGAAAAAGAAAATTTTAGGGAGAAAGTGATGACCTAAATTTGAAAAGGGAATTTCCTCTATTCCATCTATCTATTCCCTCAGCCAATGAAATCACAGGACTCTTCTTTCTCCTATGAATCTTATTAGAAAACTTCAATTAGCCAATTACTCTTCATGAAGAGTAACATCACAAGGACTTTCTCCATCACAGTGATGAACAGCTTTAGTGAGTAAGTCTCTGTGACATATACTTTTTGATATAAATAATCACAGTGCTATTGAGCAGCTGCATGCTATTTCATCTTTTAAGTATTTTGTATTATGTGTGTGTTATAAGTATAGTGTCTGTCTATCTATCTATCTTTTTCAGGGGAGACATTTTATTTATAGAGATCTCTTAAGGCATGATTCTGCACTACTGAATCATTTTTCCCCTAATAGTTGGCAAACAATATGCACAGTCGACTCAAGTTCTTTATACCTTTCAAATGATAGTGTGAAGTTAAAGATGGAGTCTACTAAAGACTATAACTTACAGAAGCCTGCCTACTAACTTTTAATATTTGCATCAAAGACTCCCTGAATGCATGAATAAATGAATTTTATATTTTTCATAAAGGTAAGAAGGTATCCATAGCTATCAATATCTTCTCAGTCGTTTTTTGTCAATAATAAGATGCAAGATTCTTTCCCCATGCCATTAACATGATGTAATATATGAATGTAGGTTCCAATCTTGTTTCACATGTTTACTAGCTCTGTGACCTGGGACCAGTTATTTAACCACCTTCTGTCCTCCATATCCTCTTCTGTAAAACAGAGGGGTTGAACTAGATGGCCTCTAAGAACCCTTCTAGCTTTAATTGTAGGATCACAAGGATATCTTCCCCTTTTTCACGGTGCTAGTGGCAGAGGAGTGTTGGACCTGGAATCAGAAAGACCTGAATTCAAATAGGACCTCAGGAACTCATTACCAATGTGACCTTGGACAAGTCAGTTAACTTCCATGTGCCTCAGTTTCCTCAAATTCAAAATGGTGATAATTATACCTATTTTCCAGGGTGGTTGTAAGGATGAAAAGACATAATATTTACAAAACACTTAACACAGTGTCTGCACATAGTAACTGCTAAATAAATGCTCATTCCCTTCTACTTCCCCTTCTTTCATGCATCTTGAAAATAGTCAAAATGAATACATGATTTAGACATAAAGGGTGATATCATAAGACTAGAGGGGCATAGAAAACTTTACCTGTCAGATCTATAGATAAGGAAAGAGGTTATGACCAAAAAAGAGATGAAGAAGAGCAAACAAAATGGATAATTTTTGTTACATGAAATTTAAGAGTTTTTGCACAAACAAAACCTATACAGCCAAAATTGGAAGGAAACTAGCTGAAAAAGTTTACAGCAAATTTCTCTGATAAAAGTTTCATTTCTCAAATATATAGAGAACTGAGCCAAATTTATTAAAATGAGCCATTTCTCAATGGGTAAATAGTTAAAGGATATTAAGAGACAGTTTTCAGAAGAATCAGTTATCAATAGTCATATGAAAAAAAATGTTCTAAATCACTACTGATTAGAAAAATACAAATAAAAGCAAATCTGAAATAATACCTTAAAACCATCAGATTGGCTAACATGACAGAAAAGGAAAACTGCAAATGCTGGAGAGGATGTGAAAAAAGTGGGAGACCAATGCACTGTTGTTGGAAGTATGAACTGGTCCAATCATTCTGGAGAATAATTTGGGACTATGACCAAAGAACTATAAAACTGTGCAAATCCTTTGATCCAACAATTCTGCTGCTTGATCTGTATCCCAAAGAGATATATGACTATAGATAGATTTAATGTCTTCATCTTAAAACTGCCTGTTTACATCCTTTGACCATTTATCAATTGTGGAATAGCTTGTATTCTTATAAATTTGACTCAGTTCTCTACATATCTGAGAAACAGGTCTTTATTAGAGATACCGGTTGTAAAAATTGTTTCCCAGGTTTTTGCTTCCCTTCTAATCTTGGTTGCATTGGTTTTGCTTGTGCAACACATGCTAAGTTCTTACAGAGTGTAATACTGTGGTTCAACTCTAAGACCAGGAGACACTTTGGTGACAAGGAAGGACAAAAAAGGGTTTCTTAAGTTACAGAGATTTCCAGGGTTAAGTTCCTATGGATCCCAACAAGCAGATTAATACAGGTTTTCACACAGTTGGAGTATGACCAGACCAATTGTAATGCTGGTATAAAACAAAGTATCTACCATTGTAAGAGAAGAATCAGAATCATAATTTCAGAGTTCAAAATAAACTCAGATGACTTCTGGTCCAAACATGCCTTAACAAGAATCCCTTCTTCCACATCTTTGACAAGTGATCATGCAACATTTGGATAAAGATCCCTCATGGAGGGAGAAATTTACATCTTCCCTAGGCAGCTCATTCCATTTTTAAAAAATTAATTTTAAAAATTCACCAGGTCATCATAAACATGGAAAGATTTGCATGAAATAGTCAAGAGTGAAATAAGCAGAATCAAGACTAAGTTATTCTGAGTATTGTTGTTATTGTTATTCAGTCATGGCTGTCTCTTTGTGACCCCATTTGGGGCTTTCTTGGCAAAGATAATGGTTTGTCATTTCTAGATCATTGTACAGATGAGGAAACTGAGGGAAACAGAGTTAAGTGACTTGCCTAGTTACTAACTAGTGACTGATGCATCTAGTAAGTGTCTGAGGCCAAATTTGAACTCAGGTCTTCCTGACTCCAGGACCAGAACTTCAATACACTACACCACCTAGCTGCCCTGATTCTGAGTATAATAAATGCTCAAATCAACCACTAAAGACTGGTGAGGGAAGTTGCTATCCACCTCCAGAGAAAGAACTTCTATTTAGAAGTAAACATAGATACGGTTTTACATATGTGTGTATATATGTGTGTGCTTGTGTATATATATGCATATATATGTATATATGTGTGTGTGTGTATACATACCTATCTATATGTATGCATATATGTATCTGTTCTTTAGTGCAGAGGAGGGAAAGGAGATAGTTTGGAACTTAAAATGAAACAAAATTAATTTTAAAAATTAATATTTATGGATATATTTTGGTTTTTACACCACCAAAATTTCCTCCAGTATTCTTCCCATTCTCTCCCTAGAAATCCATCCCATATAACAAATAGGATTTTAAAGATAAAAAAAAGGAAGAGAAAACAGCCAGTGAGATTAACCAATGCATCAGATAAGTTTCAAAATATATGTAATGTGCCACACCCATGAACCTCTCACTTCTGCAAAGGAGGGGCATAAGGGTGTCTGCTCATATCTCTTCCTTGGAGTAACACTTATTCATAAATTTTCAACATTAACCTTTGATTTTTTTGTGGTCATTCTTTCCATATACATTGTAGAGATCACTGTGTATATTATTCTTTTTATCTCTGCTTACTTCATTCTACATCAACACTTCCTGTGCCTCTCTGAATTCATCATATTCATTGTTATTTTAGTGCAATAATATTCTACTACATTCATGTTCCACAATATTTTTAGCCATTTTCCAATTGATAGTCCATTCCATATTTGTTTAACTTTAATTGTTTGAAAGTCTTTCCATATATTAAACTTAAATCTGCCTCTTTGAAACTTCTACCAACTAATCCTAGTTCAGCCCTTGAAAGGCAAACAGAACACATCTAAATCCCTTTTCCACATTGTGGCCCTTCAAAAACTTGGACACAAGTTTTTAATACATCTTATCATTTCCCGGCGAATTATCTCTATTTCTTTCAAGCAAGACTCTGTGTGGTATAACCGTCAATAATTTCACCATCCTAAGTGTTCTCATTTGAACATTTCTCCAGTTTATCAATATTGTGCCTAAAAGATGGCACCTTGAACTAAAGACAATATTCCATTTATAGTCTATAGGGAAGAGTACAGGAAAATTGTTGCTTTCCTAATTCTAGCTAATATGCCCCTCAAATCACATCAATTCATTTGATTTCCATATCACACTTTTGGAACATACTGAGTTTACTATCCAACAAGTTTTTCTGATGAGCTGCCAGCCAGACACACTTCCCCAATCTTGTACTTGTGATATTGAGCTTTTGAACCAATATAAAACTTTACATTTATGCCTATTAAATTTAATCTCTGTTTCAGCCTATGACTGCATCACCCAATATATTAGCTGTCCCTCCAAGCTTTGTCATCTGTATATTTTATAAGCAAGCCCTTCATGTCTTACATATGTCATTGATAGATTGGCATCAAGTAATGCAAGACCAAGTACAGATCCCTGAGGTCCTTTGCTGGAGAACTTTCAATTTGACACTGAACCATTAATGATTATTCTTTTTTATCAAGCCATTCAGCCAGATTCTAATCTACCAAAATATGCTACAATCCACCCCCCCTCATTTTTCCAACTTAGAAACAAGGATATATTGGAAGATTCTGTCAAATACTTTGCTGAAAGTCTTTGCAAACTATACTTAGAGCAATCACCAAATCTATTAGCCCTGTATTCCTATTTAAAAAAAAGACTTGGTCATTGCCTCCAAAAAAACCCAAATAGTTTATCTTTTAGGAGCCCTGATTTGTTGATCAATGTAAATTTTGTTAAAAAATCTTTTAAGTGTCATTGCAACTTGCAAAAATTTAGCACCTACCCAATATCTAGAAAAATAAAAAACACAATCAAGGGGCCCAAATTCTACACCAAAAACTTGCTACCTTTTAAAAACTAACATACAATAAAATCCTGTGTAAAAATTTGGAATTCTCTTAGAAATGCCCTGTAGTTCAATTTAACCACTGTTCTACTCGTAATACAAATTCAGAACCCAAAATGCCCTGGAGAATTCAACAAATAAATTGAATTGAAACTATAGTATTATCTCTGATAAAGTTGTTCCACATAAACACAGAGATATATATTGATCCATAAAAATTTGAGAATGAGATTTTTAATAACGTTTCTATATCAAATACTTTTTTCTTCCAAACTATGTGTAATGAAAAGTTTTCAAAATGCAAAGAACTAACAGAAGAATTCAAAACAATGTAGTAACAAGATGAATTTCATATCATCCCCATCATTAAATCTGCTACTGAATGAATTGTCTTGAAGTTTAATTCAGTGAGCCTACTGAAGTTGAGCTTACCTCCCAACATTTTTATTCAATTATAAAAAGTAATCATTTTTCCCATCTACTCAAGAGTCCACAGATCATTAAACACAAAAAATAACAGGATGAGTCCAACTTTTCTTCAAACCATTTCTGTCTGCATTCTGTCAAATAAGGTGATTTAAAAAATAACAGTAATAATAATACCCATCATTCCTAGTGTCCGGGTTGGGGATCCTGCTATGTAAATCTATCTGTTTGATGTGCTTCTGTCCTTCACATGCAATAAGGCCATTACTGACCCATTATCCACAAGGCCTGCACTTTGATCTGTTTTTGTAGTTCTGAGTATAAATTTTGCACTGAGCCATTTATTTTTTCTAACCAAAGGCAGCACAGAAGCAAAAGCATGCCTTTACAAGATGACTGTCCAGCCCTTAGGGGTCCTGTCTGTGGTCATAGAACAGAGCAAAGTAACTGGTTTAACGTGGGAAGAAATTAATCACTTTTAACTTTATAAGCACCATAATCTAACTAGAATAGCTAACCTACCTCAAGAGTATTTTTGTGTAATAACAATCACAGAATATAGAAATGAAAGAGGCTTTGAGATTATAGGTGGCACAATGGATAGAGCACTGTCCCTAAAGTCAGGAGAACCTGAGTTCCAATCTGGCCTCAGACAATTACTAGCTGTATGATCCAGGGCAAGTTAATTAACCCTATTTGCCTCAGTTCCTCATCTGTAAAAGAAGCTAGAGAAAGAAATGGCAAACCACTTCAGGATCTTTACCAAGAAAAAACCAAATGGGGTCGTAGAGGTTGGACACAAATGAAACAACTCAACAACAACAACAACAATAGGCCAGAAATGGCAAACATGGAGTCCTCCAGGCAACAGTTCCCAATGTTGCCCAAATCAGGTTAAACTGTAATTTTACATTTTAATATTTAAAAAAATATTTAACAAAATAAATAAAAATATAGTAAAACAGAAACACTACATTTTAAAACAAAGTCAATACGTGGCCTGCAGGGATCCTTATTTACCAATTAGTGGCCTTCTTTTCTACTTGAGTTTGACAATATCGATATCATTTACAAATGAAGAAAATGAGACCCTAGATGGTGAAGTAACTTGCTCAGTACTTTTGAGATAGTAGATGGAAGAGGCATGATCTGAATCTAAGTCCTTGTGCTCTAAATCTAATGCTCTTTCTACTACCCCCACACTGCCAGAGCAGTATAGGATTAATTCTCCAACAACAGCATTATTTTAAGTTGTCAATCAATCTATGTGGTAGAGTTTTCCAAAGAAATGTGGCTATAAAACAGTTTGGGTTAGAAATATATTGACAGAACTCATAAATGTTGATCAGAAGTGAGAAGGACTTGGGAATATGTGATACCCCTGAGATGAAAGGAGGAAATGGAAAAAATGTGAAGCAAGCTATGTAATATTTAAGCTGAGTTGAATAAATATTTTAATTTGGAATGACTATACATAAACTCAAATAGATCCATGATCTCATAAATTTGGATGTTCCCTCCACAGTGTAAATCGTAACCCATTCATACCTGCCAATCCTATAAGACTCTTGCCCTTGTCTTCTTCAAAGTCCACGACAAGGGCTCATCTTAACGAGTCAGGATTCATCTTTCATTTTTCTTATTATCACAAAGATACCACTGCTTATTCATGCTATATGTGATCCCTTGTTCTCACCATATGAACTGTTGATTTTCTTCTTCTATTATACATTTTCATGATTACATCATTTCCTTTTGCCCTTCTTTGAAATTCCTTAATTTTTTATATTTTGCGTAGTTCTCAAACTTTCTATTTGCTTCTATGTTGTCCTTTTTCAGAGATTGATTTTCAAAACATTGAAGACTGTTGTATTTCATGTTTTACAACCATATAATGCTTATAAAATGTTGCTATTAAATGATTGTGATGTTTCTTCTCACAAACTCAATTCTCAAAAACCTACTAAAGAAATAAAAGGAATAATGTAATGCACACATAAAAAAGGAATAGGGTAATTATTTCTAAATCCAGAACAAAGAGAGGACATATTATGACAAGATAAAATCCTTGTGAATTAAATGTCTAGCCATCAGCAAAGTGCATAGGCTAGAGTGAGTGATGAGGTAATAGAAAAAGACTGAAGTGCCGAAGATTTCAAAAGAAGAGGCCTTAATAAAAGTCCAAAGAGCAAACAGAAAAATCATAGGGGTCCTAAAACCAGAAGAAAGGATGAGTAAATCTTCAAAGAGAATAAATAGAGTTCTACAAACAAATATAATACCAAATGATTTTGAACCAATACTTGATGAAATACAGAATTCTGTGGGCTATAAAAAATATGAAATAACATATATTCCAGAATGATTTAATTGTGAAATGAAAGCAATAAAAGATAAAATAAGGAATTAATATAAGTTAGAACTTGGATCCCTCAATATAGAATTTTAAAACTCACACAGCAGATTCGAAAAAAAATAAATCCATGGCAGAGAATCACTGTAAAGTAGAGGAGAGAGATTAGGAATATAAAAATCCTGAAGTGGAAGAAAATCTAGTAGAAAAGAATCAAAAGACGGGCAGGACCAAGATGGTGGCATACAGGCCAGGACCCAGCTGAATTCTCCCAACATTGCCCTCCTCCCAAAAAACTTAAAAAATAAAAACACTTCAAATCAAATTTTGGACCAGCAGAGGGAACAAAAGGTTAGAGCAAGACATTTATTCAGCCTAAGACAACTTAGGAGGTCTGCATGAGATGTCTGTAATAGCAGGGTGGGTGGGTGTATCAGTAGTGGCCCTTGGAGGCAGCAGCAATTTCTTCAGGAGCCCTCAGCCCAGAGCTGGTAAGGGGGTTTGAACAAGTGGTCAGAAAGAGATTACAGGAGCCCATTGCTGGCGTTGGGTATAGCTGACACTGATTTGTCGATGCCATGGCCCACAAGTAGTTCTGGGTCTCAGTTCTAGGGCAGAGAGGAGTGCTTGTGGTCAATCACCGAGAAGCAGGGTCCCTGGTCACAGGGAAGCAGGGACCCTTCCTGGGTAAAGACTAAAGTGAAACCAGGAAAGCAGTAATCACACCTCTTCCAAGATAATACCAGTTTGGAAACACTGAAAACTTGCAGAACACTAGATCTGAAAATAGGAGTACCAAAAAAGCCTGAAGGTTGGCATAGTGCCTCCCCACTTCAAGGTGAGCAGAGTCCAACTTAATGAGCAAACAACTACCAAAAAAATTGACCATAAAAATCTACTATGGTGGCAAGAAAGACCAAAATGTAAACTTTGAAGAAGATAATAATGAAAAATCCTTACAAATAAAACCTCAAAGTAAAAAATGCTACCTGGACACAAGCTTAACAAGGTGGAAGAGTTAAAGAAAGAGATAGAGTGATGGAGGAAAAATGAGAGAAATGAAAGTAATGCAAGAAAATCTCGAAAAGAGAATTAGCATCTGAATTAGCATACTGAAGAAAATAGCACCTAAAAAACAGAATTGTCCTACTGGTAAAAGAGGTACAAAAATTCACTGAAGAAAATATTCCTAAAAATTAGAACTGGGCAATTGAAATCTAATGATTCAATGAAACATCAAGAAAAAATAAAACAAAGAATGAAAACATAGAAGAAAACTAACCACCTCATTGAAAAAAACAACTGACCTGGAAAACAGTTCGAGGAGAGATATTTTAAAAATTATTGAACTACCAGAAAGCCGTGATCAAAAAACGATCCTAGACGTATTTCAAAAAAACTTATAAAGCAAATCCTGGTATCTTAGATTCAGATTTCAATAGAAATTGAAAGGATCAAAATACTTTCTGAAAGAGATCCCCAAATGAAAACTCCCAGGAATATTATACACAAATTCCAGAACTCCCAAGTCAAGAGAAAATGTTGCAAGCAGCCAGAAAGAAACTATTTAAGTATCATAGAGCCACAGTCAGGATCACACACAATTTAGCAGCTACAACCTTAAAGGAGCAGAGGGTTTGGAATATGATATTATGGAATGCAAAGGATCTAGGATTGCAACCAAGAATAATCTACCCAGAAAAACAGTATAATCCTTCGGGGAAAAGTGAATATTTGATGAAACAGAAGGTTTCCAAGCATTCCTGATGAAAAGACCAGAGCTGAATAGAAAATTTGACACTGAAACAAAAGACTCAAGAGATATATATATAATAGTAATATTGAAAGAGAAATCACAAGGTTCTCAGTAAAGTTAAACTGTTTACATTCCTATATGGGAAGTTGATACATGTAACTCCTTATTATTAGGACAGTTAGTATGAGTCTACATAGACAGAGGCACAAGTATAGGTTATCATGTTGGGGGGATCTCCAAAAAACCCCAAATATGGGGATGAAAGAGGGATACACTCTGGAGAAGGGGGAAGGGAGAAGTAGAATGGGAAGTTTTTTCTCACATAAAAAATGTGCAAGGAATAGCTTTTATAGTGGAAGGGGAAATGGGGGGGCAATGAACGCTTGAACCTCACTCTTATTGGAATTGGTTCAAAGAGGGAAGGAGAGGGAGACACACACACACACACACACACACACACACAGAAAGAGAGAGAGAGAGAGAGAGAGAGAGAGAGAGAGAGAGAGAGAGATTAAGTTGATTGTAGAAAGCTATCTCATCCAATAGGGAAATAGGAAGGGAAGAGGGTAAAAGAAAAGGAGAGGTAATAAACAGAGGGAAAATTAAAATTAAGGGAGGCAGTGGTTAGAAGCAAAATAGATTTTTCAGGAGGGACAGGATAAAAAGAGAGAAAGAGAAAATAAACAGAAGAAAGTAGGGAGGGAAAAACACAGTGAGTAATCATAACTATGAATGTAAATGGGATGAGCTAGCCCATAAAAGGGAAGTAAATAGCAGAATGGATTAGAAACCAGAATCCGACAATATGTCATGTACACTTGAAACAGAAACACACACACACACACACACACACACACACACACACACACACACACACATTTAAAATAAAGGGAGAAGAATCCGGTATGCTTCAGTTGAAGTAAAAAAAGGCAGGAGTACTAATCATGATCACAGACAAAGCAAAAGCAAAAAGAGGCATAATTAAAAGAGAAGCTACATTTTGCTAAAGGTGCAAGAAAAAAATGAAATATCAAAACTTTTTACAGCAGATTTCTCTGATAAAGTCCTAATTTTTTCTAATATACAGACAATTGGTTCAAATTTATGAAAATAAGACATTCTGCAATTGATAAATAGTCAAGAGACATGAACAGGCAGTTTTCAGAAAAATCGAAACTACCTATAGTCATATGAAAAATGTTTTAAATCACTATTAATTAGAGAAAGGCAAATTAAAACAGTGCTAAGATATCACATCACACCTATTAGAAGAGACAAATACTGGAGGCAATGAGGGAAAATAGGTACATTAATGAATTGTTGGTGGAGTACTGAACTGGTCCAATCATTCTGGAGAACAATCCAAAACTATGTTCAAAGGGCTATAAAACTGTGAATACCCTTTGAGCCACTAATATTTCTACTGGATCTTTACTCAAATGAGATAAAAGAAAATGGGAAAGGAGCTATATATACAAAAATATTTATACCAGTTCTTTCTACAGTGGCAAAGAATTGGAAATTGAGGGGATGCTCATCAATTGGAAAATGGCTGAACAGGTTGTAGCATATGATTGTTATGGAGTACTATTGTGCTATAAGAAATGATGAGGGGGTGGTTTCAGGAGAAAATAAATGTGAACTGATGCAAAGTAAAGTGAGAAGAATTGGGAGATCATTGTCCATAGAAACAGCAGTGTTATCATGATGATCAACTGTGAAAGACTTGGTGACTCTGATCAATACAATGATTCAAGATTTGAAGGAATTATGAAGAAAAATGCTATCCACCTCCAGATTAAACAGCTGATGAAGTCTGGGTGCAAGCTAAAATACAATTTTCTTGCCTTTTTTGACTTTATTTTGCAATATAACTCATACATAAATATCTTTTGCATGACTTCATATGTATAATTAATATCATATTGCTTGCCTTCTCAATGGGTGCATGAGGAGTGGGAAGGAGGAAGAGAAACTGGAACTCAAAATGCAAAAAGAAAAGAATGCTAATAAATAAATACATTTTTACATAATAAAAAATCAAAAATTTGGGGAGAATCCCTGAGAGATGTTAACTGTCATCCTGAGAAAACAGCTTTGTTAGACTCTAATTCCTTTGTTTCAGAATACTGAGCAGTTATAGCTACTGGTGTTAGGTTACTTTGGCTATGAACTTTCCCCAAGCCACTACATAGTTGAAATATGATATGAAATATCTTCTATGTTCCTCTCATTGGCTACTGTTAATAAATCATATAACTAATCTTTTTTTTTAAAAAAAGAAGAGACTCAAAAGGCAATGATATTAAAAGAAGATAATGATACACAAAACAAAAGAAAAACTGATAGTGAAGAGAGGATTCACAGTGGAAACTACAGCATCATAAACATTAATGTGAAAACAACAAAATTGGGGCAGCTAGGTGGTGCAGTGAGTAGTGAGTAGAGCAGTGAGTAGAGCACCGGCCCTGGAGTCAGGAGTACCTGAGTTTAAATCTGGCCTCAGACACTTGACACATTTACTAGCTGTATGACGCTGGGCAAGTCACTTAACCCCAATTGCCCTGCCTTCCCCCCTGCAAAAAAAAAAGAAAACAACAAAATCCCCTAAATAACACTCCATTGAATGAGATCAGATGAAAACTGCCCAGAAAACAGATAACAGAGTATGAATGGAGAGAATACAGTTTGCCTTCAGGAAAACAAACAAAAACTGTGCTTACAACTCCACAAAAAATAAGGTTAAATTTAATCATTTTGATGAGAAACAGCAAACTTTACAAGTAGCTAGGAGAAATGTCATCAGATATAAAGGAAAGGAAATTAAAATAACACACATCTATTCCATACCCACCAGCAATCATATAATGGAATAGGACATTATAAAAAGCAAAGAAGCTCAATCTGCAACTGAAAATGGCAAATCCCACAAGCTGAGTTAATTATTATGCCTAAGGGAACCACAGATGATGAACCAATATTAAACCTATTTGAACCCAATAGAATAGCATGCAATTTCATAAAAGAAAACTATTGTTTCAACAATCAGGCTAGCAGCTGTGGTGGGGGTGAAAGACCAACACAAGCCCATCAACAAGCATGCTACCAGCACACTGCAAAAGCCCAGGTTTGTTTGATCTGCTTTGCTAAGGAAAGCAACGTTAAGGGGCTAACAAGCTTACTTTAATTCAGCATACAAATACCATCCTCTTAGTTCAGGGGAAAAAGTCAGCATCCTGAACTTCTGAGCAAATACAAACAAATTACAAACATAGACAGACAGACCAAATACAATTCATAGTTACCAACATCTAGGTTCAGCCTGGGAGCTCATAACAAGGGCTGGCCCAGAGTCACCTGTGCCACCATGGCTGTGGGTAAGAGCTCCAAAAAACAGAAAGCCAACCCCTGGTTTTATATCTTTTTTAGGGTCAAGGGTGAGTCACACATTCGACTCACCCATGTGACCTAAAATGATCACAAAGAGGCGATTTAAACCCATGTGGTCTAAAAGCCTCTGATGTCCCAAACATGTCACTCAAACTCATGTGTAAACTAGGCCCTCCCCTGAGGCCAGGAGGTCAACAAGGACTCCCAATCTAATCAAGGAAACAAAGTCCAAACTCTTCAAGGGCACTTGGTTGAACTGGGTGCTAAGAGCCCATTTTGTTTGCCAACACAACTATATGGTGAAAATATATAAATAACAAAATAGTGATACTGAGTTTATCATGCCTCTCTCAGACATGTTCATATCTAACAGAGAAATAAACAAAGTGAAAATATAGAACTGCACAAATATTTGAAGAATTTAGAGCTGAATGGCTTGTGACGACTCCTGAATGGGATTATAAGGAATACACAAATTTCTCAGTGGCACATGCAAAGTTTATAAAAATATAGCATGTATTATGAGAAAGGGAGGTTTTGAATAAATGTAGAAGATATAGCATAATGCCAAAAAAATTGTTATTAATACAAGGATGTCAAGTAAAACATACAACCCAAAGGGAAGATTTAATAATGACACCACGAAAGAGTGAGCCAAAGAACAATTTACAGAAAAAAATAAATATGTGAAAAACAATGATGAGATTACATAGTAAGATTTCTGGAATATTGCTAAAGAAATCTTTAGAAGAAAAATTATACTAACAGTATACATTAATAAAATAGAAGAAAGAGATGAACACACTGAGTATACAATTCAATAATTTTAAAAACACACAAAAAACAAACAATAATACCAAAAAATAAATCTTTAAAATTTCAATACAAGTAGATAAAATGGAAAACAAAGAACTGATAAACCCAATTAAAAGGAAAAGGGAGGAAAATCCTTTCAAAAAAGTCAGAGATAAGTTGAAATCACAGAAGAGAAAAAAATTTTAAATAATTATCAGGACCAATTATATACAATTATATACCAGTAAAATGGATATGTAAAATGGAGTCCCATCTGAAAAATGTTATTCAAATTTTTACAACCTCAAATTGGCATTTTAATATAACTTCAGAAAATAAAATAAAAATATTATAAAAGAACTACCAAGCAGGGGAAGAGGGTCCTGGTCCAGATAGATTTATAGGATAACTTTATCATTTAAAAATTAATAACTACAATATGTAATTTAAATACTAAATCATAAGTTAAATACTTTACTAAACATTCTTTATGAGACAAATATAATCCCAATGTTAAACCAGAGAAATATTAAAAAAGATTGAGAACTATAGATCAATAACTACATCAACTAATAACATCCGTAACGCCATGCACATAGGAGGTACTTAAAATATATGTTGATTAATTAATACATATTGATAAAAAATTTTTAAATAAAATCCTGACCAAATCACATGTCTGTTGATTCAAAAAAATTAACTATAGTAGAACTGAACTTAAACTAGGTTTGCAAGGGATGTTTCAACATTGGGAAACAATCAACATAATGCGCTATATTAAAAAGCCAACAAGCATTCAAAATCTTTTGATTACATTAACACTTATAGAAGAAACATTTAAAATTATACTACATTAATATATGCTTAAAAATAAACAACTTACAAACATAAGCATAGTATTTTCTAATATGATAAAAAAGTACCTATTATAATGTCCAATGCTATGTAATATGGGAACTCTAAAAGTTTTTCCAACAAATTCCAGAAATAAAACAAGGATGTCCTCTTTCCCTGCTTTTATGAACGGATAAAACGCATCTATTAAGTGATTGCTATTTGCAAAGCAATGTTTTATGCATTGGGAATACAAATAGGAAAGTTAAACAGCCCCTAATTTCAAGGAGCTCATGTTTTCATAGGTTGAAGCAATATATATATAGGATATTTCAGCTGCAAGTTAGGTGGAAATATTCCATAGTTCTTAAGGCACATAAAAAAGCATATAGTAATTTAGCTTCTTCAAAGTAATTTCCATTCACAAAACCATATCCATTTCTGATATCCAGCCTTTTGACAATACCTAGGAATTTTGGTGGAAAGAACTTTCCAGCTTTTCAGTACTTATGTCTGCTGAGGTGGTAGGGGCTGCAGTACCTGCAGAAAGAAGTACCAAGTTATACCTCTAGGATTGTGTAGAGCATGGAGCTGGGCTATTGGTCTATAGTGGATTTCTATTTCAGGTACAATGTCTTGCCTTTACTGAGCATGGAAGTCAGCCAGTCAATGGCTGGGATAGCTGACTCCCTCTCCAAAGAGATTGCTCCCTGGATGATGGCTGCAGGGAATCATTACATATCTTTTCAATTCTCAGGATTACTCATATATACTTGTGTATAATGACTTCTGACAATTCTTGTTTCCTCTCTGCTCTAATTTCAGTTTGTTACTTTTCTATTTTACTAATTTGATTTTTCCTACATTCAATGTTTAATCAGGTTGGCTAAAGTTTTGTCAATTTTGTTCATCTTTTCAAAGAAGAAGCTTGGTTTTTTTTAAAAAAATATAGTTCTAGAAATACTACTAAAACTAGTTAGACAAGAAAAAAGAAATTAAACACAAAAACAGATAGAAGAGATAAAACCATCAGTCAATGCTGATGATATGATGATTTACTTAGAAAATATTAGGTAATTAGGACAGAAACTAAATGAGACAATAGCTTCAGTAAAGTGACACATTACAAAACAAACCCACAAAAGAAAAAAATTCTTAAGAAGTAAAAATAGGAAGGAATAATTAAAATTAAAATCTTTTCAAATAACTACAAAATATATAAAATATTTGGGAGTCAATAAACTAAGGAACACTCAAAATAGCAGCAGCAGCAGCAGCATCAACAGCAATAGTAGTAGTAGTAGTAGTAGTAATTAATAATAGAATAATAGCCTTTGTAGCTTTAAGGTTTGAAAATTCCTGTAAAAAATAGTGCTTCTCTTATTGCTATAGCTAGCATTTTCAATACAATTTAAATAATAGAAGTAATAATGAGCATAACCCATTATTGTATTGGGAAGGCTTCTAGCTTATCCCCATTATAGATAATGTTTACCGGTGGTTTTAGATAAACATTATTTATCATTTTAAGGTAAGCTCCATTTATTTTTATGCTCTGTAGTGTTAAAGGAATGGATATTTTATTTTGTCAAAGTCTTTTTCTGCATCTGTTGAGATAATCATATGTTTTCTGTTTTGTTATGGGTATGGTCAAAATGAATAATATGGTAATATTTACATTATTGCACATATATGATCAATATTGGCTTGCTTACTGTCTCAGGGAGGGGAAAGGAGAGGGAAGGATAGACTTTGGAACTCAAAACTTTTTTTAAATGTTAAAATTTTTTAATAAATAATTGGGGAAAAATAAAATATTAAAAAATTTAAACTGTTTCCTCATTTGATCTTACCAATGTCTTTTGGAGATAGATACTATTATTAACTACTTCTTACAAATGAAGAAACTGAGGCAGCTGAAGGCTAAGTGACTTAGCTTTGGTCAGATATCCAGTAAATACCTTGTCCAGATTTAAACTCAGATCTTTCTGACTCTGAGTCCATCTTTTTTTTATTTTACTTAGCCACCTAGATGCCTCTAGATCTGTATAGATATTAATACAAATTTTACTTAAAGGAATAATGACAAATAAGTGGAGGAATATTTTTTTCTCATGGTAAGGCCTTACCAACATAATAAAAAATGACAATAATATATAAATTAATTAACAAATTTAGTACTATATTAATCGGACTACCAGAAAGATAATTTACAGCACTAGACAAAGTGACAAAATTCATTTGGATGAACAAAAGACTTATAATATCAAGGGAAATAATGAACAAAATTAAAAATGAAAGAGGAACAACATAAAACTACCCTCTAAAACTAAGGGATTTTTGGAACTAAAAAATGTTTTGATGATTCTTAATTATACAAGAAACATTAAAATATTTTTACTAATTAAAAACAGTAAAGTGGAACAGTAAAATAGGTTAAGAAAAATAGAATGAGAAATTGTTAAATTCAATAACTCAGTATTTGATAAACCTGAGAACATAAATCTATAAGAGAAATTTCTAAGTAAGAGAATTTCGGAGAAAATTGGAAAACTATCTGGCAGATAGTAGGCTTAGACAAACATCCTATACCACATTCCAGAATAAACTCAAAATGGATTTATGGTCTGTATATTATGTACTCTACCACTGAAAAATAGAGATACTGATCAGTTATCACATGTATGGACAGATGGTAAATTACTAAACAGACAAGGTTTGAAATTCACCTCAAAATACAAAGCGGATAATATCAATTACATGGGATTTAAAGCTTTTGCATTAATAAAAAATATTTAGAAGGAACACATCAATTAGAAGAAATTTTGTTATTAAACGTTTCTGAGACTTACATGAACCAGTGTTGGTTGAAGTAAGCAGAACCAGAAGAGCATTGTACATAGTAACAGCAACAGTGTGTGGTGATCAACTACGATAGACTTAGCTCTTCTCAGCGATACAATGTCCCAAGACAGTTCCAAAGGACTCATGATGGAAAATGCTATCCATATCCAGAGAAAGAACTATGGTCTGAATGCAGATTGAAACATGTTATTTGCACTTTTTAAATTTTTTGTTTTTTCTTTCTTTTAGTTCATGATGTAGAGGGTTCAAGCTGATGTGCGGGCTATAAGCCTTTGGCCTTTCTCATTCCTTATTCTTTTCTCATGTTTTCTAATATTTTTGTTATCATTCTAAACTATTCTTGCCTTTGAATTGAAGTCAATATCAATATATATGGTGAATTCACTTGGAAGGTCTTACTGAGTTCGTATAATTTCTCTATCTCCTCATCTTCTGGAACAGCTACAGTGTATAGAACACCAGTCCTGGAGTCAAGAAGACATTGAGTACAAATCCTACTTCTGACTCTTACTAGATATGTGACCATGGGCAAGTCACTTAACCCTGTTTGCCTCATTTTCTTCATCTATAAAATGATGAAGAAGGAAATAGCAAATCACTATAGTATCTTTGCCAAGAAAACCCCAAATGGAGACACAAAGAGTTAAATACAACTGAAACAACTGAAAAACAGCAATCTCATCTTCTGCAACCAATATTAGTCCATAAACTGCAAATATTTTCATGGTAGAGTTTTAGCAAATACTTACCACGAGCAATGTGATGTAAGATGCCTAAATGTCCCATGAAAGAATGATTCAGGTTGCTTCAGAGTACATTATAAAACCAAATCCATGAATTCCTTTCTATTTCCTACTCTTTGGGATGCATGTCTTTAAGTACACCATCATAAATTGAAATGCTGAGTGTTTGGTCATGTGCATATGAATGCTGTCCTTCATAAAAATCATCATGTAAGGAGCTGAGATGGTAAGAAGTGAAATGTAAGTGTTTATCACACAGGGCTGAATAAGTGGAACAATGAAATACAAAGGAACGAAGAGTCAGGACTAGTGTTTTTGTCGTAGTAGCTTTCCCTTGTGCAAATGATAAATAATTGACTAAAAAACTCATTGTAATATTTTAAGCTCTATATTCCTACTAAAATATATTTCAAAATTTATTTGCAGTGAGATATTTGTATATAACCTCAATTTACCCTGTGACGATGATCATTCTCTCATTTTTTTTTTGTTTGGTGGGGGAAAGATCTGTGATTTCATCTGTGTGGGGTATCTACTGATGTCAACAAGCAATGTGTCTGTAACTTACATTCTAGTAGAGTTGCCTATGGCACTGGGTAAGTGACTGCTAGTAGCATATGTTAGTCGCAGGATATAAATTCAGTTTGTGATGCCAAGGACTCCACCCACTATACTATGATGCCTTTCCCTGGGCTCATAGTTGATGTTTAATTATCTTCATTGGTTGATATAATTGTACTCATTCACCAAATAATTCACAATTGATTAACTACTGTTTTACACATTTCCAGAACATGAGTCTCAGCATATTTATAGATTCAAGATGACTGCCTCTGGATTTTTTCCATCATATTTACAATCTGCAGAGATTTATCATTTCTCGAAAGAAAATTCATTCTGGCACTAGGTTTTGGGTGCCCTGTATCATGGCAGCATTGGAGAATGAGAAGCCCAAAGTTTGAATTCTGGTTTTGCTGCTAACTAGCTGCATAGCCTTAGGGGCAGCTGCCAACTTCTTTGAACTTCCTTTGCCTATAAAATGAGGGGTTTATATTAGATAATGTCTAAAAGTCTTTTCAAACTCCAAAATCTCACACTATGATTCTTAGGGATAGGAGAGATCCCTAGTCAATGATGTTTGTGGAGAAGGAACCTCTACACTGTTTCATGTAATTAATGCCAGAGCCAGGACAAAAATCTAAATATACCCCCCTCTTTCTCTGTTCTAGATAACTACATAAACAGGTTGAATTAAACCACACCTCTTACCTAATTAGAATATGATATGGGTCATATTAAACTTGAGAATCATTAGGCAGTTCTGATGAGTCTAAGAGTTTTGACTAGATACCATATGGCATTTATAAAAATGAATTATAATTTAAGGGCTAAGTGGTCCATTTGCTTCCCAGGAAATTAGATGCAGAAAGCTCATAATTATATGCATCATATATAATCTCTTATGTGTTGTCTTGCATATTTATCTATAAAACATCTGATTAGCTTCAATGATGGGATTTTTATCTTTGTTGCATTCTAATTTGAAGAACTTGTGTTAATTCTCAATGGAGTTTGCATTCAAGGGGTTTAATTATTGGATTCAAGCCTATGGAAATTGGACTGTACATTGTGATCAGCTCCGGACCCAGGACAAGGAGAGGATGAGTCAGGCTTATCTGACTAGTTAGTGTGTCTTTATCCAAGAGTTAATGGCTAAATCAGGCAAGAATACTGGAGAAGATTCAGAAGAAGTGGTGGTCCTGGGAAGGTCAGAGGCAAATTGGCATCATAGTACTGTCCAAGGTCATTCCAATGGATCAGGTGAGATGAGGATGACTTGCCAAAAAGATAGAAAAGAAGTTACTTCATAAGTCAAAGTCAAAGTCTTCCAGGGAGCAGTTAAATGGAGATAGGGAATACAAAGGAGGTGTCTAGGTGAACAGGAACTTGGATTCATTTAACAACTGCTATGAAAACTACTTTTTTATAAAGGGGAAAAGTCTCCAGCCCTGCCCTTCTCCTAAGTGTTCATTTATCTGGAACCAGGCAAAATTCCATGATGCCAGGTCTCACCAGGGTGAAGTTTCTAGGGTTGTTAAACTAGCACTGCTTAATTCCTATTTAAAAAACAGAAAATGGAAGCATCAGTTCTCTCACATACCCATGGGACAATATTTACTTACACTATATGAGGGAACCCAAAGCTTTCACGATTTTTCAGGGAGTGATGGAGCACTGATATTTTTTTTGGAGAGGGGAAGGCAGCACAATTGGGGTTAAGTGACTTGCCCAAGGTCACACAGGTAGTAAGTGTGTCAAGTGTCTGAGGCCAGATTTGAACTCAGGTCCTCCTGACTCCAGGGCTGGTGCTCTACTCACTGCGCTGCCTAACTGGCCACATTAATGATTTTTTGACCCTAGAAATTCTGTCTTGATGTTCTGGCTTCATGGGAATTTGCCTGACTCATTCTGGAAATCTGACTTTGTCATACTGCTACAAGTGGCAATGCAACATGGAAACAAAACAAAGCATCAAGACTGGTAGTGCCAAGGTAGGGACTATATGACAGCTACTTGAAAACAGGCTGTAGTAATAAGGTCTATGTATAACCAGGTAATCAGGCAGGTGCCTAAGAATACAACCAAGGTTAGGTTCAAATAAGTTCAAGAAAATCAATATGTGGAATCCTGAAGTGGTCTACAAGGTTGTAGATCAATGAAGAGGTGTTTTTGTTTGTTGTTGCTTTATGGACTACTTTTTAGAGCAGGAAGCAATCTCAAGAATACGAGCAGCCCAAGACTAGAAAATGTAGACTGTACATTCAGCTGGAAATGGCAAGTCACAGGAATAACAGTTGAAAAAAAAACCTCATGTGCCCTGTCTGTGTGCATGCTTCGAGACATCTCTCTTGTGTATTGTTCTCCATATTGCCATTGTGTTGTGTGCCTCCTGTGCCCACATCCCATACATAACTAGGTCTGAGATCATTATTATTTCATTTTTCACATTTGAGTTTCTGACTCCTGTATTCCTGAGAGCATTTATATCATCCCAGATGTTTTGCTTACAAATGAATAAAGTTTTTTCTAGTAGTTCCTTGATTTTATCCTTGGCATCAGAATAACTAAGTCTTCATAGCTAACATAAAGAGATAATTATCACATTCCAGTCATTTGTTGTTTAATTAAAATATAACTATTGAAACTGATGAGCATAAAACTCAACTAGATATATTATTGTAAAAGATGATATAACATAGGGCAAGATTTGAAGAAATATAAACATTTAGGCACAACTTATTTTCTTGATTACCAATTTCAGAAGTTATCCATCACTTTTTAACTCTAAGCTTAGGAAAACCTTGAGTAAAGCTTTTTTCAACTTTTCAAAATATTTTGTATTTTTAATTCCCATCTTCCTGGGGTATATGCCTGCTTCTGAATTCTGGTGCATTGATGCTTTAGCAAAGCTTGAAAAATGTTCATCCAACTGTAAACCCCACTACATGTAATGATAAGAAATCTGATAAAAAGACTCACTCCCACTATAAACTAAGAAGATGTGGGCTGAAAGACCCCTACAGACATATTCCCTCAACCCAGGGGCATGTCTTGGGAAGTATCTTTCTCTTCTAGCCACTAGAGACTCCTAAATCTATGAACCTGTGATCTTTCATGAATGTCTCTATTTGAAGAAAGGGAAAAGAGGGGAAATCACAGAATCTATACCCGATGACTACATTTAGGAAATGTAAAAAATAGACTCCCATGGTCTAATGGACAGATACAAATTGTGTCCATTTCAATTCTGCTCTTAGGAGATAATACTATGAAAGGTTAGAGGATAAACAGTTTATATAGTATGTTTCATGCTCATTCCCTTGATCACCAAGTTATAAGTAGGGGTCTTAGAGCGCATATGTGTATATACATAAATATATACAATTATATGTTATATATTTTTGTGTTATAATTTGTCCTTTATTCTTGAAGGGGAGCATGACATCAGAGAGATGATGACATGATTAGCAGTTGACTTTGATTTGAGTGAGGGAGGGCTGTGCAAGATCACCAGCCTCACTTTCTCCTCCAGAGCCATCTGGGTCCAGTGGCCAGATGTCCATCAGTATGACTGGAGATGGCCCAGGTGATATATATTTTATGTGAAATAACCTGTTCAGAGCTGCCCTTTCCCCCTTAATACACTCCAGGGGCAATTTCACATCTTGGGTGATCAAACTTGTCAATATAAAGAGATAACTTAGTTCATAACCATAGTCAGTGAAAATAAGTGAAAATAATTGGTAATGTATGATAAAGTGGAAGGGAGATTTGGATTGTGATCATTCCCTGTGGACTGAACTACTAGACAGCTTATAGTCTGATGATAATTGTGTTTCTAGGTGCTAGGGATGGGGGAAAAAGTATAGCTGACAATGTTCACTTCTCCTCAATTTCAGCCAATGCTACTGATATTGCTACTTTTTCTCTGCCCAAGTTGTACACTAAAAACAAAACAAAACAAAAAACCCTTCCCAGTGCAAAATCTTGGCTCAGTCTCAAATTCTATGCAATAACTGTCAATATTGAACAGATTGAATCATTCCTCAGACTTTGTCACCAAACTTCAGCTGCCTTCCCTCTCTGTCCCTGTGGCTCCCTTCTCCCATTGAGAGTTCTTCCTGGAACCTCCATTTTGAGTAAGGGCCCAGACTAATTATCCTTCATACTCCAGACTTTGTGAACATATACCTCAGTGGGTACCTCCCCCCATCCCTCCCTTTTTTCAGCTCCCTTTTATAAATTATCATTCTGCATTAGAATATAAACTCTATGAGAGCAGAGACTATCTTCCTTTTTACATGGATCTATATCCCCAGCACTTAGCACCCTATCTAGCAAATAGTGAATACCTAATAAATGTTTGATTTGAATTGATTGAATAGCATTCTCTGTATGACTGTGATTATTCCATAGAAATTTACCCCTACAACATGGAGCTACATTAGCACTCTTTTTCACAAAATGTTTTAGCTCTAGCTGCCCACTTATAGCTTAAGAAGAAATTAATAAAAAGGCACTTATTCACAGTTCTTATTCTTTGCCAAGCACCATGCTAAGTGCGGTGGGTAAAATAGAAAATATGAGATCATCCTAGCTCTCAGGAAATTATCATTCTAATTGGGGAAGACAAACCACAAAAAGTTCAGCTAGGGGATGGAAAGATTGTAGTGGCTGGGTGGGTGATAAGGCTCCCCTAGGGATCCTTTGATTGGATCAGTGGGTCAGATGATAGTGTTGAAATCTGGAAGACAGAGGAGCAGGCCAGATGGAAAGGCCTGGAGTACCACAGGATTAAGTAACACATTACATGGTGATGTTTGAGAACTTTCAAACTATTCAAATAGTTTGGCCAAAAGGGTGGCCTAGGTTAATGTAAGGAATGAAGGGGAAGGTAAAAAGGAAAAGGGTACCCCTAGGGTGATCAGTCTTCCTACCAGTCACAACCTGGATGGAGAAAGGCCCTTTTCCCCTACAAATTTTCCTTCTTTAAGCTTACTGTATGGTTTTCAAGAAGACATAGGATGAAAAATGCACTATGGAGCAGTACGGTACCCACATATGTATTTTCCCTCAAATGTAAGAGAATGATTTTTCTTATCCTCCATACTAGATAAACCAACTCCAGGCTCTCCACATGGACCTTTTTTAACCAATACTCTAAATCTCCACACAATCTTCAATTTTATTCATTAGACACTAAGTGTAACAAATTTTATATCCTGTCCTCTTGTAGAGAAAGGAAAAGGCAGTCGCTTTACACTGGCAAGGTAACATGAAAAAATCTACACTGAGAAAGAATATACCAAGAATTTCACCATATATGTGTATATGTATGTATATATACACACACATATACACACATACACACGTACATATATAATATGTGTTTTATATATACATAAACACACACATACATATATTTACTATATGTATGTATGTACACACACACTATCTCTAGTACATATGCATGTATCTCTTCTCTTCTCTCCTTTCCTCAACTTTCTCCAGGTGGGGAATCATGCCTTTCCCTGAAGGTGCTCTGCCCAAAGGAAGGCAAATTTTGATGGCTGAAACCTATCATATCTTGGAGTTTACTGGTTACATTTTTTTCTTAAAGACCATGCCTTAAATGCAACTCACTCCTGCTCTCATTAATTGAACAACAATAAGTACCTGCCCAAGCAACACTTAATGGTTATTTTTTGAATCCTAAAGGCTCAGAGTGAATGTAAATCATCCTAATTATTTCTCTTTTGGCCAAAAATCCTGAGGGTCTTCCCCTCCCAGTTTGATATTTTTTATTTTTGATTAAGGGGGCCATCCCTTGAATCATTTTTAAAGAGCCCTAATCACTGAGTGAGTATTGCCTCACTCAAAGTGAGAACTGGGAAAGACCTCAGCTTAAAAAGGCCAAGGTCTCCCACTGCATACTGGGCCATCTCTAGTCATTCTGATCTACACCTGACCACTGGACCCAGATGGTTCTGGAGCAGAAAGTGAAGTTGGTGACATTGCACAGCTCTACTTCACTAAAATCCAAGTCACTTGCAAGTCATTGTATCATCTTCCTATCATGGTCCTCTTTGAGAATGAAGGACAAACCACAACCACAATGTATCTCCTCAAACAGGAGAGTCACCATTTCATAGCAGATAGTGAGCAGACCTCAGAGTCAATAAGACTTAACTTAAGTCCTGTCCCTATTATATATTGGCTAGTCCAGTCACTTAATCTCTCCTTATCCCAGGCATCCCATTTAGGCTACAAGCTGCACAACAGGTGCTATTCTGCATTGTTAAAAGGGCTTTCCTCCCTGGGAATTCTCATTTTCAAGGTTTATTAACTTGGGATGCATGGATAAATTTCAAGGACTCTATGAACTTGGATAAGGAAAAAAAGAACATTTTTGTTTTCTTTATTGTCTAACTGAAATTGAGCATTTCCTTCAATTATGAATGCAGGCAACAATATTACTCTGAGAGGGGCCCATAGGCATCAGTGAAATTATTGGTTAAATCCAATTTAAATTTTCTCATTGACCACAAAATGCTTTTAGTCCCTATTTTTTTGGCTGCAAAATGATCTAATTGTACATCCATTTTAAACTTGTTGTTAGTATGAGCTGAATAGAAAAACAGCATGGCCAGATCAAGCCAGTCACTTCTATGGGAAAGAATAAATGAAAATAGTATTACAAATTTCAATTCATTCACCTATTTTAGAGAAGAAACAAGCCAAATCTAATAATAAGAAATTTTATTTTATGATTTAATGACTTTAACATTTTTTACTACCTTTATACTTCGGAGGTAATGGGCAGTATGTTTCACTAGACAGACTTTTTGCATGTAATTTTATTTTATGCATTTGTCTAGCTGGCTGAGAGATAATATTTATTCACCATCCAGGGGGGCAAAAGGGCTGCTGTTTTGGTATATAAAAGGTAAAATCCTTATGGACAGGAAGGCAGATCTTCCCTCTGTAACTTAGATGATTTATAGCTAGCATAACTCTGGGCTAGCTAGGGAAAACGGAGCTAATGATAGTTGGGAGTTGTTCACACACCTCCCAAATCACATCGAAAAAGAAAAGAAAAAAATTTCTATTAGCATATTCTTAAGGGAGCATATTTATGACTCATGCAAATGCACATTTGTTTGGGCAAAAAAACTGTGAAGTCAGCAAAGTTTGTTTTCCTGCATTCTATTTCCTGTTTCTGTTTCTCCTCACCCTCTACAGATATTTAGTATCCACTAGTTTGTGTTTGTTTCTTTTGGCTCTCAGAAAAGAAGCCACTATCCAATCATTTACACCTTAGTATGAAATTAATTCTTTTCTTTCCTCCCCAAGAGATGTCTGGAAATAATCCTTTCTTTAGCTGAAAAAGAAAGACTCTTCTTCAAACCATTCTTCAAAATGGATTTCAGACGTCAGCCACAGAACAGAATAGATATTTAGGGGAGATGGAGAGGAAGAAACCTTTTAGGTATGGGAAACAATACCCCTGTACCGACTATGAATTAGCCAATGTGGCCAAAGCCAGTATTCATTTTGTGGCCAGGTAAGGTAGTTGTGGGTCTAAAGGAGTTGTAAATCGGCTTAACTTTCCTACTTTTAAGATGCCTGTATCTAAAATCCTGAGTTGACAGGAGGAGAGCATTAGGGTTTTTTTATTCCCTGGCTTCCATGTGTTGATATAAATATAATGTGCAAATGGTGTGCCAAATTATTATAGTTGTTGGTTAAATAATTGCGCATTTTGTTTACCCTGCATCATTTCTCCAAAATGCTCTAAGGGCTCTCCAGCTCCCAATTGTTTGCGGGGAGAAAATTAAAGGTAGAAATAGCCAATTAATGAATTTCTACTTCAGCATTGAAAGATCTGCAGGAAAGCACAGGCATAAAGTTTACAATGATTAGCTATTAAGCAAAGTATGAATATATGCAAATATCCCTATGTTGCCAACCAGTCTGTAATGATGCTTCATTGCGAGCAACTGAAGTTCTTCTGCCTCTCAGATTTTATTTGAAAGTGCTTCTCTCAACTTCCAATGATGCATTTCTTCAGAGAGTCTTTTAATGTTAAGCTGAGTTTGATTTAAATGAAGTTTTTAAAAGTATGGTGAGTAACAGGATTAAAGCATGCCATTTTCCGATTATTTATGGGAATGGATTTCCTTCTCCATTGTTCTAATATTTTGAAAATAAGGAGTTTATATGTATATTCAAGTTGAATAAATGAAATAAAAAGTTTTGACATGTGGGGGCAGAGCCAAAATGGTGGCTGGAAAGCAGAGACTTGCTTAAGCTCTCCCCCAAATCCCTCCAAACACCTGTAAAAATGGCTCTGAACAAATTCTAGAGCTGTGGAGCCCATGAAACAGCAGAGGGAAGCAGGTCTCCAGCCAAGGACAGCCAGGATGGTTGCTGGGAAGGGTCTATCACACAGTGCTGGGAGCAGAGCACAGCCCAGCATGGGCCGTGCCAGGACCAACCAGACCGGGAGTCAGGCAGAGCAGGCCTGAGGGCCATGAATTATTGAGCTGTGGCAGTTACCAGACTTCTCAACCCATCCCCCTTTATTGAAAACAAATACTTTTGAAAGGGGACAGGGTCAAGGGAGAAAATTCAATAAAGGGGGATGGGTTGGGAAGGAGCAAAATATAGTTAGTCTTTCACAACATGAGTATTGTGGAAGGGTTATACATAATGATACACATGTGGCCTATGTTGAATTGCTTGACTTCATAGGGAGGGTGGGTGGGAAGGGAAGAGGCGAGAGAATTTGGAACTCAAAGTTTTAAAAACAGATGTTCAAAAACAAAAAAATAAAAGTTTTTGCACGCAACTAGAAAATAAGATACACAGGCAATGGGGCAGAGAAATTTATCTTGCCCTACAAGAAAGGAAGGGAAAAGGGGATGGGAGGGGAGTGGGGTGACAGAAGGGAGGGCTGACTGGGGAACAGGGCAACCAGAATATACGTCATCTTGGAGTGGGGGGGAGGGTAGAAATGGGGAGAAAATTTGTAATTCAAACTCTTGTGAAAATCAATGCTGAAAACTAAATATGTTAAATAAATAAATTTTAAAAATAAAAAAAAAGTGTGCACACAAACAAAAGCAGCGTAGCCAAGTAGGAAACTTGGAAGAAAATTTATAGCAAGTTTCTCTAATAAAGTATTCATTCTCAAATCTTTAGGGAACTAAGCAAAAGAGCCATCCTCCATTAGATAAATGGTCAAAAGATATGAACAGATAGTTGTCAGAAGAATAAAGTGAAGCTATTTATAGTCATATGAGAAAGATGCTCTAAATACTAAAAAATAGAAATACAAATTAAAACTGTTCTGAGATTCCACCTCAAACCCATAAGACAACAGAAATGGAAAATGGGAAATGATAGAGGGGATATGAGAAAATAGTTATACTAATATACTCCAGATGGAGCCCTGAAGTGGTTCGTTATTCAGGAGAACAATCTGGAACTATGCCCAAAAAATTATAAAAGTACTCATATCATATCATTAAACAACAATACTGCTACAAGGTCTGTACCCCAAAGAGATCAAAGAAAAAATAAAAGGAATCAGGTGTATAAAAATATTTATAGTAGCTCTTTTTGTGAAGGCAAAGAACTGGAAACTTAGGGGACACCCATCGGTAGGGGAATGTCTGAACAAGTTATGGTATGTGATTGTGATGGAATATTATTGTGCTGTACGAAATGATGAAGGGGATGTTTTCAGAAAAAAACCTGGGAAGATTTAAATGGACTGATGCAAAGTGAAATGAAAAGAGCCAACAGAAAATATATACTGTAACAGCAATATTGTAATGATTATCAACTTTGAAAGGCTTAGCCATACTGATCAATAAATTACAAAGAACTTGTGATGAAAATGTTATCCACCTCCAGATAGGGAACTGATGGACTCGGAGTACAGATTGAAACATTTTTTTTCTTTTTTAAATTTTTTTCCTTCCCCATTCCTTCTCTCCCCACAGCATGACTAATATGGAAATTTTTTATGACTTCATAAGTATAATGGGTATTTTATATCTTGCCTTCTTTTTTTAATTTTTAACCAGTCATCTGACAACTTTTTATTGAATGCAATTTTTGTTTGATTTTTGTTTTCTTCTTATTTATTTAATACTTTTTAGTTTTCAGCATTGTTTTCCACAAAATATTGAATTACAAATATTCTCCCCATTTCTACACTCCCATCACTCCAAGATGGCGTATATTCTAAGTGCCCCATTTCCCAATAAGCCATCCCTTCTGTCATCCCACTCCCCACTCCATCCCCTTTTCCTTTATTTTCTTGTAGGGCAAGATATATTTCTATGCCCCATTGCCTGTATATCTTATTTCCCAGTTGCATGTAAAAACAACTTTTTTTTGAACATATGCTTTTAAAATTTTGAGTTCCAAATTCTCTCCCCTCTTCCCTTCCCACCCACCCTCCCTGAGAAGGCAAGCAATTCAACATAGGCCACATGTGTAACATTATGTAAAACCCTTCTACAATACTCATGTTGTGAAAGACTAAACATATTTTGCTTCCTCCTATCCTGTCGCCCTTTATTCAATTTCCCCCATGACCCTGTCCCTTTTCAAAAGTATTTGTTTTTGATTACCTCCTTCCCCTATCTTCCCTCCCTTCTATCATCCCCCCTTTTTTATCCCCTTTCTCCTTCTTTCTTGTGCGGTAAGATACCCAATTGAGTGTGTATGTTATTCCTTCCTCATGTCAAATCCGATGAGAGCAAGATTCCCTCATTCCCCCTCACGTGCCCCCTCTTCCCTTCCAACAGAACTGTTTTTTTGCCACATGTGAGATAATTTACCCCATTCTATCTCTCCCTTTTGGCCTCTCTCATTCCTTAATTTGATTTTATCCCTTCATATTCAACTCACCCTGTACCCTCTGTCTATATATAGATATACATACATACACACACACACACACACACACACACACACACACACACACACACACATATATATATATATTTCCTTCAGCTACCCTAATACTGAGGTCTCATGAATTATACACATCATCTTTCCTTGTAGGAATGTAACCAAAATAGTTCAACTTTAGTAAGTCCCTTATGATTTTTCTTTCTTTTTTACCTTTTCATGCTTCTCTTGATTCTTGTGTTTGAAAGTCAAATTTTCTATTCAGCTCTGGTCTTTTCACTGAGAAAGCTTGAAAGGTCTCTATTTCATTGAAAATCCATATTTTTTCTTGGATCATGATACTCAGTTTTGCTGGGTAGGTGATTCTTGGTTTTAATCCTAGCTCCATTGATCTTCAGAATATCATATTCCAAGCCCTTTGATCCCTTAAGGTAGAAGCTGCTAGATCTTGATTTGTCCTGATTGTGTTTCCACAATACTCAAATTGTTTCTTTCTGGCTGCTTCCAGTATTTTCTCCTTGATCTGGAAGCTCTGGAATTTGGCAACAATATTCCTAGGAGTTTTCTTTTAGGGATCTTTTTGAGGAGGTGATCAGTAGGTTCTTTCAATTTCTATTTTACCTTCTGGCTCTAGAATATCAGGGCAGTTCTCCTTGATAATTTCTTGAAAGATGATATCTAGGCTCTTTTTTCGATCATGGCTTTCAGGTAGTCCAATAATTTTTAAATTATTTCTCCTGCATCTATCCTCCAGGTCAGTGGTTTTTCCAATGAGATATTTGACATTGTCTTCCATTTTTTCATTCCTTTGGTTCTGTTTTATAATTTCTTGATTTTTCATAAAGTCAGTAGTTTCCACTTGCTCCAATCTGATTTTCAAGGTAGTATTTTCTTCAGTGGTCTTTTGGACCTCTTTTCCATTTGGCTAATTCTGCCTTTCAAGGCATTCTTCTCCTCATTGGCTTTTTGGAGCTCATTTGCCATTTGAGTTAGTAAGTGTTATTTTCTTCAGTATTTTTTGGGTCTCCTTTAGCAAGTCTTTGACTTGTTTTTCCTGGTTTTCTTGCATCACTCTCATTTCTCTACTCAATTGTTCCTCTACTTCTCTTACTTGCTTTTCTAAATCCTTTTTCAGCTCTTCCATAGACTGAGACCAAGTCATATTTTTCTTGGAGGCTTTTTATGTAGGCCCTTTGACTTTGATGATTTATTCTGGTGGTATGTTTTGGTCTTCTTTGTCACCAAAAAGAGATTTCAAAGTCTGAGTCTGAATCTGAGTCCTTTTTCACTGCCTGGCCATGTTCCCAGCCAACTACTTGACCCTTGAGCTTTTTGTAGTTGAATGTTTCTTATGTTTTAAAATACAATGAAACTTTATTTAAAAAAATGTAAAATCCATTCTTATTTCATAGGCTATGCAAAAGGAGGCAGGCTACCGGATTTGACCCTTGGGCCCTAGTTTGCATACCCCTGGTCTAGGCAAATTATTGAATAGAGAAACCGTCAGGTTGGTCCTATGACCTCTGCCATAGGAGGTGTTGATGCTAAACTTTGTCATAAACCTGCCCATCTTCCAGGAGCCTAATATTACTTTGTTGGTGGTAGATTCCTTGATCAAAATAACACATTTCCTTCACCACCCCAGATTTCCCCTTGGTAAGCCCACTTTCCTGTTTCTGAATTTTTGCTGGTTCCATGATATTCCCTCACATACTTCCACCTATAAGGGTCATGACTTTTTTCTGTCTGTCATACCTACTATCTTGTGTAAGACCACTAGATCCCATCTAAAGCAAACAATCTGCTGTGACATCCCAGTCTTCAGGAATTCTAGGAGCCAAGGGCAATAGCTGGCTAAATTGTAAATGTTCCTGATGATTATTATTGCCAATAATGGCTTTGATAAATGAAGATGTGAATGCAAATACCTTCTTTGGCTCAAATCTGAATTTCAGGTAAAAACTCTTCCTGAACCAAATGGCTGATAAAGTACTCTGCTGACTCACTGTGACAAGCTCCCTATGGGAAGGGGAAATGAAACATAATTTTGAAAAAGGTGATTCATGAAAGAGACACAGTGGGGTACCATGGCAGGGCTTAGAAAGCCAAGAGACACTTACAAGACCTGTATTCCATATGGGAAAAGAAAAAAGCAAAAAAAGGAGGAATCAATTAAAAAGAGAAATGAGATTTTTGACAATAATTTGACCTTTTCAAAGGATACAAAGAGACATCTCAAAAGAATGATAAAAAATTCAGAACCATGTGAATGAATGCACCAAATCATCAATTATAAGAGCAACCCAAATCAATACAACTCCAAGATTTTACCTCACACCCACAGAAATTGAAGCAAATGACTAAAAAATTACAATAGTCAATGTTTGAGGAGGTGTGAAAATAAATACACCAATGTATTGGTGGTGAATGTATAAAATGGTACAACCATTTTGGAAAGCAATTTGGAATTATGCAAAACCAGTGACTAAAAATGTTTGTACCCTTTGAACCAGAGACTCCATTGCTGGGCTTTTCCCTGAAGGAAGCCATTGATAAGAAGAAAGTTCCCATATACACCAAAATATGTATAGAAGCACTTTTTATGTTAGCAAAGAATTAGAAGTAAAATAGATGCCCATCATCAGGTGGGGAATGGCTAAATAAATTGTGGCATATACATATAATGGAATATTTCTGTGCATAAGAAATAAAGCCTTGATAAGGGAAAGCTAGAAAGATCTATATGAATGAAAGCAAAGAAAGCAGAGCCAAGAAAACAAAATACAAAATAAGTATAACAATGTAAAGGTAAAGAACAATTACACAACAATAAATTAAAAGCAACTTACAAAATTATAAAAATAAAGCAGGATGTGACTGAAGCAATATGAAAATTCACCAGCCCCAACCTATGCTTTTGGGGGGGGTGAGGGAGAGGTTCACAAGTGTTGCACATTTCACATGTTTTTGGATTTTTTCAACATATCAATCAGTTGTGCTATTTTTTTCCTTTCTTAAAAAATATAATGTTTGTCATATAGGACAACTCTCTGGGAAGGGGAGTAGAAGAAATACTTAGGATGACTGTGGTAACATTGGGAAGAAAAAACATCAATAAACTTATAAAAATAAAGAAAATAATTCGATCTTCTCTTTTGCTCACAAGAGTTACCTGACTAGAATTTAGAATGGTTTACAGAACCCTAAATAGTAGGTGGCTACTCTTGCTACCTAGGGCAAATGAATACATTATTTCTGGCAGGTCTAAGATGGTGAAGTCTTGGAGACCATTAAAATCACACTAAAAATTAATTTATTACATCCTTTCCAATAAATTAACTCAGTAATGAGCATAATATCCAACTCTCCAGGCTATTTTGACAAACTTCTATTAGCCAGGGTTTCATGCTATAGGATCATGAGTAAGAGAAAATCATGTTAAAACAAAGAGCCAAAGTTTCCTGACATAGAAGCCACCATTCATCTAAAATTTCATATTTGAACCCTTGGTGTTGTTTTTGACTCTTCCCTCTAATACACATCTCATATTCAGTTACCAAGTCCTATCACTTCCCCCATCTTCTTTAAGAGGCCTTTCTCCAAAAAAAAAGGACTTTCTCAGTCCCCTTGAATGCTAGTGCCTTTCTTCTGAGCCTGTCTCTAATTTACATACATACACACACATATATGTGTATGTGAACATATATGTATGTGTGCATACATATATATGTACATGTAAATACACACACATATATAGCTTGTATATACAGAAATAGGGGTTATTGCATGTTGTCTCCCCCATTAGAATATAAACTTTTTAAAATTAAGAATTTTATGCCTTTCTTTGCATCCCCAGCACTTTAGTATCATGCTTCCTATTTATTAAGTGTTTAATAAATGCTTGTTGACTAGATTTGACTCCTCAATATATCACATCTATTTTCACTACAGCCTTTGTAGTACAGCTCCTTATTACCCTCTACCTTTTTCCCTCTGCCCAGGTCATCCTTCACTTTGCTCACAGATTAACCTTACTGAGCTCCTCAGCTTCCATGGGTTTGATTATCATTTCTATACAGATAACTCCCACATCTATAAATCTAGCCATAGTCTTTTCCATGAGCTTCAACCTGACATCAATGATTGCCTACTGGACATTTCAAACTGGTTGTCCTATAAGGCATCTCAAACTTAGCATGTCCAAAACAGAACTCATTATCTTTTCTACAAAACTCATTCTTCCACCAAGTCTCCCTATTTCTGCCAAAGACATTCTTCTTATCTTTTCAGTTTATAACCTTGATATCATGCTTGACCCCTCACTTTCATTCACATATCCAAATGTTGCCAAATTTTGCTGTTTCTACCTCCATTCAAATCTCATGCTGAATCTCTTCTCACTTAGCTATCACTGAAGATGTCCTTATAGATTCTCCTAGACAGTTGCAATTGCTTCCTGATTGGTCTCCCTTACTCAACACTTTTCCTTCTCCATTCCATCCTCCACAGAGATGGTAAAGTGATTTTCCTTAAGCAGAGATTTGACTAGATTATTCCTCTGCTCAATAAACTCTAGTAGCTTTCCATTTCTTCTGAAAAAAAGGGAAATTTCTCTGTTTGGCTCTTTATAACATGGCTTCAGTGTTCTTTTCCAGCCTTATTATACATTACTATTCTTCTAGCACTCTATGGTTTCACAAGCTTTCTCTGTATTCCTCACAAACAACTGTCCATCCCCCATCTCAGCATTTTTCTACTGGCTGTCCTCCATGATTAGAATGCACTCCTTCCTCAACTCTTTCACAGAAACTCTCTTTTCTTCGAGAATGCAGCCCAAGTGCTGCCTTCTACACAAAATATTTTCTTATCCCCTTCTCAACTGCTATTGTCTTCCCTAACTACCTTGCATTTACCCAAAATATTCATTTTGTATATATTCACATACATTACATGTTGAATTCCCCAATAGTAAATATTAAACTCGTAAAGAGTTAGGATCGTTTCATCTATTGTCTGGTCTTTCCAGCCCCTAGGGCAGTACCTGGCACATATTAAGCTCTGTTAAATGTTTGTTGATTGATTGAATTCAGTCTTCCCTAAAGAAAGATTTCCTCATGCCATTCCTTTGAAGAAATTTTCAAGAAAAAAACTTTAGTGATTGCCTATTGCCTTCTGACTAAAGTAAAAATTACATTCTCTGATATTTAAGGTACCCCCCACAACAATGTATACCAGCTTTATCACATTCTATTCATGCCCAAGTACTCTGCACTACAGGCCAATTTGTCTCCTGTCCATTTCCCTAACATGCTTCAAGTTTTCCTTGCTCCACAATTTTGTTCATAGTTTCCTGTGCTTAGAATATCATCTGTCCCTCTTTACATGGAAAGTAATCATGGCTTAGAACCAGGAGACATGAATTGAAGTCCTGGTCTGACATTTACTAATCACATGAGTTTAAGCAAATTGTTACCTGCTCAGTGGATCAGTGTTGTAAAGGAATAAAAACTTCTGGACACCTGATTCATATTTAAATTCAATATGTTATCATATAGTGGCTAGGTTGCCTAGTGGATAGAGCACCAGGCCTGAAGTCAGAAAGACCTGAGTTCAAATCTGGCTCAGACATTTGCCAGCTGTGTGACCCTGAGCAAGCCACTTAACCCAGTTTGCCTAAATTGCTTCATCTGAAAAAATAAGTTAGCATAGGAAATGGCAAACCACTCCAGTATCTTTGCCAAGAAAAACAAATGAGGTCACCACGAATTAGACACAACTGAAATGACTGAACAACACTATCATATTCTGTTAAAAAGTTCCCTGACATGTTTCAATCCATCCTTTTCTTTCCAATTCTACTGTTACCAACTGAGCCTGGTCTTCCTCACTATTCCTGGCTTGCTTCAGCAACCTCCTAGCTAAATCCCATGCCTCTAGTTTCTTATTCAGTTCTATTTCACAAATATTAAGTATCTGTGTGCCTGGCACTGTGGATGCAAAGATGGTATTCTACATCAAGGTGCTTACACTTTAGTGGTAAAATATATTATGTGCACAGGCTAAGAGAATAATCCTTACATGAGGCCTCTAGGAAATATTATGCTCATCTATATTTCTCTAAATATCATCAATTGCTCTTTATGGCCCATCCCTCAAAGATAAAACTAGCCTTCAAAATCTTGGCATTTTCCCACCATAATTTCTTCTCTTCCCCAAAATACATCCTCTCAGGCTTGTCTTCTTAGGATACCCATACATTAGATGCTCAATTCTCCCACCTTTCTCTCTTCTCTTTATTCCTTTCATTTAATCTGCAATGCCATGCTTACTCCTCCCACTCAGCCTACTCAAATTCTACTTCTAGTTCCCCTTCTCTCTACACTGTCCCCAGATTATACTGATTTGTCTTCTCTGAATAAACAGCCAACAGACCCTTTTCTACCATACCACAATTTAACTTTGAATAATATACACTCTTCTTTTGTTCGCTGTTCATTTCCCAAAACTCTTTCTGCCATGAAATGCATAATGTATTGATTAACTCACTGATTAGTGTAGTTTGAGGACTCAACTGAATAATCTCCTTATGCCTTTTATAAATTGGTCACCTGATCATCTTCACCAAATGATTATTTATATTTTCAAGAGGTAAAATGTAAGTCCAGCAATGCACAGAAAAAACAAGTGGATGAAAAAAGCAAACAGCTCAGTTTGTGACATGGGAACTTTTTCCCTAGTCTATTATGATATTTCACAGGATCACAGAATTGTAGGATTGAAAGAGGACCTTAGCTGCCATTCAGTCCAATCATTAAATAGAGAATGATACTTTTAATTTGTCACTTAGCTTTTGCTTGGTGATGTCAGTTGAGGATGGGGTGAGGTAAAGAGAAGCACCTCTCAGGACAATACATTCTATTCCTAGATAGTTCCATATCTTTTTTATATAAAGCCTAAATTTGTCTCTATAATTTCATGCCATTTTTCTTAGCTCTTCCTTCTCAGGCCAACTAGGATAATTCTGATCCCTAAATGAGTCATTCAAATACTTGAAGACAGCAATCATATTATCCTGAAGTCTTTTCTCCACACTAAACGTACACAGTTCCTTTGACCAACACTCACGTAGCATGATCTCAAGCCCATTCCCTATCCTGCTTACTCTCTTCTGGATAGTCTCCCATTAATTTTGTCCTTGTCCTTCTTTAAAATGCAATTCCCAAAAGTGAACATAGTTTAGTTTAGATTTTGACAAAGACAGCAGGCAGCGGATTACCTGGGCCCAGAATTGAATAGGATGAATAGAGAAGAAAGTATTGCATTTGTGAAATGGTGTAATGTTTTCAGATCATCCCTACATTCGCCCAGACACAGAACTTAACACCAATACTCTGGTAGGGCTATGTGGTGGTGAGTCGTAGGATGCCACAGTCATGAAAAGATAAAAATTGTGGCTTATCCAAAGTGCTGCAGATAGGCATATAGTGGGTGACAAGTAGACTGCAGCAATATATTACCAATGATGACTTACATTTAAAAAGGGACAAGAAAGAGAACATCAAGGAATATATTCCTGAAAAAATGTGGCTTGCTAGTTAGGTTGTGAGAATGGAGACACCCATCTGGCAGAACAAGTAGTCTGCTGTCACTCACAAACATGTGAGATAACCTAGAGGAAGGTCTTCAATGTACTGGGCAGGTCTTCTTTGGAGGATTTATGGCAGAGCATGTACAAGAGACGTGCAGGATAAGAAGAGATATATCTATCTACACTTGTGGAGGGAGCTCTTATGATTGATGACATCATCTAAGCATCAAGGTAGTACTATTTTATCCCCTTTTTGCAATATAACATAATCAAAAGTATTTCTGAGGCTTCCATATACCCACCGAATTATCCTGTGTGTTATAAAGTTAGCAGAAAATGGCATGATACCTTTTAACAGGAAACTCATAATCTGCTATCTGCATTACTGTCTTTATAAAATGGCATTTGTTCCCTGACCTTGCATTTCCCCATCTTTTTATATAAAATGTCATCATAAAGCACCTTGAAGTGTCTTCTGTGAAATGACTAAGGATCCTTGAAAAGAACACACAGTGTTTTTAAGAAAGGACTTTTTAAAAAATTACTTTGTCTCTAAACAAAATCTTTTTCAAAACTAAGAGCCCAACTCTTTATTATAGTGTATTTAAAGGAACGCTCCTCTCACTTTCTCCTGAGTTTCTTCTAGCTATGTAAGAAACAAACCATAGAGGAGAAAAAAACTAACATCAATTAATTTAATAGAAGAATCGAACAGCAAGAAGAATGTCTTTGCCTCAGTTTAATAGGGTGCTCTCTATTTTCTCTGCAACCAATTCAAATGCTAATGAAATAATGAAGAACTGTTAATTTCTGAAATACCTGCAAATGTAATGTAAAAAATAATGCAATCTAGAAAAAAAAAAGAATCTAGAGCAGAGATCAGGTATGGCAGAGTCAAGGTGGCCCCAGGCAAGAAAGGACATAAGGTTCTGCCCTCTTCCCTCTTCCATCAGTTCCCTTGACCATCAGGCTTCCTGAACCCCTCATAGGAGCAGTATACTCAGTTTCTCCTTACTGAATGTCTCTTGGGTATTTACAGTTTCTTTTCCATTTTATTTGCCTCATTACAACCCAGAAATAACGTTATATAGTACTTTAAGGTTTACAAAGCACTTTTCGCACAACAACCTTTTGAGGTAGGTAGTACAAATACTTTTACCTTCATGTAGCATATTGAGAAACTAGGTCTCCAAGACATTAAGTGGATAGTATGTAATTAATGCAATTAGTATCTGTGGCAGAATTTGAACCCAAATCTCCAGACCCCAAGACCAGAACTCTATCCATTTTACCACACTGCCTCTCCCATCATCAAAACTTATTGGGTTTGCATCTCACTTAACAGATTTTGGTCCCTGCTGAGAAACTGATAAAGTAAAAATTGGGTCTTGGAAGGAATTTTGTCTCTGACTTCAGTGGCAGACTCCAAGCATGAAGCTTCACATAAATAATTGCTTTAATAAACAGAGGTGCAACTGAGCAAAGCTTCTCCTAGTCTTCCACAAATTCCTGCTCTGTGATTCCAATAATGACAGTTCCTATAGAAGAGAAGCTCAAGTTCAATAGATAAGGAAGTCATTATATGGCCGGCCCTCACGCTAAGGACCCAAACTGGGTTTCAAATACATCAACCCGCAGGGAAGTTCACTCAAGCTGGTCCAAGCAAGTCTTCATCACAATCTTCTGATCCACTCCAATAGATTAATCACAACCCTCATCTTTGCTTGAGAGAAGGCAGGGGTCTGAGGGAGCGTGATGAATAAATTCTCTGCTTAGGTGCATAATATAGTGGAAAGGGCATTCGGTCTAGAATTAGAAGACCTAAATACGAATCCTGACTGCCACTTATTACATATTTATCATATGAGTTTCCCTGTTTTCCATTGTATTCCCATAAAATGAAGGAGTGAGATTACGTCAAGGCTGTGCCTTTTTTACGTCATGGATGACACAAAATATATTTGTTAATAATATTTGTTACATAGGTACATATGAATGTGTATATGTATATGATTATAGATATATGTATGTAAATTTAAGTGTGTGTATACATGTCTATGTGTATGTCTATATATGTTTGTGTGCATATGTGTGTATATGGTATTGTATATATATACATATATAATATGCGTATATACGCATAAATATATGTGTGTATATCTGTACTTAATTGCAGCCTCCTTGAGGGAGGCAGGCGGAAGAAAGGAGAAAAAAGAACAAAGTAAAAGTACACAGTGGAGAACAAAATGAAACCTACAAGGAAGTAAAAATTATGGACAGCTCTGATCACAAAGTGTAGTATTAATCATATAGGTTTTCTTGAAATGGAAATTTATTGCTCTATATTTTGAATCCTCTCATGTCCTGCTATGCATATGGCAAATTTTATTGCTTTTCTTACTCTGTATTTAAGTTTTAGTATTTGTCTCTTTTTTCTTTTCTTATTTTGTATTTAAGTTTAAAATTTAAAAAAATACCAAAAGAAGATAAATTTGTAAATCACAGCATAGTAGCTGGCAAATAAAAGGCACTTAATAAATGCTTGTTCCCTTCTCCACCTTTAGTAGTCAGGTGAACCTACTGAATCCTTTTCAGAGCAATGATTTGAAATGTGTGGTGCAATACATAATATTGCAAAGGAAATCAATCATATTGAAAGAAAGATAAATATTTTTTCCCATTCATTTTCACAGAACCCTCTGAAACATATCCACAGAACCCTTTGGGATCTGTGGACTCTGGGTTATAAACTATTGCATTAGATAACTTCTAAAGTAACAACTTAAAAAATTATACAGTGCATTATACTGTGCCTCCATACCCTATTTTAACTTTGTATGGTAAAAGAGCATATGTATTAGTGTTCTAAATTTGCAAAACATTCTTACCTCAACCTTATGAGTTACATTTGTGTGCATTTTATTATCCTCATTTTACAAATAGTGAAACAATTTCAGAGAAGTTAAATGACTTCTCCATGGTCACACAGCTAATACATATTAGAGCTAGGTCTCCTAACTCCAACTCCAGTGTTCTTTCTACCATACAAAAATGGCTCCCTTCCATATTTCTTCCCCCAGGATCAGTACATTGAATTTAGCTCAAACCTACACACACACACACACACACACACACACACACACACACATACACTCACACACACACATGCTACCCATGGTGGGTATTAAGGGTGGACTTATGTTGAGGCAACCATTTCTATCATTTTGATACCTGAGGTTGTAGCCTCCTTCTTCTATGTCAAGAACAAGCAATGGAAGCCCTTAGTACATTGGGTGGACCTACTACAGTGAATTCCTGGAGTGCTATTTCATTTTCTCTCAAAACCCATCTTTTTTTGCAAATTGCTTATTTCTACTGAGGCCACAGGCATCCTTCCATTTCCCCTGCACAAATTCACAGTCATAGAGCAATCTTCAACAATTCGACAACTCTCCCCTACCTTCTGTATTGAATCACATGTTCATTCTTGTACACTCTACCTCAACATATCCCCTCTTTTACACTTACAAAGTCACTATTTTCCTTCAGGTGCTCACATCTTTCTCTTGTACTCTTTCAATAAGCTCCTTGTCTCTAGTCTCTCCCCTGTCTAATTTATCCTAAAACCAAAAAGATAATGACCATTATCCAATGCAATAAGTCACTCTGATTTCCTATTGCCTGTTGAATAGATTGTTTTGTTTGGTATTGAATGTCATTCACATTCGGGGTCCAGACTAACATTCCAGGCTCAATTCATATTACTTTTGTGAAGGGAATTATGATTTTCGTAATAATTGATATGATGTGTAACAAATACACTAAAAGATTAAACTTTTCAGAATTGCCTTTTCTAACTTGTTAGACTCACAATGCAGCTTGAAATGATCGATCATACCTTGACAATACCCACAATCATTGCATTCTTGTGCTTGTGTACCTTAAATGAAATAAATCAAAGATTGTTGAACTTGTTAACATCACAGAACTCTGGTCCTGTGACCCACCAAGTAATGACCCCCCAAAGACTTGAGCAATATTGCTCCCACAGGACTTCAGAATTGTTGTATTGTCTTCCACTTGCGGGTTTGTCATGGGAAGCCCTGGGAAATGATTGTTGTAAACCACCTTCCCACCTCTCCTTTCCCACTTGTGAGTTATGTATAAAATCTCTGTGTTCACTACGGCAAAGTGGAATTCTGATAAGAAGAATTCCATATTTGCAAATCTGTTCCTCAAAATGAAATTAACTAATTAAATGGCACTTTGTCTCTGGCTTGCTGTTCCATAATTCTCAGGTTAGAGACTGGCTCAGTAAAATCCTGTTAACACTTTCCTTCAAACACTCTACTGACTAACCTAATGGACTTGCCTGCTGTTGCATATACATGATGATCTATGTCCCATCTCTGTGCTTATGACTGGAGTCTCCCTGTTTTTACTTCTAACTCCTAGAATCACTACCTTCCTTTAAGCCTCAGCTCAAGTGTAACTTGCTACATGTTGTCCTTCCTGGTCACTACCTGTTGTTAATGCTTCCCCCAGGTTATAATGAATATGTTTTCTATTTATTTACAGATTTACATATTCTTTTCTTCAACAGAATGCACTTTTCTTAATGAAAAGGAGTTTCATTTTTGTCTTTTATTCCCAAAACTTAGCACAGAGCCTGGCACATAGTAGGCAATTAATAATTACTTATGAAATTAATGAATTCTATCTAGGAATACTCAGTTTTCATCATCTATTGCATGAATAGTGTAGACATTTGCTCACAACTTACAAAAAATGGAAAGAACATAATTGGAAATTCTGGTGTAGGATGAGGAAATTAGAAGACATGTCCCCTTTGGGGCAGATGGGGTGTCATTCAAAGTGCAATATAAAACTTCTTGATCTCTCTACTGGTTAATATTTTTTGCTTTCTCATTTTTTCCTTTTACCATGCTTATCTATATGTATGTTATTTTTTCCAAGAGAATATAGTTTTTTTTAAGGGAAAGGACTGTTACATTTTTGTTTATGTCATTTTTTGCCTATGCCTGAAAATGAGTATCACAAAGAAGGCAAAGGAGAGGCACATAGTAGCTGTGAATACATGACAGCATAAAACCAAAGAGGAACCGTAGTTAAAGATGTCATCCATGAAATGTATAATAGTTAGACATGCTGGGTTGGACATGTGGTGACAATAATAGGGTGACATCTAGAGTACTCCAATAGTGTCTCCTTGCTGTGAGCTTTGGTCAGGCCCTCCCTCCAGCAGCCTATTTCAAAAGCTGACTGTGGGCATGGGCAAGTACCCCAAGGATGGCAGGGATAGCGAGAATTTATGCATGAAGAGATGAGAAAAAAATTTAAACCAAGGTTCTAAACTAAGATGGGGTATGAGAGTCAGAAAAACAAAGGTGTTACATGTAAAACAGAGATGTGCTCAAGTCAGCCATACCCTGTTCTATCAATTGCTTAAGTGACTTCCAGGCTGAGGCAGCATTCAGCATTGGCATTCAGCATATTAGGATAAAACTCTGAAGACAGAAGCAGAGGCACAAGTCCATTTCCTAGCTGAAATTGTCGTTGGGCTTGATCTTATATCATGAATTCTTGTATTGTTTGACAACTATATCCTTAAGATCAAAATAAACCTATTCTTTTTTTTAACCCCCTTGCTTGTGTTGGGGCAATCATTTATATCACTTTGATACCTGAGATTGTAGCCTCCTTCTTCTATGTCAAGAAAAAGCAAGGGAAACCCTTGGCACATTGGGTAGACCCACTACGGTGAATTCATGGAGGGTTATGGATAAAAAGCTGCACAAAATGGGCAAGCATGAGTAAATTTGCAATCCGCAGTATTAGAGAGAAAATCTAAATCCATCAGATAACAGACCCATCAGACTATTTCCAATGTCTAACACAGTGCCCTGCACACAGTAGTTGTCGAATCATTTTTCAGTTGTGTCCAACTCTTTGTTACCCCATTTGGGGTTTTCTTGGCAAAGATACTAGAGTGATTTCTCCATGCTTTTCCAGCTTATTTTACAGATGAGGAAACTGAAGCAAACTGGGTAAAGTGACTTGAACTGGGTAAAGTGACTTGCCTAGGGTCACACAGCAAGTAAGTGTCTAAGACTGGATTTGAACTCAGGAGGATGAGTCTTCCTGACTCTAAGTCTCACACTCTATCCACTGTGTTACCTAGCCACCTGCACGTACTAACACAGTAGTCAACAAATATTTATTGACTGGAATCCAGAGCCAATTGAATGTTTTGGGAATCCTTCCCAAGTACCCAAACACTCCGTCTCTCTCTTTTTCTGTCTTTCTGTCTCTGTCTCTCTTTCACATATATACACATACATATTTTTGTGTATATTTTATATATGGATATGTGTATATAAAACTATATACAACATATATAATTCAATCACATACCACCTTATGTAATCTTTTATACTGTAGTGTCTCATATTTAATCTTTTATTTCCTTGTCTAATTTTCCATGTGAGTTATTTTATCTCCCTTACTGTACCGTAAGCAACTTCAAGGCACAAATAACACACTGTCCTTTGTATCTCCTTTCTACTTATTACAGTCCCAAGCTTAATACATAGTTGAAGTAAATTAATTAATGTTATTAAGTTATCCACTATGTTCTAGGTACTGGGGATGTGAAGGCAATAATAATAATGAACCATTCCTGCCCTCAAGTAATTTTCATTCTATTAGGATGACATAACATGTATACAGAGAAATAATTTGTAATCTAAAGAGGGAGAGGACACTAAAAGGAAGGAGAAAGGTACAGAGGTTTCATGGAGGTGGTTTCTAAATTGAGGCTTGATGAAATGTAAGAATTCTGAGTTAGAATATTGAATGAATCATGTCCTTAACTAGACACATCTGTAGAATGCCTTATTTGAAATGAGGTCTCATGTAATTGAACTTACTATAAAAAAATTAGCATGTTCTACATATTAATGAAGAATCTGGAAGATATGAATGGTCATTTCCTAAGATCCTACCTTTTGGGTTAGACTTCACACTTTGTATAGAATATGATCTTACATCATCTTGTGTTAATAAATGTTTACATCACAACAATTTTTCTTATAAAATCACCTTAGCTTACACACAATTCCCCAAATCCTTAAGGATTTGTGACATACTCCTAGGGATTAGTCCCACACAGAGATAGAGTAGATGACTTCTTACAATGCGGAATAATTTGAAAGGATGTAGACTTTCTGGGGAAAAAATCTGCTTCAATGGATGGTTCTAGTGTCTGAAGATCCTTTAGGTTAGAATCTTAGGCAAACCTAAGGTCTAAAAAGTATCTGATAAAAGTGTAATTATATTACTTGGGAGAGGTACCACATTAATTAGAAACACTAATCATTGTTGCTCCTTCTCTTAGGTAACAATATACCTCAACCTAATTAAAATGCTTGAATAATGCTGAGAATTGCAGTTACTTAATTTATCCAAAACTAAACTCATCATCTTTCCCACTGTGTTCTTTGTCCTAACATCTGTTAATGGTACCACCATATTACTAATTATTTATGCTCAAAATCTTGGAATCCTCTTTAAATCCTCTCTTAGCCCCCACTCTATCCCACTGCCAACACACTCAAGCAACTAGCAGCCTACAACACCTGTCGAGTCTTTCATCTTTTAAGTCTTTCCCCTTGATCTCCTCCTTGCCATTCAAGTTAAAACTAGATTAATTCAGACCTTGTTTTCTCCTTCCTAAAATGAGTTGGTTGGACTTGATGAGTTTTAAGCTCCCATCCAGCTCTAAATCTAGAAAGTGGTGAATCCATGTTATCCTAGCCCATTGCTCTAGCCAGGACATCAGGCTGCCTCTCATTATGGTGATTCTATCAATGACATTATCAACTAGAAAGAATCTATTCTGTCTAACCCTGCTCAAATATACTTCTGTGTACAGTCAGAAAAAAAACTATTTACAGCTACCTGTGATCTATTCCCCAATAAACCTGGAATCATCCTAGTTGTCATCCTCAGGAACAGATGCAGCCCAAAAATAGATCCAGATACAAAAGCCAGGGGTTGATGTTTGGCTTGTAAAAGAGGGATGAAGGCATGAGATTTAATACTCTGGACAAACATCAAAGGCAAAGCCTTATCCTTAAACATAATTCTTTGCTCTGCAGGCCTAGCCTGCCTTCAGCAGGGCAAGCAGGGATACTGCTTAACCTCTAGTACAAAAGGCAACTGTGGATCAGGGGAGAAAGTATTTTCAGATAAAATAATGAAATAGCAATTACAGGGCAGCCAAATTTCCAGGACAGCACCACGAGGAGTCTGGAAGGCCCCCTTCATTCAGAGATAATCCAGAATTAAAGAATTTAGTACCTGGATATTCTCTAAGTAGTATGAGGTTCTGTGTAGAAGCTCTCTAAAGCTAACTGCACTTGATTTATTTGTAAATTTACTTACAGAAGGATTTGTACAACAGTGGGATGTTGAGCTCCAAACTAATATGCCTTTAATTTTGCTCCAGAGAGTTTTTCAGCAAACATCACTGAGATAAACACATAAACATGTGAACTTTCTATTCATGGTATTCATTCACTCTACAGGATTTAGTGAGCCATTGTGTGCTCAGTACCTTCCGAGGTGCTCAGGGTATATGAAGTAGGATAAGGGCCCATTTCTATGAAGGCTAGACTTCTAGCCTCTTCAACTCCCAGGAACATAAAAACACAAAAACAAGTGAAAATGCCTTCTGAGCTCTGGAGCCAGAAATACAAAAGGCATATTAAATATAACTTGAGTATTCTTAAAGGTTCATATTTCAGTAATACTTTGGAGTGCACAAAGTACTTTCCTTGAAACAATCCCAGGAAGCAGTTAGTTCTCAAGTAATTACCCTTCTTTTACAGATGAGTCAAGTACAGATGAACAAAGAGAAGTGACTTCACAGGGTTATATAACAGCTATGTTGAAGGGACAGAATTTGAACCAGAGTTTCCATCTTACTCTAGACATTCATTCTTTTCTTGTCTTTTTTTTGGAGGGGCATAGCCAGGGCAATTGGGGTTAAGTGACTTGCCCAAGATCACACAGCTAGTAAGTGTGTCAAGTGTCTGAGGCTACATTTGAACTCAAGTCCTCCTGACTCCAGGGCTGGTGCTCTACTCACTGTGCCACCCAGCTGCCCCAAGACCCTCATTCTTAACAGCTATGTTACCCTGCCTTTCCATACACTATCATCTAGCAGAGGACCTTGAACCCTGATTTAGGACCTGATTATTCTTATTTAATGAACAATTCTAACAAGTTTACTTATCTGGCTTAAAGAAATTTAAAAGTAACAAACCAGTTATAGAAATGAGAAATAAGAAGGTCTGCTAATGGCTTGACAGTAAATGAAGAGAAAAACTTTCAAAAGTTGCAGAATTTTCATGATACACAAGACAACAATATATGTTCACAATAATGATACAAAACAAGCAAGTTAAAGGTTTCAGTAGTAATGCTTACCATTAAAGGATTCCATATTCTGGATTTAGGAAGGCAAGGGAGCATATCATATACACACATATACATATACATACACACATACATATGTATGTAGGTAAGTATGTATGTATATGTATATATATATATATATACACATATATGTGTGTATTTAGAGAAGAAAATACAACATTCTGGCTACAAGAAAATATTATTTATTTATCTGAAAAAAGTCTTCTTTGTGGAACAGCTCATTCTCTGACCGTGTGGGATAAATATATAAATAAATCATCCTATTTGGGAAAGATCACAGATCTTTCACAGTTTTGAAGGAACTTTGTAACATAGATATTCCCCTCCACAAGGGAGTCCCAGTGACAACCCTTGGCTCAGTCAAGTAAGGTCCATAATGGCCCAGGCCCAGGAATGTTGGCTTCTACTGCCATCACTAATCATTAACAGTTCCATTCCATCCTGTTTATCTTCCATCATTGTTATCATCTTTTGCATTCAATACCACAACTGGCAGTATCTTTTATTCTTTAGAAACAGCCTTGAATTTACTTATTGAAATGTTAGGTTCAGAATAACATTTGATGTGATTTTAATAAGTCCTTTGTAGTTTGATTCCCCTGGGTTTCTTTAACACCCTGGCTGTGTAATGAGGAAAGGATTTTTAATTGTCTTGTTCTTTCACTTGCTAAAATAAATTATTAGAACACAGGTATTCCTCTTAGCCAGAACTCTATATTGGCTATATGTGGATATAGGTCTAAAATACTGAAGAAGAGAATAGTGAGTGGACATAGGTCATGCTTTTGCCTTTGCTCAATAGCCAGATTTACAAAATATATAAAGAAGAAATCTACAAAGTTTGGATATATGATAATGAAGTTGCTTAGTTTCTTTGGCTTAGTTTTCGGACCAAATTTCCACTTGATAGGAGGCTTTGCCCAGACCATTCCTCCCTTCCCTGCTGTTGGTGACTTCCCTTCTTCAATTGTCTTCTATCTATTCCATTTATATCTTGTTTGTACCTAATTATTTTCCTATTTGTTTTTTCCTCAATTAGATTGTGAATTCCTTGAGGGATTGGGTCTATTTTTATCTTTCTTTGTATCCTCAGCATTTCACATAGTAAGCCCTTAATAAATGCTTGATTGTTGACTGAATTGTGTAAATAAACATATTAGAACTTAAGTATCTGAATGAGTATTGTCTGGGAAAGTAGTCACCTGGGAAGAAATATACTTAATCCAATAATGCTTCCATTGCTTACAGCCTTTCCGAAATTTCTCCTAGATGTGCTGGCAGAACTAAGTTAGCAGACACACAAGAAGATGAGTCTTGGACCTCAACATTTCCTGGGAACTTTGTACCAAACTGCCCTCTGTGAACTGTCAAATAGAAAAGTTCTCATAAACTAATATACACTGATATGTTTAAATAGGCTATGTGGTATCTCTTTGAAGATAATGGAGAGGGGATTAATACTTCAGGTGGGGGATAGAAAATATGATGTTTTTTGTTCCTTTCAGATGCAATTATGCTTTTAGAATAAAAATATATTTATTATACACTGTATAAATAAATAAAAACATTTATTATGCACTAATATATGTATTATACACTACACCATTCTACACTGTATAAATAAATAAATACATTTATTATGAACTAATATATTATACACTATACCATTTTAGTGGCATTCCCATTTTAATAAAAGATATTGATTTAACTCAAAGGAATTAATCTCAAAGAGTAAAATTTCAGAATTGAATCACAGACAACTGAAAAAGGTATTTTGGGGCAGTAGAATCTTACTAAGGTCCTTCAAATTCACATGATTTGAGTCACTTGCTACTCTATGCTTTACTGTTTTGCCAAATCGGGATAGGGATAAGGAGAACGTGGATATATATCTAAGACCTTAATAAAATTTACAAACCTCATTTTTTCCAGGAAAGTTAATTTAACCTTTCTCTGTTGGAATTTCCAACAAGTAGTAGTTGACTTACAGTTTCATTCTCTTTTATTCCCTCCGGCCCAGCCTTCAATAAAATGCCATGCATTCAGTTAAATTATTTTTTTAAATAGTAATCTAGATTTTAAAATAGAGGGAAGGTTTTTCATGTTTTTTCTTTCTATGTGTTACTTGTGTGGGGAATGAGATTTGTTTTAGTCCCAGGAAAATCTAGTTTGGGTAACTATCTCCTGCTTATTACAATACTGTACTGTTTAGACTCTGGATTATTATGGAGTATTTATTAATACAGAGCTGGCTCCAGGAAAAATTGTGAAGATGGCAAAGCTTACTTTTACCTCCCCAAAAGTTCTCTTTTGGGTGTCCCTTTCCCACATCTGTAGAATTTCTCCTTCAAATCTCAATTCATTAGTGTCTTCTGTCCTTTTCCTCTCACCATTCAAAAGTGGCTTTCATAAAAGGGCCTGATATCTTGATTTTACTCTCTAGCATGAATTTCTCACATACTGTTCTCTGTCATTTAAATCTCAACTCTAAAGGTAGAATAAAAACTAAAAGCTCCAACTCATGAAAGAGCTACTTAATCTAATCTAGAGGTGACACATACTCTATTAGATTTAAATTAATACAACTATATTAACACCTAATGTAGATATTAACATCTAATTAATAATAATCTAATTAATTCAATATTGCTATTATATGTAATTAATATAATATAGATGTTATATATTTATATTGTAACATATGATCTATTAGCTAGTGATTATATAGGTATTATGTCTATATTAATCTCTAATATAGATATTTTATCCATAATTTTCATATTAGATATGTATCTAGATATAGATTGCAATGTTGGAGGAGGGAGGGAGAGAGAGAGAGACAGAGAGAGAGAGAGAGAGAGAGAGAGGAGAGAGAGAGAGAGAGAGAGAGAGAGAGAAAGAGAGAGAGAGAGAGAGACAGAGAGAGAGAGAGAGAGACAGAGAGAGAGAGAGAGAATTCATTAAGCATCTTCTGTGCTTCAGGTGATGGAATCCTAATGAACTGTCCCCAGCTCCAATATTCTAACTTCCTTATGGGCCCCACTAGACAGTAGGCATGTTCTGATTTAACTGCACAATCTGGCTTTGATCACATCACAGGCCCCAGACTCAATCATAGGCCCCACTGAATAGCAGGCCCACTGCCTCCATCTAGCCAATCAGAAAGTAGTATGACCAGGATGTTTGACCACCAAACCATAGAAGGGACCCTTCCCCTTAACATCATAATCTAATCCCTTAACAAACCCCTCCTGCCTTTTGATATTCATAATTTATGTTGTATAATCAGCATCATTGCACAATAAATTTGCCTGTATTATCTTACTAAGTTGCTGGCTCTTCTTGGGACCTAGCCCACTTCCGAGGGGCATCAATCCTCATAAATGTGTATGCTTGGACTAGAGGTTGTCTGACTCTGAATTCTTTGAGACGACCCCACAACACACCATGAAACCACAGCACAGGCACTCTGCTAAATACTAAGCACACAAATGTAAGATAGCAAGACAGTTACTGTCCTCAAGAAAGCTTTATTCTAATAAAAAATGACAACAGATATAGAGGTGCTAGAAAGTGATAAGGGGGGAAGGGTACCTGCTGGGAGGTAATGTGGGAGGAGAGGATAAAGAAAGACAGTCTGGAGAAAGTTGAGTCTAGAGTGAAATGAAATATTGCTTGGGTCATTCTCAGAATGGTAGCCCTGGGGAATGACCCCAGTATAGAGGTTTCACAGGCTGCTTTATTGTTGGAGGGACAAAGGGGGAGTTCAGAGACAGCTGAGGCAAGAGTACAGGTACCAAAGCTGTAAATATCACTATGGAAGTACACATAAACACACAAATGTGTATGTGTGTATGTATATGTATGTACATATGTTTATAGATGTATGTATATGCACATATATACATATATCATATACCAGGGGACAGAAATCCTTTCAACCCCAAGTTCAACTAGCCGGGAAGGATAATCCCCAGGATGACATTGACAGGTCAAGTCCAAGCACAGTTAAAGGTAAAGAAAAAGAGAGAGAGAAATACAAAAAGGAAAAGAAAAAAGTGAAAAGAATAACAAGGAAAAAAAGCAATTAAGGAGATAAAGGAAAGGAGTATTTATGGTAGAGAATGGCAGGAAGTTTATCCAGGTCCTGGGTTAGACTTTAATCATAGCTCACATTTATATAATGCCTTATCCTATGAGGAAAAAAAAAAGAAAGCATAGTGGAGTGCTTCCCTCAGTTCCTGGGACTCTTGGGGAAAGCAAGGGAACCATTAAAGGGGGAAGAGTCAAGTCCAGTCAGTGGGCACTTATTAAGTGCCTGCTATGTGCTAGGTACTGTTGCTAAGCTGTGGAAAAAAGACACTGGAACCTAGGTCTGAGATTTCTGGTCCATTACTCTGTGACATTTGATTAACTGAGAGAGTGTGACTATATTGGAACCCAGCACTGAGAGTGAGGAGGTATTGGAATCCACTACTGAGATTTTTAGTGAATCACTCTTTGGTGTTTGATAAAAGTGGAAAATTAACCAAGTCAAAGACAAAGATCATAATTTTGCAAAGGGCTGGTTCTGATTTCAACAATATGAAGGGGAAAAAAAACTGCTCCACCCCAATAATATAGGACTACTTTGAGAATTTACTGTTAACTCTAATTGTTGGTGACAAATGAAAGCTCTTCAAAGACTTTGATTGTAAATGGAGCATAACTACTGGAATACTTAAAATGCGCAGGGCAACATACCCCCATTTAACTATGTATCTTATCTATGAAGTCTATAATGTCTCAGCTGGAATCTTTAAGAGAGAGAACAGGGTAATTTTCAACATCTAAATGATGTAAGTAAGAATGAGTCTGAAGTCATTAGTGGATCATTCCATGGTACTTGATGAAAGGATAAAAGAAATCACACACACACACACACACACACACACACACACACACACACAAAGATGTCAACACATGGAAGTAGTCAACTTCACTGTCCTTACTCGTTCATGAATACAATTAAAACATACACAAAACCTGTGGTTTTCATCTGTTCTTTTTTAGTTGTGTCTGATGGTTCATGATACAGTTTGGAGTTTTCTTGGAGTCACAAAGATAGAGAAATTGACAGCTTCTATGAAGTAGAACAGTGAATAGAGAGTTGGGCCTGGTGTTAAGAAGACTTAAGTTCAAATCCAGCCTCAGGCACCCCCTATTAAGGTAACACTTGGATAAGTCACTTAATCTCTGTCTGCCTCAGTTTCTCAACTGTAAAATTGGGATAATAATAACACCTACCTCCATGGATTGTTGTGAGAATCAAGTGAGTTAATATTTGAAAAGCACTTAAGACAGAGCCTGGAACAAAGTAGGAAGTTAACAAATGCTTATTCTTCCTCCTCCCCTCTCAAATCTCTCCCCATTCCAATTTATTCCCTACTCAGATGCCAAAGTGATTTTCCTAATGTATAGGTCTGACCATGATCCCTACCCACCAACACCAACTCAAAAAATTCCAGTGGTTTTGTATTATTTTTGAAATCCTTCAGCCTGGCCCTTTCTACGTTTCTAGTCTTCTTATACTTAAATATTGTCTACTCTCTGATCTAGGTATCTATACTGGCCTACTTATCACCCCTCCCACAGAACACTCCATCTCTCGATTCTGTGCCTTTGCATTGGCTGTCCCTCATTTCCAAAATGTTCTTGACTTTTACCTCCACTTTTTACTTTTCATGGTTACTTTTAAGAATTAACTCAAATCCCACCTTCTGCATGTCCTAACTGATCATACCTCTACCTCTTGCCCTCCAAAACTCAGAGATTATCTTCCATGTACTGTGCATATATCTTGCATGTATATAATTATTTACATGCTGTCTCTTCAATTAGAATGTGACCTCTTTGAGGGCAGGAACTGGTTTCCCCCCCTTTTTTGAGAAGGGTGATGGTGGTGAGGGGGCTCACAGGGATTAGAACAGATCAAGTGCTTAATAAATATTTATTGTCTAAGGGGGGGTGGGATCTCTTTCACCCTTTTTTATCCCTTCTCCTGGAGACTCCAGAAAGGTTAATTGGGAGCTAATACTAGTCCTCTTGGGTTAACAGAATCCCCAATTGAGCATAAAAGTTAACAATCCCAGGAGACAGCTGAAGAAGGCAGTTCCCAGAGATAGGTACCAAGAATACTCAATACTTAATCCAATTGCATATTTTTGTTTTCATCTTGCATTCTTTTCCATTAAATCCTGTTGTGAATGTATATGTATGCTGGATTGGTTTGAGGAAATTTTGGTGGAAATTAGGGTTCCCAGCTATGAATTGGAATAGATAGACACTAAAAAGCCATAAACCTGAGTGGTGGTAACTAAAAAGGATGCTATAGAATTCTGGACATTTTTCCCTACATTTTTTATCAGGGGCATTATAGATTGGAGAGGTCTAGTGACTCATCACCACCCAGCCCAAGAAACTGGAGATCTGAATGGCAATGTTTTGGGACTGAAAGTCATGAGAAGTGGCAGGAGGTAAAGTAAAGAGGAAGACAAAATGCTATGCTGAACCTATGTCATGTAGACAGTATTAGGTCAATGCCACCTTTGTTTGTATGTGGGATGTCACTTTGCCAGGGTCTCATTATACTAGGGTATGATACCTAAACATTTCAAGAAAATCTCTAAAATGTAACTGGGTCTGTCTGTCATAAGAGTCTGTGATACAAGGTTTCAATCCTCTTTAAGATACCTTCACACAAATTATTTATCCTACTAAAAATAGATTGTAGTATCATAGAACTAGAAGGGATATTGAAGGCCATTTATTTTAACCCTTTCAGTTTGCATATTGGGAAACTGAGCCCTAGGGAGATAAAATAACTTATCCAAGGGATTATCCAGGGACTCAGTATCAGAGGCACAGTTGGACCTCTGGATATATAGAACTAGAGATTTTTTTCACTCTACCACATGCCTTCCATACTAAGGTGTATATTTTAAATTTCCATTTTACATATGAGGAAACTGAAGAACAAAGAAGAAGCATGAATTTCTCATAGTTGTGAACTAGCCAATTGGAGAACCAGGGCTAGATACCAGAGTTCTTTCTAGTGTAGGAAATGGCTTCACGTCCATTTTCCACTTGAATGTGGAAAGGCTGTTTCTGGGGAATCAGGAGACCTATGTTTTATTCCTAGCTCTACCATTGACTTACTATGTGACTTTGAAAAAGTCACCTACCTTTACAAAGTTATAGTTTCCAATAATCTCTAGGGTCTCTCCCAATCCTGATAATCTTTATTCTATTGTGACTTTTACTAGTATATCCATCTTTTTGGAGTTCTACCAAAAGCACTTGGACAATGAGCAAGATTTGGGTGAGATTTGCTTGCTGGCTTTCTCTTTACCCAGAATTCTCTATGCTTAGAACAGACTTTACCTGAGGACAAACTACTCATGAATTTGATATTGTAGGTAGGAAAGTCTAAAGTCAAATAAGAGAGACACAAAGGAGTAGATACTTTGTGATGGAGAATATAGAATGCTGTAGGCTGAAGCCCAAAGAACATCCTAACCAGAATCCATGTAGTAATGGTGCTAGTAATAGAGTGAACTGAACACTTTCAGGCAGCCCAGTTACCCGATGATAGAAGCAAGGCCTGGAAGTCTGGAAGGAATTCCATAACATCTGAGATAAAACTGGGATTGTGCAAAAGGTGCAGAGGAACGGAGACTTTAACCTTAATGAAGAATGGCTAAAATTGGAGATGGAACAGGATGTCAGCCAGAGTCTATGCTCTGAACCCTACCATCATGGACTGAGCAGAGCTCTCTCAGATATCTCAGTCCCCCAGTGATCAGGACAAGACTTTTGGGAGCCAGGGATTAAATTCCAAGATTCAAGAATGGCGCTGTTGGTGAGAGTGCCTTGGAGACACTTTCCTCCCTTTGCTTTCCTGGAGTCAGCAGGCAAAGATTCACTCCCCAGTACCTGCTTTGGGTACTCCTTTGTCTTACCTATTCTATATAAGTACAACAACGAACTCCATACAAGAAGAAAAGCCATCTATGCTTCTCCTACAAAACCTTTCATCCCCTATGTGGCTGCCAATTTAAAAACTACTATTCCTATAAATGGTACTATATAAAAGTATTTGCTCAGTATGTATGTAAAAATCTATTAAATTCCTGATGACTACAGTGATCTGCCCCAATTGTGTTTACTTAAATGCTAGTGGGTCAGATGAAGAATGAAGAGAAGACACATCAGAAAGAGAGTGTAGATTTCAAGTACTGAAATCTTATAAAAACAACTTAAATGTACCAGTGTATCCAAGGAGTGTTTGAGCTGCATATTTAATTTAGAACATAGTGCATTAGAGGGATCAAGAAATTTAGGAATTTTTTGTTCCTATTTATCTTGCTATAGTCATCATGAATATTATTTTCTTGGTCCTGATTATTTAATTCTTCATCACTTCTTTCCAAGATTTTCTACGTTCTTCATGTTCATTGCTCCTTAAGGTGCAATAATATTCCATCACATGTTCACTGATTACCCAACCAATGGACATCTACATTGTTTCCAGTTTCTTGCTTCAATGAAAAGATGAACAATTCTTCTAACAGTGAGAGGTACTGTTGCATAGCTTGGTTATGAAGTGAACTTGGTTATTCCAGATTTCCAAAAGAAGTAACTTAGGAGATTTTGGTGCATATTTCCTTAAATCTTCAGACCTGTTGATTAGAAGTTGGGCTTTTATTACCCTATGGCAGTAATACCTCCCTGGGGGACTTTGGGTGAACTTCATCTTGTGTTCCAGGCTTAATGGTGAGTGACCTGATGGTTGGATGACCATCACAAGGTATGTCGTTTCATTCTACACAGCGGAACTTTCTTTGCAGCTGTCGTGTTTGAGAAGCTCATGAGAGTTTCTATAGCATAAATACAAGGAACTCAATTCACTTTGCAACTTTAAAAATCCTCTGGATAGTATGAGTGAATAAATTTATATAGCCTGGAGTTCATTTTACAATTGTTTACCAGACTGAGCTCTCTGAATTATGATCTAATATATACTTATCTGTACACACAAACCCAACATCACATTGATGCAAATTCATTTCTTCTCATTACCCTAGCCACACAATTGCTTTACATTGATCAGATAATCACTAAGAAGAATCACAAGCAAGAGTTAGACCTAGACACAGACACCCTAGCCCTTCAGGGCCCATAAATTCTTTCATTTGTACATTTACATACCATGTATCTCTATAAATGAATAAGAAAACATTCACCTCCTTTCCATCTTCAAGCAAAAGAAATTCAACTGATGATAATATAGAGAAGGAGGAGGAAGAGGAGGAGGAAGAAACCCAATTGTCAAATAAACTACTCCTTTATTGTGTGGGGTTTGTTTTTGGGTTTGGGGATTTTTTTTGGTCTTTCTCTCAGGTATAAACTTTTGATCTTGATTAGGATTTTCTCTTCCCTCCTCTCTTAATTGTTAACCTGAAGACTCTGCCCTTCTATTTCTTTTCCTCATAAGTGGCAAAAGTTTTTGTGTGTCCCTTTCATAGTCACCACAGCATAACGTAAAATGGGGCTGGAGTCAGGAGAGAGCTGAGTTTGAATCAAAGATGCATGATTTTGGTCAAATCCTTTTTCATCTCTTTGACCTCTCTTCCCAGCTGTAAAATGCAGGCAGAAATCCCTGTGCTACCCACTTTGTAGGTAGGTTATGATGAAAGTTATCTTGTTGATCTTAAAGTGCCAGAGAAATGAGCACCATTAACAATAAATGACCCTGTAAACAGCTATCTTTTATTTGGTACTGTCATTGAAATTAGAAAAACAGCAGCAGCTTAGGTTGGGAGACACTGACAACGATGACATTTGCTCCCTTCTCTCATGAGTGACCTCTTCCTGGTGCCTTCATTTTGGGGAAGGACCCAGGCTGGCCATGTATGCTTTGTTCCCGACCAGCTCAGCTACTAACTTTCAGGACTTGACTATCATGTTTCAGCTGCCCTCTTGCAATGCAATGGGACTTCTCTCAGAAATTGGGGCTTTCTTGCTTTGGAACATCCCTCTGCTTCTACAGTTTCATTCTCTATTTGTGGAATTCCTATCAGTTTCTACATTTAGGGAATGGGTCTGGGTGGGCCATGCCTCAATCATCTCCCAGTTCTACTTCTGATTCCTGCTACCATGCTGCTTCAGTTTTAGCTGTTATAAGATTGGGTCTGAGAAAATCAAGATGGTCTCCTCTTAAGGAAGCCTGTAGTTTATAGAATCTATGCATGGAAACTATTCTTATAAAATTAGGTCTAATTATCTTTAGACTATCATAACAGTCTCTCCTTAAAGGAAGCTGTAAGCTTATAGAACATACTTGGAAAAATACTAATAACATTTTTAAAGGTTAGTCCAGCTGTATCTCACAAACAATATTTTGTCTACCATACGCTTATTGTTTTCTCTGATAAAAAACTCTAAAAACTATTTTGCCTTGACCCTTGATATGCAAATAGACCAGATCCAGGAAAACCACGCAAAATTATAGTACAAGAAACCTACTGTCAGAAGGGCACTTAGGTACACACCCTTCCTTCCAGTAAGATCACACCTTCTTTCTAGGGCACCGTTTTCCTGCTGAATGGATCTGTGCCTCTGTGCTCCCCAATGTAGTACTACCCTACTGAGTTACACTCCTTGTTAGTGTGTATGCCCGAGTTGTATGTCAGGTTTTGTTTTCCTTTCTTTCTCCTCCTCCCTCTTCCCCTTTGCTTGCAATAAAGCTTTGCATTATTTCAAATATTATTCCCAGTATTGGGATTCATTAAGGGATTGTTTTCCTTGATGCCTCTGGCTGGCCCACAGGCCTTTCTTTGGAAATATACTGGATAACTGAATGAGGACTCAACTTGTTGACAGCATCATGTACACAGAGGGAGTGTGGCACTGTGAGGCCAGTTGTAGAAAGCAAGAGTCAACAAGGGGACCCTACATCCTCCCAGAAGTATTCTCTTACACTAGAGGACTGTGACAAAATGAGCTTCCTTTGGTAGGTGATCTGCCCCCATTAGAATGCAAGCTTCTTGAGGTCAGGGACAGTTTTTTGGCTTTCTTCATGGAACTGTGCTCAGAAACTTAGTAAAGTGCCTAGTACATCATAAATACTTAAGATAAGAGATTCACAAATTGATTTTAAAAGTTTAGAAATCATGTAAGAATATGTCTTCTATCTCAAATTCAAACAATTCTGCCCTGGTCTTCAAAGTCCTCCATAACCTGACCCAGCTCCTCTTTATTTTTGCCCACTCAATAGTATTTTATTTTTTCCAATTACATATAAAGATAGTTTTCAACATTCATTTTTGTAAGATTTTTGAGTTCCAAAATTTTCTCCTTCTCTCCCTCCTCCCCAAGACAACAAGCAATCAGATGTAGTTTATACATGTACAATCATATTAAACATATTTCCACATTAGTCATGTTGTGAAAGAAGAATCAGAACAAAAAGGGAAAACCATGAGAAAGAAAAAACAAAAAAGTAAAAACTGTATGCTTCAATCTGTATTCAGACTCTATAGTTCTTCCTGTGGATATGGAGAGCATTTTCCGTTATGAGTCTTGGAATTGTCTTGGATCATTGTATTGCTGAGGACAGCTAAGTCTATCACAGTTGATCATTGTATAACGTTGCTGTTACTGTGTACAGTGTTCTCCTGTTTCTACTCACTTCACTCAGCATCAGTTCAGGTAAGCGTTTCTAGGTTTTTCTGAAATTTTCCTGCTCATTATTTCTTATATAACAACAGCATTTCATTACATTCATATAATACAACTTATTCAGCCAGTCCCCAATTGATGGACATCCCCCAAATTTCCAATTCTTTGCCACCATAAAAAGAGCTACTACAAATATTTTTTACATGTGCTGACCCAGCTCCTCTTATGCAAACTTATTTCCCTTTGCTTCCCATCAAGCACATTGCTCTGGATAAGAATGACTTCCTTATCCTACCAACATGCACATTTTTATACCCATGCCTTTAATCGTGTTCTTTTGTTCTCCTTAAATTCTATGGTCTCTATTTTTCCCTATATATGAAGCCATAATGAGTATGAGACAAGAGGGCCTCCCCCATTGTGGGGTCAAACTTGAACTCAGGTCTTCCTAACTTCAGGCCCAGTGCTCCATCCACTGTGCCACCTAGGTTTCCCCTGATACCCTATAGTGTTTGTAATTTGCAACAAAGAGACCATTTAGCTGTTAATTCCACACTTTTGTATGTGGCTTGCTGTGATATCAAGTGTGTTAGTATATTTTTTCTGTTGTCTAGACTGTAATATCCTCAAGCACAATATTATTCCCCTTCCCTTGAGGTCTGGGGCTATATTTTGTAATAAAACTGGCATTTATAGAGCACTTTAAGGCTTGCATTTTATTTCTGTATCAATCAACAAACTTTTGTGAATCAACCTACTATTCTAGGCACTGAGGATACAGAAACAAAATAATCCTTGCCCTCAAGGAAGAGTATAAATGCGTACCTTTGTAGAGTAAAAAAAGTTATATCCCACCACCCTGTGCATATAATACACATAACAATATAAAAATGACTGTGTACGGAATAGGAACCAAATCTACGATTCACTGTTACAAAACTCTTGATCAGTGAAAACCAACCATACCAGTGCAAGTCAGCATCTTCTCTGAAACTCAGAAAGTTGCCTAGAACAGAGGTCTGAACCAGATACAAATGTAATTGGAAAAATATTTATCAAAATAAATAAAATACATAGAACATAGGTGATGTTAATGTTAGTTTTCTAAGTCAATATGCAGCTTCAAGGATCCTTGTACATGAGTTAGTAGCCCCATTTCTTTGTGAGTTTGACCCCACTTTCTGAAAGCACCAAGAAATTAATTTATTTGCCCAAATTCATATAGCCAATCTGGGGAAGAAGAACTTGAATCCAGGGGTCTTCCTACTTATTGTCATAATCAGCTCTCTACTGTACCATGTGAGCTCTTGCAGAGGCCTGATGCTGGCCTTTGTACTTGCAAAGAGTGCATAGTCTTTCTATTTCCAGTATTTAGTATATCTCTTTCTATAGGTTGGTATTGATCTGTTCAAAAAATAAACTGAATGGAACAGATGACTTTTAGATTTCCTTATAAGTTTCATAGGATGGTTTGAGTCTTAATTACAGAAGTTCTTCTAGTTGAACTCCCTCATGTTATAGGTTATGAAACTGAGGTTCAAATTTTCACAAGGTTAAACAGGCTAAACAAGGTTAAACCAGTGGGCAGAATTGTGGTCCGAACTCCACATCTTCTAAATCCCCAACCAAAGCTCTGTCCAATACACCATGCTGTCTCATTTTCAACATAGAACTAGCCATTATTCTGTGAGAACTGTCCTATTATATGTGGGAGGGAACTTGGAAGTAAGAACCTAGAAAACTTGCACAAGCTTGGCTGTGATACATTCTTATTGGCCTTTATATTTGTTTTGTGTAGCCTTAACTATTGACCCTCTGGAGAAGGCTAGCAGGAATTCAAATACCAGGTCTGTGTTCCCCCAAGTTTATGCATGTAGTTTAGAATTGAGTCCTGTGCTGTTCCTGGGTTAGGACACAGAATTTATCAGAAAAGGGAACCAGAATGACCACAAACCCTGTATATTTGTCCAAAGTGCTACATATCTGAACCCTCACTTCTGAATTCAGTCCTCCATCATTGGGAAAATGTGCTCAAGCATAAGCATCAGTCTGACTACTTGCCTGCTCAATACACTCTTAGATACTGTGGAGATTGCAAAACATCAAACAAGCTTTCTCCTTTAAAGAAATTTACGAAGCCATTGGGGAGATTAAATATGTACACACAAAGCAGATAGCTACACAAAATGGGCTGTGATGAAATAACAATATGAGCGGTAAAAGAGGTTTCCAGAACCACTGATCTTTTCTCAGTCTTTATCCTCCTTGACATCTCTACAGTATTTGACCTTGGTGACCATATCTTGTTTATATTCTCTTATTTTTGGTCACAGCACATTCCTTGTTATTTTCTGACATCTATAAAACATCAGTTTGTGACCAGCAATAGTCTTTTACCAACCATCTCTCTCTCTCCCAACCCCAGTTTGTTTCTGGAGATTTAAATTGAATACACCCTGATACAATAATTAGCTTGTTTTAATAAGAAAAAAAAATTTTTAAGGGAGTATAATGGCCCTTCAGGCCCAGTGTTTCCTTCCTCTGATGATGGAGGAGTTAATATTAATAATATTATATATGTTAAGGGAAAAGTTATGAGTACAACCACAATCACTCAGAGCTCTTAGTTAAGAAAATCCTGAACATTAAGGTAGAGATTTGGTTCTCTGACTTAATTTAAATTTATATTTATCTCTAGACAATTTCTGGCCTCTTTGTGATGGAGGCAAACATCAGGTTATTGGTACAGAACTGAGCAGAGTGTGTAAAAATGACTAAATAGATAGGCACCAGGATGGTAAGTTGGGGAAAGAATAGTTTTTCTTGGAACTTCCCTAAGTCCTAGAAGAGGTGGGTGCTTTTGATAGCTTCAGCCCTAGCTTTGTGCTCCTAGATATGTAAGGGGGTACTTGGTGGCATCAAGGTGGTAGGTCCACTTTGATCTCTCTGTTCTCTGTCACAGCTCAGTCCAACATTTTCTCCTTTCTCCTTTTACCTGATGCCATCATGCTGTCAATTCTTTCTGGCTCTGGCCTCAAGATCTCTAAATCTTCCTCTTAACTGTCCAGAAACTCGAGTCTCTGGATTCAGAACTAGCCTATTCTATACAAAATCCATAAGGTATAGCTGAATCTCCTCACCCAAAACAAACATACTTCCTGTGTGGCATCAGTGATAAGGACCTTTCTCACCTAGTATAAAGCATTTGATCCATTCTGTACAAGTATCTTGGCCTTATTCATAAAGAATTCATAGCTTTCATTGAATCATTCAATCAAGAAGTCTGAGCTCTCTTAAATTAGTGAGGCACAGGATATATGACAACCCCTCTTATATCTGAATGTTCACTGCTTCTTTCATTTCACCAAAGTTCTGTCTTTGGCCGCTTTGTATTGTCTCTATACTTTCTTCCTTAGAAAGTTAATCTACTGGCATGGCTCTAATTATCACTTCTAAACAAATAATTTCCAAATCTGTTTTCCATACCTGACCTTTTTTTTCCTGATGCAAAGATGTAGATTTTCAATACCTGCATCCTTTGTACTCATCCCAGTTTCCCCTGTGTTAATTCACACCATTTCTTATAACTGATGTGCATTCTACCCTGCCACCACCCAAGTTCCAACTCTTGTTAAAATAATAAACTGATAAAACCATGGGACTCATCTAGTGCAATCCCCACATTTCTAAATGAGGTCTATGTCACTCTCAGAAACACATTTCTTGTTCTCTTCTGCATACTAGAATCCAGTTATTTGTGTTGTTGTTTGTCCTTCATTCTCAAAAAGGACCAATGAAATCCGGAAGGTGATGTCTTTGACTTGCAAGTGAATTTGATTTAAGTGAAACAGGTCCATGCAAAGTCACCAGCTTCACTCTCCTCCAGAGCCATTTCAGTCCAGTGGTGAATATAGATCAGGATGACTGGAGATAGCCCCACATGCGGTGGGAGACTGTGGCTTTTTTTAAGCTAAGGTCTTTCCCAGGTATCAGTTTGTCTGAGGAAATGTCTATTCAGTGATAAGGTAGGTAAAGAATGAGGCAAAAAATGGCCTATTTTACCTCACAAAAAAAAAAATCAGTCTGGGAGGGGAAGGCCCTCAGAGTTTCTGGCCAAAATAGAAATAATTGCTATTTACACTCACTCTGAGCCATCAAAACCCAAACAATGGCCCATGTATTTATTGTACCCACTACTAAATTGTAAATTCCATGAGGGTACCATAGTGTTTTATTTATTCTTCTGTTTCCCCAAGCAAAAAACACATTCAATTCAATAAATATTTATTAAATGCTTATGAGCCAGACAATGTGCTAAGGGCTAGAAATACAAATAAGGAAACAAAAGATGATACTTGACCTCCAACAGCTTAAAATCTAATTGGGGAAGACAGCACACAGAAGAAGGCAGGAAAGTGGGAAGAAGAGGAGGGAGGACACCATGGGGTATCCAGTACCAGGGATATACAGATATAGTTGAAAATAGGCAGAGCAGGAGATGTAAAGTGGAATAAGCTGCAAGTCCAGGTTCTGCCCTCTACAAAGGAAGGTTTTGGGAGGAGTTTGGTACTCTCCCCATCCAGCCCTCTAATTAGGGGGGAGAGGAGGCTGAGGGCAGTGGTGTTAAGGCTTGAGTTAATTGCATGGTAATGAGATTAAAATTGATCATCTTATCCTGGGATCGGCATCTTGTTCTGTGGAATTGAAATGAGGCATGGCAGTAGATGCAATATGCTCCATAATACTAGAGTCAAAACAAAACAAAACAAAAATTCAACACTACCACCAAAAACGAAACAAAAATAAAATCTGTTAAAGTGGAGCTGGAAGGAGAGGGAAAAGTCAATGGATTAGAAAGGTCTCCTGAGGAAGGTAGAATATAAACTCAAACAGTAAATATAAATGGATTTGGACATAAGGAAAGCAGAACATGGTGTGTGAAATCCAGGCATTTTCATGCATTCTTGAAGTCTGCTGGAGGTAAAATAGCAATATTTTATTCCCTTAATTTCTGAGACTTCAAGGAATGAAGGCAATGCAGTATAGTGATTAGTGTATCAGACACTGAGACAGAAACATTTGCATTTGAATCTCACCCCAGTCACTCACCAGTTGTATGATATGGATGTCACTTCTCTAAGGATCTCAGTTTCTTCACCTGTAAGATGATGAAGCTGGACATGATGACTTCTAAGCTTGCTTCTAGCTGATGATCCTATGATTTGGTTTTAGCCACACTTGTTCTCTTATCTAAAGCACTTGACCTGTTGCTCAGTTACAAGACTTTTGTTAAATGAAGCAGAGAATATTAGACCCAGAAGAACCTTAGAGATCATCTACTGCAACTCCAACATTTAATAGATGAGGGAATTGAGGTACCAGGAGACTAAGTGAACTGTCCAAGTTGGTTTTAATTGTTTATGGCAATGCCAGGACAAGAACCTACAGTTTTCTGATTAATAAGTGAAGGCACATTTTTGTGAGATTGTGAAGAAAAGGTTTTCACTTTTTGTTTCACAGAAGCTTGGGGTCCCAAACTAGGGACTTAGCATTAAAGCTTGACTTGCTCCCCTAAGCCTGTTCTCATACAGATGAGAGCTCTGTCTCCAGCAGGGTAATAGTAGCCTCGCAGTCTTTTGATAAATTAGAGCCTTCAGTGGAGGAAGCTATTGCTTTTAAGAATTTCTTTTATCTGTCTTGGATACAGAGTGGAACCTTAAATGACAGTTGCCTTGGCCTAAATCACACTGAAAAGAAATAGCTCCTTTAATTTCCTCTGAGTATTTAATTTGATTCACCATAGTACAAAAGAGAAAAGCTGATTTCCACCTACTTTACTGAACTGCCTGCCACTGTAGAGTTTGACAAGAGCGCCAAAACAACAGCAAAAGATGCCATGTAGCAACAAGCTACTGAATCATAGAGCAAGAAGACATTTGATATTAGTATAATGAAGCCCAGAGTGGTCAAGTGGCTTGCACAGCACAGCAAATGACAGAGCTAGGGATAGCAACCAGATCTCCCCGTTCTTATTTCTACTTTCTACCTTCCCTGTCTTCCTTTCAAGGTTTACCTAAGGTTGTACCTTTTGCAAGAAGCTTTTCCCAGACTTCCCAGCCTTCCCTCTGAGACTTTTCCCCATGCATCCTGTCTATACCTTGCATGTACATAGTTGTTTGCATGTATGTCCCCCATTAATCTAAGCTCCTTGAGAGCAGAAACTGGTTTTTTTGCCTTTTCTTGTATCTCTATTGGAAGAATGCCTGGCACTTAATAAATACTATTGGAATGTTGGTTGATTGATCAGTAGTTTCTTTCTATTTTTCCACATATTCTATCCACATAGGTGCCTGTTCCTCTAACGAGTCCTTTTCAAAGGGAATGGAATCCTTGTTCTTTTTAGAATTTCAGCTCAAATCGGCCTTAACAGACAGAGTCTAAATTCTAAGTAGCGTATATGTTTTGTTCTGGAATGAACTAAATGTTCATGACCTTGACCTCTGACAGGTTCATTCAACTTTAAGTGCCTTACCTTCCCAAGTAAGAAATGGGAATAAGACTGCCCTGCTTATCTCAGTGGGGATGATATAAAGATCAAATGAATTAATTGCCACTGAAAACTGTAGTGTTTAAACATGACTCCTGGGATAACTGAGTGGCTCAAGCACTAAAAAAAATCAGCCATCACTTGTTTTTTTCCTGGGTTGACTTTTTTTAAATGAATTGCTATAAGGCCAAATGATCATAGGGCCAGCCCTAGATTCTCCCTGGAGCCACAGAGAATTGTGTAACAAAGACTTTTCCATCCTTCACATAGAGATTCCGTTAAAGAGCTGGCATCTCCTTCCTCTCTGTTTCTCTCTGTCTCTCTGTCTCTGTCTCTCTCTCTCTGTCTCTGTCTCTCTCTCTCACTCTGTCTCTGTCTATATCTCTCTCTGTCTCTCTCTGTCTCTCTCTCTCTCTCTCTCTCTCTCTCTCTCTCTCTCTTCTTGGCCCTGTTCCCAGAGGGCAGTTGCTCTGCCTTGCTTTTCTCTTCTGTCCAATAGTCACATGCACTAGGCTGCTGCTCTCCTGTTTCCAGATGAGTGTGCAAACAATTATGGCTTCTTTGACCCCCATGGTGCCAGCTTTTACTCTTTCTCTCAGCATGTAACCAAAAAGGAATTTTCTAATCAAATTTCCTGTGCACATGAGTGCTTTTGGAAAAAGTTAAAAGCACAATACAAATGTATAGTACTATGAAAGGTAGCATCAGCACATTACTTGTATTATTTTAGAGCAAAAGCTATCAGATTTATTGAGGGTGTGGAACCCTCTGATGCTGTGTTTGATGCCTTAGAATGATAGTCCTCTGGTGGGTGTTGGGGCTTCTCCATACTTCTTTGGTCCCATTAACAATCCTTTGGTGGGTACCTCTGAAAGACTGGCATTTCTTGGGAACTAATGACCCTGGAAAATGTGGGAAAACAGTGCTAAACAAGTCAGAGGGGCCAACAAAGAGCCCCATAACCAAATAATTTTATGACAAATGATTTGTCTTTAGCATGGGAGAGATGGGGAAACAGTACTTTTCTGCCTTCTTATTCCATCTCAGATGTACTTCAGTAAATGTGGTTTCCCAAAACAATATCTGTGACAATTCTAGACAGTTCTCAGGGCGTGAATGCCATTATTTTGTATGACATTCTTTGCATAGGGTGCTAATTAATACCTAGTTGGTTAAATCAGAGAGTTAGGACATTTTCTTGATGGGGTCAAGACCACAGGTTCAGTCCCCATATGAGGCAACAAGACTGGCTGTGTCTTTGACTTCAAATAATGAAAAATTAGAGTTTAAAGGGGCATTCAAATCATCTAGCACCAGAACGCTAGATGTGATAAATGACACAATCATGATTTTTATAATTTTAAACTATTTTAGTACAACTCAACCTCATTTGTCCTGTCTGTGCAAAAGCAGTTTAAACACAATAATCATAGGCAAGATATCATACTTTTACTTTGAAATAAAAATTTTTATCTTGCTATCTCTAGTATGTACAAACACACTGAGTCAATTGACTCAGCTTGGTCCTTCACAGTATTCTTAAATTCTGGCCTTTTGAATGCTAGTCCAGTCCCCCCTCATTTTTACAGATGAGGGAACTGAGGCCAAGGGAGAAAAGTGATTTGCCCAAGGTCACATGGGTAATACATGACAGGAATGGGATTTCAACTGAGATGTTCTGATTCCAAATCCATCATTCTTTCCGCTGTACCATGCTGCCTGCTACTTACTAAACATTTCAAATATATACCTCTTATCACAGGTGTAACCAAGAGAGTGTGTAAACAGATGAGAAATCTATTACTATGATGCAATCACTATGAATAGTGCTTAGTGTTCATTTTCATGTACTAAAAGCCAACAGCATGTGTAATATCCACTGTTTCCTAATTGTTTATCTCACTACAGTGACATGACTTTAGCATTATAAAGAACACTATACGAATCCTTAGAGATAATGGTTTATGATATGTAGAAATAATATTGATCCAAGTAATTAATTGGAAGTAGTGAGTTTTCTGATCACTATACTTCCACGACTTGGACATTCATGTGAGTTGTTATGATAAAAAAAATCTCCTTTGCTGGTCATATGATCAATTTCTCACATGTCCTTAAATGACAAACCCATAACTGATTATGTGATTATGGACTTGGCACTGCAAAAGACCTATGAGGCCATCAAATCCAATCCCTCCATTTCACAAATAAGGAAAGAGAGTGATTGGTGAAATTGCCTGCCCAAGATCACATAGATAAAAATTGGCAGTGATAGACTTTGAACCTCTGACTCCAATGGGTCACATTACTTTTCAATGGGCCTTGGTGGTTTGGTTTGTGTCTATTTATTCTTTCACAGAAAGGAAAATGGCTTCCAACTAATCAGTAGTTTCCCAATGAGAAGTACATGCTAAAGATGAAAGTGGGGAGCAACTCATACTTTGGACCTGGCTTTGAGAATGCTTCCTCATCTGCAAAATGGAGATATCAGTTCTATAGCCATAACCTAATTTATGTACTGTAAATATATAAAATGGATGCACATAGATTGAAAACACTAGAATATTTATGCCAAAATAGAAAAAGTAGTCTTTAAAAAATAGTCTATGTTCATAATTATGTCAACCATTGACATAAAATATGGTATTTTTCAAGGACACAGTTTGGTTCAATGAAAAAAAACAACATTTATTGAGTACTATGGGTGAAGTACTGTGCAAAAATTGAGAAATACAAATACAAATAGCGAAGCAATATTTGCCCTCAAGAAATTTACAACACATGGGACGATAAGAAATATAGGGGAGTGGTGGCCAAGAAGGGCTTTTGTGGTGTTGCTGTTGTTGCTTTGGTATGGAAAGTTATAGAAATGATGAGTTTCATAAGAGAGTATATTAAGACAACCTTTTTAGTAATAAAGTATTAATTTATCATGGCTCCATATACGTGACAAGGAAAATAGAACAAAGGCCAATGGAAGACACACAGGATGGCCTAGAACTAAAGTGAAGTATGGAGGTGGTCTCATACAGTGGGTCACTTAAAGCACTCAGATAACAGATAAGTGGAACCACAGGAGCGAGTGATAGTTCTGGAGTTTAAGTCCCAATAATGCTTAGCCAGGGAAGCTAGGTGGTGTAGTGTATAGAGTGTTGGGCCTGCAATCAGGAAGATTCATCTTCCTGAGTTCAAAAATGGCCTCAAACATTTACGAGATGTGTGACCCTGGGCAAGTCACATGACCCTGTTTTATATCAATGGCATTTCTGAATTTTAAGATATAATGTGCGTGAAGAATCGATAGGAATTATTGAAAACTGAAGAACACGGGGCCAAGAAAATGATATGCACAGTAATACAACAATGTAAATGAAAAGAATAACTATACACCAAAAAATCAAAAATAAAGGAAACAAATTTATAAAGATTAAGTAGTACTTTGAATGAAGAGATATGAGAAGACACCATCAACTACCCCTTCATAGAGGTGGGAGGTCCACAGGCGCTACACATTTCACATATTGTCAGACTTTTACAATGTATTGTTCAATGAATAAACATGTATTAAGTGGCTACTATGTGAACAGCACTATGCTTAATGCTGGAAGTAAACCATTGTATTATTAGCAAACAGGGATAATTTATCTTCTCTTTAGTTACCTTTATTCTTTAATTTCTTTCTCTTATCTTATTACTGTTGCTAACCTTTCAAGAATTATCATTTCACTCTTGTATTTGTTGGGGAAAGGTTCTAGTGTATCTCCATTTCATATGATACTTGGTTTCAATTTCAGATAATTTTTTATGATATTAAAAAAGTTTCCTCTCTGCTCATATTTTGTAGGTTTTATAAAATAGAAGAGTATTGTATTTTGCCATAGATTCATTTTCTGCATCTACTGAGATGATCAGATGGTTTTGGATTTTGAATTTTAATATGATTAATTATGTAGATTAATTTCCTAATGTTGAACCATCATTGCATCCTTTGCATAAATCTTACTTAATCATAATGAATGATTTCTTGAATAAATTATTGTTGTGTTTGATAGTTTTTTGTTTAAAAATATTGAATCAGTGTTTATTAATGACATTGGCCTAGGGTTTTCTTTCCATGTTTTATCTTTCCCTGGTTTCAACATTAGGACTGTATATTATTTGTTCTCATATAGGATTGCTAGGATGCTTTCCTTCTCAAATTTTGAGAAATTTAAAATTATTAATACTAACTCTTCATTAAAAGTTTTATTGAATTCTGTGAATCTATCAGACCAGGGAGTTTTTTTTCTGTCTTTTGTAGTTCTTTTACATAATCTTTACAGGTAGATCTATTTCCTTTTATAAGACTGCATTAAAATCTCTACCTAGTCTTGAATATTTTATATTTTTGAGGGTATTCTTATATTTCTTTTGTATACAGAGTTTTGTTAACATGTGATTACACATAATATATTCTGATTATCCTTTTTATTTCTTCTGGTTTTGCTATGATTTCACCTTGCTCATTTGCTATTTCATTGATTTCATTTTCTATTCTCTTTTTAAAACTTGTATTAGTTAAGGGATAAGCAATTTTGTTAGTCTTTTCAAAGAACCAATTTAGTTTTATTTATCATTTCTATGTTTTTGTTTCCAATTTATCTGTTCTGCTTCAAAATTTTAATATCTCCTCTGCTTATTTTGTTTATTTTGTTGGGGTTCTATTTTTTAAAATTCATATTGAATTCATTAATCCTTTCTTATTCTATTTTATTATACGCTTATAATAACATTATTTCTCCTCTTGCCCTAAGAACTGCTTTCTCTACCACCCAGAAAATTTGGCATGTTGTTTCATAGTTATCATTTTTTGCATAATTATTAATTTGTTCTGATATTTGTCCTTTGGCCCACTTAATATTGAAAATTTCATTGTCAGGTTTCCATTTGGATCTGTATCTTTTGTTTGAACCAATTTGTATTTTTATTATTTTATGGTCTATAAAGGATATATTAATTATTTTTGCCTCTTTATATTGCTTTGCAATATCTCAGTGCCCTAATGCATAGTCAATTTTTATAAAACTTCACGACACCCTAAATATTTAACTTTAGTTTCTCCTGCAATTTGTTCAGTTCCATGTTTTTCCTTTTATCTGCTAGACTTGTCCAAAACAGAGAGGGATAATGAAATCTCCTGTCACTATGACTTCACTGTCTGTGTCCTCGTAGTTCAGATATTTCCTTTATGAATTTGGATGCTAAGGCTTTGGGAGCATATAACTTTGTTATTGATTTTATTGTTTGTTTATGTTTCCTTTCAGCATAATATAGTTCTTTTGTTTATCTCTTTTTATTTTTTGAAGATTTGCTTTTTGCTCTGTCAGATAGTATGGTTTTAACTCCTGCTTTTTTGGATTCAATATCAATTCAAATTTTTTTTCCCCATTCCCTTCAGTTTTAATTTGTCCACACCATTTTTCTAAATGTCAGTCTTGTAAACAACAGACTGTAGAGTTGTGCTTTCTTATCCAATCTGTCATTCTTTTATATTTTATTGAATTGTGTAATCCATTCATATTCAATGTTATGTGTTAGGTTTGTATTTTTCGCCATCTCTCTCTGATATTGTTTTTTTTTCAAGTTATGATTTTTCCTTCTTCTGCTGTACATATGCTAGTATGCTCCTTCAATTACTTTGCTTAATTTTTTTTAAAGAGGGACTCTTCCTACTTGCTCTCTTCCCTCACCCTTGATCCTCTCTTCTAATTTTTATCTCTCTCCCTTTGTGGTTTTGCTTATTAATTTTTTTCCTGGAGATCAAAGAAAATGCCTAGTCCTTCATTTTATTGCTCATACAACCCATCCTCAGAGTGCCACCCCAAATATCCTTTTAAAAATTTTTCATCATGAAAATAATACAAACATTCTAATATAAAAATAAGAAGATAGGATAGCATGTGAAACTATGAACCTCTGTTACATAGCTTTCTTAAAATATGTATTAACTTACTACATTAGTAATAAAATTGCCCTCTTTCTAATTCTGGAATATAAGTGACAATTGAATAAAAACTGTTTGAATACCATCAGACAAATTTGTTGCAGCCAATCAACTGAAGATAACACTGACAAAAATTTAAGAACACTATTATAAAATAGATGTTGCCATAATAAATCCTTATGATTCAATAATATTACCCACATGCATGGGATTCCAAGTTCTTATCACAAAAGAACAGTAGTGTTAAATGTTTGGACTACTGTGCAAAAGAATAAAATAGTGGTTTTGATTACTGTATAAAAACATGAGGATATAAGCTTATTTTCTATAGGTTCAATGAAAGCATCTTAGAAGACAGGATGACATACATTTCATCTTATTTCCCCAATCATTCAGGAATAAAAAACTCTCAACATATAAAGACCATATACATCAAAACCTTGGGGTGTGAACAGGATAGATATATCCCCCTCATAATTTCTAACTGAATACTTTTGAATTAGATGAGAATAATGAGAATTATAATAAACAATTGAACTAGAAATGTGACTATATTGAACTAGACTTTCTATTAACTTCTGAATTCCTAGACTGGAGAGATCCCCCCCTACAAATTAGAAATATCAAGCTATTTCATTTTATATTAAAAATTCATGTTGTCATTTTCTCATCTCAATGACTACCTTTGTCATATGTGAAAGACAACCACTTGTCTTTCACAAGGAATGCTTTGACAAGACACAACAAATTTTTACCACTTTTAAAAACCTACTCTAAATCCCAGTATCAGTGTTTGGCCCAATCAGAAAAAGAGAGGATCCTTAAGCCCTTAAACTCTCCCTCTGACTATAAATGCAAGCAAGTGAGCTAAGGACCACCAATACAAGAAGAAGAATAAGGAAGGCAAAAGGCAGAAAAGATATTTGACCTAGAACCAGAACTCATTTTTCCTTTCCTTTCCACTAGAAATATAGGATAGAATTTCCTACTTAGTGGACTTTGGTCTTTGGCCTCATAGCTTGACTTTTGGATTTGAATTTTGTCATCTTTCTAATCTTGTTGGATTTAGTTTAGTGAAAAAAAAGCACTAGACTCAGAACATCAGAATTGTAGCTTTTACCAATAACTATGTGACCGTAGACAAGTTGTTTAACCTTCCTATGGTTTTGGTATTCTCACCTATAAAATGACGGCATTTGATTATATCATCTCTAAAATCCCCTTTAAGTCTAAAAATTCTAAGATATTTTAGACTCCTGACCTACTTCCTTCTCTGGTTTTGGCTGCTTACTCCTCCATACCTGCCTGATTGTGACTGATGTGCTATGCTGCCAACAGCTCTTATATCTTTACATGGAATTTTCTCTTCATTTCTTTAACAATATCTTATTTATATCTTTTGGATTTTTTTAAGTATCATTTCCAAAAAGATCCTTCTCCACTTTGTGTAGGGCCTTTACTTGTAACAAAGGATAAAGAAAAGAAAAGGTTATTTAGCAAAACTGTTACATCTGAGTCTGATAGTTAATGTGATTTCCTATACGAGTAGGAGCAGCTAGGTGGTACAGTGGATATAACACTGGGCTTGAAGTCAGGAAGACTCATCTTCCTGGGTTCAAATCTAACCTCACACACTTTCTAGCTGGGAACCCTGGGAAAAACACTTAACCTTGTTTACCTCAGTTCTTCATCTATAAAATGAGCTGGAGAAGTAAATGGCAAACTACTCCAGTATCTCCTCCAAGAAAACCCCAAATGTGGTCACAAAGAGTAAGACACAACTGAAACAATTGAACAACATCAAAAACAAGCAGAATTCCCTGGTCCCCACCTATACAAAGAAAGGAAGAAGGTATATTTCTTCATCTCGTCTTCCTGGTCAATATTACAGTCCTTACGGGTGGCTTTGTTATTCTGCAGTTATTCTTTCTATTCTTCTTATCATCATTGTATTTATTGTTTTCCTGATTCTGCTTACTTTCTTTTGCATCAGTTGATACAAATCTTTCCATGCCTCTCTGAATTATTCACAATCATTGTTTCTTATGTTTAGTAATATTCTATTACATTCATGAACCACAGTTTCTTTAGTCATTCCTCACAAGATGAACATTGCATTGAATTTTTATGTCTCAGTTCTGTGCGCTATTCCACATAAAATCCAGCCTTCCTGCTCAAACATAGGTTTAATACAGTCTCCTAGAATTGTATTCCATTGTATAGTTGACTGGCTTTTAACTGCCATCCAAGCTTCTAATTACCAATTTATTCTTTCCTATTTTTTCCAACACTAATACAAAATATGCCTTTGTCCATGAAGACCTCAAATGGGAGCCAGGAATCACAGAGCACTGATAGAATCCCAAAACTTTCATTTTAGCAAAGCCAGAAGTTCACCAGAAATACCTTGAGGTCCCTTCCAATTTATAGCTCAATTCCAGAAGGCAATGATCCAACGTACCTTGAGATCAGAAGGAGAACATTTCACTGGGACCTCATTAGTCATGCCATAAAGTGACTCCATTGAACTGTCACTGGAGTTATCTACCATGAGTTGTGTGAATATTTTTTGTGGGGGGGGGGGACGGGTAGGTACAATATACCCTAAGCTATAGTTAAAAGATTTTGCTTTCTTAATATATTTTCTGCCTTATAAAATAGAAAGATTTGTTCAGTTACCACTTAAAGTTGAGCAATGGATAAGAATGCTGGTGGGGCCAAGCAAAGGCGATCTTATGGGTGAGCCAAGTAGAAGTGCCTTAGTGATATATGACATGGGACGATGGAAAGAATGTACTTAAGATTCAGGAGGGTTGATTTTGAGATCGAATTTTGCCTCAGTCAAGGCACTTCACTTCTCCAGATTTCACTTCAAATGGCTTCAGTTTCTCCTTCTATAAAATAAGGGCATTAGGATAGAGGTAGAGCTGAAAGTGACCTTAGAGGTCATCTAGTCCAATGCCCCTCATTCTATAGATGAGGAAAGTGAAGATTAGTGAAGTTAATTGACTTGCCCAAGGTCACATAGTATCAGAGGCAGGATCCGAGCTCAGATCTTCCAGATCCAGGTCCAGTTTTCCTTCTATTGTAGTGTTCTGAAGGCATTTATGTTCATTAAGCCTGACAGTTGAAATCTTAAATGCTGCAATTAGAAATATGTTCTCTTAATTTAAGACTTCGATCTCTATTACATTCAAATCCCTGGATCAGGGAACATCTCAAGTATTGGGAGAGGGGACACTGATACTTTAACAAGTGAAGTGATAGGATATAGTAGTGGGTTTTGAAGAGGGGGACAGACACAAAAGTACTTTGGGGGGCTAAGTGGGACCACTATCAAAAGAAGAAAAAAGTAATAGAAGAGAGTCTGGGCTTTCAAAGATAAACTATATAATACTTCAAAATTTTCTCTAGGGTTAGCCAAGAGGACAAGGATCCTGCTTTCTATCCCCTTTATTTCTTCCAGCCCCCCCAGCTCCATACAGCGTACACGGTGGGAACACCATACGTTCTTTTTAAGATTTGCTAAATTTACCTGAGGCTAAAGTGTATGGCAAGTGTATGTGCTGTGAGGGTGGAGGGAGCATAGCCCTGAGAGGGAGGGGTCCTAACTCCATCCCTGCTCAGGCATTCCTCCCTTTGCCTCAGGTTATCCATCTGTCAAATGAGGATAGTACCATTTGCCACCAGGTGACATTGGGAAAGTAATTTAAAGCTCTTCAAATGAAGGGCATGAGGCAACTCAAAACACAGCTGTTGCGATTGCTAGGCTGTTCAGAAGCAGAAGGCAAGTCACTCTAATTAGGAAGAGGCAGGACTGGATGGTGCCATCTCCCTCTAGCTTATTGCTCAGTCTCCACACTTACCAATTCATTAATTAGACAACCATTAGGGACTGCTTGATGTAAATAAGATTCTGGCTTAGAAGTGTGCTCTTCTCCACAGTACCAGGGGGAGAATGAAGCCATCCCCTTATTAAATTAGGAGTTTAAATTGGAAAGTGTACATTTTCCAAATTTTAAATGCAAATGCACATGGCTAGATATCCTGTTCTCTCTACTACCATCCCCTCACCCACACTTAGTATGCTTACAGAGAACAAGATTCAGTCTTCTTAGCTAGACTACGGACTGGTCCAGCTGCTATCAAGTTCCTGTTGCAAGAGTTTTCAGTAAAGGTTGACAACCTTCCCTAATACGAATTCCAACTTTTTATTTATTCTCACCTTCAAGGGGTGGAACAAATGGTGGCAGAGGTGGTGGTAGCTTTTCCTTTATTCTAGGGGGCTGTGTGTGTATGGAGGGAAAGGACAGTTATAAAAAAAATACCCAGCCCTGCTGAGCCCATTACTAGAGACAACACATCCCCAAGTGAATATTTCCCTAAGCTTCAGGCCAGCTCTACTCTAGGTGCTTGAGGTTTACTGGATGGTAACAGATGGGTAAGGGGAGAATCAAAAAGGGGATGACTCCTTTCCACAGATTACACAAAACTCCTTTGCCTGCCTTTCTCCATAACCCTGACTATTCTGCCAGGGAACATTTTAGCACGTATGCTGTAGGCTGCTGATCTTCTGTCTACAAGAGCTCCTAGAGAAAAGAAACTATAGATCAGCTACCAAACTAAGGGTTTCAACTAAGCAAACATCCATTAAAGGCAAGGCAGTACAGAAAGCAGTGCACTAGGCATCCGATGTATAGATTTCAACAGAGCAGGATCCTAAGACAGGTATCAGCTGGGAAGTGCTGAGCTCTCTGGACTCAAATCAAACTTTGCCCATACAATCCTTCCTTAGGCTCATAGGAATATAGGGACCTTAGAAGACATCTAATCCAACCCCTACATTTTGTGAATAAGGAAAGGGAGTTCCAGGAAGAGTAACTGATTCCTGAAGGTCACACATATAGTAAGTGTTAGAAATTTGAATCCAGGTGCTCTGACTCCATGGTTGTAATAGTAATTAAGGTGGGACTTTTTGCTGTTGACCTTTAATGATTCTGGCATTTGTTTGAATGGGGCAGATAAAGTGGGATGTTTTTATTTCTCAGCACTGAGACAATTGGGAGTCCTTGATTTGTATCTGATGTGATATTGGGGGTGGGGGACTTTTCCACACCCAGCCTGGGTGAGGTAAGGCCCTCAGGGCCCTGAGCAGGATATATAAGCACAGAGGTTAGCATTCTCTCTTGGAGCTCTGAGCCACAGCAGGAGTGGTGCGTGACTCTGGGCCACCCTTTGTAATGAGCTCCCTGGCTGAAGACTCAGATGTTGATAACTACAAATTTTATTTGGTCTGTAATTCAGGGTGCTGGCTTTTTCCCCTGAACTAAGTAAATGATGTTTGTATGCTGGATTACAGTAAGATTGTTAACCCTCTAACGTTGCTTTCCCTAAATAAAGCAGATCAAAAGGACCTGGGCTTGCAGAGTTCTGTGAGCTGGTTGTTGTTGATTTTACACCATCACAGCAGCTGCTAGCTAGACTGTTGAAACAATGGTGCAGCTAGGTAGCACAGTGAGTAGTATGCCAGGCCTGGAATCAAGAAGATCTGAGCTCAAATCTGGGTTCAGATACTTACTAGATATGTGACACTGGGCAAGTCACTTAATCCATTTTGCCTCAGTTTCTTCATCTATAAAATGAGCTGGAGAAGGAAATGGCAAACCATTCTAGTATCTTTTGCCAAGAAAACCCCCCAAAAGAGTCACAAAGAGTCAGACATGACTGAAAACAATTAAACAACAACAACAAGCTTTGAGTCCATGGTTAACGGTCATTATCCTAAACCATGATGCATCCTCTCTCAGGATATCAATAGTTGATAAGAGGCAACAGACTGCAGTCTAAAGACTCCAGGTTCAACAGAGTAACAAAGGGAAAGTTTTACCTAGGTAAATAAAGATGGTGACTGCAGCGAAATGGAAAAGGGCATGTTCCCCAAGGAATGTCAGAGGATACTGGAGTTGTAACTTCAGCAGTACAAAAGGGGTAAAGCATAAGCAGGACACAAGTCACATTCCTATTCATTAAGGAGACACAGCCCTTTCCCTCTGTGGAAACACAATGGAAAGGGCTCTTGACATAGGGTAGCATAGGAGACAGGGTAACCATATCCCTGAGCATGGAGACAGAGAGAAAGAACACCAATACATGCAATAGTACTGATGTGCAAAAAAGACCTAGTTCTACTTACTTTCAGCCATCACTTATTAGGAGAAGTCTTCTAATAAAGTTTGCATTAGAGCCAGATCCTTTGCTGGTGAGTTTTATATTAACCTACCTAATTCTGGTGAAGCCTAAATAATGAGACTGTGCTACAATTGGGACTTAGTGACTCAGAAAATTGGGACAGGATCATGGCTCAAGAAAAAAATAAAATACCTTGCACCATTTTGACCCCGTGTACAATTGGTTGTAACTCTCTAGGATGTCTTCCCATAGCATTGGAGGTTGGGAATCAGAATTTCAGATTTGGAAGGGACCCCATTAGTTATTCTATCCAATGTATACTCAAAATGAACCCTCACTACAATGACTACAAGTAGTCATCTGGACTTTCATTGAAGACTGCCAATAAAGGGGAATCCACTTGGCTGTGGTCTAGAATTTGAGTTAATTAACATTGTAAAATCTTCTACTAAAACCCTATTTTAATGTCTCATGTTCATGTAGAGGTAATACTGGGTTCTTGAAGGCCACACCAGGGTAGTTCAAGCTTTGGCGGGTTTACCAAGTTTCTCAAAGAAGCTAATTGCTGAAAAGATTGGCCATCAAATAATGAATATTATCAACCAAAGCAAACTAGGATCACCGACTTCAACAACAGAAGTTGAAATCTGTATCTCTGGACGGAATGATGATACCAAAAGTATCACTGATATTTTGACATACTGAATAAATTTTACACAGAATGCTAGTGGGAAGTGTGTCCTGTGCACTTGTGTTCAGGGGAAGGAACTATCTAATTTGAACTTGGGTCATGGGAAGAAGCTGGAAGATAACCTGGTCTTTCCCAGTGATAGTAGTGACCTCAGTTGTAATGTATCAGTTCTGTGCTTCTGCAGCTGACTCTACAGGATGCATTGCTGCTCAAATATTCTCTTGGATGAAATCAGCACCCAAGCTGAATGCTACCTAACCTTGGATTCCAGCCAGCCTTTAGAGAAACAGTCACTAACTGTGTGACCTCAGGTAAGTCCCTTAACCTCTGCCTCCATTTTCTCAACTTTGGATAATAATAATAGCTACTTCACAGAGTTGTTGTAAAGATCAAATGAGATATTTGCAAAGTACTTTGGACAGTGCCTGACAAATAATAGGTACTATATAAATTCTAGCTAGCATTATTATTAATGTTATTACATTCCGCAAGATCCCTTCGCTGATTTTTCTCAATGAACATGTAGGAGTCAGTTGTATGCAAAAATCCTAGGGAATCTGCATTGAGGGTAGAAAGGTAAGGAATCCAGAGAATCACAGCCAAGCCATGGAAGCCACTCAAAACATGCTGGCATCTGCTTCCTTTCACATTTTATCATGACTCACACAGAAATTAGATTGAACTGACCAGCATACACCAACACTGAAGTCCATGTAAAACTGTCCTAATTATTTCTTGTTCCCATGCTGGATTTAGATAGAAATCCTGGTTTTCAAATGCAGTGTTTAGCTGCTGCTGAGCTTCTCTACCACCACCACCACCACCCTTGCTGATAAAACAAAAGAACTGATGTGTGATGTGAAATGACCTTGGATTTTGCCAAAGACTGTCTGCTCAAATAATGTAAGGCTGAGGCTTTCTTGGCATGAGGAAGTATAAGGAGGTAATTTTTTTATAAGGAGGTAATTTGAGGCACAGCATTATCATCAAGATAGGATAGGTCTGTGCTGAAACAAGCAACTACAGCTGGCTAAGGCCAAGGTGTGGTGACCAAGACTGAAACCACATCTCTACCTTCTTCAGGCCAGAACAACAAAGGGCAGAATCTGGCAGACCCTGATTCAATCTATCCTTTTCTCTGAGTAAGTGCCAGTTCTGAACTTCCCAGTTGTAAATGAGTAGAGTTGTTGTTGGTGGTGTTGTTGTGTTGTTTCAGTCATGTCTAATTGTTACCTTATTTGGGGTTTTCTTGGCAACAATACTGTAGGGATGTGCCATTTCCTTCTCTAACTCATTTTACAGAGGAAGAAACTGAGGTAAAAAGGGTTAATGACTTGCCCAGGGTCATACATACTCCTCAATATTAATCAGGCACTAACTATTATCTGGGGGTGGCGTATGCTTTTTGCTTAAATCTTCCCCATGGCACCCAATCCAGCATCCCACTGTTACAAGTCCACAAATACACTGTGATTTAGTTTAGATAATAGAAAACAGGGCTGATTTTGTCTAGGTACACAGTGATCTAAGGACCATAAGGGAGTCTACAAAATCCCTTCCTTTTCCCACTCTCTTTCACCTCTACCAATACCAACATTCTTTAGATTAGTTCCAAGAAGCCTGGATTATCATGAAAATACTTCTAGAGACTCTTAACTCATTAAAAAATATGAGCCATCGGCATCTCCATATATATGTATAAGCACCACTTGCTCCTGCCTAGCTGGGGACAAGTTTTGATGAGGGAGCAATGTGCCTAGGACTTGGGATGCTAAACTTGGGATAGGCAGGGAGTCAGGCTGGGTAGTCAATAATCAAGAGGACAAGAGAGCCTCTGTCTGCACGTGGAGTGGGTAGAATACAAAAACCTTTGCCTGTATCAAAATTTTGCCAGTGCTATCCCTGGTGGATGAAACAGGCCTATGTCCCTTCCTTTAGAGCTGCGTAGGTGGTGCAATGGATAGAGCAATAGACTTGGAGTCAAGAGAGATCTGATTTTAAATGTGGATTCAGATACTAATTAGCTGTGTGACCCTGAGCAAGTCTGCCTCAATATCCTCAAATGTAAAATAGGGATAACAATAGTACATATTTTGTAAGGTGTTGTATCAAATATTTGCAATGCTCTTAGAAGGGTGCCTGGAACATAGTAGGTGCTATACTCACTTCTCCCCATTAAGCACAATGCATCATTTTGACTCAATATTCAGTGCCTCTTTCCTATGATTCTGGACTATCTGGTCAGTTCTATTCTGTCTGTTTCTATCTTCTCTCTATTTTTTTTGCTCTGAAATTCTCTTTGTGCTATCCTTGAAATATCCCTTATGTCCCTAAAGATATAGTTATAGATATCCTCCTTTGTTGTGTCTCCAGCACAGAACAAATGGTTCTGGGTAAGGGATCACCCTACTTATAGAAGGATCCTCAGGGAGATACAGGTGGTATCTGGTTAGCACTTGAAGGACCAGGAGCATTAATTGACACAAGAAATATGCTTGGTCCTTCAGGGCATTTTAAAATGCTGTTCATTCTTTAACATGGTCATGCTAGACAAACACATGTGGGGTAAAGAAAAGAAAGAGGGAGAAAATACGGGCTGAAGAGGTGTGTCTGAGTAAGTAGTGCCAATGGGTTTGCTATCAGATCTGCCTAGTGTATGGGGATTTCACGCTAGAATGCCCTTACTTGGTTGTATGTTGATGGGCCTCAGTTCCTGATCATTATTTCTGGGGTAAGTGGCCAGGCACTTCCTTCCTCTTGCTATAGGCTGCCTCTTTGACTGTCATCGACAAGATTACTTGAAACTGGAGGGTCTCAGTGGTTACCCTAATTTTCTATGCCCCAGTGTTTCCTTTCTTTCTGCTCCATGCTGATTTTATCATTTTATGTAAGTAAACATCTTTTGAGTGTATTACACATAGATGGAAAACACATTAAGTAAATGAATTGTTTTAAGAATTTGGAAGTAAGGTTACTAGCAATGATAGCAAACATTGTTCTCATTTGAAGAAGTAAATTGTTCTTATCAAATAGAAACTTTCTGTTTCAGAGAGGTGCAAGCTACTGACCGTTTTGGAAATTGGTCACACACAAAGTTATGTAAGATTGGAAATTCAATCCTTTCTGTACCTTATACATGTGCCCACTGCTGATATTAATTTCTTTTCTTGCCAAGGGCATGCGATTTCATGAGATGGTCATGCTGTGTCCATTAGAGTACTGTCTCATTTTTTTTTCTTTTCCCATCTTTCAAGCTCTTTTAGCTATTTTCTTGGGTAACAGTACACTATAGAAATAAAACTCTAAAGAAAAAGGCCAACAGGTAACTTTGACATATTGGAAATGAAAATGAAATTTGGAAGAATTGATTTGGGGCTCTTGAAAATAAAGAAAACTGGGTATCTACAGCAAAACCCCACCTTTCCAGTTGGGGTAGAATATTACTATTTTCCCCCATGGAAGGAAACTGAATCAGAGAAACTGAGAGCTCTTTCCTCAAAAATATAGATACCAACAAGACTTCTATATCAACGTACTGGGAGGCTAGAGAAAGGGCAACAAGTTTTCATTTTAGGGGTACTGTGGATTGGTCCCAGAATTACTGGAGCTGATACAAGGGTCAAGATACAAATGAGAAGTTAAAATGTCCCCAAGCCTAGAAGTAAGTTTCCCAGGATTTTCATGGCAAGAAAAACTCCAGAATATGACTGCCCAACCCCAGAAAACCTGTGTTCTCTGATCCTTCTTGAAGATAACATGGCTCTGTGATTGGACCCATGAGTATAAGCAAGCAAGGAGGCAGCATGTCCTAGTAAGGGTTTACACTTGCCTCATGAAGTGAGGAGACAGAGGAGGGAAGGAACTTGACAGGAGAAATTCTGAAAAACCCAAATGGATTATGGGAGATCAGCGGCATAGTGCCCTGGCTTCAAGAAGGTACATTTTTAACCCAAGAGGCCCCAACTAGAGCCATAGAATCTCAGAATTAGAGAGGAGCTCAATAAATCATCAAATCCAACCTTTACTTTATCTTTACTACATCAGGATAATAAATCACCCTGTTGGATGGTAGATGACAAATCCTCATACAAAACTGCTTCATGAAGACTTCCATGAGAAGGAATCACTTCCAATGGCATCCCATTTCACTTTTAAAAAATTATTCTAATTGTTAAGACATTCTTCCATACATTAAGCCTAAATGACTGTTTGCAACTTTCCTTCATTCCTCCTAGTACTCTCCCCTAAAGCTAAGCAGAACGAGTCTAATCAGTCTTCTGTGTGACAACACTTCAAATACTTGAAAATAAGCATCACATGCCCCTTAAGTCTTTTCTTTGAGGCAATATTTTCTCAGTTCCTTCAGCTGATCCTGGCATGGCATGAACACATGATCTTTCACCATTATGGCTGCCCTCTTTTGAATGCTCATTAGCATGAGGATTTTAACTTTCTTTGTGTCATGAACCCCTATGGCAATCTGGCCCTTGGCACAGTGACTGTTACAAAGCAGAGGTTCAGTAAATGATTGTTCACTGACTGACTGACTGATAGATACTACCTGTGTGATTTGGGCAAATCACTTAAGTTGTGAGTCATCATTTTTTCATCTGTCAAAAGGACATAAAATTCTACTACTTTCCTCACAAGGTTGTTGTGAGCCAGGAAGTTTATAAACCTTTAAATAGTATAGAAATGATAATGATGCATAATAGATGCCCAGTAAATATTTGACATGGGTGCTTTTTGAGAGTCTCTGCTTAACCCTCCCAGAAGTATTGGCATTTTAAAGAAAGTAAGAAGGTAAACCAAAGGGATCTCCAAGTGGTAGAATTTCAGGCACTGTGACAAAATGAAATATATTACTTCACGGTGTGAGGGAGAGGGTTTTTTTCCCTCTAGGTGGAACAGTCTTTCCAGAAGGCCCCCCAAAGTTATAATCATCTATTTGCTTTTGTGCTAGGTGAGACTTGAATTGATATGCCTGTTCTCCTTCCCCATACTCATGTTGCACAATTGATTACTATCCTTTGGATGCTCTCTGATATAAGGGTAAAAGAAACATGTTTCATGATTAATTTTTGCAAAGTTCCTTTCAATAGCACAGCTGAAGAATCATTTAAAATCTTTAACTTCCTTTGAAAAGAAACATGAGATCAAATTAAGGGATGATAGAGGACCAGCCACTAGATTTTGTTCCTCTGATGGACATGAAGAGCATTGCATCTAGGGGAAAGGATTTAAAAAAGGAAGAAAATCTGCACTATCTTTTGGTTCTGTAAGGTCTGTGACACTTAAAAGATGACATTTTTAGAGTGTGTAAAAGTTTGAACAAATTGTCACACACATAATCTCACTGGAGCCAGTTATGTAAACTGTAGGGACTTGCCATGAATATTTTATACCCATTTTACAGATGAGAAACATGAGACTCAGAGAGTCAAAGGAGCTAGGTAGTGATCTTGGCTTTCCTATTTACTGCCTGACCTAGGGCAAGTTATTTAAACTCTCTGGACCTGTGTATCCTGATTTACAAAATATGGGACTTGGGATTGATCATCTCAGAGATTCTGTTCAAGCCCTAAATATTGAGTCTATGATTGTGTGATGTGTCTTGCCTATAGTCATATAGCTAGTAAGTTTCAGACATAGGGTAATAGATGTGGGAGTGGAAGGAGGCTGATAAGAAAGCAATACAGACAGAAAATAAGTGTAAACTAACTTATCCAAATGCCATTCAGTTCAATGTTTTTTTTTGTCTTCTTACACTTAATTGACATAATTTTGTGGCAAAGAAAAGGATATCTGATGAGATGAAAGGAGCCTTACTTCACTTTTGTATTTAAATGAGTTTCCCAAGTCTCTTTTTTAGAATGAAACCAAAAGAAACCTATTGGTAGAAAAGAAGAGCATTTGAAACAGGGAGGCAATCTGATACAGTAGAAAAGGTGAAGTGTTCGAAGTCAGAGAACCTCCATTCAATTGCTGCCTCTGCCACTAACTTTCCTGTATGACCTGGAACAAATCAGAATGCTTCTCAGGCCCTCAGTAAGAGAGCTGGACTCTATATCCTCTAAGATCCTTTTCAGCTCTGAATCTATGATCCTTTGAACAGTTCTTGTCTTCTGTTACCTAATCTTTTATTCCCATTTCTCTGCAACATAGACCCTTTGCACCAATCAAACCAACCGATATCCTTGTTATCTTTCTCCTAAGTCTACCAATCCCACAACATTACTATAATCACCATGCATATTCCCAACCCAGTGCCTTTTTTCATCACCCACCTGGAATGGCCCCCATGCCTCATCCAATTTACCTATCCAAATCCTATTCATCCTGTAAGATTCAAGTGAAGTTCAACCTGCTGCTTGCCTACTGTAGTCCACACTGAGATCTCTTTTCTCTGTAATCCTATAGCATCTGCTTTATGAAACAGTGTGCTATTACTTAACTAGAGATTAAGATGAGTATGTAGTAGTTTGATGTCTGAAGATCACCATCTTCCTAATTTGACCATAAGCTTCTTAAAGGAAGGGACCACATTTTAGGATCACGGGATTACTGAATACAGTTGGAAAGAACCTTAGAGTCCAAATCTTTTATTTTGCAAATAAAGAGAAGCCTACAATAATAACTGCGATGCTGGATGCATGTCAGGTATTTAAAAACATCTACTATGTGGATAATTTGTAGGAATCCTGAGAAGATAGAGGAATATGAGAAAAGATAATGAAAGAAGGTTCTGCTTTTTGTCTTTATAACTTGGATATTTAGGGACCTCAAAGGTCAGAATGAGAAACAGCAGAGACACTGAGCCAGGATCAGTACTCAGTGATCTAAACCAGACAGAAGAGGTTAGGAAGAAACAACTTAATCCCTGCTGGGAGTCCACTCTAGCTATTCCAGCCAAGGGAATTTTAAGATCAACATCATAGATATATAGCAAGAAGGGTCTTAAAAGTCGTTTAGGCCAATCCTCTAATTTTACGGATGTGGAAAGTGATTTGATTTAGGACTAAGGACATCCTTAGGAATTAGGACATCCAAGTAATAAGTGGCAAAGCTGGTATACATACACAAGTTGAATTCAAACTCAGTTCCTTTGATGGCTTTGCAAAGCAATCAGCTATTAATTAAAGCGTTAGTGGCTAGGTACCGGGTGATTGAAAACCCTTGCATTAGTAAACTGTCAGTGTATGAGAAATTAGCTGATGAGGCTTAATATATCTAAGATAATATACATGGTAGTAGGTTACCTTTGAATCAGAAAAAAATTTAGGATACAAAAAAATGAAGTCATAATGGGAGAATATTGGGGAGCATCCAGTAGGTGGCCTTGTACCTAAGTTCTGTAACTGGTGCAGACAAGAGTCCTCCACACTTATCAGGGTCAAATCAACCCTAACATGGTTTTTACAAAGCATATAATAACATTTTCAAGGACCAACTTGCTATTTGATAATTGCTTCAAGTTAGAAAAAAATATATATAAATAAATCCAGGAACTACATGAATAAAATATATGTGCAAAGGTATTTCATGGTATACTAATGTTGAAGCAAAAGGATGTATATTCATGTGAAAAGAACAAAATAATCCCAGTTATGGTCAATTCCATTGCCTCAGTTAAAATAAGAAATCACATAAATATTTTAACAGTTGTCTTAATGATATTGCTAATGTTCTTAAGAATGAAGCTGTCTCTTGGCAGGACACTTAGTGAATCCACTTGCCATTTTGTTTTTGCTCCCATGAGTGCTGAAATCCTTTCCAAATTCAGAAGGACCATTTCCTTTATTGGTGTTGTCCCAGCATTATTATGGTCTATAACAAACAGATTCAATGAAGGATATTCCAAAGTATGGACACGTTAGACTTTTAGTGACAATTCTTCCCATAGATAGGGCAATCTCCATTTTCTACTAATTCTCAGCTCTTTTTTCAAGTTTAGTGTCCTCTATGCAATTTTGTTACATGCGGGGTCAATAGACCATTTCTATATTGTGAAAATGCAATAGAATATATTTGTTTGTGGTTTTCTATGTAGCTATTAAGGATTTTTTTCTTTTAGATCAAATAAAAATTTCAATGAACAGAAGGCAATGGTCTAATCAAAAGAAGATTATGAGTTAGTAGACCTAGGTTCTTATATGTAAACCAAATTTCTGACATTAGTAAAGTCATTATATCTTTGTCCTCCATTTTCCACATTTTTTTTTCAGAATTGGGAACTGCCTTGTGATCTCAGGCAAGTTACTGCCTTGGGCCAAAGTTTCCTGATCGTAAAATGAGAGAGTTGGACTAGATGACTTTTAAGGTCCCTTCTGGCTAGAGATGTATGATCCCATGGTCCATTCCTAGATAACTGAAAGCTGGGAGAGTTTTGTAAGTTATAAGTTGGTATTTCTCTATTTTATGTATAGAAACTGCAAATTTTCGATTTGAAAAAAAAAAAAACCTTAAAATTTGCTTTTTTCCTTCCTTCCTTCAGATGGTTTTCCATTATGGCAACCTATAGCTCTGGGGCTACCCATAACTCATTCACATATAAGGTGTTGAGAGATCTCGAATTTCAATTCATTTTCTCTAATTTTAATTTAATCTTTGAGATCTTTCATTTGCTCCCTTAGAATAGATTTATTAAAAATATCATTTTATATGGTATTACACCACATTTATGTGGTATTATATTATATCATATTTTATATATTTATATATATTATATACCACATCCTATCAAATTTTAACAAAGGGATAGGGACCAGGGCTATGATTTTTTTGGTATAGAAAACTATATGGAAGGAAAGCTCCCTCTACCAGTACAAATTGTCACTTTCTCTTCAATATGTGCAGCCTTGGCGATTTGCCTACAGCACTGAGAATATAAGTGACTTACCCAGGGTTACAGAGTCCGTATATATCAGAGTCAGAACTTTAAGTCAGTATTTTTGGCTCTGAGGCTAGTATTATGTCTACTACATCATGTTGTCTATCATATCACATGACATCATGTTACAGCTTATATATCATATTATTTTATTACATTGTTATATATAATACTATATTACCTCACATCATGTCATGTTGCTATATATGGGTCACACGTTTATGGAGAGAGAAGGTAAAATGATCAATAGATCAACTGGTAAATAGAGAGATAGATAGACAGATCGACAGTTAGACAGACAGAAAGATAGATAGATCCAGACCTATGATTTCTTTATTGTAGGCAACTTTAGGTTAGGAGACTCTCCTTATCAATGCAGTCATGCAACTTGTCTGTAAATTATCTCACAGAATTTTCTGGAGCTCTAAGAAATTAGGTGATTTACCCATGGTCACACAGGAAGTATCTGTCATAGGTAGGACTTTCATTTGGAGGGAGAATGTAAGGAGATGGATCAGGAGAAGACCTGATAAATGGGATGAATTTTTCTAATCAACTTGTCAAAATTTCAGAGCATAGGCCTTTGTTTGGAGGCCCCTAAGAGTGTAAATTTGCTCATATATTGTCAACATAGCCATTCATGCCATACTGATAGGATCTCAAAGAGTGAGGCTGTCTACTGATGTAGCTAAGAATCAGCTGCTCAAACTCATGGTCTATAAAAGCTGGTTGGTCTCTCTCTTGGATTTCCTTCCAAATTCAAAAGACATACATGATTGCAGCACTATGGAACATCATTGTGGACAGGAAGGTGGAGAGAGAATCTATGCCCATTTGCAGTTTCCTCTACCCATAAGGTGTAGAGGAGATTTGCCACAGAGGCACAATGTCCTTGCCAGGGTGGCATGAGAGCAAGGTTACTAGGCTTTGGGTTCTCATCCATTTTCTACTTTTATTTCCTTCTATGAGACTAGAGCAGATACCTGAGGCCTGATAGATGACAGTAGCTAAGAAACTAAGAGATTTCCTATTGAAGCACTTAGCAGAAAGAAATTTGAGTGTACCCATTTGGCCCCACGTTCAAGAGTCTTTAAGTTTGAGAGTTCTGGTATTGTACCTTATGTAGAGAGAAAGGCCTTTCTTGATTTAGCATGCTCCTTAGATAAAGAAAAATAGTATTTACTTAGTTCCTATTCAGTAACAGAGCTACTTGGTCATTAAATCCAGTGAGTTACTCAATGCAGGTCAAATGGAAAAGAGGTTGTTGTTCAATAGCCCACAAAGTACGTTTAAGTTCCAGTGATAAACTAAATCACATAATGGCATTTTGAATCTTAAACGTGTAACACTCTGGGAGAAAGGTATTTTAGCAAAATGTCAGGGTGTTGCTCAGTTAAGAAAGACACAGCTAGTCATATCCCTGGATGCTACCTTTCCAAGGACAACATAGCATATTTACACAAGGGAAGTCTTGTATTGAGCTAAGCAAACTACTAGAGATACAGAAACATTCACACAAAGGTGGGAAATCAGAATTGCCAAGACCATTATGACCACATTGAGGGTTAATGTGAAAATCTTCTCTACTGTGTATTTCTCTTGTCTTCAATAGACTTTTATCCACACTCAATAGCTGCAGCAAGATGGACTGGTTTCAGAGTTACCAACCATCCTTTGATTCTGGATCCCTTAAGATAAACCTTGTGATCACTGAACAATCAATCAATAAACATTTATTAAACACCTGCTATTGCCAGCCACCACGGTTAGTGCTAGGGATACAAAAAGAGGCAACGGTTAGGTCCTGACCTCAGGAAGCTTACGATCTACATACTATCAAATTCTGTGTGCTAACATGCTTCATAGGCTAAATTTCCAACTGTTCTGATGTTAACAGCTCCAGTGATAAGGATTTCACTATACTACAAAGCTGCATTTTGTTTGCACATGGTTCCTTATCCCCAGGCAATTAAAAGAATTCCCTTTACCATACAAGCAGCAGACTGAAAAAAAAGTCACAAAATTCCTAAATATGTTGTAAAGTGAAGAATGGGGGCCTCTCATTATGAATGCCTGAAATGAAGGTTCACCAAACCACCGTCAGGGTTGGCAGCCAGTAGAATGTCCTACGTGTGTTGTCTAACAACAGGGTCCCTATGGACTAATTTTTGGGGGGAAATATTATATTAAGCCTGATATTGCTTCTCCATAGCTTCCATATATTCATCTATAGTCTGCCCTCTAGGGCCTCAGAGAATAAGTAAAAGCCTGGAGCACTGAATGTTTAACAAAGAGAATGAATCTCCTAAAACAAAAATTTAGACATCAGGCCCTAACGCTCCTGAAATCCCAACATATAGGCGATATCTCACTTAGCTTCTACTTTAATTCCAGTCCTTAAAATGAGCTGCTAACTTACTATCTGTATATACACAAATTTATTTTTCAGAAGTGGAGATGTATCATAAGACTCAGAGCTCAGAATCTGCCTTACTGATCTAATCCAACTCCCTCATGTTACAGATGAGGGTTAGCTATAGTGGAACACACTGTACCTTGACCCCAACATTGTGATGTCATTGGTTTTCTTTGATTACAAATGATAAATAACAACAATCTACCCCCTCATTTTGCAGATGAGGAAGTTGAAGTTCCTTGTATCTTTATCTGCCCCTGTAATCTATAATGGGGACCTAGTCTGTAGGGATCTGTCATTAGATAACACACATAGGGCACTCCACTGGCTGCCAACCCTAAAGGTGGTTTGGTGAACTTTCATTTCAGACATTCATGATGAGAGGCCCCAATTCTCCACTTTAGAACACATTTAGGAATTCTGTGACTTTTTTCACTTTACTGCCTATATGGTAAAGGAAAGCCTTTTAATTGCCTGGGGAGCAGGAACCATGTGCAAACAAAATGCACTAATGGTGACCTCACTCTTTCTCTTTCTGAGTGGTCCTTGAGCTCAGGATTGCTGTAAGTTTTTGGGAGGAGAGTAAGGCAGCACCAGTGGCCTACTGTCACATGGCCCATGGATACATAGCCTTGCTATTTGGTCCCTATTTTGTTTATTCTTTTCTGACCTTGGATGAGGGAATATTGGAAATGGAATCACAAAGTTGTAACCTTGTGAGCTTTGGAAGGTCAGAAAAGGCACCAGAGGTCAGGTAATCAAACCTGGGAAGAAACCAGCTCTGAAAAGCAATCTACTAACCCAGTAAAGCAGTAGAGACTCCTACCACAATGGATCAAATCATCTATCTATGCTCTGCTTGAGGAAAGGTTTTCTAGTTATCACTTTAAGGAAATTATCAACAGGTTAAGTAAAAGTGGGGTGACTGAAATTGGAGAGAACAGTCTAGAATGGGGGGCTCAAGCCTATAGTATTGGAATAACTCATCTTAACTTCAAGGCTATGTTTTGGCCTTTGTACAAGTAGGAAGAAGGGAAGGGAAGGAAATAAGCATTTATATACCATCTATTACATAACAGGCACTGTGCTAAGAGCTTTACATATATTATTTCATTGATCTTCACAACTTCCCTGCGAGGCAGGTGTCATTATTATCACCATTATATAGATGAAGAAACCGAGGCAGTGAGAGGTTAAATGATTTACTCAGAGTCATACAGGTAGTAAGCATCTGAGGCTGGATTTGAACTCAGGTTTTCCTGACTCCAGGCCCAGCACTTTATGTACTGTGCCATTGAGCTCCCAACTACAAGTTGGGGACCCAATCAACCAGTGTAAATGTGGATTGGGAAGAAAATTCTAAACTTATATGGGCTATGCATCGAAGAGGTGTGGAGATTGCAATCCATCCATGTCTTCCAAAAATTATGTAACTGTTGTCCCAAACTCCCTATAAATCCTCCATAAGGATTCTACCCAGTGTTCCTCACACTGTCTTCTGGAATTGTTGACATTGTGGTGACACCAATGAGCCATCCAGACCTTCTATCATTTATCAGTTTCTCCCAATGCCTTCTTCATTCTCCACTCATACTTTCATGTTATCATAATCTTATCTCTTAAAAGATTCTTAACATTTTTGGTGCCTTGGACCCTTTTGGTAGTCTGGCAAATCATATAGGCCACTTTTCAGAATGTTGCTCTTAAATGTATAAAATAAAATATATAGTATTAAAAGGAGACTGATTATATTAATATACAGCTTTCCAAAAAAAAATTTAAGTTCACAGATTCAAAGTTAAGAACCCCTGCCTTAGACCATTGAGTTGGCTAGGGAAAAAACCTTCCAGATCAAGTAGTCCAACCAATCCCCTCATATAACAACGAGGAACTTTAGTCCCAGAATGGGTAAGTAAATTGACCAAGATCCCACAGAAAGGAGATTAACAGCAGAGCCAGGATTCAAGCCCATCATTTAAATCTAAGACCAGCGCTCTTTCCACCATACATGTGTTTCGCCTCACCATTTCTTCACTGCATTTTCCACCATATATATGTTTCGCCTGACCATTTCTCCACTGCTAATGTGCTATATAGCCTACTCACAAACTGTGGTATTGCATGACTTTAAGCCATACAGCCTTAGAGAAAGACTACTGGTGTTAAAAAGATTGGCCTTTGTTTTGAGAAGATACTTAAGGTCATTAAAAAGCAGCATTAACAACATTTATTAAGCTCCTGCTATGGGCCAGGCTCTATACGCTACATAGATTATCTCATTGTATCCTCACAACAACCCAAGAATTAAGTCTGATTATTATCCCCATTTTACACTTTAGAAAGCTGACAGAAGTGATTTGCCCAGGAACACAGAGCTCATAAGGATCTGGGGCCAAATGTGAATTCAAGTTTTCCTGATACCAGGCCCAGAAGTCTATCTATTGTACCACCTAGGTGCTGGAAGTAATACAGCCCAGTCCACTTTCTTCTTAGTCAGATCTTAGACCTATAAGTTCACTGTCCATTTATGGTATGAGTTCTCTGCTGATGAAGCAACTTTGTGGATTGTCTATCCAACCACCTGTCATCTGGACAACATACATTGCTCCATTTTGTTTTTCTGTGTGCATAGTTAGGCTGAACTATTTTTATTTATTATAAGTATTATCTTTCCCTATTTATAGATGTGGAAACTGATACAGGGACATTAAGCAAATTTCCTGTTACCACATAGCTACGGAGTGCCAGAGGCACAGTCTAAAACCAGATCTCTTCTGACATCTAGGCCAGTACTTTTTTTCTTGTACTATGTTGTGCTTCCCATAAGTCTGTTGACTGAGGTCATAGGGATTATGAGTGAAACCAACTAGAACCTAGAGTCATAAATCCCAAATTCAACAGGCTCAGTAGAATCCACACATTCAGATTTTAGAATTCGTAGCTCATGGGAATAGCACTTGATTCAGATGAAAAGACGTAAATTCAGCAGTTTTCTTGGCAGTGCAGCTATTCTCTTGAGGCTTAGCCTCATTGGTCTAGAGACAAATTGTCCTCTGCCCATTAAGGAACTGACATTTGGAATACAACCTGGAACTCAGGATCTTACCCAGCAGTTCCAGGAATGAAACTGAATTTCCATTAAGCTTTTATTTTAACAGTAATATCCACTACCACCCCAATCACCCATCACCCAAATAAGAGGCAAAAGGCCAAAATTATCTGACCTGGCCAGTTATTCAACAATTACTTTCTTCCAAAATTGCTTTTGGTAACAAAGTCTCAATATCCCTGTGTAAGTATCTGCACATTACTGCCAGTCTAATTTCCCTAAAATGTCATTTTAATCTACAGTAACCCCCTTAACTACTCCCAGATTCAGCTTGCTCATTTAGGGATGATAAAACTAATCAAACAAGGACCAAGCCCCTGCCCAGCGTGCCACTCTATCATGAAATGTATCAGAGACACATAAATCCAATAGTAAAAAACATTTAATTAGATGAAACCTCTATCAAATTCCCCACACTACCTGCTATTTTCTCTTCAAATTATACATATAATTTTCTAACTTGAAGGAGAGAACTTAATCTCATACCTGTCAAGGAAATAGAAGTTATCCATTGTGTGACCCTACTTCCTAATTCTATCTTGAAGAACTCCTCTGTGTCATCCACCATTTTCTCTTGCTTTGTCATAGTTCCTAAGGAAAAGATGGCCATTTACTTTGCAAACCTCAGTCTCGTTACTTGTACATTGTATTCCCTGCCCTCTTCTCTCTTTTTACGAAGTCGGCCCTTCAATTTTTACCGTCTCCAACCAATCTCGACTTCTACCCCGCCCCACGCATGCACAACTGGCACCTCCCCTGCTATCTACAAACATAATCAGATCTGCATTAGTTTAAAAACTCTTTCCCTTGACACTATTATCACTTCAATAAACCAATTATTTAATTTTAAAAATCACTTATTAAGCACCTATTCCTAGTCATTGGGGATACCGGGAAAAAAGCAAAACAATTCCTACTCCAAGGAGTTACTAGTTTGCTTTCTTGGGTAACAATTTCTTCCTGGTTGGTAATGTTTTGCATATAAGTGTTTAACCAGAAATAACCTCCCAGAGAAATAACCATCTTGAGAAAGTATAAAAGTTACTAGATTGTATCTACTATTCACTGTTCTTAGAAACACATGGTATCACTCTGCTGATCTGAAATACTATCCTTGTAGGTCGATGAAATAACATATCACTCTAAAAGTGTGATCCTAAATACACAGAGCTTTGTATCTCTGATACTTTGAAATGATGTCTCCTCCTGACCACTAGCCATGACTGCAGCATGCTTGTGTTTATAGTGATTTTTTTCATTGTTTTCTAGGTCACTCATCATTCAGATTTCTCAAAAGTTATGGTGGTTGGAATACATAAGAATAGAACTTTTCTGGGAGAACATTTGTCTTGAAAAGATGGATCTTAGCCATGGAGGAAAGTTTAAAACTCTTATTTTTAAAAATTGAGCAATTTTTCAAAATGATTCTACCCAAACATGTGCTGGTAATTAACAAACATGTCTCTGGAGGGGTGCAGGGAGTGTATACAAAACATGCTTTTAAGTTTAATATGCATTATTAACATTTTCTCCATCAAAATCTTAATTCTAGACAATAATCAAAATGATAAATCAAGCCCTGAATTGTACCATTTGCTGAATTCCAAGAGTAAATGCTCACAGTAAAAATTTAATAATAATTTCTCAGATACCCAATTGTGCTTGGCTAAAGCACATGCCTGATTCTACCTCATCCTTTTCTTCCTATTAAATTCTGGACCCAACTCACTATCCATCAGTATTTCCTGTCCCAAATATATGTACTGTGGTCTAATGTCACTGACCATGTAAGTGCATATCAGAGTCTGGCCAATATGCAGTTTTTATCAATTCAGGTTTTTTCTGAACAGATTTTTAAGTTGATCTCTTGTAATTAGAGAATTCTATAAAGTTCTGGAGGTTGATGTTATCAGTACAACGTCATTCTCAGAAAGTAATATCTGGAGAAGGACACCATCTATAGGAAACTCTTCTTTCTTTCAGAGCCTGAATAAAGCATTTTCCATGACAGGGGTGAAAAATGTTATCAAGTATGTTTATGCCTCTCTTCAAGCTAGTAATCAGATCTTTCAATTAAGTTAACTCTGGGGTGACATTTATAAAGTGATCCATTATTTTCTTCACATAAGTATTGTGGAAGAAAACCTCTTAACCTAGGGTACCTGGTTGCTCAAGAGGTCTATGGAACGATTTCAGGGAGTATGTGAAAATGGATGAGAAAAATTAAATTTTTATTTCAATAAAACTGGTTTCTTTCACAAGCCTATATATTTTATTTAATGCATTTAAAGCTATGTTTCTAAGAAGGAGTTACCAGACTGACAAAAAAAATTCTGACACACACAAAAGTAGGAACTCTGATATAGAGCTTGAGTAGTGAGCTTAGGCTATAGGTATGTCTAATTGTAATCTCCAAGTAATACAATACAAAGACAAAGGGACTGATACATAATAAGACTACTATTCTTCAACTCAAGTGATAAGTGAAATTAAAAAGAGATCACAGAACTTCACCAATTTTGTCCAAGAAGCTCCAAGGCATCACATATCAACTATTTGTGTGTGCATATACCACTGAGAGACAAAAATGATGAGACCACCAAAACCACGTGAGCAATTCAACTAGATGATCTCCCAAGTCCTTTCCAGCTCTAATACTCTTTGATCCTGTGATTTCATGGCTGAGCCCTCCCTCTCATAAGAGATTTTATTCCCCATCATTACTTTTAAGAGCCCAATGCGTATCACCACCAAATAAATCTCCTAAGACCAAAAAGTGACCGATGAGGTCAAGGAGGCCTGAGAAGCTACACAGAGCCAGGTTAGGGAAGGTAAAGCAACAATAGCAACACAAACCCTTGCACCAGCCCAGAAAGTATTTCATGATTAATTAGAGGGTGGGTCCATGGCAAATTCTGGAAGCAGTTCAACTTACTCTCTTGGTTGTACCTGAATCATAGGTTGTGGCAGGTCAGTCTCTTTATCTTTAAAATGAGGAAGTTGGACTAGAAGATCTCTCAGATTCCTTCCAACTCTCAATCCCTTTATCCCATGATCCTTTAACTTTTCTTTTGGGTCCTGTTGGCTCCCAGCTCTCTCTTGTCCAGGTTTTCAGAGTCTTCATGCTGCTCCAACTCTGTAGGCCATACGTGGGGACTGCCCTTCTAAGCAGTTCTCTACACACAATTCAATTTGGTATACGCTTATTGAGTGCTTATTATATGCAGAGTAAAGAAGGGAGGGAAGAGATAGTTTAAATAAAACCCAGTATCCGGCCTGAAAGTTGATGGAGGAATAACAAAGAAGCATAGATAATTATAAATAGACAAATATTTCCCACTTTATCCTTCCTTCCTCCCCTAATCGGTCTGAACTTGTTTCAACACCCTATCCTGAGGACCTTACTAGAGGACAGAAGTTGAGCTATTAAATTTAATGTATTTTAAAAATTATTATTACTATTATTAATAATGATATTTATATTGGGCTTTAAAGTTTGCAGGGACAGCTTAGACAGCACAGTGGATAGAACCTTGGGCTTAGAATCAGGAAGACTCATCTTCATGAGTTCAAATCCAGCCTTACTAGCTGTGTGATGCGGGGCAAGTCATTTAACCCTGTTTGCCTCAATTTCCTCACGTATAATGAGCTGGAGGGTGAAACGGCAACCAATTGCAGTATCATTACAAAGAAAATCCCAAATGAGGTCACCAAGAGTCAGAAATGACCAAAATGATGAAATAACCACAGAAAGGTTTGCAGGGTGCTTTATCTTATTTCAACAGCCCTTTGAGGTAGGGGTTATTTTTTACTCCCAGTTTCCAGATGAGGAAATTGAAGCTGGGAATGGTTAAGTCAGCTGCCCAGAGTCACATGTAGTAAATGTCTGAAGCAGAATTCAAACTCATGACTCCAGGTGCAGTGTTTTATCCACTATGCCACCCAGCTGCCACTAATTTAGATCTTAATTTATTCAGATTAGAGATTGTTTCTAGTACATTAAAAACTCCCATTAGCTGTTAGTTTTTTCTCCCTCTTAAATTTACTTTAGTTAAATTTTGCATTCTTGTATTTACAGAAATGAATATGGTTGCATCTCTCTCCTCTCCAATGGAATATTAGCTCCTTAGGACAGGGACAGTTTCATTTTTCTATTCATAATACCTAGTATAGTGTCTTGCATATAGAAGGTGGTTAATAAATACTCATCTGAATTTAATTGAATAGGCATGTCCTCAAGGAGTTAATAATCTGAGAGAGTAATAACAATAGGCAATTTTGTCTCCCACCTCCAAAGTCCTGGAACACATTTATATTTACCCCAATGTAATTTTTTCAGCTTGGTATAGCGGATATATTGCTAGGGTAGGGTTTAGAAAGACCTGTATTCCAATCCTTCTCAGACAAGCCTGAATTTTATTAGATGCAAAATGGTGATGATAACAATGATGATTACCTCCCTAGGTAGTCCTAAGGACCAAATGATGTAATGTGTGAAATCTTTGGTTAACTGTAAAGTTCTAAATAAATATGAGCTATTAACCAAAAGGAGGCAGCTAGGTAGCTCAGTGGATAGAGCACTTGGCCTGGGGTCAGGAAGCCCTGAGTTCGAATGTGACCTCAGATACTTCCTGCCTGTGTGGCCCTGGGCAAATCACTTAACTTCTGTTTGCCTTACTCCACTGGAGAAGGAAATGGCAAACTACCCCACTATCTTTGCCAAGAAAACTGTATGGACACTACTGGTCTACTGTGCTCCACATCACAAAGAGTTGGACATGACTAAATGACTAAACAGTGTTAACCAAAAAGATAACCTAATAATAGGAATTATGATAGGCTAAAGGATGGAAATGTGGTGAGGGTGGGGGTGGGGTGCAGGAAAGGATGCTTTTAGGATGATACAAGTTCAAGGGATAAGGGAGACCATCTAGTCCAACCCTGACATTTTGCAAATGAGGAAACTGAGGGCCAGGGAGGTTGTGATTGGCCCAAATCTCACGAGTAGTATCAGAATTAAGTTTTAAACTCCAGGACCTCAGACTCTAATACTCTTTATACCATACCAGATCAATCCCTTTTTCTAGAGCCCTTTTAATGCTGTAACATGAAAGTGTCTGCCTATTCTGATCAAAAGTAAGGCTGACCAATAGTAAAAGTTAGGATTTAAAGAAATGATGATTCAGCAAATGGCAAGAGAGTGCATGAAGAAACCAAAGGGATTCCTTCCAGGGCAAAGGCTGGAAGAGGTATCTTTGACACCCCAGCTCATCTTATATGCTCCAAATACTTACAGAGTCATTGTTATAATCAAAATGTATTTGCCCATGTCTGTCAAGTGCAATTAGACTCAAACTGTATTTATTTACATAGCTTTACAAGCAAGAACATAATGTTGGGACCATCTGTCTCTCCTTGGGGGGCAGGGAGGGCTGTAACTGTGGAGTATAACACAATCACTCCTATTTCTCCTGCAATGTCTTGCTGTTTCAAGTGCTGAGGAAAGCCCCATGGCCGAAAATAATCAACAGTGCCTGCAAACTGGGCCAACTCTGGGGAAAATTGTGGACCTGGGTGTCATTTGTCCTATGGCCCTATCACATCTCCTTTTTAGTGCTCCTTCCCTTCTCTCTGTTATCCCTCCAACCCTGCTATGTGGGAGCTGTTGCTGGCTTCCATTCCCCAAGGCTCCAAGATCTCTTGGTTACTGTCAAGCTGAAAAACAACCCCAGATAAGATGCTAGCTGAAAACAGCTTGAGGTGTTACCCTTTTGAAGGGTGCTGGAATTTTAATAAGGGATGCCGGAAGATAGAAAAGTCTGCCAAAGTGTGACTCTCTACGGGGGAATTACAGGCAGCTCGAGTAATAGGAAAGATTTTGAACAGGAAGTCTTCTTGGCACCCTGAAAACTGTGCCATAAAGATAATCACCTATCTCATTTACTAATAAGGCTAGGGCTTCTGATAAATGCATTTTTATTGTAATCACAGCAGTAACTCCCACCCATTCCCAACAAATTGACTTATCCATGAATCAACAAGTATACATTGAGTTTCTATTGTGTTACAAATAACAGGACACATTTACATAGCACTTTAACGTTTACAAAGCATTTTTCTTAGGAGAACCCTGGTAGATAGTCATAAGCATTATGGCCTCCATTTTACAGACGGAAAAACGGAAACTCAGAGATATGAATAATTTGCTTAGAGTTCTGCAACTAGGAAGAAACTAGACTAGAACCCAGGTCTGACTCCAAGTCTAATGTTCTTTCCACCATACTGTGGTGTCTAGCACTGTGCTAGCTATGGGTGATAGCCAATGATACTCTGCAAACCTTAAAGTACTTTGTAAATGCAAGTTACTATCACTATTATTGAGATGCCCCCTACAGGGTTACATCCTAATCTCCTACACAGAGTGGATTTGGCAAGAAGTTAAATATGTGGAGTGAGAGTGGGGAGTCCAGGGTGAGCCTAATGTTTCAATTCTGAATAATTAGAAGATTAGTGGTAACCTTGACAATAATAGCAAAGTGGAAGAAGAAAGGAATTGAGGCAGGGAGGTAATGAATTCTGTTTTGGACACGTTGCATGTCTATGATACATCCAGTTTGAGATAGTCAAGGGACAGACAGAGATGTGTGACTATAGTTTAGGGAAGACTCTTGAGCTGACTATATAGATCTTGGAATCATCTGCATAAAGGTGATAATTAAGCCCTTGGGGAACTAATGAGACCACCCACTGAAACATGAAAAGAGAAGGTCCAGGACAGAGACTTGGTGGAGGCCCACATTTAATGGATATAATGTGGATGAAGATGAAGATGACTAAGGAGTGGGTTGAACAGATAAAGAGAATCAGGAAAGAGTAGCATCACAAAAAATCTATCTATCTATCTATAGACATAAATATGTAGAAATATGAAAAAAGTCACCAACAGTGCCAAATGCTACAGAGAAGTCAAGAAAGATCAGCCTTGAGAAAAAAATCTATTATGAAATAAGTTACCTTGGAATGAGCAGTTTTACTTGAAAGACTGGAGTCCAGCTTGCTAAGAATTTAGAAGAATGAGAAGAGAGGAAGTGGAGGTACCGGATGTTTACAATTTTCTCAAAGACTTTAGACAGATAGGAGAGAAGATGCACACACACATATATGTGTGTGTGCATTTTTATACATACATATGTATATATGTACATATCAATATACATAGGGGAGAAGATATACAAATATATTTTTATCTCGTCTTCTGTATATAGACATCTATCTTTTCCCCTATCTAGTTATGAACCATAGGAAGAGTTAGCAGACGAAAGAGAGACAGAAACAGAGAGAGAGAGAGAGAGAGAGAGAGTGAGAGAGAGAGAGAGAGAGAGAGAGAGAGAGAGAGAGAGAGAGGCAGGGAGAGGGAGAGAGAGGGAGAGAGGGGGGGGGGAGATCAGTTTTAAGGAATTCTCATTGATTCTTCATGTCCTCAATGTCTTGCCAAATCCACTCCACTCTGTGTAGGAGTTTAGGATGTAACCCTGTAGGGGGCATCTCAATAATAGTGATAGTAACTTGCATTTACAAAGTACTTTAAGGTTTGCAGAGTATCATTGGATATCACCCATAGCATTTAGCACAGTGCTAGATACCACAGTATGGGTGGAAAGAACATTAGACTTGGAGTCAGACCTGGGTTCTAGTCTAGTTTCTACCTAGTTGCAGAATGCTGAGCAAATTATTAATATCTCTGAGTTTCTGTTTTTCCATCTGGACTGAGGATCAGGGTGTGGAGTGTCTATTGACCCTGCTCCATACTATGTTGGAATGTATGGGTGACAGTTATTTGGAAGTAATTATGACACCTCAAATGAAAGAACATACCTGGCAGTGTATGGTCTGAGTCAAGGACAGAGCTTTAAGTTTTATTTTATTTTTTAATATGCTCAATGTGTGAATTTATTTCATTTGATTATGCATTGGCTACCAGGGTTTATTTTCATTTTCATTTTTTCTTTTGAATAGTATTTTATTTCTTCTAATTACATGTAAAGATAATTTTTAACATTTACTTCTAAATAAAATTTTGAGTTCCAAATTTTCTCCCTCCTCTCCCCCCTCCTCTCTCTAAGATGATAAGCAATTTGATATATGTTATATATGTGCAATCATGTAAAGCATATTTCCATATAGATCATGTTGTGAAAGAAGAAACAGAACAAAGGATAAAAACGACAACAAAAAGTGAAAATAATATGCTTTGATCTGCATTCACCCTGCATCAGTTCTTTCTCTGAATGGGGACAGAGCTTTAACTTTTAACAAAGAACACCAGTCTTGGGGTTAGATGGACCAACTTTTATATTCAACAGCTAAGTGATAGTGGCAAAATCGCTATACATCTATGAACCTTAATTTATGTGTGTAGGTGTACATGCACACATACATATACATATACACATATGTGTAAGTATTAGATATAATAATATTTTCACTATCTAGTTTAAAGGGATGTTATGAGGGAAAGATTACCTTAGTATGTGCTATTATTATTTCAGACATTCAATTACCCTTATTATCTGAACCAAACAATTTAGCAATTTAACTAAGAAAATCTTGTATCATTCTCTAAATATTATGTGTGAGTCTTATCTCTTTAATAAGACTGAAAGATCAGGAGTCATAAGGAGCTTATTCTTCTTTTTCATTTCTACCAGTAGATACCCTAGAGCTGGTCACACACTAGGCATTCAAGAAATTCTTCTCAATTTGTTATTAGAGAATCACAAGGAAGTAGAGCCAAGATGGCAGAGAAAAGGCAGTTACTTCACCTGAGCTCTCCTCTGAACCCCTCCAAACACCTTTAAATAATACCATAAAACAATTCCTGAAGCAGCAGAATGCACAAAAGGATGGGAAGAAATAATTTTCCATCCAAAGACAACTTAGAAGGTCAGCAGGAAAGGTCTATCATACCTGGGTGAGAGTGGAGCATAGTTCAGTGCAGCACAGACCCAGTCCCAGCAAACCAGGAGCAGGCCTTGTGAGCCACTGAATCAATAGCAGCTATTTCTGGAGCTCTCAGCCTGCAGATGGTCATGGTGTCAAACAATTGATCAGAAGGCAATTACAAGGGTCTCTTTGTTGGCACTTGGGGCAGGACCCTGCTTTGCCCATACACAGATCTGTGTCACAGTCCTGGGTGGAAGTCCCAAGATGAAGATAGGCACTAGCACACCAGGGCTTGCAGCCTCAGTGGAGCAGAATCACTCATCATAGTTTTAAGGCAGAAAAGAGTGTTTTTGGTCACTTACAAACCAGAGCACAGGGCAGAATAGTAAATATACTTTGGAAGAACTGAAAATTTACTGGTCCCTAGAAGTATCTCAGAAAACAGTTGCAGAAAACCCCAGAAGCTTGAAACAATGTGCCCTTCACCCTGAAAACAGACCCCCACTTCAACAAAGCATTAAAAGTCAAGAAATAAACTGGGAAATGAGCAAAAGAAAACAGAAAAAAATTCTGACCACAGTTACTATGGTGAGAAGGAAGATCAAAACACATACTCAGAAAAAGATAACAAAGTGAAAGCTCCAACATCTGAAGCCCACAAGAAAAATATGAATTGGTCTCAGGACATGGAAGAGCTCAAAAAGTATTTTGAAAATCAAGTAAGGGAGGTAGAAGAAAAATGGGAAGAGAAATGAGAGTGATACAAGAATATCATGAAAAAAAAGTGTCAACAGCTTGGTAAAGGAGACACAAAAAATACTGAAGAAAATAACACTTTAAGAAATAGAATAGGCCAAATGGTAAAAAAAGAAAAAGTACAAAAAGCCAATGAAGAAAAGAATGCCTTGAAAAGTAGAATTAGCCAAATGGAAAAAGAGATGCAAAAATTCACCAGAAAAAAAAAACTTCAAAAGTAAAATTGATCAGATGGAAAAAGAGGTACAAAAGCTCACTGAAGATAATAATTCCCTAAAAATTAGAATTGAGAAAATGGAAGCTAATGACTTTATGAGGAATCCAGAAATAATAAAACAAAACCAAAAGAATGAAAAAATAGAAAACAAAGTGAAATATCTCATCGGAAAAACAACTAACATGGAAAATAGAACTAAGAGACATAATTCAAAAATTATTGGACTACTTGAAAGCCATCATCAAAATAGAACCTACATATCATCTTTCAAGAAATTAGTAAGGAAATTTGTCCTGATATCCCAGAACCAGAGGGTAAAACAGGGTTTGAATGAATCTACCAATCACTTCCTAAAAGAGATCCCAAAATAAAAACTCCCTGGAATATCATAACTAAATTCCAGAGCTCACAGGTCAAGGAGAGAATATTATAAGCAGCCAGAAAGAAACACTTCACATACTGTGGAGCCACTATCAGGATAACACAAGATTTAGATACTTCTACATTAAAGGATCAGAGGGCTTGGAATATGATATCCCAGAGGGCAATGGAGTTAGTATTAAAGCCAAGAATCACCTACCAGCCTTTATTATTTCCTTTAGGGGAACTAATAGATATTCAGTGAAATAGAGAACTTTCAAGCATTCTTGAAGTTGAATAGAAAATTTGACTTTCAGGGCCAGCTAGGTGGTTCAGTGAGTAGAGCACCAGCCCAGGACTCAGGAGGACCTGAGTTCAAATCTGGCCTTAGATACTTGCCTTGGGCAAGTCACTTAACCCCAGTTGCCCTACCTTCCCCACTCAAAAAAAAAAATAAAAAAAAAAGAAAATTTGACTTACAAATACAAAACTCAAGAGAAGCATAAAAAAAGGTAAACAGGAAAGGCAAATCATAATAGGGTTAAAACTGTTGACATCCCTACATGGGAAGATGATACTTGTAACTTATAAGAACTTTCTTATTAATAGGGCAGTTAAGAGTATATATAGATAGAGGGCATACATGTGAGTTGAATATTAAGGGATAATATCTAAAAAAATTAAAATTAAGGGGAATGCACTGGAAAATGGAAAGGGAAGGGTGGGGTAAATTATCTAACATAAAAGAGGCAAGAACAAACTTTTACAATGGAGGGGAAGATGGGGAGTTTGGGGGTGGGGAATGAGTGAACCTTACTCTCATCAGAATTGGCTCAAAGAAGGAATAACATATACACTCAATTGAGTATAGAAATCTATCTTACCATAAGGGAAGTAGGAGGGGAAGGGGATAAGAGAAGGGAGGGGAGTGATAGAATGGAGGGGAGATAGGGGGAGGAGTAATCAGAAGCAAAACACTTTTCAGGAGGGAAACTATTCCAATAAGATATTAAATTTCCCACTGTCTATTCCCAATGGCAGCTACCTTTGGAGTCTCCTAAGAGAATGTGGAATGTGGATTTCAAATTCCCTACGTTCTCTATACCATATTCTTCTTAAAAACCTATAATCCTTAAGAAATCATCAGAGCCTACTACACATAGTTGGTACAAGCTAAAAAAAAAAAACAAAAGAAATAAAAGATTAACTTTAAAAATATGAGATACCCAAGTAAGAGAACAACAAAAACACATCTAAAATAATCCAACCTCAGAAAAAGAAATTGAATTCCTATAAAGAAACTAAAGGAAAATTCTCCCAAAATTTTAAAGAATGACAAATATCAATACAACACAACTAGTCTCAAAAATTAAGGAGGCACTCTACTAGGTTCTTTTTATGACACAAATATAGTCCTAACCCCTGAATCAAGAAAGGATAAAGCAGAGTATTATAAATCAACATCATTAAATAATGTTGATTCTAAAGTTATAAATAAGAAGTCTGTCAGACTACAGCAATTAACTGAAGAAATCATTACTTATAATTAAATCACATTCATACCAAGGATGGAAGAATGGTTCAACATTGGGAAAGCAATCAACACAATTATACAGAAAAGATTTGCGATGATTAGTCTACCAAAGCACACAAAATTCTTGTAGGTATCCAAATACAAAATACTTCTAAAGGAAATAGAGAACAATTTAAATAACTGGAGTAATATTCAGTGTTTATGATTGGATTATGCTAAAATAATAAAATACCAATACTACAAAAGAGAATTTACATTTTTAATGCTAAAACAAACTAGCAAAGGGATATTAGAAAGAACTTGATAATAACAAAATTCATTTGGAGGAACAAAAGAACTAGAAATAACAAGGAAAAAATTATTTTTGAAAAACTAAAAATGAAGAGGAAATAGAAATTCCAGACCTCAAACTATATTGTAATTCAGCAGCCATTGAAATCATTTGGCATTGGTTAAAAAAGAGAAGTAGACCAATGGTACCTATTATATAATAGAGGATCAGAAACAATCACCTTAATAATCTAATCATTAAAAAACTAAAAAATATAAGTTAGGAAAGACTTCCTTAATTAATGAATGATGGGAAATTGTTTGGAAAAAATTAAGCTTACAGCAACAACTTTTACTATATTCCACAATCAATTCAAACTGGACATATGACCTGAATATTAAAGATTATACCATAAAATATGAAATTTGCTGATGATATACCTTTCTCCAGCTGTGGGTAGGAGATGTATTCTTAATCAATAAGAAGATAGAGACAAAGACAAAAGATAAAAGAGATAGTTTCAATTATATGAAATTGAAAGCCTTCTTCTTAAACACAATTAATGCTTTTGGAATGCAAAAGAAATCAGTTATATATTAGCACAAATGACAAAAGATGGGAATAGTCAGTATTGAAGTGGGTTGGAAATTATGGCAATAAAATGGCTAAAATGTTAATAGACTTTGACCAGAGATTCCACTGTTTGGAATATACCATGAGGGGGTCCCTAATAAAAAAGAAAGTCCCCATATACACCAAAGTATTTACAGCAGCACTTTTTGTGATACCAAAGAACTGGAAGCATCACAGATGCCCATGATTGGGGAATGACTAAACAAATTGTGGCAGATGAATGTGATGGAATATTACTGCGCTGTAAGAAGTGATAACTATGATAACTAGAGAGACTAAATTAAATGCTTAACATAAAGTGATACGGAGTGAAGCAAGTCACAAAAACAAAACACAAAATGAACAAAACAATGTAAATGACAAGAATCACCACCATAAACAATTAAAAGTGAATATTGCAAAATTACAAAGAATAAGCATGGCCCAAAGAAGAGAAGTGAGAAAACACCTTTCACCATTCTTTTGCTGAAATGGGAAGTCCAAGAATGTGGCACATTGCCTTCTTATTGAGATTGGCGGTGTTGGGGGGGGGGGGGGGAGGTATGTGGCAGGTTTTGCTGATTGCTTTTTCTCTTTTTCTTTTAAGAACTATTTTCTGTTGTTATAAGGGATGGAGCTCTAGGAGGGGAGAGAGCAAGGGATAAAGTGGGAATTTTATATTATGTAAAAATAACAATAATTTTATTTTTAAAGTTTATCTTAAAAAAACCACTCCTGGCACAGATTTTGAAGCTTGAGTTCTGAATTATGCTGCTTAATCAGTTCCTCTAACCTTAGCCTGGTTCAAGTAGAAAGCTCTATTTGTCTTAGGCTGCATATATAGAAACTTCAGCTTGTGACTCAATAGGTTCCAGAGAGATGATAGAGTTCAGGAGTGTAATATCATGTCTGCATATCTGAATTTGTCTTTCTCTCATCTACTACTTCCATAGATTCCCATAACAAAATTTAGCTACCCAATTTCCTAGTTGGCCATACTGAGGACATTGCTACCTCTAATGCACCATTCCTCACATCAGCCTGATGCATGTCAGAAATTAGACCATCACTCAGACATTTTAAACTTAGTGCTTAGAAAATATCTTCCTAATCAGTGTGCATGCTAAGTCATGTTACCATGCTACAATTTTGAAGTAAATTATTTTGGGATATCTAATTCAAAGTGCATGAGGCTCTCTTTTGACCACCCCTCCCAAATTATGGGTCAATGAGTTTATGAACGCATCTTTTCACAATTACATAAAGTGAAAAGCAGGACTGGGGTTCCTGTTCACCACTATGGAGTTGTAGGAAGTATTGGCCAATAAAACCCTCAAGCATTAACTAGGGAAGTGGTTAGGGCTGAAGGAATGCCTTAGCAATATTAGTGGCTTCTCCTCACCCCACTTTTTTCCTACAATAAAAATCCAAGTTGTCTCCCATTAGCATTAGAGAGAGAAAATATTACTCTTTTCTACATTTATAAGGCTACTCTGAGCCAAGGCAACCCTTAGTTACCTCTATGAAGAAGAGAGTCTCATTTTTTTCTTTTTAACACTCTCCACCCCAAGTACTCAGTATTCTCCAAATAACCTCTAGCTCTTGGCTACCTGGGACTATTCTATTTCTATATAGGTTCTTAAGCTGCATCTGAATTTCTATACCTTCTCTGGTTCCTTTAACAGAAAACACCTGGCCTGTGTTATATTTCATTAGGCTTGACTCGCTTTTTGTCTAATCCAACAATCAAATTAAAGTAAATGTATTAATTACTCAATGCTATCATTCTTTCCTCTCCTGCCCCCTCCCCCCATCATTCTCAGTGCTTTAAACAAAGAAAATGACTGCCTGGGAATTTCATAAGTCAGTTTTTTTTAATTAAATTAATTAATTAATTTTTATTTTTCAATATTCACTTCCTTAAGATTTTAAATTTTCTCTTTGGGGGGGGGGCGGAGCCAAGATGGCAGCTGGTAAGCAGGGACTAGAGTTAGCTCCGTTACCGAGTCCTTCCAAAAACCTATAAAAAATGGCTCTGAACCTATTCTAGAATGGCAGAACCCACAGAACAGCAGAGGGAAGCAGGGCTCCAGCCCAGGACAGCCTGGATCGTCTCTGGGTGAGGTCTATTCCACACAGAGCTGGGAGCTGGGACCTGGGAGCTGGGAACAGGGTGGAGCAGAGCCCAGCCTGAGCTGTATGGAACAACCACACTTGGAGTCGGGCGGATGGGGCCCCTAGCGCCCTGAATATGTGAGCTGCAGCAGTTACCAGACCCCTTGACCCACAAACACCAAAGACTGCGGAGAAGATTAGTGGGAAAAGCTGCGGGAGTGGAAGGAGTTCGCGGTTCAGCTTCCAGCCCCGGGGGCAGCGGAGGTGGGGCAGCTACAGCTGTTGTTACTTCCGGCTCCAGGCCCACCTGGTGGGAGGATTTAAGTGGCAGATCAGAGCAGGGGTGCACAGCCTGCCGAAGATCTAAGCCCAGTTCGGGTTGGGGGTTCTTGGGGAAGGAGCAGTGCGGGTCTGACAGAGCTGGCACCTCCCCCCCAAACGTGGAACATAGAACTCGTTAGTCTACAAGCAGTCATACCCCACTGAAAAACTCAAGGGTCAAGTTAGTTGGTTGGGAATATGGCCAGGCAGCGAAAATGTGCCCAGATTCAGTCTCAGACTTTGCATTCTTTCTTTGCTGACAAAGAAGACCAAAACATACAGCCTAAAGAAGACAACAAAATCATAGAGCCTACGACAAAAGCCTCCAAGAAAAACATGAACTGGCCCCAGGCCATAGAAGAACTCAAAAAGGATTTGGAAAAGCAAGTTAGAGAAGTAGAGGAAAAATTGGGAAGACAAATGAGAAGGATGCGAGAAAACCATGAAAAACAAGTCAATGACTTGCTAAAGGAGACCCAAAAAAATACTGAAAAATACACTGAAGAAAACCACACCTTAAAAAACAGACTAACTCAAATGGCAAAAGAGCTCCAAAAAGCCAATGAGGAGAAGAATGCCTTGAAAGGCAGAATTAGCCAAATGGAAAAGGAGGTCCGAAAGACCACTGAAGAATATACTACTTTAAAAATTAGATTGGAGCAAGTGGAAGCTAGTGACTTTATGAAAAATCAGGATATTATAAAACAGAAACAAAGGAATGAAAAAATGGAAGACAATGTGAAATATCTCCTTGGAAAAACCACTGACCTGGAAAATAGATCCAGGAGAGATAATTTAAAAATTATTGGACTACCTGAAAGCCATGATCAAAAAAAGAGCCTAGATACCATCTTTCAAGAAATTATCAAGGAGAACTGCCCTGATATTCTAGAGCCACAAGGCAAAATAGAAATTGAAAGAATCCACCAATCGCCTCCTCAAATAGATCCCAAAAAGAAATCTCCTAGGAATATTGTCGCCAAATTCCAGAGCTCCCAGATCAAGGAGAAAATACTGCAAGCAGCCAGAAAGAAACAATTTGAGTATTGTGGAAACCCAATCAGAATAACCCAAGATCTGGCAGCTTCTACATTAAGAGATCGAAGGGCTTGGAATGCGATATTCTGGAGGTCAATGGAGCTAGGATTAAAACCTAGAATCACCTACCCAGCAAAACTGAGTATCATGCTCCAAGGCAAAATATGGATTTTCAATAAAATAGAGGACTTTCAAGCTTTCTCAGTGAAAAGACCAGAACTGAATAGAAAATTTGACTTTCAAACACAAGAATCAAGAGAAGCATGAAAAGGTAACCAAGAAACGGAAATTGCAAGGGACTTACTAAAGTTGAACTGTTTTGTTTACATTCCTACCTGGAAAGATGATGTGTATGATTCATGAGACCTCAGTATTAGGGTAGTTGAAGGGAATATGCATATATATATATATATATATATATGTATATGTTTATGTATATATATAAGTGAATGTGTATGTATGTATATATCTGTGTGTATATGTATGTATGTGTATGTATGTGTGTATATATATATATATGTAAAAGAGAGAGAGCAGACACAGGGTGAGTTGAAGATGAAGGGAAGATATCTAAAAGAAATAAAATGAAATTAAGGGATGAGAGAGCAACATACTGAGAGAGGGAGATAGGGAGAGATAGAATGGGGTGGATTATCTCGCGTAAAGGTGGCAAGAGGAAGCAGTTCTGTGGGAGGAGGGGAGAGGGCAGGTGAGGGGGGAATGAGTGAACCTTGCTCTCATCAGATTTGGCCTGAGGGGGAATACCATACATACTCAGTTGGGTATCTTACCCCACAGGAAAGAAGAGGGAGGAAGATAAAAAAAAAAATAAAAGGTGGGGGATGATGGAGGGGAGGGCAGATGGGGGTGCAGGTAATCAAAACAAACACTTTGGAAAGGGGACAGGGTCAAGGGAGAAAATTCAGTAAAGCGGGATGGGTTGAAAAGGAGCAAAATGTAGTTAGCCTTTCACAACATGAGTACTGTGGAAGGGTTATACATAATGATACATGTGTGGCCTAGGTTGATTTGCTCGACTTCTTAGGGAGGGTGGGTGGGAAGGGAAGAGGGGAGAGAATTGGAACTCAAAGTTTTAAAATCAGATGTTCAAAAAAAAAGTTTTTGCATGCAAATAAAAAATAAGATACACAGGCAATGGGGTGTAGAAATTTATCTTGCCCTACAAGAAAGGAAGGGAAATGGGGATGAGAGGGGCGGGGAGTGATAGAGGGGAGGGCTGACTGGGAAACAGGGCAACCAGAATATAAGCCATCTTGGAGTGGGGGGGAGGGTAGAAATGGGGAGAAAATATGTAATTCAAACTGTTGTGAAAATCAATGCTGAAAACCAAATATGTTAAATAAATAAATTTAAATTAAAAAAAAATTTCTCTTTCTCCTTCCCCTCTCCCCTCCCCAAGACAGCATGCAATCTGATACAGGATCTACATAAAGATTCATATTAAACACATTTTCACATTAGTAATTTTCTAAAGAAGAATTAGAAACAATGGGAGGAATCATGAGAAAGAAGAAACAAAACAATTGGAAAAAAGAGAGCAAATAGTATGCTTTGATCTGCATTCAGACACCATAGTTCTTTCTCTGGATAGCGTTTTCCATCATGAGTCTAGAAAAGAGCTGAGTCTATCAAAGTTAGTCATAGTACAATGTGGCTGTCACTGTACACAACATTCTCCTCACTCAGCATCAGTTCATATAACTCTTTCTAGGTTTTTCTGAAGTCTGCCTGCTCATCACTTTTTATAGCACAATAGTATTTTATTACATTCATATACCAGAATTTGTTCAGCCATTCCCCTAAATTTCCAATTCTTGGCCACCACAGAAAGAGCTACTCTAAATATTTTTGTACATGTGGGTCCATTTTGCCTTTTTTATGATCTCTTTGGGATACATACCTTGTAGTGGTATTCCTGGATCAAAGGGTATGCATAGTTTTATATCCCTATAGGCCTAGTTCAAAATTGTTCTCCAGAATAGTTGGATCAGTTCAAAATTCTACAATGTATCAGTGTCCCAATTTTCCCACATCTCTGACATTTATCATTTTCCTGTTTTGTCATATTAGCCAATCTGATAGATGTGATGTGGTAACTCAGAGTTGTGTGGATTTGCATTTCTCTAATCAATAATGATTTAGAGCGTTTTTTCATATGACTATAGATAGCTTTAATTTCTTCATCTGAAAACTGCCTGTTCATATCCTTTGACTATTTATCAATTGGGGAATGAGTTGTATTCTTATAAATTTGACTCAGTTCTCTATATATTTGAGAAATTAGGCCATTATCAGAGACACTGGTTATAAAAATTCTTTCCCAGGTTTCTGCTTCCCTTCTATTCTTGGTTGCTTTGGCTTTGTTTGTGCAAAAACTTTTCTATTTAATGTAATCAAAATCATCTGTTCTGCATTTCATAGTGTTCTCTATTTCCTGTTTGATCATAAATTTTTCCCTTCTCCATAAATCTGACAGGTAACCTATTTGTTGCTCTCCTAATTAGCTCTTAGTATCAGCCTTTATATCTAAATTGTGTACCCATTTTGACTTTATCTTGCTATAGGGTGTAAGATGTTGGTCTATGCCTAGTTTCTGCCATACTATTTTTCAGTTTTCCCATCAGCTTTTGTGAAATAGTGAGTTCTTATCCCAGAAGCTGGGGTCTTTGGGTTTATCAAACAGTAGATTACTATAGTCATTGACTATTGTGTCTTATGTACCTAACCTATTCCACTGATCCAACACTCTATATCTTAGCTAGCACCAAGTAGTTTTAATGATTGTTGCTTTATAGTACAGTTTAATATCTGGTATAGGTAGGTCACCTTCTCTTGCATTTCTTTTCATTAATTCCCTTGATATTCTGGATCTTTTGTTCTTCAGGTGAATTTTGTTATTATTTTTTCTAGCTCTATAGAATAATTTTTGGTAGTTTGATTGGTATGGCACTGAAAAAGTAAATTAATTTAGGTAAAATTGTCATTTTTATTATATTAGCTTGGCCTAACCATGAGCAAGTGATGTTTTTCCAATTATTTAGATCTGACTTGATCTGCATAAAAAGTGTTTTGTAATTGTGTTCATATAGTTCCTGGCTTTATTTTGGCAAGAAGACTCCCAAATAGTTTATATCTACAGTAACTGTAAATGGGATTTGTCTTTCTATTTCTTGCTGTTGGACTTTGATGGTAATATATAGAAATGCCAATGATTTGTGTGGGTTTATTTTATCTCCTGCAACTTTGATAAATTTGTTTATTATTTCAAGTAGTTTTTACTTCATTCTCTAGGATTCTCTAAGTATACTATCATATCATCTACAAAGAGAGATAGATTTGTTTCTTTTTGCCTATTCTAATTCCTTCAATTCCTTTTTCTTCTCTCATTGCTAAAGCTAACATTTCTAGTACTATATTGAATAACAGTGGTGATAATGGACACCCTTGTTTCATCCCTGATCTTACTGGAAATGCTTCTAGTTTAACCCCATTATATATAATGCTTGCTGATGGTTTTTGATAGATGCTACTTATAATTTTAAGGAAGACTCCATTTATTCCTATGCTCTCTATTGCTTTGAATAGGAATGGGTGTTTGTCAAAAGTTTTGTATACATCTATTGAGGTAATCACATAATTCCTGTTAGTTTTATTGTTGATATAGTCAATTATGCTGATAGTTTTCCTAACATTGAACCAGCTCTGTATTCCTAGTATAAATCCTACCTGGTCATAGTGTATTAGACCTGACAAAGTTGCTGTAATCTGTTTGCTAATATTTTATTTGAATTTTTGCATCAATATTCATTAGGGAAATTGGCCTAACAATCATCTTTCTCTTTTTTGGTTCTTCCCAGTTTAGGTATCAGCTTCATATTTGTAATATAAAAAACATTTTGTCAGACTCCTTCTTCACCTATTTTTCCAAATAGTTTATATAGTATTGAAATCAATTGTTCTTTAAATGTTTGATAGAATTTTCTTGTAAATCCATCTGGCCCTAGGCCAGATATTTTAAGTTTTAATAGATTTATACTTAGTGGCCTCCTAGTCTTCCTATGTGGCAAATTTTCAAAGGTCAGACTCCTTTTTGTTCTCAGGAACCTTCTCTATCAAGACTTTGGAAGTGTTTGCTTTGTGAATATTCGTGAGACTAACAAGGTAGCCAAATGAGCTGAATCATTTGGTGTAACTGAGTAACCTGGCAGAAGAGAAAAGAACACTTAGCAAAGTCCTAGAATTTATAAAGCAAAATGCTCAGAGAAGAAACTGTTCTCCCAGAGAGCAACCCTTGATATTTTGCCTTCTTTTGTTAAAGAGGAGAATTATATCTTGTTCAAATGAATCCAAATCATTGGGGATGAAAAATGAATCTACCCCAGCCCAGATAACTTGGGAGGCTTTAAATGATCATTAGAAAACATGGTGTTCAGAGCAAGGTGGGCTAGAGTTCAGATACTAATGGCACAGGAACCCCTGTGAGCTGACTCAAGGATTTACATTTTTAATCATGTCCATTTAGTGCCTATTGAGTTTCACTATAGAGACTAGAGAAATATTTTCCGCATAATGTGCAAAATGAAAGTGTACATCAGAGAAATCTGTTTGAACCACTCTCCAGAGCAAAGAACGGATAAGATAATTTTGCATTTATCATTCAAGTTAATTGTAATGAGTCTAAGCCTAATGAGCCTTACCTCTAAACTCCATTTAAGAAAATAGTTAATTGCTTCATTTTAATAAATGTTGGCAGAATGGCGAATATAACAATGACTGAACACTCAATTACAACAGAAGCTAGAAATTAAAGATAGACAGGACTTAATGAGATATATAATCTAAAAAAGCAATTGGCATACAGAGGTGGAATAAGACAATCTCTTTTAAGTAGCTTAAGAAAAGAAATGTGTTTGTAGGGAACATAAAGCAAGAAGAAATCAGGTTACAGAGTGTTATCTGTAAGCTCAACTAGCCTCTTTTTCCTATTTGCTTTAACTTATAAGACCATAAATTTAGAGCACAATTCATTCATTTTACAGATGAGTAACTGAGGCCTATAGAGATTAAATGACTTGGCAACAGTCACACAAGGAAGTATTTGAGGTGATATTTGAACATAGGTCTTCTTGACAGCAAATCTAACACTCTATTCATGCTAACTTATGACATTCTTCGAATGACAATATGAAGGAGCAACAAATCTTACCTCCAGTAACAAATTTGCATCTGCCTACTGGACATCCTAAACTAAATGTTTCAAAAATATGTTAAACTCAACATGTCCAATACTGAACTCACTACTTTCCCCCAGAAGTACACCCTTTTCCTTACTTTCCCACTACTATTGAAGGTTCCGCTGTCCTCTCAGTCACTCAGACTCACAACCCAGGTGTCATCCTTGACTCTTTCCTTTCTTTCATACACCCCCACCCCCACCCCCACCATATTCTATCAGTTTTCAAGGCAGTTTGTTTCTTCCTTGGCAATATCTCTCTTGTATATGTATACCCCTCTCTCTTCTTTGATGCTGTTCGCTATACTCCTGCAGGCCCCCAACACCTCATGCTTGGATTACTACAATAGCCTGATGGTTAGTCTCCCTAACTCAAGTCTTTCCACATTCTGCTTCATACTTCATTCAACTGTCAAAATGATCTTCCATTTGTGCAAGTCTGACCATGTCGCTTCCTTCTCCCCCCACTCAATAAACTAAAATGGCTATTACGTCCAGGTGCCACTAAAAAAAAATCCTTGGTTGGCTTTAAAACCCTTTCATAACCTATATCATTCATACTTTTCCAGTCTTCTTATACCTTATTCTCTTCTATGTCCTCTGCAATCCAGTGACTCTGGCTGCCTTGCTTTTCCTTGAACAAGACATTCCATCTACCAGTTCTGGGGCCTTTTGCTGGTTGTCCTCATTCCTAGAAGTATCTCCCTCCTCATCTCCATCTTCTGGCTCCCCTGAGTCTCTTCAAATCTCCACTAAAATCCTATCTTCTACAATAAGCTTTCCCTTGCAGTCCTTAATGTTAGTGCCTTTCCTATGAGATTATCTCCACGTTATCCTTATTGGCCATCTTGTTTGTACATCACCTCACCATTAGACTCTGAGCTCCTTGAGAGAAGGAATTTTTTGCCTTCCTTTGTACACCCAGAAGTTAGCATACTGCTTAATTCATGGTAGGTGATTAATAATTGTTGACTTGACTTGGCATCTGTTGAAGCAAATTCTACTTGATTATTCAAATACAGGAATAGTAGAAAAAATGTTGAACTAAGAGGCAAAGTACTTGGCCTCTGGTCCTGGCTCTACCTCTGATTCACTGGGTGATCTTGGACCTGTCCTCTGTGCTTCAGTTCCTACATCTATTAAATGAAGGGGTTGGATTATATCATCTCTAAGGTACCATATGGCTCTGAGTTCTGAGAGTTGAAATTTGCATTTCCATATAGTGCTGCTTCTCTGTTACTCTAAGTATGGCTGTTTTGAATAAAAATTAAATCCTTACATTTTTGGCTTTCAGAGAATCTTATCAGACTGGTTATAACAAAGTGTATCAAACTATGTACTCTGCCTTGCTTAACTAGATAACATCTGTCTCACAATCCCAAATTAATTCAAATTTATTATTTTTCTTCAAATTTGATACTTTTGAATTAGCTCATGCTGACCATTTTATTTTGGAACTCGAGAAGGGGAAGTATAAAATGTCCCAAAAGTCATGGTGCAGTTTTAAGCTTAATAGTCTAAATTCTGTTATCTGATGTATCTGGGGATGGAGTGGAATAACATTTCCTGAGTGCTTACTACATTCCAGTCACTGTGATAAGTGTTGGGGATATAAATATAAGCAATCAAGACAATCCCTTCCCTCAAGGGAGCTTACATTCAATAAGCAAAGATACTACTTATGGGGTGGGGGAGGGGATGTTCTGGTTGTACTAATAGTATTATTATTCTCAGGAGTCAACAACCATTAAGCACTTGGCTTGTGCTAAGGACTGAGGATAAAAAGAGACAAAAATAGTCCCTGCCTTTGAGGAGCTCCCAATCTAGTAGGTGAGATAACACATAAACAATTATATACAAACAAGATTTATACAGGATAATTTGAGATAATTAACAGAAGGAAAGCACTAAGTACATTAAAGGGGGACCAGGAAAATCTTGTAGAAGTTTAAGATGTTACCTGAAACTTCCCAGAGTTAGAGTTGCATAGAGTTTGGAAAGGCATATTTGTTCAGGTTAGGTATTCTAGTTATTTGAGCATCCATCCAAGAATTAACAACTTTCAAAAATATGAAATGGAAGAAATTGTGCTTTAATTCAAATGATTATTAAACATAAGTTAATCTTCCTTTGAAGATGCACAAGGTACATGTGAATCCACTCTACCCTCTCTTCTTTCTCTTCTCTCCTCTTCCTTCTTTACCTTCTTTCTCTATCTTCTTTCCACCACTTAAAGAAATTTATTAAGCTAAACATCTAATTTTTTTTTACTATTACTCACCTTGTTAATATAAACAATAACAGGCATCTATCCTGTAGGGAGATCCCTGTAGAGCCTCTGAAATAATGTTTCTATTTAGGAGAAGGGATATTTTTATTTTGTTTTCCATTTTAGCCTAATTTTGAGGAGTCAGTTAATATCATAAGACATCATGGCTCTTCTGTTGGTTGTAATTTAATTGGAAACCAACAAACTTGTAAGAGGCCACATGAATTCCCCAGTGCAGTATGCATTCAATTCTATTACAGAATCATTGAGAAAATGATGGTAAAATTCAAAGGATTTTTACAAGCCAGAGAAGCAGATCCCTTCCTCATGAAATCATATTCATTCTTGGAATGAAGCCTCTAGGACTCTCCTCATCTCCAAGGACTGATGAATGATTGTGACTGAAAAACTCATTGTTTTCATTTGTGAAAGCCTAGAAAAGCCTAGGCCATACCTCTGGGATCTTGGAGAGATGTTTTTGATATAGGGACCAATAGGGGTTAGAACCACACATCAGTCCTTCTTTAGATTCTTCTAGATAATTGCGGTGATATCATGGGAGGTGGGCTTAGGGGTAGAGTAGACCTATTACGGTAGTGGTAGGTATTTATGAATGTGTGTTTGTGCTGTGTGTGTTTGAGTGATAGTGTTCTTTTCCTCTTTTCTTTTTATTTCTGATCAAAGTCAGATTACCTACACACCTACTTCAATGGAATTGACTAGAAAAATCAGAAAATTCTATTTTGCAACATGATCATAGTTTCAGCCTTCTTAAGATTCTCAAAAGATGGTGGCGTGCTTTGGCACGTATGTGTAAAAGACAAAGGGGTCCAGCTGCCTATGTGAAATGTCTGAAGGCAGACTGATGGTGGATGGAAGGAAGGAAGGAAGGGGAAAAGGAAGGAAGAGGGAGGAAAGGAGGTGCAGGGAGGGGAGAGAAGGAAAGAAAAAGGAAGAGAGATTAAGAAAAGGAAGAGAAAAGAAAGGAAGAGACTGGAATGTGGAGCCAGGAAATCAGGCTTTGAATATCTTTTCTACCTAGTTGTGCACTCATGAAAGAAAGGAAGGAAACCAACATTTATTAAGTACACTAAAATGAACAAGATACTGCACCAAGAATTTACAAATATTACCTCCTTTGATCCTCACAATGACTTTGGGAGATAGATACTATCATAATCCCTATGTTATAGTTGAGGAAATTGAAGTAAACAGAGGTTAAGTGACTTGCCCGAGGTCACCGAACTAGTAATTGTCTGTGACTGTATTTGAATTCAGACCTTTATGACTCCCAGCTCAGGGCTCTGTCCTATGTGTCCATCCAGCTGCCTAAATGACTTGTAGGAAAGTTATTTAACTTTTTCAAGGACCAGTTCTCTGAAGTTTAATTGGTGTAACATATCACCAATATCACTGGACTTTTTGATGAAACCACGATAAGTAAATGGTAGTGAATTGAGCTATTTTAATTATGTATGCATTTTAAATTAATTGAGACATCATATTTCATTAGCTGGCTAACCAAGTAGGCTAGCTCGCTTTACCTGATTAACGCATTGCTATTCACTGCTTCCTAACAGAGGTAGGACCGGGCTTGGAGAAACTGAGCATAGGACAGTTAAGTTTTGAGGAGGGAGGAGGAAGAAGGAAGTGTGAGGTCATGGAAAGGAGTAGAATGATGTCCAAAAGAGTGAGAGGTTTGCTAAAAATGAATATTGACCACTGGACAATTTTCTGTTTTGTTTCATTTTGTTTTTTTGTCTTGGTTTTGTTTATTTTGGCAGGGCAATTAGGGTTATGTGACTTGCCCAAGGTCACACAGCTAGTACATGTGTAAAGTGTCTGAGGTCAGATTTGAACTCAGGTCCTCCTGACTCCAGAGCCGGTGCTCTACTCACTGCACCACCTAGCTGCCCCCACAATTTTCTTTAGGGCTGATACTACTGCTTCCTGTCTTGGTTTTTAAGGACAATGGAGCTGAATGTAGATAACAAGGCAGGCAAACAAAGTTAAGGGACTTGCCCAGGGTCACACAAACTAGTATCTGAGTCCTGGATTCAGATTCATGAAGATGAATCCTCCTGATTCTAAGCTCAGTGCGTCTATCCATGGTGACACCTAGCTGCCCCCACTATATTGCCTAATGACGTTGAAATACAGTGTTGTTGGCCTAGAAATATAACACTGATTCATGCACAAGATTCTATTTAGTTAAGTATTTGTTAGGAGCTTGCTAAAAGATCCTTTGGCTTTATGAACGTTACTAGACCTGGAAGAGGATCTCAAGAAATCCTCTTGTCCATCCCTCTATAATCCACCAGGCAAACTATTAGCCACATTTATTGGTGAGGCATCGTTTGAGCAGAAACGGCAGGTGACTTGAAGTCAGAATGCCTATATTGATTCCTGGCTCTGACATGTATTAGCTATGAGGCCTTGGGGACTTCACAGTACCTCTCTGAGCTCTAGTTTCTTTAGCTGCAAGGTGATGAGAAGTGATAGATTGGCACTACCTACCTCGTAAAAGCTTGTGCTGGGAAAAGAACTTTGTAAACCTAAAAACTATAGCAGAAATGTCAAGAATATCATGATATTGTACAGTGGAAAGAATACTGGCTCTGGGGTCAGAAGACCTGACTTCAAATGTTGTCTCGTGATAGTGCTGCGTGCCTTTGGGCAAGTCGCTGGGCAAATTAACCTCTTTCCACTTCAGTTTCCTCATCTATAAAACAGGGGGTTGGCTTAGAGAGCCTCTTAGGTACCTTCCAGGTCTGGATTGATATTTATATCTTTCCATATCTGTGTTACTTCCTTCTGCCTAATGTCAAAAGGAAATAACAAAAGGAATTTTCAGTAAAGAGAATAACCATGAAAGATTTTAGGAAAGGAGATGAGGGGGAGGCAAATTACTATGGGCATGCTACGCACCCTTCCCTGAAATAATATAGCATTTATAATTGGGTAAATCATTTACTTTTTTTCTCTATTTAGTGACTATGTCCATTTAAATGCTTATTGACTAATCCCTCACCCTGAGACAACAACAAGAAAAAGGAGCACAGAGGACAGTTTCAACATTCAACATATTTATCTGAACAGCTCCTAGGGAGCCAAGATAAGTTGGAGCAGGCCCTAATTCATATACAAAGGGTGACCCAGACAACCGCATTACCTGCTGTTACATCTTCGAAGATGAACATTGATTCCTTGGCCCTTGAGGCTTACACATGGAAAAGGTGAGAGCTATCTCCTAAAGCCCTGATAAATCAAATGTTTCTTTAATAGGAAAAGCAGGAAATCTGGAGACCTGTCATAGAATATATGAATATCTGAGCATCTCAGCTACTAATCAAGTAGAAAGCAGAGAAGAAGGAGAAATTGAAAAGTTACCATTTGAGGGCTTAGGTCTTAATTTAGAATTACCTCCTGAATTGTAAAGGCATCTCTGAGTTCTCACATATGCCCAATCAGGATAACCTGTCTAATAAAGGGCTAGATAATTCTAAGGAAATACTATAAACCCCAATCAATCTCTCGCAGTGCATTAATTGCAGCCCTTTCTTCCACAGCCACAAAAGATAGGGTTATAGATGTGACCAGGAAGAAAGAAGACATTTATTTTCAGATAAAAGGATCTTTCTTTCTCCTCAGTTTAAATCCAAACAACTCAGATCCAAGAAAGGAATTTGTCATACTAAATGGTGATTTGGTGAATAGGAGAAAGAGGAATCTGTTTTTGAGCTTCAAAATGAAAGGAATTATGAATATTAGGATGATTAAATGAGTTAATATTTATAAAAGTGCTTAGCATAGTGCCTAGCACATAGTATGTGCTATGTAGATATTACCTTCGTTACTATTATTTGCTATACATATTGTATCGCCTAAGTAGAATCCAAGTTCTTTGAGGAAAATATATTTTTTGTCTTTGATCCCCAGCATTGCTAGTATTGTGCCCCACACATATTAGTTGCCCAATACATTTTCATTAAACTGAATTACCATATGCCTTTTGAATCTATAAAAGGTTGGTATAATGTCAAAAGGCAATAAATGCTACAGCCTTTTCAGAAACTTTGGAAGTCTCTCTCTCTCTCTCCTCTCTCTCTCTCTCTCTCTTCTATCTCTCTCTCTCTCCCTCTGTCACTCTCTCACTCTCTTTCTCCTCTCCTCTCTCTCTCCTCTCTCTCTCTCTCTCTCTCTTTCTCTCCTTTAACTACCTTCTTTTTCCTCCTTCTCTCCTGAATCTTTTTAATCTGTTCCCAAAAAAGCCAAGTCCACTGACCCTAGCATCTTTAGCACAGTTCAGAATTAAAAAAGGTTTTCACTTTCAACCCATTTCACCAACGTTACTCCAGGAAGGACTTGCCAGAGGTCCAAGGAAGGAGCTAGCAAGATCTCTTATCATTATTCTTCAGACACAGAGTGTTTAAACGAAATGGTGAGGTCACCCAGCAAGAACATGGCTACACAAAGTCCCTCATTTGACTTTCTTGCCTTTATGCTCCCAACTAACCTCGAAATGGTCCTTCCCAGAAATTGTTATTTTGACTGGAATTATACTAAGAAAGAAACCCTTCGAATTAGGCACACCTGAATTAGTTTTCTATTTCAGGGACCTTGGGCTGCTGGCATATAGCCTGCTTCTGCTTACATTAGCAACTTCAGACACTTTGAGATACTTAACAAATGCCTGCAATGGCGACATAAGTCCTAGGGCCTGCTGACCAGTTCAAAAGGGCCATGGCTGTTGCTGGTAAATGAGGCAGTTGCAATCAGTGATCTTCTGCCCTTTGATCCTGTCCTCTGCTTATTTCCAGTTATTAGTTTGCTACTTGACACGTGAACCTCAATTTAGCTTATGACTTTTTCCAATGTTATTTGTTGCCTGGTAATTGGGTTCTCGTGATATAGAGTGGAAAGGCCATTGGATTTGAAATCGAACAACCCTGAACTCTGGTCCTACTCTCTTATTTACTACCAATGTGATCTGGTCAAATCTTTTACCTATTATGTATATGCAAAAGAATTGATTAGACTGAATCATCTCTGCAGTTGCTTTTATCTCTAAATCCCAGGACACCACTTCATGGGGCTATGGGAAAGGTGCGAGGAACTATGTGAAGTACTTAGGAGCCAAGCTAGAAGGAAACTATCTATGACTCAACAAGGGAAAATGAAAACAAGTTATATGAAAAAGACATAATTCTAACCATGTCCTCATCAAATGAACTCATTTGTTTACTAAAGGAAAGGCCTCCATCCAGGCTTCCCTTCCGACAAGAAGTCACAGTTATATTTTATGTCAATCAGCAGTAATCATAGAATATACATTGATCCCTGGACCTTTCTTTTCTCACTTTTGATTAATTGGGTCTCAAGAAGTAGTTGTTTTGGAAAGGAACTGATAAGTTCATACCAAGGTAGTCATGGTGGATAGAAGCTTAGTATTTTCTATTCCACAGGGTTATGAATTATAATAGGAAGATACATAAGGCCAAAACGGGAAATTTCTGCTCATGAAATTTTAGGAATCCGTCACAGGAGAGTAGGAAGATCCTATAACATTGGTGTATATGTCGGGGAGAAGGGAAGAGAGTGATTTCTTTCCCAATGTCTCTCAAAATTGCATTTCATAGGTATCATCCTTCCAATAGCTCTGGACATCATTAACTATTCCTTGTCTCTGAATATATTTTCCTCCGAAATTCATATAACCCTCATTGTCTCCTTTCTCCCCCCTAATTACACTTTTGTGTCTACTCCATTGATTTTTGTCTATGTATACTGTGACCTGCTGTTTTGACTCCAAATTGTATTTAAATGTCTAGAAGTGAAAGAGTCTGGGAAATCAAAGTTTTCACAGCTATATCTAGTTTTGTACATTCTTTGCCTTTGCTTTTTACATATAAAATGGAAATAAGGAAATCCTCTTTTCCAGACACTCATGTCCGCAAAATATGGTTAAAATTTAGTCAATATAAATTTTAAATATAGTATCAAAGAAAGTAAGCACATATTCCCCTTTTTTCATTTTAAATTTCAGTATATTCTATTTCTTCTAGTTTTTCTCTCTCTGAAATGGAGAGGAAGGGTAAGAGGAGAGGAGGAAGGAAAAAGGAAGGAAAACTATGATACAGAAGTCTTTTTTTTTACTTTGTATCAACTCAATCAAGTGATTTTGAAAACAATTCAAAAATTATTTTGTAGTACTCAATGAAATTTCATGATAACTTCCTTTCAAAAACTCTGAATCACAGTATACCTGGGATATAATCATATGTGAGATCTTTCTCTGCATATCTATAGGAGTTCAAAATATAGCCGAAAGCAACAAGTGAAAATAAGAATAAATTAAAAGAATTATTTGGTTTCCCCCAAACACACATCTTTTGTCCTGTATTTTCACCTGCCTTGTCAAAAATATCTACAGTATGTCTCTTTCCCTGAAATTGAAGTAAAATGGCCATTAGGGAGTACCTATCACAGTGTCTTCTTCAGTCGATATTGATCAATAGCCATCAAGACCAACAACAATAAAGAAAGGTAATTGTCTAGTCCGTTGTTATGAAATTCCCTTTCTAGGCATGATTCCCTTAACCATACGTCAAGATGCTAGTGGAGCTTTGCCTATACAGTGAAGACTCTAGGAAGAAGGGCTTGCTATATTATGAATTTTGTATTTAAACAATAGAAAGAATGACTTGTCCTAGGGATAGATCCTTTTCCATTTGTATTTGGGTGGGGTAGAGGCAGGAGTTCAGCTGAACTCTACCAACATTCTCCTCAGAACAACTTTAAAATAACACCTAAAATCGAATACATGAGTGGCAGAGACAAGAAGAAGGTCAGGGTGAAACAATTTGCCAGACGTGACAACTTGGGAGGTTGGCAGGAAAGGTTTGGTCACACTGGGGTGGTGGTTGGACCTGGAATTCGTGGAGGCCTCCTTGTGCAATTGCTAGCAGCAGGCTTGAAGGGCAGCTACAACAACCACACCAGCAGCTTTGGAGCTTTCCATTTTTTTTTAAAGATGTAAAAAATTTTTATTTGCATATGTCATTTTAATCATTACATTTAGATTATGCCTGACTTGTGAAAGGTTTATAAGGGAAGAGTAAAACAGTGAAGAAAAATGATTACAGTGATGTCATCTGAAATTGCAATCAGCACTTCCCCCCATCTCTATTTTTAAATAATAAGAGAAATCAACTTTCTCACTCTTATCTTCCACTGCACTGGAGAATATTTTTATTGTAACAAATATCTATAATACAATTCTAATTCTAGGACTGAGGGGGGCAGAGCCAAGATGGTGGCAGGGACTTGCTTGAGCCCTCCCCCAAACCCCTGCAAATACCTGTAAAAATGTCTCTAAGCAAATTCTAGAGTTACAGAACCCACAAAATGACAGAGCAAAACAAATCTCCAGCCCAAGACAACCTGGAGTGTTGACAGAAAGGTCTATCACACCAGGCTGGGGGAAGGGCTAATTAGAATGCCTGCCATCTTGGGGCAGGGGGAGGGGAGAGATGGAGAGAAAATTTGGAACCCCAAATCTTGTGGAAATGAATGTTGTTTGTTTGTTTCAGGTTTTTTTGCAGGGGAGAAGGCAGGGCAATTGGGGTTAAGCGACTTGCCCAAGGTCACACAGCTAGTAAATGTGTCAAGTGTCTGAGGCCAGATTTGAAATCAGGTATTCCTAACTCCGGGCCGTGTGCTCTACTCACAGTGCCACCTAGCTGCCCCCTTGGAAATAAATGTTGAAAACTAAAAATAAATATATAATAAATACTTCAAAAATAAATAAAATAAAATTCTAATTCCCACAATGGTTGAAAAAAACATATATGTCTCATTCTATCCCCTAAGTTTCTCACATCTCTGTAATGGATAGCATCTTTCACCACTAGTCCTCTGGAATCACAGAGTCATTTTATTGATCACAGTTCATTCATCTTTCAAAATGGTTTGGGTTTTTTTTACAGTGTCTTATTACATAAATTTCTCTTTGGTTCTATTCATTTCATTTTAATCAGTTTATGAGAATCTTCAAAATTGGTCATTTTTGTAATATAGGATAAGGAATAAACTTTTTCTGGTTCTACTTACTTCACTCTGCATTGGTTCAAGCAAATCTTTCCATTTAAAAAAATAATTTCATTGATGTTTTCTGTTCTTACATGACCATAGCATCCCATGTATGGTCCCCCCCTTTACCTCTCCACAAGAGAAATGGGGTTAATCTGGCCTACTCCATGTCTGAAAAAAGCATCCTGTTGCTTATGATTATCGTTTCTTTTTCCACATAAAAACTTACCATCCCTTTAATAATATTTTCAAGAATTTTTTCAGGTATTAAAGTCAAGCTTTTTCTTCATTTTTTGAAATGGGACATTTTCTTCTTTAATCTTGTTAAATCTCTTTCTAGTTTTCAAAAAATTTTCAAAGATCACAATGGTTTAGCAATCTTATCTGAGCTTTCTTTTAGTACCATGGGATGCAGTTTGTATAGTAACTTGCTTGTCAAGGGCAACTAGTTATTTTCTTATTATCCTCATTTGTCTTGGATAACAACTCCCTGTTAACCATTTTCATTCTATTTTCAGCCCAAGGATCATTCACCTTGGCAGGGAAAAGAGAATTAAAATAAGCCTTGAATGGTTCTGTCTTTTTTTCATCAGCCACTATAATTTTCCAACTCGCCTTGAGCAATATATGAGGGGGTCTTTGACCCCCTTTTCTCCCCATTATAAAGAGTGTACCTGAACAGACACAAACTGCAGGTTTTTCTGAATTTTTTTTTCCAGAAGCTGGTATTAGTGCACATTTCTAGCACAGAATCAGCACAGCTGGGCTAGAAAAAAACACCTGATTTAAGAAGATGCAGGAGAAGGAAATGTCAAGGTTAAAGCTCAGATCAGGAAAAAGCAAAAAGGCAAAGGAAAGAAAATGGCCTGGGGTGCTAGATAGTGTTGGGTCATTGGAATATATTGGAAGTCCCTCCCTCCAACCCTCTGCCAAGGTCACGTATTGAGTATAAATATAGCATTCCTGATACAGGTACAGGAGGTTTCATCATGCATGCTAATGATTGACTTGGGACTCAATATGATGTACCCTCTTCCAATTAATGCAGACATTTCCTTTCCCCTGGCAGGAGCATGGTTCATGTAGCTTCTAAATCCTCCAAACATAGCATTTTGAGGATAGCATTGACTTTCAACATTCTCTTAGTGATCAGCAAGTTGTTGTCCCAATGCTTCTGGCTTACCTAGAGTGAACATAGGACTATGTCTAGGTATGGAAAAAACTTTCTATCTTTTGTGCTTTGGAGGGGAGGCGGTTTGCTTGAGGCCATAGGTATTAGAAGTATTTGCCGTTAATGTATAATCTTCATGTTATAATGCTTTCTAAGTCCTATGATCTTAAATTATTCCTGTTTTCTCTATGATATACCATATAATAAATTTTGTCTCAACTGAAGAGAGGAATTATGAGTGTGTATCTATGTGTGCACCACTACTGTGGGTAGTTTTTAATATCAAATTGGGAAAATTCCCAGAGTAGCAGTTTGGGATTATGTTTATAGGTCAAAGAAAAAAAATGTCTCTAAGCATTCCTCACTGGTCTCAGGTCATCCAGCACAACACTAATACAACTAAGGACCAAGTCATGCTTTTATATTCGTCTTCAGTTACCTTCCCTGGTTGCCATCAATTATAAAAATGTTAAAAATCCAAGTTTGTTGATGAATTCCCAGTGTAATGATCCTTGTTTCTTCAAGAAGTTTCTCTTTTTCTCCTCATTGTTTTTTTCAGTTTGTGTCCAAATTGACTCCATACATTTTTAGCCCTTGGATCTTACCCATCTTTTCTTAACATTTGGAATGTGTTTTCTTTAAACTTAATCCACAGTATATGCATAGCTCCTCTTTCCTTTCATGAATAGTGAGATGGAGTGGGGGTTCTCTCCCTAGTTGACATGTCTCCATGCACTGCCAAGATTCCTACCAACTTCAGCAAGAAGTTTATCCTTTTGGATGAGAATCAAGTCTACAATAAGAGGTCTCTTTTTTGTTTTATCCACCATTTAAATGACAAAATTTTTGTTATGACAAATCTGCAATGTACTAACTGCTGCTTTTGGCAGAAGTACCATTCAAGCAGATGTCTGGACAATTAAATCACTAGATCATACATTTAGAGCAGCAAGGGATTTGAAAGACCTTTTAGTTAAACAAAATTATTTGTAGATAAAGAAACTGAGGCCCACAGAGGTTAAATGGCTTATCCACAAGTCATACAGATAGTAAGTAACAGAGCCAGGCTTCAGATCAAAGTCCTCTGACTTCAAGTACAGGATACTTTCTTATAGCATGCTGCCTCTCATCTTCAATCACTACTGTATGATGCCTCCATGTCCAGTTTGTAACCTGTTTCCCAAATTCCTGCTTTACATATTCCTTCTGTCCCAGCCATCTGTGGTACCTGTATCAACAACATCACTTCTATTTATTCCTCTGTTCTTTGAACAAGTGTTCTCCACCACGATTCCATCCTTGCTCTAGTTCCTGAATTTCCTCTTGCGCCTGTATCTTATAATATGATTTGTGATGTCTTTTCTATTGTTTTGAATAAAGTACACTTTTCCAGAGTCATTAGTCTAATCCCACTGTTAGTGATACCGACGAAGACAAATTTGTTGTTGCTGTTTTCAGTTGTTTCAGTCAAGGCTGACCCTTCATGACTTCATTAGGGTTTTTGTGGCAAAGATTGTTGCTGTCCAGTCATTTCGGTTATGGCCAACTCTACATGATCCTTGTGGGGTTACTTGGCAAAAATACTAGAATGGTTTGCCATTTCCCTCTCCAGCTCATTTTATAGATGAGGAAACTAAGGCGAACAGCATTAAGTGACTTGCCTAGGGTCATACATCTAGTAAGTGTCTGAGGCCAGAATTAAAATCAGGAAGATGTGTTGCTGACCTCAGGCCTTGCACTCTAGCCTCTGGGCCACCTACCTGCCCAAAGATAAATTTGCCTCCATGTTTATCTGGATATCTGTTTACTTTGCTTGATACCATTACATATGTATTTGTGAATGTTTAGCTGAGGTCATGCAGGCAGCTAGGTGGTGCAGTAGATAGAACACTCAGCCTAGAGTCAGAAAAACCTGAATTCAAATCTGGCCTCAGACACTTACTAGCTGTGTGACCCTGGACAACTCACTTAATCTCTTTGCCTCTGTTTCCACATTTGTAAAGTGAAAAATAAAAGCATTATCTCCCAAGGGGTGTTGTGAAGATCAAATAAAGACAGTAATTGCTAAGTGCATGGCACAATGCTTGGCACATAGCAAGGATTATGGAAATATTAGCCACTATTATCATGACTTCTATTGCTGGTTGCTTTCTTGTTTTGTCTCCTGGGAATCATAGTCTACCCCTGATGCTTTTCTTCCTACCTTGTAGCTACTTGCTATAGTCTGTAGCTTGAAAAATGATATTGTCAGTTGTTCCTCCTTATCCTCCCATTCAGTTGAAAACCTTGTGATTAGATTTGTAAGACTCCAGGAAAGCAAATATTTTACCAGCCTTCATTATGTGAACTCCATCCACAACCAAGACCCTCTCCTCCATTCCTAATTTTTAAGCCATAGCCCCTAAATCCAAATCGTTTTCTAATATTCCATCCTCTTAACCAGCTCTTCAGCCTTTGTACCCCACCTCCATCCAATCTGCCTATCTCTTTCAGAGCCCTTGCTTTCAATAAGCAGCCCTGAAACACACACACACACACACACACACACACACACACACACACTCCCCTGCCCTAGGCCCTTTTGGTTTCCTCATAATTTTGAGCAATAACTTGTAGTTCCTTTAAACATTTTTTTTTCAGTTAAAAACTGTAGCTTACCAGTTAGCACCTCAGAGAGAATTAATACCAATCAACCCAGTATAGTAACATGGGTTAAGAAAATAGAGTGGGAGAAAAAAATGTATATTGTTGCTAATGGACATAGGAAAGCAGCAACTCATCCATTTCTCAAATGTGATTAGCGTTGGCCTTGGACCCAAATCTATAATGTACATAAGATCTAATGATATCTTAGCAAAAACTAACAGTTACCAAGATGTAGAAGCCCATCCTGGAAATTCACGTGCCCTGAAGCTTTTTATGCATGTTTCCAACACTGATGGGCCATATGCTATGTGAATGTTGCTCCAGGGCAAAACCATGAAGTTGGCAATATTTGTCTCAGGAGGATATTTGCCTTGGAGCCACTCTTATCTGAGATAAATATGCAACTTAGTGAGACTAGTACCCTCATGTTCCTTCCTCATCCACCAATAAATCCTCTCATGTATATCTGTCTTATCAAAATGTCGTATCCAAGAATGGTATGGAGGAATTAATACCTCCCAAAAGAGCTACTTTTGCACTAAACATAAAGTCTTAAGCTAGAATAAACTTCCTCTGGGAAAATGATTCTTTGGGCACTGAGGGTCTCCCAGGTCCCCTCAAGTAAGGCCTTCAAGGAGGTTATCTATGCTGCTCTCAGGTCAAGTGGACCTGATTCTACAGTACTTGTATGTCTGGTTGAACTCTGGCCCACCATTCCCGGATTCAAAAATTCTCTACTTTATAACATATTCTTCTATCTGAATCCAATTTCAGAGTTTGGCTTTGCATTTTAAGTCAAATTCTCAGTGAGACTTAGCAAAGGCGCTAGAAATGGATCCTTGAACAACAGACAGCCCAGAGAACCAATATGAATAGTTTTTGAGACCTGCTCAGCTGTTTCTTTTTGAATTGCATGTTCAAAGTGCTATTTCTGGGTAGTCAGCAAGGAATAGGAAGTTAATTCTGATTAAATGCATAGGATAACACTACCTTCTTCACTGGAACATATTTAGAGTAGCTGACCCACTGTTTTCAAATTTTCTACTAGGTACAATTACACTTGAGCCATATGACAAAGCAACCTGTTTTTTTGGATGCCAAAGATAATTAAACAGAAGGGAGCCAGAGTTCCCTTGAGCTCAGATCAGAGCCTCAAATAAGAGCATCTGACAACTGCAAGGGACTTCAGATGACATCCAGCCAAACCACAATTCAATTAAAATAAAAAAGATTGACCAAGTACACACAATATGTAAAATGCTCTGCTGGGCACTGGGGATAAACATACAAAAATGAAACCACTCTTGTCCTCAGGTAGCTTACTGGAATATAACACTATACCCAGTGCAGGAATCCTCTCTTTATTGTCCTTGACAGATGGTCAGCCATTCTCTGCTTGAATGCTTCCAGGGCATGTCTTCATAAGGAATTCCATGTTATTCTGTATATAACTCTATTAGTTAAGTTCTTCCTTTCATTGTACTGAAATCTGTCTCTCTCTAATGCATATGGGAGGTCCATAATAATGATTTATACTTAATTGAACCTCCTCTTTGGTTTTGCACATTGGAGAAACAAAGGACAAGTTATTCCCACTTCCACCCATTAGCCCTTTAAAGATTTGAAGAGAGCAATAATTTACAATTCAAGTCAATAAATAGGTCTTTTGTTGTTTATTTTCTTCAGGTCAAATCTTTCAACTGTCCTCATATGAGGGGTTTTCTAGACCTTTCACCATCCTGGGAACGTTTTTTAGAGGCATTTAAATTTTTCCAATCTATTAAACAAATGCAACATGATGCAAGGTATAAAGAGCTAGCCACAAAACCAGGAAGTCTTGAGTTCATATCTGGCCTCTGACATATTATGGCTGTGAGACCGTGGTCAAGTAATTTTGTGCTCTAGACAAATATCTAAGGATATATGATTCAGAGAAGGTGCTGGCCTGCATTGGAAGAAGATATCCTCATCTGAGAGTTCTCTTTTAAATTATATCATTTGTATTAATTACAAATCCATTTCTTATCCCTACCCTTTTAAATGTATTGTCCAAAATTTAACATGATACTTCAGATTTCATCTGATCAGATCATACCTATTACTTGGGAACTACAACTGATGCTGCTTCTAAAAAAAAACTCACACTTTTGGTTCATATTAAACTTGCAGTCATTGAAATCTAAGTATTTTCCACATGAAATCAAGTCTCCATCCTATAAATTTTGTAAAATGTTAACCCAAATGAAGAACTTTTGCTTTTACCTGTTAAATTTCATTTCCTGACTGATCCATTCTTCTCAGCTGTCAAAAATAATTTGAATCTTGTTTCTGTTAATTGTTGAAGGAGATGTCTCTCCTACCTTTAAAAAATTGCTTGAAATGTTTATTCTTCATGTTTAGTCTTTTATGTCTATATTTAAGTCATTGGTTAAATAGCAGAAGCAAGGAGAAAATTAAACTCCTTTTCTCTTAGCAGAATATTTCTATCCTTTTCAACTGTTTCCCATAAGACGTGATTTCCAAACCCCTCGTCATCCTAGGAACATTACTTCAGAATCACTCTAATTCATCGATGTTCCTTAAACAGAAGCAGTGTGGCATAGTGGATACAGAACCAGCTTGAAAACTAGAAAGGTGTGGGTTCAAGTCCCATCTCTGAATCATACTGGCTATGTGATCCTGGGTAAGTGATATAACCTCTCAGTGCTCTAGGCAATTGTATAAGACCATTGTCGGTAAGTTGCAGAGAAGAGGCCAACAGTCATTGTTAGCATTTCCTCCCCAGAGAGTTTCCTATATCACTAAAATCTAGAGTCAGTCCCTAAACTTAACCTCTTAAAATGGAGGCCCAGAATGCAATGTAACACATCATATTTCATATGATCAACATGAAGTACAAGACAGCCATTGTATACTTAGGAACAACATTTTCAATATAGCTTAAAAATGAGATTATTTATAGTTTTGGTTCATATTAAGCTCGTAGTTATCAAAATCACTAGGTTTTCCCTTTTCTGTATCAAACCAGGTATCCTTCATCCTGTACTTAGGCAGTTTATAGTGTTTAAATTATTTATATACACATATATGTTTGTACATACATATATGTATATATGCATGTATGCATGTATGTATACCACTTAAATTTCATTTTTTGGTTGGGTATATTGTTCTACTCTTTCAAAAGAAGTTTTGAGTATTGTTTCTACCTCTAAACAGAATATCTCTATGAATTTTAAAAAATCTTCTGCAATTTTAGATTTTCAGTCATCAATCTTCTATTCTTTATATATATATATGTCATTAATAAAATAGTAGGACTAAGAAGAGATTCTTCTGGAAAGTCACTAAAATTCTTCCAGCCTATATGCAAAGCTGTACAAAGTGAAGAAAAAAAGAAAAAAAAAAAACACCCAATTTTAAAGCCTTTATAATCTGCTAAAGAGATCCTCTTTGATGAATACCCGCATTCTTTCTTCTACTGTCACTTCTCCTACTCACTGAGGTCAGGAAGTCATCACCTCTTACCTAGGACTATGGTAATAGCCTCTTAATAAATTTTCCAACCTCTAGCCTCTCCCCTCCAGTCCATCCTCTAAACAGTTACTAAATTGATATTCTAAAAATGGGATTGGATCATTTCACTCAAGAAGTTTTCATATCTTCTTTGTCCTCATAAATACAAATAATCTGCCTGTGAAAACCCTTCACAATCCATCTCCAACCAACCTTTTAAGACTGATTGCTCATTACTTCTCTAATGCACTATATGTTGGAACAAAATCAACCTTTTGCTGTTCCCTTTCTGGAAACATTCTTCTCTTGCCTCAGTGCCTCTGGAGAAACTATCCCTCCAGTTCTGGAATGTACTCCCTCTTCAAGGTACAGTTAATGTACTACCTATTATAGCAGATCTCTCCTGATTCACTGATTTAGTGTCCTTACCACCATTGAAATTATTTTGTATTTATCCTACTTTATAGGTTTATCTGTATTTGTACATGTTTTCCACCTAATAAATGTAAGCCTTGAGGGCATGAACTCTTTAGTTTATATCTTTAAATCCTGAATCACTGGCTTGGTGTCTGAATGTAGTAGGTGCTCCAGCAATGCTTTGAATTCAAGAGAAAACCAAACAAAAGGTGTATAGTTCTTTTCTTTGTTTGTTAATTTATGCCATCTTCTTCATGTAAAGTCCTTATGCCTTCTTCTTTCTCTAAACCAGTTTGGAAAGAATATTTTATTGTGAATGCTATGTAATTATAATGTTTCTCTTTGCCCCAAAGAAGAGGAGGAAATGCACCCCTCTCCTCTCACTGAAGAGGTGAAAAACCATAGATATGAAATGGTGCATATGCTATCTAATGCAGCCAATGGATCAGCTGACTTGATTACTTTTTCTTTTAAAGGAAGGATCATTGTTGAAGTGTGGGTGGAGTTTGAGAAAGGGGTATATATTCAGAAATGATCATTATCTAAAAACAAAGGTGATTTAAAATATTAGTTTTTTTGTCTTTAATATTTCCCCCTGATCCCAACTTCCTTTTGGGCTTCAGTATTCCTAACATAGTTTTAATATCCTCATATACCATTTTTTCAGATATCGGTGTAATAACTATTTCCACTGAAACTTGCTCTTATTTTCACCTGGAAATTACTGGGCATCCTTTCCATTATGGCACATCTTTTTATATCAAACCACCTCTCTTCCAGAGCTCAGATTTGTAGTTTCTCCCCTTCCTCAAAATCTGAGGTTTGAATATATCCAATCCATTTTCCCCAGCATTCATATGAGTGTCCTTTCCCTTATTGTTCATTTCACTAGTGTCCTATATCAAGCTCCAGGAAAGCAAATCCATCTCTACTATCTATGGTTGGCAGTTTGCTTCCTATGTGCTCCTTTCTCTTCTACAGTAAAGTCTTTCATTAATACAAATAGAAATAGCACCAAGGTCCCTAAATTCTTCAATTTCTGGGCCAAAAATATAGTCATTTGAAATACATTCTATGTTTCTTCTAGTGCAATCATTCAGTCACTTCTATATGGATCAGCAACACCTGATCATGGTGAATGAGTCTGATGAATCTCAGCAAACTCTCTATCGTGTCTTGGACCAAGAAACACTCCACAAGTTGAAGAGACACTTTTAGATTTACAGCAGCATCTTTTATGCTTCTCAGTAAAGATAGCCAAGCCATATAAGGATACATGTAAGGAAATGGTAATATTTACCCTGGAGCAGAGCGGCTTGAGTGAATTAACTAATTAACTAAATTATTAACTAATTTCAAGTATTTGGAAGTGCTGCCATACGGAAAATAACTAGGTAGACCTATTTGACAGAAGGTAAAACTAGGAACAATGGATGGAAGGTCCATATATACATACATAGATATATACATATATATTATACATTATATATACATGTATATCTATGTATATATGTTACCTATATATGTATAGGTATGTGTGTAGTACAATAAGTATACATATGTGTGTGTGTCTGTGTGTGTGTGTATATCATTGCTATAAGGGAAAACTTCCAACAATGAACTGCATCAAACTGGAATGGGCCATCTTTGAGTAGAAGATTATAAGCACTGGTCTACACCATGGATTGTGCAGAAGGGATTCTGTTCAGATATGGATTGAACTAGATGGCTTTTTAGGTTCCTTCCTTTTCCAAGATTCTTGAACTCTAAAGTTACCAACAACAAGGAGTTTTTTCCTCTGAGGACCAGAACAGGATTCTTTCTATATACTGGTTGTAACTCCTGCCTGGTGATCCAGCAGAGCATGAGATACTGCTCCTTCTGAATATTTGGGGAAGCCCTCCTAGAAGAATCTAAAACTGTTTTACACTCCAATGGTAACATCTTCCTTTTTCATCTCCACTCCCCCCTTACAACCTTCCATTTCTAAAGACTGACACTGGCCCTTGGTACCATTTATTTCTGGTCCCTTCAAAGAATAGTTCTGTACTCTACGTCTTGATTGAGTATTTTTCCCAAAGCACCTTCCCACCTTACTCAGTGATTAAAAAGAAAAGCAGCTTTAATATGATTACTTCTTCATATTGCCTAGTAACCTTATTTGAATATGTGCTCCCTGAGGTTTAAAGGATATTACTCTGAAAAGCTCAGTTCACATAGAGGGTTTGAAAGCATTTCCTACTTTGGTCACTTTTGATATCTTATCTTGACTTTGGGAAGGGCATTTAAAAGTTATTCAATACCAAATGAGATTAAACAATAAGGTAGCCTATTATAATATTACAAATGTTATCAAATATACATGATTTTCCTATGAAAATTACAAATAATGATCTAAACCTATTATAAGATAAAGATATTAGACCTCCTCAATTGGAAAATATTCCTTTGCAGATGCCTACAAAATAGTTCCACAATTCAAACATAAAAGCACACCATGTCTTATGATCTATTTAATAAGGCTCTTTCCTCTCCCCATTTACACTAAATTTCCTTTTTTGCTTCATTTTTTGTTTGCTTCAAATTTACTCTTTCCTTCTACCTCCACCCTTATTCATTGAGAAGGCAAGAAATACAAACATCCACTAAATATATGAAGTATATAAAACATATTTTAACATTAGCTCCCCACCCAAGAAAAATAAAGGGAAAAATATACTCATCTGCCTTTCAATTCTGTATCTTGAGGGGGATAGCACTTACATCATAAGTTCTTTGGAGTTGTGATCGGTCATGAGAGGAGTTATTGTCTTTCACAGTTGATCATCTTTATGATATTGCTGTTACTTGTAGATGGTTCTTCTGGTTCTGCTCACTTCACTTTGCATCAGCTCTAGAAATCTTACCAGGTATTTCTGAAATGACCCTCTTCATCAGTTATTACAGCATAATAGTATTCCAGCACATTCATATACTATACCTGTTAAACATCCTCTCAGTTTATAATTCTTTGCATCACAAAGGAGCTGTTTTAAATATTTTTTATACATAGGTCTTTTAATTTTTCTTTGATTTCCCTTGGAGTATCGAACTATTAGTGGAATAGCAGTATGCTGGGTCAAAGTATACATAATTAGCATCCTTTTGGACATAGTTCCAACTGTTCTCCAGAAGGTTGAATTGTTCATAGTTCCACACAGTGCTTAGTACCCATTTTCCACATTCCTACAGCATTGCATTTCTTTTTCTGTCATCTAGCCAATCTGATGGGTGTGAGGTAGCCTTCAGAGTTGTTTAATTTGTGTTTCTCTAGTAGTTGTTAGGGATCATTTTTCCCATATGGTTATGATAGTTTTCATTTCTAACTCTGAAAACTGCCCTTTATATCCTTTGACCACTGTCAATTGGGGACTGGCAGCTATTTTTTTTTAAATTTGCATACATTTTCTGTATTCCTAAGAAATGAGATTTATCAAAGAAACTTGATACCATTTCTCCCCTCCCAGTTCTTCCTTCCTTCTAATTTTAGCTGCACTAGTTTTATTATGAAAAAATTTAGAATTTATATAACAAAATTATCCATTGACTTCAATTACCTATCATTTATTTGGTCATAACCTTCCCTTATCCATAGAACTAAGAGGTATTTTTCCATGCTCCCCTAATTGCACTTGATAGCATTCTTCTTATCTAAATCCCAGTTGCACTGAATTTTGATATACTGCACATACTCAATATCTTCATAAAATTTCTATACAATATTGTCTCTACCTCTTGCCTCTGGGCTTTTATTCTCACCACTCTAGGAATTTCTCTCTAAGCTACAACAGCCAAAGTTGATTTTTTTTAGTTCTTATTCCTTGTTTGCTCTGCAGCTCTTGATCTGGCTGACACATCCTTATTCAAAATGGTCTCTCCTCTCTAGCTATTGAATGCTATACTTTCATAGCTCACTTATTATCCAAGTAACCTGGGGCAAATCATTTGGGCCTCAGTTTCTTAATCTATAAAATGAAGAGACTGAACTAGATGTCTCCTGAAGTCCTTCCTAGCTCTAGATCTAGACATTATGATCTTCCTACATCTGAGTATTCTTCTATCTTTCATTGGTTCCTTATCCTCTTCTCCAAGCATGATGCGGGTATTGCATAAGGGTCACCTCTTCTAGTGTTTTATTCATTTTTCATATGAGTAAAATATATACTAAAGTCATGGGCATATACATGTATATTGGACATTAAATAAATGAGTATTGAATAAAAAAGGTAGATTATGGAGAACCCTAAATATCAGCTTAAAGAGATTTGATTTACTTCAGAAGTTAATCTTTGTCAATTGGGCCAAGGGTAGAAGCCAGAAACCATGAATTTTTACAGAGCCACAATGGTTTGGGTTCTTAGTGTTTGCTTCAAAGTATTAATATATTGATTAGATTTACTCAAATATTGACATTATACTTATATTTTCCTTTTATTACTTTTATTGCAAATCTATTTTGCTTAAATTTTATGAATAAGAATTCTGCTTTTAAAATATAGGAGAAACCAAACAATAGATAACAAGATCTTTCCTAAGCAGCCTTCACTTCCCATAGTCTCCTCGCCCATTATTCTTGTCTCTTAGTTTATGAAAATAAACTAAGAGCAAAATAGCAATGAGATGGGAAATGTGTGAACTATTCAATTAAATGTTTTTGCATTTTCAACTAAATTAACGAATCACAATAAATCTACTTTTTTTCTTTTAGAGTGGGTATCTGATATAATTTCTACATTGATCAATGGAAATGAAACATTTTATGTATTTAAAGAACATGATTTTTTCTAGCATCTAATATAATCATAATGATATTTTTAAGTCAGGGTTCAATCTGAGGCTCTGCATATGCCTTTAGGATCCCAGGTTTAACATCCTCTGCTAAAAGGGACAGGAAGTCATTGGAAATTGTTGAGTATGAGAGTGAAATGATAGCAGTGGTAACAGTGAAATCAAAATTCCAGAGGTATTTTGAAAGAACATTCCATAGGAGCTATTATCTGTTTTTTACCTTCTATTATTTCCACCTTAACTCATCCTTCTTCTGATCTTCCCTATTACTATCCAGGGCCCCATCCTGCCCTCCTTTTAGGTACCTAAGTTTACAACCTTGGTGTCAGTACATATCCACATATTCAATCACTTACCAAATATTATTGTTTCTATATCCACATATCTCTTACGTAAACTACCTTTTCTTTGTGATATAGGTATGACCCCAATTCAGGCCCCAATCAGTTCTACTTTTCACTTAAACTAGACTGACAAAGTTATTTCTTCTCCCTACAGCCTCATCAGGACCTCAGTGATGACATAAATATCTGTGGAATGGCTCTGGAACTTGTGAATTACAACCTTCTGGGTTCCCTACTAGAGAGACAGCTAGGAAATGATTGACTGGGTAGAGTACTAGACTTGAAGTCAGAAAGATCAAATTCAGACTTAGAAATTTATTGGCTGTGACACCCTGAGCAAGTCATTTAACCTTTTTGTCTCTAGTTTTGTCACTTATAAAATGGGGAAAAAATAATGGCATTTATGTCCCACAGTTCTGGTAAGGATAAAATGAAATAAAATTTGTAAACTGCTTTTCAAACCTTAAAATACCATATAATGTTAGGCAGCTATACCACACAAATATTATTCTTAATAATAGTAATTCTGACTTCTAGGTCACATGATAAGTAAGATGTAGGAATAGGCATATTTTTCATTCCTTATAAACTCACAAAGCTCTCCAAAATAGGAATTATGCACAAGAACTAAAGGGACTGCTAGGTGGCATAGTAGATAGAACACTGAACCTGGGGTCAGGGAGACTGATATCTCTGAGTCAAATGTGACCTCAGACACTTACTAGCTGTGAAACCCCAGGCAAGTCACTTAACCCTGTTTGACGGTTTCCCCATATACAAATGAGCTGGAGAAGGAAATGCAAATCACCAATATCTCTGGCTGAGAAAATCCTAAAAGTGGTAACAAAGAGTCAAACATGAAACAACTGAAAACACAAGACGTAAGGTGATTTAACTGCCTTCCACAATCTAGGACTTAGAACCTTAATGAGGTAATAATAAATGAACTAACATTGGAAAACCAATCCTAAAGTACACACAGCACCTAGTTCTGCACCAATTACCACAATTTGCCAGGACTTATCAATCCAACTCATGGCCCACAATAAAATTCAACTGTATGCCCTGCCCCACCTTTCTTAGTACAGCAGAAACAAGAAGGTAGAAGGCTGAGATAGCAACATGGCAGAAATCTGTCCTCTAACAGAGTACAGACAGTAAACAAAAGAAAAGAAGGAACAAAACAATCTGAGGCAAGATATGTTGTGGGGCTACATAGGACTCTACTAAGCAATAAGGCAACATAAAGAAAAAAGAAGGAAATTACCAAAAAACTCAGGGTAAACAAAGGAAAGATATTATAATAGAAGAATGTCTTTTAGATCAGCTAAAAGAGTCCAAACACATTTGATTAAATACTGCCAAGAGAAAAAGAATTGACATCTAAGGGAATGGACCTGTGGATTGCCAGGAGACCAGGATCAATAGTAAGAGGTTCCTGAATGTTTTAAAGAGAAATAAGAATTTTGAAAGCAGAATTTATGCCTAATACAGCAGAAGTAACTGGCAGAGTAGAAAAACTTTAATCCATCTTGGTTAGACTAAAAGAAAATTTTAAAAAGGATAACTGACTAAGAATACAAATACATAGAAGTGACATACATCTGCAAGATGGTAAGCAATTAGCAATAATATAGAAAGAAAATGTGATCTCCATATGAGTAAAACATACTGATTTTGAAGATGGTATGTATAGACCTAAAGTTTATAGGTCTCCCAAAAGAAGATGAGAAGACAAAGAATGTGAACAACATAATGCAAGAATAGGAGACTTGAACATAGTAAACAAAATAGCATTTAAAAGATCCACAGATTGTCTGCCAAAAAAACAAAAACAACAACCTTATGATGCAAACTCCAAGACATGTAGTGGTTAAACTTAACAATTCCAATGACAAACAAGAAATTCTGCAAGTGATCAGGAGAAGTACCTCCAAATATGAATAAAAGAAAATTTTAGTAACATGATATTATTTCTTCCTTAAAAGCAAAACAACTGAAAGTGACATACCCTACAAAGCTGAGTCTAATCATTAATGAAAAAAATAGGCATTCAATAAAAAGAGACAAAAGCATTCATAGAAATAAATAGATGTGAACAATTATTTGCTTTTCAAACACCCCAGATTCCAGGAATAAAAGAAAGGTAAATACATGACAACCAAGGACAACAACAAAGGACAACAGAGGGATGATTAAGAAATTTTCCCTAAAAGTACACAAAGAGAAAAGGTGAAAGTAAAAGTCAATAAAAATGATGGTTAAGAAATAAGCCTGAAACATCATGTACTAAACCTCACAACACATTGCTTACAGATGAATCAATACTTTAGTGGCGCTAAATTACAGAATAGGCAGGCACATAAAAAGAGAACAGGCAGGAAGAATATAGAGGGAAACATGTGATGTGCCCTAATCAAGTCAAAGATTAACAACAAAGGAAGAAATACCTTCTATAGTGTCCCAGGAAGAAGAGAGCCTACAGAAAAGTAGATGTGGAGAGCAAAAGGGGGAAATGTAGAAAAGAAAAAAAAAATTGTTTCAGTGGTGAAAGGGGGTGTCACTGATGAGCACTCCCACAGAGTGGAAGAGTGGAAGGGCATGGAGCAAGAGAAAAGACTTCATGATAAGCAGGGAACTGATCATGAAAAGGGCAAAAGCATAATGAACTGCATGATCAAGGATATATGAAAATTCCTATCATCAGCCAATATTTTCTCTTTGGTCTACAAGAACTAACAGTTTATGAATAAGGGACTTTAGGAATAAGACACCAGGAGGTAAGATCTACAAGATGACAACAGCAACAACAACAAAAAAACTATTCAGAAGACATAACCTGAGAATCAACATATTAGAAGCTTTAATTTCACAAAGAATAGAGAGATTAAAGGACTAAGTTAAAGGTCTAAATGAAATAATAAAAGTCCACAATAGAAAAAGAAAATAGGTAATGAAGATAATAAGGGCCAAAAATCCTTTCTAGAAAAAGATGAAGAAAATGAAATTAAAAAAAATGAACAGAACATATCGAAGATCAGAGGAAGAATGGAGATGTTGGTTAACTTCTTTAAAAAGTAAGGAGGAACGAAACAATTACAAAAAGGGAAAGGGAGAAAATAGGTTAAATAAACTCCCAAAATAGGGAAAACAAATGGGATGTTCCAGATTGAAGGGAAGTGAGCCAATATGACTAGGGTTGCCTAAAAACAAATTAAGCTAAATAAATGAGAAGTAAAATACTGTGTTTACAGATGAAGAGGGCAAAATATCTCAATTCTGAAGAAAAAAATATTAGAAACAAATGGGGAGAAATACAAACCTAAGTCTTATAACTTTAAATGTGAATTAAGCAATCTAATAAAAATTAAGAGTAGAAGGATAGACTAAAAAAAACTTACAATTTGTTGTTTACAAGAAATGCACGTTTAAAAAAATGACATACAAAGACTAAAAATGAGGAACTGGAAAAATTACTGTAAATCAGGTGAATCCAAAAAAGTAGAAGTTGTAAAATCTATTAGGCAAAGCAAAAGCAAATTTTAACATGAAAAGGGAAAAAACAAGGAAACTACAATACAGTGAAAAGAACCATAAAAACAAACTTATCAATATTAAACTTATATGTTCCAAATACATGGATGTAATAACATTATTAAGTGGCTACTATATGCAAGCACTCTGTTAAATGCTTTACAAATATTATCTTATTTGCTCTTCAAAAAAAAAACTTTGGGAGGTAGATGCTAGTATTATCCACATTTTTTTTTTGTGGTGAAAAATGAGGCAGATAGAGGTTAAGTGATTTCCCAGAGTCACACAATATCTAAAGCTCAGGCCTTCTTGACTCCAGGCCTACTGTTTATCAACAGCACTGCCTAGCTACCTGTTGACCTTAACATTCGAATGGCTAAAGAAAAAATTAATTACAAGAAGATATAGGCAGTAATGTGATAGTCAGACGTCATTCTAATGCCTCTCTCAGTTTAGGGTAAGTCTAACAGAAAGACAAACAAAAGGAAAATATAGAAATGCACAAAATTGCTTGAGAAACTAGAGATGAAATATTTGTGGCATCTCTTAAATGGAGATGTTAAAGAATATATGTATTTCTCAGTACCATATTGAACTTTTACAAAAATTGATGATGTACTAGAGCACAGAGGTATTGCAAACAAATATAAAATATCATATACAGTAAATACATCCTTTATAAACTGTAATGCAAAAAATAACAATCAGTTCAAGGAATTCAAACAAAAGACATAGACCCAAGTGGAAACTTCATAATTAAATCCTAAATAATGAGTGAGTCAAATAACAAACAATGGAAACAATCAATAATTATTTAAAATAAAATTAAAATGATGAAACATTGTATGAAAATTTCTGAGATGAAAATGAAGCAGTCCTCAGGGGAAAAATCATATCACTACAAATCTACATTAAGGAGGTTGTAAAAGAGAGAATCAATGGTCTGAACATGAATGGAAAATACTCTTGGTACTGATGGATTTGTAGGACAATTATACTGGACTTTAAAAGAACAATTAGTACCTATACTGAACAAATTATTTATAATAACTGAGAAAGAAAGCACACTATCAGATTTTTATGAAATAATAATAGTTCAAATATTTAAACCAGGAAAAATTAAGGGGGGCAACGCAGACCAATCTTGTTAACGAATGATGATTAAAATTTTTAAAATAAAAACCTGTCAAATATATAACAGTGATATATCCAAGAAATTATATTCATGAAGAAGTTGTATTATACCAGGAAAGCAAGGATGATTAACATTAACTAAATAATTAAAATTTAATCATGTTAAATACTAAAACATCAAAAATCATATGATTATCTCAATAAGGCAGGAAAAGCCCTTGACAAAGAACATCACTCTTTCATACTTAAAACAAGCTACAGATCGAGAGATTCTTTAGTAATGTCATAAAAAGACCTACCTAATACCAAAAGCATGCATCATCTGCTGTGTGGATACACCAGGAACTTTTCCAGTAATTATAGTACCAAAGCAAGGATACTCACTCCACATTATTGTTTCATTTATGTGTAGAAATGCTAGTAATAACAAGACAAAGGAAAGAAATTAAAGACATAAAGATAAAGAGAAAATAAAACTAGCCCTACTTGCTAATATTATGGTATACTTGGAAAATTCTAGGGAATCAGCAGTAGTATTAATTGGGACAATTAAACTGTCATTTAGTTGTTCAGTTGTGTCTGACTTTTGTGACTTTTGGACCATAGCACACCAGGCCATCTATCCTCTTCTGTTTCTCGAAGTCTGTCCAAGTTCATGTTCATTGTCTCATGACACTATCTATCCATTTCATCTCTGCCATCCCCTTTTCCTTTTGCCGTTCAATTTTTCCCAACACCAGGGTCTTTTCCAATAAGTCCTATCTCTCATTATGTGGCCAAGGTATTTATGCTTCTGCTTCAGTATTTGTCCTTCCAATAAATAGAATTAATTTCTTTAAATATTGACTGATTTGCACTCTTTGCTGTACATGGAAATATCAAAAGTCTCCACCAGAAACACAATTCCAAAGTGTTGATTCTGCAGTGCTCATGTTTATAGTCCAATGCTCACAGTCATACATTACTACTGGATAAATTATAGCTTTGACTATACAGGCTTTTGTTGGCAAGGTAACATCTCGTTTTTAGTATGCTGTCCAAAAAGCCATTGATATCAAGAAAGTCTCCACATTCACTAAAATATTATTGCAGCACTTCTGTGATAGCAAAGAATTGGAGACAAAGTAGATATCCATCAGTTGGGGAATGGCTAAACCAATTGTGGTACTTGGATATAATGGAATATTACTATGCTGTAAGAAATGAAAATATAATATGACAGAAAAGGAAAATGATAAATGTTGGAGAGATTGGGAAAACTGAGACAATAATGTACTGTTGGAGTTGTGAGATGAGCCAATCATTCTGGAGAGCAATTTGGAGCTACGTTATTAAACTGCATACCCTTTGAGCCAGCAATACCATTACTACATCTGCAACCTAAAGACAAAAAAAAAGTGGGAAAAGAACTTATTTGTACAAAAATACTTATAGCAGCTCTTTTTGTGCAGGCTAAGAATTGGAAATTGAGGGGAGGGCATCGATTGGGGAATGGCTGAACAAGTTGTGGTATATGATTGTAATAGAATATTATTGTGCTATAAGAAATGAGCAGGATGATTTCAGAAAAACCTGGAAAGACTTACATGAATGTATATAAAGTGAAGTGAGCCAAACCAGGAGAACATATATACAATAATAGCAATATTGTATGATGAACAACTGTGAATGACTTAGCTATTCTCAACATTACAATGATCGAGGACAATCTCAAAGGATCATGATAAAAAATGCTATCTGCCTCCAGGGAAAGAACAGATGTTGTCTGAATACACCAAAGCACACTATTATTCCCTTCCTTCCTTGCTTCCTCCCTTCCTTCCTTTCTCTTTCTCTCTAGATTTCCTTCACAAAATGACTAATATGGAAATGGTTTACACGATTGCACATGTATAACTTATATCAGCTGCTTACTGTCTCATGGAGGGGAAAGGGGAAGGAAGGAGAGAAAGAGGAGAAAATAAAGAGCAAAGGTTTAAAAATTGTTTTATATGAATTGGGGAAAAATAAAATATTATTTTAAAAGGAAAGAAATAAAAAAATATGATGAATACAGAGAAGCATGGAAAGATGTACACAAACTCATAAAGAGTGAAGTTAGCAGAACTAAGAAAACAACATATACAGTGACTAATTCTAACGATGCAAATATAATCACACAAAAAATAAAATTGGATGTCACAAAATTACAAACAAGTGTCACTACAAAGAAGAAATATGAGAATATGCTCCTGAACTACACCTTTGCAGGAGTGATAGACCTACAGCTGTTGTACATTGAACATGTTTTCAGGCTTTTCAATGAATGATCAGTTGGCTCATTTTTCCCTTTTTCCTTTTATTCTTGACTTTAAAAAACCTTGTTTGTTATGTATATTGGCTCTTTTGAAGGGAGATGGGGAAGTATGTGGGGGAAATTATGATGATGTCAAAAAGACATAAATCAAGACATTTAAAAATAATAATTCCTAAGCAACTATACTGACCAATAAAACCAAGCAACAACCTGGTCATAGTCCCCCATTAATGGTTGTGTGATTGATATCTTCACATCCCTTACTGCAACTATCTCAAGGAACGTTTTTTGCCTTTTGTCTAATCTGCAATGATAACACATAGATGGACATATAGCATCACATGGACTCATACCAACAACACACTCAACACTCTGCATCAGGCAATATAACCAATCTGTCTGGCCACTCTTCAGTCTTCTTTGTTGGTTTTTTTTGGTGTCACAGTCACTAACTGGATATCCACCAGAGTTCTGTGATCTGCCTCCTTCCTTTGCTTTACAGTACTCCAGTTGGTGTTCATAAGCTCTCATAACTTCAAATATTTCTGTGAATGTGATTCCCAGGCCTATATAGCAAGCAATAATCTCTCATACAAGCTAGTATCACTAAATGCTCTTTGGATATCCCAAAAATTGTTCTTCATAAATATCTCATTCTCTCTCTCTCCTCTCTCTCTCTCTCTCTCTCTATATATATATATATATATATATATATAATATATCACACACATATATACATATATACATATACATACACATTTGTATGTATATATGTGTATATGTGTCTGTGTGTGTATGTACAGAATGGAACTCATTATCTTTTCCAAAAATCCTTTCCATTCTTTCCCACTTCCCTATTATAGTTAAGAGCACCTTCACCCTTCCACCTGGGCAAGGCGCCATCCTTGACTCTTCACTCTCACCACCATGTATCTAATGCATTGCCAAATCTTGTTTCTACCCTCAGAATGTCTCTTCTATAAATCACCTTTCTCCTCAAACAACCACTCCCCAAATTCAGGCATGTGTTATCTCACCTGCACTACAGGGTATTCCTAAAGTCTGGACACAGAGGCAATTGATGGCAATGTGGAGTTATTGCATCAAGTTCACGTGAATCTTTCCAAGCGTGTCAAACTTTGCATCACAAATGAATTGAAGATGTTATTTGTTAATATTCCAATTAAATAAAATGTTGTTGAAAATTTCATTCATTTCATTTCTTGAAAATATGCATTTTTGCATATGTGTCCAGACTTTAGGAACACCCTGTATTCCAATAGCCATCTAACCGGTCTCCACCCCCAAATCTCTTTCCACTTAGTTGCCAGAAGTGATTTCAATGAAGAGTTGATTTGGCCATCTCATTATCTTGCTCAATGATCTCCAGTAGCTCCTTTATTGTCAACAGGATAAAAAAAAATCTCCTTTAACCTTTAAAGTTGTTTTTTTTATGAATTGACCCCTTGCTACATTTCTGTCCTTCTTAAACTTCACTACCTCTCCATACTCTATAATCTAGTAAACTTGCTTGCAAGCCTGCTTGCTCTTTTCTAATGTGACATTTCTTTCCGTATCTGAATTCCTTTGTACTGGCTCTCCCATCCTGGAATTCTCTCCCTCCTCATATATCCCTTATACCTCCTGGATTCCCATAAGATTAGTCTCAAAGACCACATCTATGCAAACTTTGTCCCAGAACCACACTTCCTTCGTATACAGCCACTAGTGCCTTCATCTTTAAGATTACCTTCTATCTACTTAGCATATACCTTATGTGTACCTAGTGTTATGTATTATTCTCTATTAGAATTAAGTTCCTTGAGTGGAGAAGATACTTTTAGATATTAAATAGTTAGTATTTCCTTGTGTATAGTAAGTGTTTAATAAATGATTTTTACTTTCTCAATAACAACATCCAAATGCGTAAACCTTGCTTTAAAGTATACACAAACACACTAAAAGGCAGAATATATGATGGAGTTCAGAAACAAGAAGACTTGGGTTTAAATCCTGCTTTTGACATTTACTTGTTATATAGCCCGGGGCTGGTCATTCTACTTCTCTGAACTTCAGTTCTTCATCTATAAAATTAGAGTATTGTACTAGGTGGACTCTTAAGATCCTTCCAGCTCTAAATCCATGATGCTATGATCTTTCATCAGGGAATTTTCTCGATACTGCTCTTTAACTCAAGTGGGGGCTAGGGGGTAGCATCAATCACATTCTTCCACTCAGGGCCCAGCTTGCAGATACTCAAATCTTATACCCAAAACATTAAGCACAGTTCTGGGTACCCAGGAGGTGCTCAATAAATACTTGTTGACTTCACTTGTTTAAGAAAAGAAATAGCTTGACGAGAACAAATATGATCTCACTTTTGTCAAGTGAAACTAATTTTCAAATTAGATCACATTTGAACTCTTCTGTGTCCTGGGGCAATCAAAAATGGCATAGCAACCCAACTCTCTTACTTTCCTAGCCTTGTCTCCTAAGAGGTGGTGACATCAAAGACTTAAATTGAGTGAGTCATCTTTCCTGGAGGCAGATTGGGCCTTTCCCCTAAACCTCTTCTCTACTGAGACCTGAAAGTCCTGTGGTGTATTTATATTGAGCCTGAAGGTAGAAAAAAGGAGAGAGAAAAACGGTTATAGGAATAGTTTTAAAGATTTTCCCCAAGTACCTTTTCTGTCTTTTTATGGGCAACTTGATATGAGGGAGGGTAATGTAACTAATGAATTTCGACCTGTGTGGTCGTAAAGATTTATATACCAGGGCTTGGAGCTATATTGACCAATCAAACTGCTCACCTACTGCCCATTTTATAAAAGTTAATAATACCCTCACTGCAACTGTGGCACAAAAATAAATCTGATTTAGAAGAAGATTGGTATTTTATATTAGTCATTCAGTCTTATTCTCCTGATATATATGAATAGAGGGTATATTAGTGGGAAAAGGGAGATAACACTGATAAGGGCATCTAAGGTATCCTTACATGGCTAAGAACAGGGAGAACAGGTTGCATTGTTCTCCATGCTAGTTTTTGTAGCACCCAAAGTAAATGGTGACCTAAAAATGAAAACAATGCCACTGCAGTAGCTAAAACAATTGCTGATTTACCTTGGGAAAGTCATTTGATCCTCTGTCTCAGCTTTCTCAATTTCCTATCCTATTTTCCACATGTGATTTTTGTAACAAATGAAGATGCTTTGAAAAATTAAAAATATTCTACAAATTTATGGAGTATATATATATATATATATGTGTGTGTGTGTGTGTGTGTGTGTGTGTTTATACATGTGCATACACAACATACCTAACATGTCTTATGATTCACATGTGCATATGCATGTGGTATATAGATATACATATATATGATAAAAACAATTCTTTCACTCATCAAGTAGGTTATAGCTGACATCAATGAATAAGAAAACCATACACGTAACACACACATATATACATGTATAAGAGGAATACATATGAGTTTATGTGTGAATTGCCTATGTGTATTTATGTATGTGTGTATATACAATAAAGAAATACTCTCAATAATTAGGTAGTGTAGGTGATACTAATGCAGGAGAAAGTCATACAGTATGCTTACACCATTTCTCTGCATCACATTTTGATAATCCTTGCAATATTTCAAACTTTTTCATTGTTATTATATCTGTTATGGTGAACTGTGGTCAGTGATCTTTGACGTACTATTGTAATTATTTGGGGGTACTATGAACCACACCTATGTGAGATGTGAACTTAGTAACTGTTGTATGTGTTCTAACTGCTCCACTGCCGGAGGTTACCCTGTCTCTCTCACTCTCTTCAGGCCTTCCTATTCCCTAAGGCACAGCAATATTGAAATTAGGCCAATTAACCATCCTACAGTAATCTCTAAGTGTTCAAGTGAAAGAAAGAGTCAACCAATGTGGCAAACATCATTGTTGTCTTTTTTTAAGAAATTGCCAGTCATCCCCAACCTTTAGCAACCACCACCTAATCAGTCTGCAGCCCTCAACACTGAAACAAGACCCTCCACCTGCAAAATAATGATGACTTGATTATGACTTGGCTCAGATAAAAGTTAGCAATTTTGGCAATAAAGTACTTTTAATTAAGGTATGTACATTTGTTTTACATGATGCTACTGCACACTTAATAAACTAAAGTATAGTATATAAACATAACTTTTATATGCATTGGGAAACCAATAAATACATGTGACTCACTTTGTTGTGATATTCACGTTATTGCGGTGGTCTGGAACTCAACCCACAATATCTCCAATGTATGCTGGTTCATATATATATGTGTGTGTGTGTGTGTGTGTGTGTGTGTGTTATATTTTCCCATTCATCTGGTAGGCTATTGGTACTAATGAATGAAAAAACTTGTGAAAGTTAGCTCACTTTAACAACGAAGGCTACGATACTGTTTTTGGTGTTTCCCTCTCAGCTCATACTGTATGTAAAGAATAAGAGAATACTACCATGGGATGGGACTACCTTCTCCACGTGAGGCCCTCTGATAAACAAGAGTTACATAGGTTCTCTTACCTATATTTCATGATAGATAGCAGCAAGCTGGCTTGTATCTGCTCATTATACAATCCTAATTACCATCAGGAATATCTGCAGAAGCATTTTCCTCAGAGGTATCCAAAGGCATGTGGAACCTGAAATTAGTCCTGCTATGCCTTACAAACTCTCAACCAGTTTACATTTAGGGGTGGGGAACCTGCAGCCTCAAGGCCACATGTGACAGTCTAGGTCCTCAAGTGCAGCCCTTTGACTGAATCCAAACTTCACAGAACAAATCCCCTTAATAAAAGGATTTGTTCTGCAAAACTTGGACTCAGTCAAAAGGCCCAAGGACCTAAAAGGTCACATATGGCCTCAAGGCCATAGGTTCCCACCCCGGCATAGGTTATGTGAAAATTGACATCAGAGGTAGATCTGAAAGAAGAACAGAAGCAACAAAGGAGCACTCTAACATGAAAGGGACAAGCCTATTCTCTGACTAGTGGGTTTATGGGCTTGTAGTTTATAAAGGATCAGTTCTGTTTTAGTACCAATGGAAAAAGTTACTATATACTCACTTCTAAGACTCTATTCAGTCCTCAGCAACAAAGCCCATCCCCCCTCCCAGAAAAGGGAGCAAGATGACAGCTTCAATGTTCAATACCCAAGGAGAACACAATGAAAGCTGCAGAGCTCCTGACTGTGTGATTAAAGCAGCTCACAATGATCTCTGTAATCTCTGCTACAATAAATTTATTTCCCTTTCTTTTCTAAGTGTACCCTATCACAAGATAGATATAATGAGGTACAGAATTGTTCTCCAGAAAATCCTCTTGAAGAGCATAAGTAGGTGGACTCAATAAGGGTTACTAAGGCAAGAACTGATAAGCTGAACGTTTATAGTTTATGGAATGTGTGTACATGTGTGCATAATAAATGATGCAACCTTCTGACAAAAAATTCACATAATTAAGCTATCCCCTTCCCTGAAACACATTTCACATCCCAGAAGATTTTTTTCTTCTTTTTTTTATAAATTTCTTATTTATTTTTAGTTACCACACACGGTTCTACAAAGTTTGAGTTCCAGTTTTTCTCCCTCCCTCCCCCCTCCCTCCCCAAGATGGCATGAAGTCTCATATAACTGATGTATAACTTTGCATTGAATTAATTTATGCACTAGTCGAGTCATGGAGAAGAATTTTGACCAATGGAATGAATCACGAGAAAGAAGAAACAGAACCAAAAAAAAAAACCCCAAAAACAAAAACAAAAGAGAAGCAGAAAAGGTGAGCATGTAGTGTGCCTCAGTCTGTATTGAAACTTCACAGTTCTTTGTCTCGATGAAGATAGCATTCTCCATCGTGAGTCCCCTGGAGTTGTCCTTGCCCCTTAGGTTGCTGAGAAAAGCGCAGTATGACAGGGTTGGTCAGAAAGATTTTAAATGTCTCCAAAACTCATACCCAGGAAAATAGAACATGTTTTGGTGCATTTTGTGTGCCAACAAATAGATGTTCAGTCTTGGTAGCCATAATCAGAGATCGACACTTGTATAGCATTTTATGGTTTACAGAGCTCTTTACACAATAATCTCACTGATTGGCACATTACCCTTCAGTGCTTACAAGATTCTTTAGTACAATTATTCGGCAACCTGGTGAGGTAGGTAGTATGAATATTTTTATGATGCTCAATTTCAGATCAGGAAACAGAGGCTCAGAGAGGTTAAGAATTGTCTATCACCCTTCTGATCTCAACTCTAATGCCCATCCCAATAAGCCATTCTATAAACTTGAGGTTATACATGCCCTATACTTCTTTTTTTTTCCACATAACCCCTTGCCCTGGGGCAAAATTTAAAGAATGAAGGTAATTAGTTAACATGGACCATAGATATAGTGGTAGAAGTGATCTCAGGAGTCACCTAGACCAACCTCATTTTACAGATGAGAAACTGAGGCTCATAAGGTTAGGGAAAGGGGAATATCCCAGGAACACATATGAGAACATCAGTGAAGAACATTGTGAGTAAATATAGAAAGCCAGGAGATAGGAGGCCATAATAAGGGGTAAGAAATAGATCAACTTGGTTAGAAAATAGAATGCATGAAAGGAACAAAATGAGATAAAGATGGAATCACAGAGTGCCAGGAAATTCTTGAATGCCAGGCAAATAAATGTACATTTTATGCCACTGAGCAATAGGGAACCAATAGGTTTTTAGAGATAAGGATGACATGACCAGATGTATACACTATCTGGTGGGAGAAATGGAGGAGAATTATGGATTAAAGTAGGGCAGAATGGCAGCTTTTTCAATAGTTCAGGATGGTTAATAATGAGGCTCTCTATCAGTGTGGCAGTTAGATGAGGAGTCTTTAACACCTTCCTGAGGAGTAGTTACTTTTGATTTCCCATATCACTTATGTTGTTTGTTTGTTTTTGGAGGGGGGAGGCAAGGCAATCTTGGTTAAGTGACTTGCCCAAGATCACACAGCTACTAATTGTCAAGTGTGAGATGGGATTTGAACTAAGGTCTTCCTGACCACAGGGCTAGTGCTGTATTCACTGCACCACCTAGCGGCCCCTCCCATATGACTTTTGACAGCAACAGTGAGAGGAGTTGATAGTGCAATTCCCTAAGAATATAGTTGCCAATAACGATCCCCTCCCTTTTGGAAATCCCTTCAAGGGCAGCAAACAAGGAGACGGAGGCAGTGGCAAGAAGAAAGTGTGAGAGGTACAAGTGTAACAATGTTACTTGAAGCTACTGTGGCTGTGTAAGACCAAAACACCAGCACATAGGAAGGCTGCTAGCACAGGTTCTTTGATCTGCTTTTCTAAGCAAAGCAACTTTAAGGGTTTACAATCTCACTTTAATTAAACATACCTATATCATTCATTAGTTCAGGGGAAAAAGTCAGTACCCTGAACTTCAGAGAAAACACAAACAAAAATTACAAGCAGAAATTATATAAATAGAGAAAAATAACACAAATCATCAGACAGGCTTCTAGGGGCCTTTCCAAGACATTAGATACGTGGTTACCAGAGAAAGAACCACCAGTGTCTGGGTTTTTCAAAGCCAGGGGCTCCTTAGTGACTACCCAGAGTCTTGTCTGGTCAAATCACATGACGCTCTTCTAATGAGTGAACCCCAAGCAAAATGCTAATCTCGGAGTATATGTACATTCTTCAGGGTCAGAGGGTGTCACAATCATTGGACTCAAACTCATGTGACCCAAGTCTTCCCAAGCCTTCCCATGCCTTAAGCAGGTCATCAAAGTCTCCTGATTCAATCAAAGACTCTTGATTGAAACAAAGGCAAGACTCAAAGGCACTTGATTTCCTTAGTGCTGAGAAGCATTCCAAAACAAAAGACAACAAAAAGTCCACTTTACTTGCTACTACAACAGCAGGGTGGAATGTATGTGATAGCGGGCTTCGAATTCCATCAGAACAAGATTAAAAATAAACTAAGATCACAAGCGATCTGCTGGAGAGGTCTAAAATATCCCCTGAAGCAGGAGCATTAACATTTTCAATCCCACTAGTGTGTCACTGCTCTCACCTCAGTAGTGATACAGGGTAGGAAAAGGGAAGACAGGACAGCAACAATATCTCCCAAACTTGCTCCTCTGACTTGAAGCTTTGCTGTTATCTCTAAATTTTCCTTTTCTTTCACTCATCCCCACAGCCAGTGGCCAAGTCAATTCCCTTCAAAATGTCATTCCCATCTGTCCCCTCCTTTTTGCATTTCTCCTAAGACCTCACCATAATGTCCTCATTATCCCTTGACTACTGTAATAGCTGTCAGGAGACTGGAGCATTGCAGGTTTGAGAAGAGGAGATGTAAATGCTGTTCCTTATAGGGGAAAAATTCCTACTCTCCCTGTCGCTTTTGGAGGTTGACTGGAAAAACTCAACTCATCCCAACAACATTCATTAAGCTCCTATGAGAAAGACCCTTGTGAGGCTCTAGTAGATACAAAGTTACAAAGACACAAACTTAAATAGCACCTTCCTTAAAGGCATTCACATTCTATAACAGTGGGGGTTAATAACTAAATACTCCCCAAATTAGTAAAGAAGCATTGACAATGAGAGATCTGAAACTGTTTTAAGTAGTAGATGACACATGATTAAAGAAAGTTAGACATTATAAGAAACAGAGGTGAAGAGGAAGTACATTTCAGGCCTAAGAGACCACCTGAACAGATGGCATACTGAGTTGGGGAGCAGCAACAAGCCAGCCTGGCTGGAGCATAGAGTACATGAAGGGGGCAGGGATGATGACCAGACCTGTGATTTTAAATATTTATATATATTTAGAGTTGAAAGGGAACTTAGAAGCCATTGAATCCAACCTTTTCAATTTACAGGAGAGGAAACTAAGATATAAAGTTCAGTGACTTACCCAGGTTCACAAATTAGCAAGTGACAGTCAGATTTTGAACTCAGGTCTTCTTACTCCTTTGAAATAGCAGTCCCTATAAACCATCAGGCCCATTCCAATCCAACCTCCACAGCTATTATTGAGAAGACAAATAATTCTGGTGAGGGGGCCCACTTCCTCATTAGCACCAGCAACAATTATTGACTAAATGCCACCAATAGGTGAGTACACACAGGAGTCCTGGCAGTGACAACATCCCCCAGTCCTTTCTTCCCCATTTCATACCCATTTGTTCTTCTAGCCCTGACTTCCAGACCATCATCTGAGAAAGCAACATGTTGAGAAGGGGCCAGCAATCCATAGCAATCACCACAAACAAGATAGGCAAGCCATCCAAGCTGATGCAGCAAGCTTTCGGAGGGAGAGACAAAAGGCATGAGGCACCAGCCAAATCAAACAACTATCCCACTATCTCCTCCGACTCTTGACTAGAACAGTATGTAATAGTTGACAGAGATATGATCATTTGATCAGTCACATGCATTTATTAATTGCCTAAACTATTCTAGGCACTGTATTAACTACTAAAGATACAAAAAGAAACAAAAGATAGTCCATGACCTCAATTAGTTCACAATCTAATGGGGGAGATAACAAACAAACAAATATTAACAAACAATCTATATACAGGAAAAATAAGAAATAATTAAAAGGGGGGGCGGAGCCAAGATGGCGGCTGGTAAGCACGGACTAGAGTGAGCTCCGTACCCGAGTCCCTCCAAAAACCTAAAAATGGCTCTGAACCAATTCTAGAACGGCAGAACCCACAGAACAGCAGAGGAAAGCAGGGCTCCAGCCCAGGACAGCCCGGATGGTCTCTGGGTGAGCTCTATTCCACACGGAGCTGGGAGCTGGGAGCTGGGAACGGAGTGGAGCAGAGCCCAGCCTGAGCGCGTGGACGATCCAGACCAGAAGCCGGGCGGAGGGGGCCCTAGCGCGTTGAATATGTGAGCTGCGGCAGTTACCAGACCCTCGACCACAAACACCAAAGACTGCGGAGAAGGTTAGTGGGAAAAGCTGCGGGAGTGGAAGGAGTTCGCGGTTCGGCTTCCAGCCCCGGGGGCAGCGGAGGTGGGGCAGCTACAGCTGTTGTTACTTCCGGCTCCAGGCCCACCTGGTGGGAGGAATTAAGTGGCGGATCACAGCAGGGGTCACAGCCTGCCGAAGATCTGAGCCCAGTCTGGACTGGGGGTCCTTGGGGAAGGAGGGTGTGGCTCTGACAGAGCTGGCACCTCCCCCACAACGTAGAACATAGAACTCTGTAATCTACAAGCAGTCATACCCCACTGAAAACTCAAGGGTCAAGTTAGTTGGTTGGGAATATGGCCAGGCAGCGAAAACGCACCCAGATTCAGTCTCAGACTTTGGATTCTTTCTTTGGTGACAAAGAAGACCAAAACATACAGCCTAAAGAAGACAACAAAGTCATAGAGCCTACAACCAAAGCCTCCAAGAAAAACATGAACTGGCCCCAGGCCATAGAAGAACTCAAAAGGATTTGGAAAAGCAAGTTAGAGAAGTAGAGGAAAATTGGGAAGAGAATAAGAAGGATGCGAGAAAAACCATGAAAAACAAGTCAATGACTTGCTAAAGAAGACCCAAAAAAATACTGAAAAATACACTGAAGAAAACAACACCTTAAAAAATAGACTAACTCAAATGGCAAAAGAGCTCCAAAAAGCCAATGAGGAGAAGAATGCCTTGAAAGGCAGAATTAGCCAAATGGAAAAGGAGGTCCAAAAGACCACTGAAGAAAATACTACTTTAAAAATTAGATTGGAGCAAGTGGAAGCTAGTGACTTTATGAGAAATCAGGATATTATAAAACAGAACCAGAGGAATGAAAAAATGGAAGACAATGTGAAATATCTCATTGGAAAAACCACTGACCTGGAAATAGATCCAGGAGAGATAATTTAAAAATTATTGGACTACCTGAAAGCCATGATCAAAAAAAGAGGCCTAGATACCATCTTTCAGGAAATTATCAAGGAGAACTGCCCTGATATTCTAGAGCCACAGGGCAAAATAGAAATTGAAAGAATCCATCGATCGCCTCCGCAAATAGATCCCAAAAAGAAATCTCCTAGGAATATTGTTGCCAAATTCAGAGCTCCCAGATCAAGGAGAAAATACGTGCAAGCAGCCAGAAAGAAACAATTTGAGTATGTGGAAACCCAATCAGAAATAACCCAAGATCTGGCAGCTTCTACATAAGAGATCGAAGGGCTTGGAATGCGATATTCCGGAGGTCAATGGAGCTAGGATTAAACCTAGAATCACCTACCCAGCAAAACTGAGTATCATGTTCCAAGGCAAAATATGGACTTTCAATAAAATAGAGGACTTTCAAGCTTTCTCAGTGAAAAGACCAGAACTGATAGAAAATTTGACTTTCAAACACAAGAATCAGAGAAGCATGAAAAGGTAATCAAGAAACGGAAATTGCAAGGGACTTACTACAAGTTGAACTGTTTGTTTACATTCCTACATGGAAAATGATGATGTATGATTCATGAGACCTCAGTATTAGGGTAGTTGAAGGGAATATGCATATATATATATGCTATATATATATGTTTATGTATATATATAAGATGAATGTGTATGTATGTCATGTATCTATGTGTATATTATGTGTATTGTATGGTATATTATATATATGTAAAAGAGAGAGAGCAGACACAGGGTGAGTTGAGGCATGAAGGGAAGATAGCTAAAAGAAATAAATGAAATTAAGGGATGAGGAGTACACTTACTGAGAGAGGGAGATAGGAGAGATAGAATGGGGTGGATTATCTCGCATAAAGGGTGGCAAGAGGAAGCAGTTCTATGGGAGGAGGGGAGAGGGGCAGGTGAGGGGGGAATGAGTGAACCTGTGCTCTCATCAGATTTGGCCTGAGGGGAATACCATACATACTCAGTGGGTATCTTACCCCCAAGGAAAGAAGAGGGAGGAAGATAAAAAAGAAAATAAAGCAGGGGGGATGATGGAGTGGAGGGCAGATGGGGGTGGAGGTAATCAAAACAAACACTTTGGAAAGGGACAGGGTCAAGGGAGAAAATTCAATAAAGCAGGATGGGTTGGGAAGGAGCAAAATGTAGTTAGGCTTTCACAACATGAGTATTGGAAGGGTTATACATAATACATACATGTGGCCTAGGTTGAATTGCTCAACTTCTTAGGGAGGGTGGGTGGGAAGGGAAGAGGGAAGGGAATTTGGAACTCAAAGTTTAAAATCAGATGTTCAAAAACAAAAAAACTTTTTGTATGCAACTAAAAATAAGATACACAGGCAAGGGGCGTAGAAATTTATCTTGCCCTACAAGAAAGGAAGGGAAAAGGGGATGAGAGGGGGGGGGGTGATAGAGGGGAGGGCTGACTGTGGAACAGGGCAACCAGAATATACGCCATCTTGGAGTGGGGGGGGAGGGCAGAAATGGGGAGAAAATTTGTAATTCAAACTGTTGTGAAAATCAATGCTGAAAACCAAATATGTTAAATAAATAAATTGCATTTAAAAAAAAAGAAATAATTAAAAGAAGGAAAGTTCTAGAATTAAGATGGGCAGGGAGAGGCTTCCCATAGAAGATAGAATTTTAGTTGGGACTTGAGGAAAGTCAAGGAAGTCAGGAGGCAGAAGTGAGAAGTGAGAACATTCTAGGCATACAGGAGAGGCAGAGAAAATGCCCAGAGCTGAAAGTCTTGTCTGTGGAACATCAAGAAGGCCAGGGTTATTGGAGCAAAGGGTACATGGCAGGCCACAAGATATAAGAACACTGGAAAGGTAAGAATAAAGGAGATAGGTTATTAAAGACTTTAAATGCCAGTCAGAGGATTTTATATTTAATCCTGGTGGCAATAGGGAGCACTAGAGCCAGGGTGGGAGCCTACAGCCTGAAGGCCAAATGTGGTCTTCTAGGTCCTTAGGTGCAGCCATTTGACTGAGTCCAAGTTTTACAGAACAAATCTTTTTACTAAGCGGATATATTCTGTGAAGTTTGGATTCAATCAAAGGGCCACACTTGAGGACCTAGAGAACCACATGTGGCCTCAAGGCCACAGGTTCCCCACCCCTGCTCTAGAGTATATTGAGAAAGGGGGTGACATGGTCAAAACTGTGCTTTAGGAAAATCACTTTGTTGGCTAAGTGGAGGATGAATTGGAATGAGGAAAGACTTGAGGCAGGTAGATCTACCAACAAGCTATCAAAATAGTCCAAGTGTGAGGGGATAAGGGCCTGTACTATAGCAATAGTAGTATCAGAAAAGAGAAGGGGGTATGTTTGGGAAATGTTGTGAAGGTGAAATAGAGGGGCCTTGGCAAGATTGGCAGATTAGATATGGGGTAGGGGAAGAGATAGCGAGGAGTTATGAGTCTGAGGGATGGTGTTGCCCTCTGAAGTAATAGGGAAAGTAGGAGGGAAGGGATTTAGGGGGAAAGACAATGAATTCGGTTTTGGACATTTTGAATTTAAGATGTTTATTAGAAAACAGTTTTGGGATGTCAAAAAGGCAACTGGAGTGCAGGACTGGAGGCAGCAGAGAATTTGGGGAAGTATGGGTAAATTTGAGAATCATCTTTCATAGAGATGGTAATTAAATCCATGGGAGCTTATGAGATCACCAAGTAAAGGCATATAGAGGCAGAAATGAAAAGAGATTAAGACAGAACACTATGGGTCACCTATGGTTAATGAAATTTTGATTTGGTCAATGAAGATCTAACAAAGGAGGCTAAGGAGAGTCTGATAGGTAGTGGAGACCAAAAGAGGGAGAAAGGGAGAGAGACAGAGAGCAGAGAGAGAGAGACAGAGAGAGAGAGAGACAGAGAGAGAGAGAGAGAGAGACAGAGGAGAGAGAGAGACAGAGAGAGACAGAGAGAGAGAGACAGAGAGAGAGAGGAGAGAGAGAGAGAGAGGAGGAGGAGAGAGAGGAGAGAGAGATAGAGACAGAGAGAGAGAGAAGGAGAGAGAGAGAGAGAGAGAGAGACAGAGAGAGAGACAGAGAGAGGAGAGAGAGAGAGAGAGAGAGAGAGAGAGAGACAGAGAGAGAGAGAGAGAGAGGAGAGAGAGACAGAGAGTCAGAGAGACCGAGAGAGAGACAGAGACAGAGAGGGAGACACACAGAGAGAGAGACATTGAGAGAGAGAGTGTGTGTTAATTAGTTAGTTCCAAAAGCCTAAAGAGAAGACAGTATCGTGGAGGAGACAATATCAAAGGTTGCAGAGAGGTAGAGAAGAATGAGAATTGTAAGGGGTTAAGAAGATAATGAGAGGAGAGAAAGTGGAGTCATCTATTGTGAATATTTTTTCAAGGAGTTTAGTCACACAGGACAGAAGAATTATTGGTTGATAATTAGTTGGTATGGAAGGACCAAGTAAGGATTTTTGAGGTTAAGGGAGACACGTACATTTTGTAGGAATTAGAGGAGCCATACACAGGGAGAGATTGAAGATAAATGGAAGGATGAGGGTGACAAAGGGGCAATCTGTTGGAGGAGATCAGATGGAAAGGGATCACTGTTCAGGTGGAGGAATTAGCTTTGGTAAGGAGAAAGCAGCCTTTTATGTGATATGGAGTGAAGGAGGAGATAGTTTAAGAAGGCATGTGAGTAATTTGAGATGAGAAAGACAGAAGAAGAAGGAAGAGGAAGAGAAGCCATTGTAGAGAATGAGATAGTGAGTTGATAAGGGAAATGTGGGAGGATTGTGTAGTAGCAGTGAGGGCCCAGTTCAGATTGTATAACAAATATTTGTAGTGGAACTAGTCATAAGAGTTTTGTGGTTTTCTCTTGTTCAGCAGCATATTTGTAGGAATGAAAGCATCAGTTGATTAAAATGATTCAAGTTTGAGATCTGGCAAGATCTCAGAGATCTCAGAGAAGATATGACATGAGTGCCAGGGACTCAAGAGAAGAGAACAGTGTAAAGTTGAACTAGTTCACCAAAGGATCAATATGGGGTGAAAGGGGAGAGAATGACTAGTGCAGGGATGGTGGCCTGGAAGAGAACTGAGGGGTTGAGGGATTGGAGGACAAAAGAGTAAGTTTGATAAGGGAAGACAGGGAAGGAGTGAAAAGTCAATAGATTAGAATAGGGTGTTGTGTGGTGGGGGTTGGGTATTAAGATTTAGCTGATGACCTACAGGCACTCAGATTCACTAGGATGTGTACTGTATTACCCAGTATGACTAGAGTATGTTTATCATTGAGTAGAAGGCTCCACTCCTCTATCCATTAGAGGCTGAAGATCAGCAGGAGACAAGAACAGTGTGAGAAGTAATACACACAGTCAGATGGAGGAACAAATTACTCTTCCACTTCTCTCTGAAGGCTGTAAATTGGGAAGGAGACTGCAGCAAGAGATGGAAGGTCTAGGAGCTTTCTCAGAGGTACAGGACTTGAACAGATTCATTAAAATTAAGTATGATTCAGGAGGCCTCCAGAATCCACACACAGGATAGTTTCATCCTATGGTTGTTAGGAAGTAACTGAAATGGAGATTTAAAAAATTCATAATATCTATAACTATATATTATAGATATCTATGTGAAAATAAAAGCTAAAGTGAAATCTGTAGGATAAGTTTATATGTCAATACTCCAGGAATTCATATTTACTGGTGTGGGTCACTCCCCTTTCTGATAAGGATCGCAAATCCTCCATGCCTTTATAAAAAGGACTTATGGGGGTGGTAGGAAAAAAAAACAGAGGTGGTGCTCTGATCTTATGTAGTCTGTCCTTGGGGATGTTTATAATATAGTTCACGGCTGGGTCTGTCATCAGCTTCCTTTATCTGCAGATTTTGTGCTTCTCTATCAAGAACCCAAAAACCCATGATCACCTGTATGCTATGATAAGATTTTGGAGAAGGACATCTAATGAAACATGGAAATATTACTTGTTTTGTTTTTTGAAGCTGAAATGATGGGAAGCAAGAGAGAGAGAGAGAGAGACAGAGGAGAGAGAGAGAGAGAGAGAGCGAGCGAGCACATTTTCCTTTCCCCTCCAAAAAAAATCACCCAGTAAGGATTTGGATAAGGGACAAGAGGTATAAGTCCAAATTTACCCAAGTACTGTCCTATCTCTTGTCAGTTCCTATCTGGGAGCCAATAATCAGCTTTGTAAATGTGTAACTGGTTAGTGGGCTGGGAAAGAGTTCACCTGTGAAGGGGGAATGGAAAATGTTCTTTTATGACTTTTTAAACACCTCCAAGTTCATTAAGTTCTTTTTCACCTGCCACCAAAGTTTAATTGCCCTTCATGGATGAAGAATTATGTTTATTCTAATGAGATTCCATTCTGTTCTTGGGCTGGGAAATGGCAGCAAAGTTAGAGGGCAGGCATTGGATGTGCCTGATTTTACTTCTTTGTGTGATAGCCAAATCATTTCCCTTTCTCCAGGAGTGTCTTCTCTCTATATATTGGAGTCTAGAGTAATGCCTCATTTTTTTGAGCTTCTTAGAATTCATCATCATAATCACAGAATTTTGCACTGATTTCTAGTTTTCCCTCATAGTTCAATCTTATGTCTCTAACCAATTCAATTCAACAAGCTGTTATGTAGCACCTACTATGTGAAAGCATTGTACTAGACACTGGAGAAATTGGTGCTCTTAAAGAGTTTACATCATATTATACCATTAGGTGAGGGCAGATAACACTCACACAGATTAACAAATACAAAATGTATGTAAAATAAATACAAAGGAATTTTAGGGATATTTAGGAGTTGAGGCTACAGTACGGGAGGTCAGTAAAGCTACCAGATACATGGTCTGGGAACCATCTTCATAGGGTTAACAGTTGCTCATGGAAACTGATGAGAAGACAGAGAAAAGGTGTAGAGAAAAAAGACGACTCAAGATGGAGCCTTGGAGTATAATCATGCCTCAGGTTGAATATAGACAATGGGTCTTCAAGGAGAACAAAGGAAATTGGCCACATTCATGATAAGAAAATAGAGGGAGAGCAATTTCATGAATTTCTAGGAAGGAGAGTATTAGGAGGAAGGGGTGGTCAACAGTGGAAAAAGCTGATGAGAGCTTAAGAAGGATAAGAATTGAGTAAAGGTCATTTGATTTGGCAATGAATAGATCATTAGTAATGTTGGAAAAAGCAGCTTCAGGTCAGTGATGAAAATGGAAACCAGAATGTGTGCAAGGAGTTGAAAAGTATTTGAGAAATGAGAAAGTAAATGAAATGAGCAGAGGGAAGTTTTTCTAGGAGTTTGCTTGCAAAAGAGAAGAGAGATATAGGAAAATACCTGGAGGGTAATAATATAAGGTAAAAGTTTTGTAAGGATGTAGGGGCTTATTAGAAAAACCAAGGTGAAAGATAATCAAAGTGGCCAACCCTCTGAGAGAATGGATTACAGGACACAATGAGCAGCATTCGCATTTACAAAGAAAAGGGCCACTTTATCCTCCAAGACCAAAGCAAAGGAGAAGGTGTTATGCAATGTTGAAAGAATACTGAGTGTAGAGGTAGGAAGAGATGGTAAATCATAATGGAGGGTATCAATATTTTTCCCCAGTGAAACACGTCAGTCTTCTATAAGGGTGGGAGTATTGTTGTTCAGTCATTTTAATCATGTATGACTCTTCATGACCCCATTTGGGATTTTCTTGGCAAAGGTACTCGAGTTGTTTGCCTTTTCCTTCTCCAGTTCATTTTACAGAAGAGGAAACTAAGGCAAGCAGGGTTAAGTGACTTGTCCAGGCTCACATAGCTATCAAGTGTCTGAGGCCATATTTGAACTCAGGAAGATGAGTCTTCTTGACTTCAGGCATGGTGCTCTATGCACTGATTCACCTAGTCCCCCTTACTACTACTTAGGACTTTCAATATATGCGCACCCACACACACACAGGCACACTTGTATGCACACGCAGGCACACAGGCACACACGCACACACACACACACACACACATACAAATACACTAAAGAGTAACCAGATAATATTCTTAATTGACTTCCAAGTATTAGCTCTATCCACTGAGCCACCTACATGGCCCAAAGGGTGGGAGTAAGGCTGTTATAATGGCTTGAGAAGAAAAGAGAATAGTTGAAACAGATGCTGGAAGGAATGGTATTGGGAATCAATTTGAGAATAGTAAAAGGAATGGCATACAACAGTCATGGCCTAACTGAGATGGCATCATATAAATTTCGTAGTAGATAAAGTTGGCATGGCTCTATGACTTCCTCCAACAGTGTATTGGGGTGGCATATAGTGGTACTAATCTAGGGTTGGAGTTTGGAAAGGCATGAACATCTCTAGGAAAAGGGGCAAGGTGCCTAAAAATAGAGGACAAGGCAAAACTGAGGTTAGGAAAAGGTTAGAAAGCATAGGAAGAAGATTTGGAAGGAAGGAAAGTGAGACCAAAGCAAAGGCAATACTCTGGGACAGTGAGGAATGGTGGAGTCACTTGAATTTATGGTTAAGGATGGAGAATAAGCTTAGGAGAGAGAGATGGAAAGATGTGAAGTTTAGTAATATCAAAAATTTCAGAGTTATGGAGAGTGGTGGATTGGAAAGGGAAAAGATTAGGAATAAGTAGACCAATTCAGATGCTACTGTAACACTACAGGTAACAGTAAATGAGGATTTGAAATGGGGTAATTATAATATATGGAAAGATAAGGATATATGTGAGATGTTGGTGTGAAAGTAGAGCAAAAAAAGACTTGGAAACTCAGTGGATATAGGGGAGGAGTAAGAGAAGGGACTGGGAAGGCCCAGATGCTTGGGAAGATAGTCAGGATTCTCAAGAGAAACTAGGCAATTTGTAAAAGAATTGAGTTTTGGGGAAAAGATGAATCCTGTTTTGGATATGTTGAGTTTGAAATGTCTAGCAGACAAAAATATTTGCTTAGTACCTAATATATGCAGAGCATTACACCAGGATTTTGGGGAGATGTCCAAATGAAATGTGAAACTTAAATAAAATAAAGTCCCTGTCCCTGTAGAGTTTAGTCTAGTGTGAGACAATAAAGAAAAGGAACAGTAGTAGATTTTAAGCTTCGTGAGGGCAGAGAATGTGTCTTGTATCATATATACATACATATATACATATACATGTAATATTATCCCTTTATTACCTAGTGCAGTACTTTACATATGGATGTTCAATTATTATTTGATGAATGAGTGTCTTATAATTCTGTGTCCCCATTTCTTTATCTGGTGGTAGGAACATTGAGTACTCAATATATGTTTATTATTAATGATAACAATAATAAATTACATTGAGCACTTCAGAGCTTACAAAGTACTTTGAATATATCATATTGATATATTATATTATTATGTTATATATTATATTGTGTTGTGTTGTGTTATATTGTGTTATGTTGTTATATTGTGTTACATTGTGTTATATATAATTTGATATTCATAACAGCCCCTATGAAAGAGGTATCATTTTGTCCCTATTTTGCTGAAGAGGAGATTGAGGCTCAAAGAGATTAAGTGACTTGGCCAGGGTAGCATAAACAATATGTGTCTGAGGCAGGACTAAAATCCAGTCCAGTAATTAATACACTACATTTCTCTAGTAATTGATTAGTTGCTTGACTTTTCTTTAGTGGTTTGGAGTATACATTGCTACCTCAAACATTATTTTAGAGTTACATGAAGTTGTTCTACTACAAATTAGACTTGATTTTGACTTGTTTCAGCTTTGCCAAAGATTTGCTCTGTAGCATTTGGAAACCAATTTATATCCCTGCATTTCAGCACCCTGCTCTGAGAAATGGGTAACAGGTTCCTTCCACCCCATTCATTTACTTAAGAAAGAACAAGTATGGCTAAGCTTTCTAGGCAAAACCATACCTTGAAGCAGCTGGATTTTCCATAGATCCCTCTCAGCTCCTTTTCAGAGCCTTATATCCTTTATTTCACAGCTCCTTTCCCCAAAACTTTGCTTGAGTTAGAAATCTGTATACTAGTAATGAATACTATATCTGTCTTTCTCACAGACCTCAAACCCATCTGTCTTTGATTTAATTCTCCAGTCATTTCTCATTCCAAACAGAAAAAAAATGACATGTATCCCACGGATCATTCAAAACCAAAAATCTTCAGGAGGAAAGGGGATTTTAGAATAAATTTTGATTTTAGTAGCATGATTACTATGAAATTTATTCATTATTTTTATGTAGCCCACTTCTTTTAGGCAAGAAAAAGATTGTGTCACTGGCTACCTTACACTTGGGCCAAAAAAAATGTTTCAAAGGACATAAATTGTTCTTTGTGCCCTATTTGCACCACCCCCCCCACCGATAAAAATGAGGAATTCTGCAAAGAACACAAACTAGATCCCAATAGCCAAGTAACATACCCCTCACCTCAGTACCAGAGAAATTTGTGCACCAGAAAACCTTTAGTGAAGTCTGGAATTAGACTGCCAGCAGCAGCTAATGGGATAGTCAAGCACTAATGCTTGGGCAAGGACCCGACATTCACAATGATGAAAATTGGGCTATGAATGTAATTGTCTAAACTGGTCAAAAGGAAAGCACTTTATAGATTTTTCAAGACTGCTTCCAGGAAGCTGGGTAGCTTGTACTACTTAAACATTGCTCCAGGGTCATATGGTTTTGAGTTCGGAGGAAGAATTCTTTTATGAAGGAAAAGTCTGATTCAGAATGTTTTCTCTTTCACTCTCTTCCTTTTCTTCCTTAAAAGGCATTTTGCATTTGTAAACTTGCTGAGATATTGCTTTTGTGACCTCCTTCTCCATAGGTGTTTTAGGAGAACTATTTGCCCAATCTACAACAATACTACTACTATATGCCAGGCATTGAAACTAGACACTGAAGATACAGAGACAAAAAAAAAGTTCTGCCCTCAAGGAGCTTGCAATCTCTTGATGGGAAATGGCACAGTTATAAATAAGAAATTACAAAAATATAGAAAATACTCTTTTCTGTGTGGGGGGAGAACACTAACAACTAGGGTAATAAACATAGGCTCTTGTATTCTGGCTGTTGAGCTGAGCCCTAGAGGAAACTTGGGATGCTTCATGGTGGAGGTGAGGAGGGAGTAGCACATGTCAGGGATCAGTGTTTATTATTCAAGACATGGAAATAGCTGGCTGAAAGCCACATGTGGGCAATAAGGAAGAAAACAGTTTTGAGAAATAGCATTGTGCAATAACCAAAAAACCACAATGACTTTAGAAGAGCCAGTGGATCTTCTAAAGCAGAAGAGTAAAATGATCAGACATGTACTTAAGGAATATTAGTACAATAACTGGGAGGATTATAGATTAGAGAAGGGGGACTTATTAGCAGGGTACTACAATAGTACAGGTGAGAAGCGATGAGGGTCTCTAGTAGGGTAGTTACTATGAGCAAGAAAATGTAACAGATCAGAGAGATATTATGGAAGTAGTAGGGGGAAATGCTCAGCAACTGATTGGGAATTATAAAAGACAGGGTTTAGTTAAGGATGACTTTGATATATGAGACATGCATCACTGAAGGGACAGTGTTGCCCATCAGCAATAGCGAAGTTAGAAAGAAGGAAGGTTTCTGGGTAAACTTAGTAAGTTGTTTTGGACATGTGGGGTTTGAGACGATTATAGAAAATTACTGGTAGAGATAACCAGCTGGCTAGGTAGTTGAGGGATAGCATTACTGGAGCTCAGGAGAGACACCTATTAGTGCTAGATATATAAATCTAGGAGCCATCTGCATAGAAATGATGATTGAATTGAGGCAGCTGGTGAGATTAGAGAAAGAGGGCATATGGAAAACAAAGAAAAGGATCCTAGGAAAGAACCTTGTGCTACAACCACATTTAGGGGGTAGTATATAGATGATGAACCTGCAAATGAGACTTACTTGTCCTTCACAAAGAGTACCAATGGCATCACAGTGATGTCTTGATTTGCCCATGAACTGGATTTAAAGGAGGCAGAGTTGAGCAAAGTCATCAGCCTCACTCTCTCTTCCAGAGTCATCAAAATCCAGTGGCAAAACAAAAGTCAAGATGACTTGTGATGGCCTGGGATGGAGTGGATGACCTTGGCATCTCAAGACCTGATGAAGCTCTAAGCATGCCACAGTGCAGTTTTCAGTTGCCTTCATGCTGTCAAAATAAATTGTTCTCTCCCATTCCAATGGGGAAGTCTTCACATGCTTGGAATAGGACATCCTTCTAGCTTAACAATGGGTTTTGAGGCCTATCCGTTACCCTCAACCTGTTTTAAATCATTTGCCAAGTGGTTTACCAGGGTGTAACCACTGCAAATACTACAGCTTCTTGGAACCACAGGTGAGAGCTGGGTGACAAGTAGACACCAAAGTGGATGAAAAGGGCTTAGTAAGCCCTCATACCAAAGGTATTAGTCCTCCTGGAACTCCCACACACCATAATAAGAGTCTTGAAGACCACACTCAAACAGGAAAGGAAGAAAACTAAGACAATGGTGTATGAAAAAACCCCAGGAAGAGAGAGTCGGCTGCAATGGAGGGCCCAAGAATGATGAGGACTGAGAAAAGTGTAGCACATTTGGCCACTTAGATACCACTGGTAACTTTGGTGAAACAGAAGAAGCTTGAAGTCATGCATTTTATAGAATGGTTCTAGTCACCAGGGGAAACAGGATGAAAAAAGGGGAAGAAAAAAGGAAAAGTCAGAGAAATGCATGAGTAAGAAAAAGTGAACTCTGGAGTTTTCATACTTATCTTGAATGGCATATTTGGCACGAGACAGCATCTGAGATGGTTTTTTGCTTTGTATCAGAATTATGTGGCTGAGGCTGTCATGGAGTGGAGAGAAAAGCTATGTAAAGGAAGGTGAGTAGGACAAACAGAAAGCCTCCCCTTCTCTCCCCTTCTCCTCACTCTTCCTCCCACCCATACCCTACCACTTCAAAGGGCAGAAAACAGAGGTGCAGATACCCCATACATCTTACCAATGAGCCCTGTATTCGGGAGCATAAATTTTTCTGGGAATGTACATGCACATTTTGCCACTAATAAGTGCTCATTCATTTTAGGACCTCTGGTTTTTTTTTTTGAATATAAAATTTTCATCTGTAATAATACAAAATGTGTGCTTACAAGTGGATAGTCACTCATATACTGGGGGTACCAGGCGTAAATATTCCCAGACTTCCTTTGGGAGATTACATGAACAAAGAGAAGTGAGAAGATTTCCCCCACCAGTGTCTGTAGCCTTTGTGCCATGGAGTCTCTAATAAAGTGTTTTATAGCCTTTATTAGACCAATACACTATCAGGCCATTCTCCTTTCTACTCCACATCTCATTTCCATCAGACTTATGTTTTTTTCCTAAAAGAAGAATGTTCTGTCTTCTAGTACAGGGCACTCTCAATTATAGAATGGATCAATTAACAAGTTAGTGGTACAGCAGAGAAGACCTTGGATCAGGATTCAGGAGAATGGTTTTTAATTCTAGAACCAACATTAACAAACTGTGCGACTCTAGGCAATTATAACTTTTTTGACCACAGTTTCCTTCCCTGTAAAATGAGAGATTTGGACTAAATATCTCTTAAGCCCCTTCCATTCTAATGTTTTTTTGACTGTCTTTGTAATTCTTGACATATTGAATCCCTATAGGGTAGATATTTTGGACTAGGAGTCCTTTGGGGAATATCAGATTATACTACATGAGTGATTGCCTATTCTGCCTAAGCATATAAGTCAGCTGTGCTAATGGTTGTGGAGGATACAAAAGAAGACAGTCACTGCTTTGGAGAAGTTGAGTTTATAGTCTAGCTAGAGAAAGAAGCTTAATTCATGTGAACAATTAGAGGACTACTAATGGACTAAGCTTCCCAATGTTAGACTACAAGTAGAAGGGCCTTTAGACAAATGAAAGATTAGTAGAAGTCAGAATAGGCAAGAAGACTACATAGAGGAGAGAAGACCAATTGGTCCTTAAAGAATGAAGAGAACCTAGCAATAAGCTCCTTTTGTCCATTAGATTTAATCTTCATTCATCAGAATTGCCAATGGGAAGACAGATAAGTATTTCCTCTACCTTTCCAAAAACCTAATGAACAGTGGAATGGCCAAGGGCAGAAAGCACAAAAGGTAGGAAGAAGAGTGAGATACCCTGATGACCCACAAATAAACCACCAATTCTCTGAATAATCCAGAGGTGGCTATATAATAATTTAGGACCCAAGTGTCTCATTCATTTGTAGTTTTATTCCTATTGCCAGGGCTGCCCTTAATAATATAAGGGGCACCCAAAGGACTCCCAAATATCTACCCTCTTCAAGTTGTCCATAGTGCCTTCAATTCCTACCATCATTTACTCCTTGTATAAGGTATCCAAATCCCTTCTTAAAATGTAAATATCTTATTTGGGATGCATATATTTCTATAATGCTTTAAGGTTTACAAATAATTTTTCCACACAGCTCTGTGAGATAGGCAGTGTAAAAAATATTGATCCCATTTTACAAATAAGATAACTGAGTTTAGCTAATTAATGTAACTCATCCATAAGCACAAGCTAGTGTTGGATCTGGGGTTCAAACACAGGTCTCTCCTGACCCACACTATGAATGACATAAAACAATTAACAGCCATTAACTACTCGGCATGAATTAATTTATCGGATTAGCTTTCTTCAGCACAACGTGAATACCAGAAGAGCCAGCTATGATGAGAAATTATTAGTAAGATTTGGCTTGTGAGTCACTATTTCATGACAAATAGGGATCACAAGATCAAAAAACTACAGCTAAACATGACTTCAGAATCCACCTGTCCAAACCCCTATCATTTTATATATGAGAGACTGAGGTCCGAGGACGTTTTGCCCAAGGTCATGTATCTAGTAAGCTTTAAAAGGAGGATTTGGAGGCAGGTACTCTGACTCCAGCTCCAGGGCTCTCTTTGTTGTACTATCCATAGTCCTATAAACATCTGTATTTTATAGTTGAAGAAACTGAGAATTGTTTGCCCAAGATCATACAGCTAGCAAGAGGAACACGCAGAACCCTGGATTTTCTAATTCCAAATCTAATGCTCCTTGACTTTGTGGCTATCTCCATGCAGGCAACCTTTTTATCAACCTATAGGGTCTAGTTCTACAACTGCCCTTGTTTCTAGAACAAGTCACCCTCTGGAAGTGATTGAAGATTGTGGATTTCCATTTGCCTCTAGCCTGCCTGATATTTTCTTCCTCTGATGGCTGCTGGAGAAAGTAATCAATTCTTCATTATAGTTAGATAGGAATGAGTTATACTATAGTCATTTCCCTTCCAGCCCTGCTCACCTCTGGGACACAGCTTCTACTACAGTTTGCCACCTTCAACTTACTTTTATGATTTTTTTTTTCCTATGCCCTGCTGTCTGATCACTAAATCTTTGCTCAGTATGAATATTAAGTTATTGAGTAGGTACTTCAGGGCCTAAATCTTCATTCTTAGGGAGTTCATAGGCTCAAAAAATAAGGAAATTGAGGTATGGAAAAAGGTTGCCTATGGTCACATATGTATTAAACTATGGAATCAGAATCTAAAACTCAGATAATCTGACTCCAACAATCCTTCCATTAAACCAAGCTGCTTCTCTTATGTGTGCATGTATGTATATGTATATGTGTATTCAGCTTTTATATTGGACCTTGGTGAGTTCTGCATTTGTCAATATATTTTTTCAAAGTCTACTATAGACAGGAGGTGATTGTCTTAATCCCTTTTTGGATGGCTTACCAATTCCTCTCAAGAGGATATTAAAGGGGGTAAGCATTTATGTTTGTGTAATTATCTTCCCTTCCCAAATATCTTTTATTTTTTTTTCTTCAGCTGCAGAGGTAGGTTTGTTCTAATGACTTCCATTCAGTGTATAACTGAATGGAAAGAAGTTTTGGTAATTCTGCTTCAGGTGAGAAGGCAGCTCCGATTAGATCCGTGTACCCTGGGGTGAATGAGTCTGGGCCAGGTAGGGCTTAGTTGCTGAAATATCTCTTATGTATAAATTTGCTGAATATTCATTAACACATAAACCCTGCCATCTCAAGGTTTCCCAAATACAGGGACAGGATATGCTGACTAACATATTCTCTAAGTGGGATTGAGAAACTGCTTGGACTGTTATAGCTTAAGACAGCACTGAAGATCTAGAGACGGTCAATTTCCCAGGGCATCAGAAAGAAAGTTTGGGAGAAATTTTTTGTGGCTTTCCAAGCAAGTTTATTAGCAGCAAATCAGCTACCACATTTCTGAGGAACCCTGAGAGAATATAAAGAAGAGGTTTCCAATAAATGACCCATGGTCTGCATGTGGCCTGCAACACTCCCAAGTGTGGTTCAAAACAGATTAAAATTTATTGGGATATATTTAACAAAATACAAAGCAACAAAACATAAATAATATATTTTAAAAGCAAATAAATGTGTCACTTGCAGATATCATTATGTATGGGTTGGTGGCTCCCACTTCTATTTGAGTCTGACACCCCTGTTGTACAACACACTTTTATGAAGTCCCTTATTGCAATGGAAATCGCTTGGATGCCTAGATTTGTCAACATGATAAATATACATTGTTCCAGCTCTAGTGATATTTCAAATAAGCAAGCACACTATTTTTGAGGAAACATTTTAAGGCAATGGAAGATGAGGAGGGGCTATGTGTTCCTAGGGGCATAGGGAAGTTTGTGCCTTCTCCACCTAGATTAACTCTTATCTTCCAAACATTCTAAGACCAGTTTAATGTAGAGGTGAGAACAAAGGTTAAAATATGAAAGACATTTAAATTAAAATTAATAACCAACAGGGGTCATAGAGATTCATCAAAACTGAGGACTATACATACATTCTGTTTTGACCCTGCCCTATGTTCCATCTGTCACTCATTCATTTTTCAGATCAGATTTTACACTTTCTGAAATTAAATTGGAAGGCTATATAAGTCCTTTTGACATTGTGTATAAATTCCATCAACCTGCACTTTCTGACCCAGTCAATGGAGTTTACTTACTGGCTTTAATTGGCTCTTTTGTGATATAGTAATAGAGCCAGTGTTTTGGCCATACTTTTCATTCCATTGAACCAAATGCTGCCTCCCAGCTACCCCAACCTCCTTAAAGACTCAGATCTAATCCTACTTTTTAGCAGACTTTTCCCAGTCTCCATACCCACCAGTGTCTTCATTCTGATATACACTGAATATATCTTGGTCATTATATGGCTATTGTCCCCATTACAATGTGGACCCTTTGTGGAAGAGATGGAGTTTTTTTTTTTTAATTTCTTTTTATTCCTACTGCTTGACACAGTATCTGGCACATAGTATTTGCTACTATATACACACGTATGTAAGGGCTAATGCATTATGTTTCTTATTGGGTATTGACCCATAGAGGACCCTGAACTTGAATACCTTATCTAAGGGCCTCCACAAGAGAAGGAACTCTATACTAGAAGAATAACCTAATGCCAAAATCCAGAAATATAAAGGTAACAGTTGCATGGCAAAGGCAAGACACTATGGTCTGAGTCTGGTATCAATAGGTTCCAAATCCTGGGGTTTGAAGTAGGAGGTGCAGTAAGGTTACAATAACAAGGTTAGGAAAATATTGTGAAGTGGAATGTGGGACATTAGCCCATAATAATTTGTCTCATTAACAGGAAAAGCCTGGGGCAGCAATAGACAAACAAGCCTCACCACTTCCTCCCTCAGATGAAGGCTTGGACTCACTCTGCTTTTGAGGACCTTAATATTAATATTTCTTAATAACAAGGCATTTATGTGAACATTACGGTAATACATAAGTTGTATAACTGACATATGCATATATACGATATATTAATAGAAATTTGTGTTTTCATATCCATGTTCCAGTCCCTAAGAACTATGAAAAACAAGTTTTATCCTTTATCAGATTGGATATTTTCAACGACTTGAGGCAATAATAATAATAACAATCCTTTCCAATGACTGAGAGCTTTGTGCTATTCAAAGTTCTCATAACCGTTATCTCACCATGTTCTCACAATTTGACTCTGAAAGGTGTGTTCAAATGGAATTATTATCCCAATGTTACAGATGAGAAACTGACACAGAGACGTTAAATGATTTGCTCAATGTCACCCAGTAAATTAGTGGTCAATCCAAGCATGAAACTGGGTGGTCTAACATCTAGTTCGGTGCTATTCCCTTGACACACCGCTGGATCTTATGCACAAGAGAAGCCACAACTTAACTGGCTATAGTTGGAAGCCCTTGAATGATTCATTCATTTCTTCAGCATTTACTCTGTGTGTGCTACAATGGAATGAGTACTGGGCTTGGATTCAATATTCTAGGTTAAAAGTCTTCCTTGATACTTGTTACCTGGATCACATCATCACATTTAACCTCTTTAGGACAAAGTTTCCTTATCTATAAAATGAGAAAGTACATTGTAGGGTCTTGAGGTCCCTACTATTTCTAAATCTATGATCCTAGAATTCTACTTTATTTCCTTAAGGTAATTAAATGGAACTTTCCATACTTCGGGGAGTAGTTGGTAGACTAGGAGTCAGGAAGTTCAAAGTTTGTATTCTGCTTCCTAAACTGATCAGCTGTATACCGCTGAGGTCAAGTTTTCTCATCTGTAAAATGCTAATAATAGCACCTATCTCCCAGAGTTGTTGTGAGGAGCAAAGGAGATAATATGTAAAAAGGTCTTTAGAAATGTTAAAGTGCACATGGAGGGTTATATCATAAGTAAATTAGGGGAACAGGGAAAATTTTACCTGTCAGATCTATCCAAAAGGGAAGGGTTTATGACAAAACAAGGGATAAAGAAGATCATGGGGTATGATATGAATCAAAGCTATCAATAGTCACGTGAAAAAATGCTCAGAATCACTATTGATTAGAGAAATGCAAATTAAAACAACTCTGCAGTACCACCTCATGCCTATCAGATTGGCTAACATGACAGAAAAATAAAATGATAAGTACTGGAGGGGATGTGGGAAAATTGGGAAACTAATACACTGCTAGCAGAGTGATGAACAATTTCCATCATTCTGGAGAACAATTTGGAACTAGGCCCAAAGGGTGATATAACTCTGCATGAACTTTGACCCAGCAATACCACTACTAGGTCTGTATCACAAAGAGATTTTTTTAAAAAATGATAAGGATCTATAGGTACAAAAATATTTATAGCAGCTCTTTTGTAGTGGCAAAATATTGGAAATTGAGGGGATACCCATCATTTGGGGAATGACTGAAAAAGTTGTGGTATATGATTATGATGGAATACTGTGTGTTATAAGAAATGACAAGGGGGTAGTTTCTGAAAACTTGGCAAGACTTATATGAACTAATTCAAAGTGAAGTAAGCAGAACCAGGCAAATACAGTAACAGTGATATTATAATGATGATTAGCTGTGAAAACCGTAGCTACTCTGATCAATAGAGTGATCTAAGAAAAGGAAAAACATTATCTACCTCCTGAGAGAGCTATGATGAATTCTGGGTGCACATTTAAGCTACCTTCTTTTTATTTTTTTTTCTTTTTGAAATATGATTAATATATAAATGTGTTTTAGATAATTTCACCTGTACACTTGATATCATATTGCTTGCCATTTCAATGAATAAGGGAGGGGTGAGAAGAAGGGGGATAATTTGGAACTCAATTTTTTAAAAGAATTATAAAATGAATAAACACTTTAAATATATTAAAATACATATAAGTATTAGATATTGTTATTATATTACTCGACAGATGGGTAAGAAGGCCAGTGATTTTATTTATGGCTAAGAGTTCAGTAAGAAAATATCTTTTTTACCTTTTGGGAAAGACAAAGGATTTGATAGCAGTGCATCAGAAACAGTTCTTTGTCAACCAAAAATTCCTAGCCCAATCAGGTTCTTTGCTATTCATAATAGTCTATCTTTTATTTATAAAAATGGTATTACTGACCCTACCTCAGTAATGCTTAAGTTTGAATAGATACTCCCAGTAGTAGAGGATAGATTTGGTAAGCCATCCATAATCTTTTTCCTATCATTACTGGTGATCAAAAGCATTCTTCAGTAAGAGGGTTGACAGGATTAGGACTTCCCTCTCCAACCAGTGAATAGAGGGATGCAAACAGGCCAAGAAACAAACAAACAAAATAAACAATTGATAAATGCCAATGTAACATCTTACCCAGAATTATGCTATGTAATGAGGCATGAAAAGTATGTGGCATAAACCCTGCCCTCCTGCAGTTTGCAGTCTAGTTAGGGAAAGAACATTAATACACAAAAAGCCACTATGGCACTTGTCCTATATATCCATTATGGCATATATCACTAAGTTCTAAATTTTTGCAGTGTAGATTCTCTGGCTGTAGAAGACCAGAAGAGGAGAGCAATTAAGGTTAGGATAATTAGCAAAAGCTTCATGGAGAAGGTGGGACTTAAACTTGACCTCAAAAGATCAGTAAAATTTAGATAGGTAGGAGGGGAGGAGAACATTTCAGATAAGGGGAACAAAATTTAGGGAAGGCAGGAGGTCAGAATGAAGGTGGTGCTGTCATAAGACAATGAGCAAAGGGCTCTGATTTTAAGCTGAAGGTCTAAATTAGTGATTATTTCATAAAGTTGCTAAATAAATAATACATTTATGTAGCACCTTTTAATTGTTCAAGTATTTTCCTTACAACAAACCCATAAGAAAAGTGCCACAAGTATCATTATTCCCATTTCAGAGATGAGAAACAGCAGTTCAAAAAGTTTAATTATTTACTCAGTGTTAAACATTTAGTGAATGATGGTATGAACATTTAAATACAGATCTGCTGCCTCAAAGACTAGTGCTCTTTCCATTCCAACACACTGACTTTTAGTGTGGTAACAGTATAGGACCAGATCAGAGTCCCCATAAAGGCAAGGAAGCTGAGGCTGTATACAACAAGAGCTATTATAGATTCCTCACAGGAGGTGGGTATGATGAAAGTAGCATAATGGGGTATTGCTGTGTCAGAGACAATATGTTGGATAAATTGCAAACAAGTAGAAGTAGAGGAAGGGAGGTCAGCTAAGAAGCTATTGCAATAATCAGGTAAATAAATTATGAGAGCCTGTACTATGGGAGGGAGAATGAAAATGGAGAGAAAGTGTTAGTAATAAGTGATGGTGGTGATGATGATGATGATGATGACGACAATGATGATTTTAAGAGTGAGTTTCCCTTTTTCATACAGGATGGAAGAATAGAGTCCACCTGTGGCTCAGTCTCTCTGCTAATTGATATGAGACCCTTAACCTCCTCTATTTCCATTATGGGCTTTCTTGGCCCTCCTAACGCAGCCTGGTGGCCTCCTGTTCCCAGTGGTTTCACCATATTGTTGTCAGACTTGGGACAAATGCTTGGTCAAGTTTAATTCTTCTGCAAAGCAGAACTACCAAAGTCAAGCAATTCACCAGCCTCAGCCTCCCTGGAAGCAGGGATTACAGATGTGCAACACTATTCCCAGATTCATAAGATACATTTTGAACAAAGAATCACAATGACTTTATGGCAGTTTGAATATAGGAGAAGAAGAAGAGGTAAGCGATTCCCACGTTTTTTGTATTGTTAATCAACAAATTTAAAAAGTCACAGACAAATGAATATGATATTTTGTGTTATATTTCCACTACTGGATTGCATTTAAGCACCTGTACTCTCCTTGGGCCTTTTCATAACCAGAATTAGATATTTGAGAACGGTCTGCCTAGAGTTGAGTTCTGTATATTTCTGTGAAACAGACTGATCATCTAAACTGTACAGTAAGATCATATCTCATGTAATAATAATCATTTTACTATAGTTTTAAGTTTTTCTTAGGTATTATATGAATTAGAGCCATTATTGGTATATTATATTAGTTATATTGTAAAGTACTGTACTATATTTTGTAAGGAGACAGGTTTCAAACATATGTTCTGTTCTAAAGTACAGTATCTCTTATCAAAGAAGTCTCAACTTTTATTGATGGGTATTCCATTTGTAAAGGTCCCATCACCCCTGATTCTTACAATCTCATGACATTGTTCCTAGGTATATTTAACAGAGCAGGGAGGAATAAGAAGCTAATGTCAGTTGTCATGGACCAATGCCACAGTCATCACTGCCCAGTTATCTGGTAAAAGCTATGACTAGGAGCTCCAGAAGCAAATAGTTCAAGCCATTTACCTGTGACATATACCAGGGACACACACATTTAAAAAAAAAAGAACACAAGTAGAGATACTTAGGGGAAAATATCCAAAAAATGAATCCTGCCTAGAGTTGTATTGATCTGATAAAATCAAGCATCATTTCTTGTCTTCATCCTCCTTCAAAACACTTATCTTCTCCACAGTCTCTGAATTAGGCCTCCTTTAGAAAACACTTGCTCCAAAGTTTTGCCTACATCTGCTTTTACTAGTTGCTTACAAGAAGTGTCTTGATGAGAGAGCAGCTGATGCCCTCAAGATCTTCTATTACCCTGTACCACAGATCAACTGTCCTGCCTTCCTGATTGTGGTAACACATTTCTAATTTTTTGATCTTTATTTTTTTTATTATAAATTTTTTTCTCTTTTATTTATTTATTTAATTTATTTAATGTTTTTAGTTTTCAGCATTGATTTTCACAAGAGTTTGAATTACAAATTTTCTCCCCATTTCTATCCTCCCCCCACTCAAAGATGGCATATATTCTGGTTCCTCATTCCCCAGTCAGCCTTCCCTTCTGTCACCCCACTCCCACCACCCCCTTTTCCCTTACTTTATTGTAGGGCAAGATAGATTTCTATGCCCCATTGCCTATATATCTTATTTTCCAGTTGCCTGCAAAAACATTTTTTTAAATTTTTTTCAACATCTGTTTTTAAAACTTTGAGCTCCAAATTCTCTCCACCTCCCTCCCCACCCACTCCCCCTAAGAAGGCAAGCAATTCAACACAGGCCACAGGCATATAATTATGTAAAACCCTTCCACAATACTCATGTTGTGAAAGACTATATTTTGCTCCTTCCTATCCTATCCCCCTTTATTCAATTTTCTCCCTCCACCCTGTCCCTTTTCAAAAAGGTTTTTGATTACCTCCTCCGCCTATCTGCCCTCCCTTCTATCATCCCCCCTTTTTTATCTCCTGCCTCCTTCTTTCCTGTGGAATAAGATACCCAATTGAGTATGTATGTTATTCCTTCTTCAGGTCAAATCCAATGAGAGCAAGATTCACTCATTCCCCCCCACCTGCCCCCTCTTCCCTTCCTACAGAACTTCTTTTTCTTGCCACTTTTATGTGAGATAATTTACCCCATTTTATCTCTCCCTTTTGCCCTCTCTCAATATATTCCTCTCTCATCCCTTAATTTGATTTTATGTTTTTTAGATATCATTCTTTCATATTCAACTCACCCTGTGCCCTCTGTCTCTCTCTATGTGTATATTCCCTTCAGCTACCCTAATACTGAGGTCTCATGAATTATACACATCATCTTTCCATGTAGGAATGTAAACAAAACAGTTCAACTTTAGTAAGTCCCTTATGATTTCTCTTTCTTGTTTACCTTTTCATGCTTCTCTTGATTCTTGTGTTTGAAAGTCAAATTTTTTATTCAGCTCTGGTATTTTCACTGACAAAGCTTGAAAGTCCTCTATTTTGTTGAAAATCCATATTTTGCATTAGAGTATTATACTCAGTTTTGCTGGCTAGGGGATTCTTGGTTTTAATCCTAGCTCCTTTGACCTCCAGAATATCATATTCCAAGCCCTTCGATCCCTTAATATAGAAGCTGCTAGATCTTGTGTTATCGTGATTGTGTTTCTACAGTACTCAAATTGTTTCTTTCTGGCTGCTTGCAGTATTTTCTCCTTGATCTGGGAGCTATGGAATTTGGCGACAATATTTCTAGGAGTTTTCTTTTGGGGATCTTTTTCAGGAGGCGATCTGTGGATTCTTTCAATTTCTATTTCACCCTCTGGCTCTAGAATATCAGGTCAGTTCTCCTTGATAATTTCTTGAAAGATGATTTCTAGGGTTTTTTTTTTTATCATAGCTTTCAGATACTCCAATCATTTTAAAATTATTTCTCCTGGATCTATTTTCCAGTTCAGTGGTTTTTCCAAGGAGATAGTTCACATTGTCTTCCATTTTTTCATTCTTTTGGTTCTGTTTTATAATATCTTGATTTCTTATCAAGTCACTAGCTTCCACTTGCTCCAATCTAATTTTTAAGGTATTATTTTCTTTAGTGGTCTTTTGGACCTCCTTTTCCATTTAGCTAATTCTGCCTTTTAAGGCATTCTTCTCCTCATTCGCTTTTCAGAGCTCTTTTGCCATTTGAGTTAGTCTATTTTAAAGGTGTTATTTTTTTCAGTATTTTTTTGGGTCTCCTTTAGCCAGCCATTGACTTGTTTTTCATGGTTTTCTCACATCACTCTCATTTCTCTTCCCAATTTTTCCTCTACTTCTCTAACTTGCTTTTCCAAATCCTTTTTGAGCTCTTCCATGGCCTGAGACCAGTTCATGTTTTTCTTGGAGGCTTTTGATATAGGCTCTTTGACTTGGTTGACTTCTTCTAGCTGTATGTTTTGGTCGTCTTTGTCACCAAGGAGAGATTCCAAAGTCTTACTCTGAATCTGAGTCCATTTTCACTGTCTGGCCATGTTCCCAGACAACTTACTTGATCTTTGAGCTTTTCATTGGGGTATGACTACTTGTAGAGTAGAGAGTACTTTGTCCCAAGCTTGAGGTGCTGTGCTGTTGTTTTCAGAGATATTTCTACACAGCAAGCTCTGCCACACCAGTGCTCCTCCTTCCCCAAGAACCACCAACCCAGACCTGACTCAGATCTAAGCTGCCTCTGCACTCCTGCTCAGATCCACCACTTCATTCCTCCCACCAGGTGGGCCTGGGGCTGGAAGCAACTGCAGCTGTAGTTCTGTAGCTGTACCACCTCTGCTGCCCCTGGGGTGGTGGCCAAAGAGGGAACTCCTTTCACTCTATCCCCCACAGCTTTTCCCACTAACCTTCTCTGTTGTCTTTGGTATTTGTGGGTTGAGAAGTCTGGTAACTGCCACAGCTCACTGATTCAGGGCTCTAGGGCCTGTTCCACCTGGCTCCAGGTCTGGTTGGTCAGGGCGCAGCCCAGCCCTGTTCTGCTTCTAGCTCTGTGGGCAATAGACCTTACCCAGCAGCCATCCAGGCTGTCCTGGGCGGGAGCCCTGCTTCCCTCTGTTATTTTGTGGGTTCTGCAGTTCTAGAATTTGTTCAAAGCCATTTTTTATAGGTGTTTGGAGGGACCTGGTGGGGGGGAGCTCATGTAAGTCCCTGCTTTCCAGCTGCCATCTTGGCTCTACCCCCGTGGTAACACATTTCTAGCCAGTTGTGCGAATCATGGTATTTATTATTCAAATTACTAATAATCATTCTTTAAGCTTCTTCGTATTTGAAAGGTGAAGTACATGTTCACAAGACAATTGAAAAAGTTTAGCAATATTAATTAAAGCATAAATAGATATTTGGTATCCTACATGTTCCTTTAAGTAGTACTTTTTATAATGTTTTTATTCTGCTTGCTATCTATGAACAAAGGAAGATGAAAATTACCATAGTGGATCAGGATATCAATCTATCGAGACCTCTGACAAGGAGCCTCAGGGACAGTTAATAGTTAGTATGATTGTCCATTTGAATATCCTCCTCAAAAGATTAGAAAATGTAAAGTTACTGTGTTCCCCCCACCAGTTTCCACTAGATATAGATGGAAGCTTATTACCACGCTCTTAGTGGGGTCTCTTTTTTGTGTTACAGGCCTCTCTCTACTGCTGATGAAACCTATGGACTCCTCAGAATAATGTTTTTAAATATATACAACAAAACACATGGGATTACAAAAGAAACCAATTATATTGAAATAAAGATGTAACTTTCTTTCCATCCAAATTTATGGACTCCCTATAATTTGTTTCCATGGACTCCAGGTTACAAACCCCTGTTCTAAAATATGACTCTACCCAAAATAACCCAAAGTCAGTTCTCATCAGTGCCTTACTGCCTCTCACAACCTGCTCAGATCTAGGCCATTGAAGAATACCTCCTGACTCTAAGCAAGCACTAAGAATCCAGAAGGATCCCACTATAGACTCAAATTTTCTCACAAACGTAAAGGTTGAGGCTCGGTCATTCCAGACCTGTGCCTAAAGCACTGCCTTGAAAGGAAGCCCATATATTTATAGTACAAGAAAAAGATAAGGGTGGTCGTCATTATAGGGAAAATTTCCCCAGCAGAATGAATCTGATATGACCTCACTGGAATCATATTATGAGGCACAATGCTCTATAAATAACTTCTCTGGAAAGGTGGGCAGTGGCCCTCTGTAACTGGGTTCTGTGGTCACCATTACATGGTGGTTTCCAGATAGGAGGTTGATCTTCTGTGGCTAGCATAGCAGCTACAGGATGTAGGTGATGATTCACAAGTCCTACATGCATAACAAGTGAATCTCTCTTCCATGGAATAGCCAGGCCATAGACATGACATCTCTGAATTGTTAGAAATTTGCTCTCTGTATTCCTATTTGTTTATTAAATTCATTAGTTTACCTACACCCTCTTTGAAGCTATCTAAATGTGCCAAAAGGGGCTCTGTGCCACCTCTTGGAGCCAAAGAACAGCAATAACAAGAATAATAATTAATAGTCATAACAATATCAATGCCTAGCATTTACATAGTACTTTAAGGTTTGCAAAATGCTTTACAAATACCTCATTTTATTCTTTTAAACCACTAAAGGGATGTATTATTATCCCCATTTTACAGATGAGGAAACTGAGGCAGAGATGAAGGGACTTCCCCAGGGTCACACAACTGGTGTATGAATCTAGATTTGAACTCAGCTTTTCCTGATCCACACCCAGTGTGCTATTCACTTCACTACCATAATAACTATGTACTATGTTAAAGTAGGTTTCAATAATATTGCTTTTAAGACTTCAAGAGGTCAGGTCAATTCTATATTTCTGGGAATTAAAATCTTAACCCTAGATAATTTTTATAAATATAGGTCATATCCCTGTCCAGCCTTTATCTTTCCAGACTGAGGAAATTGAATGTTTTGCATCTTTCTCACATAACTACCCCTCTAATGGTAGTTGTTGTCTTTTCCTTTAGCTCATAAGGCTGAGTTTTGTAACTGGAAGGGATCTTAAAGTTTTCTACTCCAACCCTGTCCCTGTCTCCCTTGGCTGTGATTTTTCTGGAAGGGTGGCAACTAGATGCACACAATATTGTAGATGTGGACATAGATATTTGTATCAAGTAAGGAAAATGTTTTCAGTGTGGTTTCCAATACCTAGACCCTTCTTAATAACACTAGTATTAGGGTGGCTTTTTTTTATAAAACAACATATTGAACTAATCTCCTCAAGATGTGATCTATGTAGTGTCTTTCCCATATTGAAACTCACAGAGAGCTCAGAGCCATATTTAATTAGTATAGTTGGGTCTTTTTCCCCAAATGTATTGCTTTCCATTTGCTCACACTGAAGCTCTTCAGCACTTTTCAGCCCACTCATCTAATCTCATGTCATCTTTCTAAAGTATTCCCTAGCACTCTAGATTTTCACTCTCAAGAAGAGGCAATGAACAATTTAAAATGTGGAAATTTCATTCTGTACTTCCTTTTTCAGATGGTTTATAAAATGTTATGTAAAATTCATCTTAATATTGCTTCCTAAGCGAAACCTTAGTATTAGCACTTCCCCTATCCAGAGAAGCTCTCATTCATTCTGACTTTCTGATACCTATCTTCAAAGACCATTGATTTCTGTGATAAAACATTTCCCTAAAACTTTTTTTCATCAGTGTTACTTTCTCAGCTTTAGATCACAATGTTCAGAGAGAGAATGGAGAAAATGTGTCAGATACTGTTTTCTTATTTTTCACTTCATTAGTTCATCATTTTCTAAAGCATTTTGCTTTTTTGTACACTGCAAAACTTACTTATCTGCATACTTTTCACAATGTGATAACATAAACACTGCTTCCTTTTGCTGTTTTTTTCCTTCCTCCCTCTACTATCTACCCTTAGCCTTCTATTTCTGCTACCCTTTTCCCATGCCTTGTTTTTTTCACCATTTCCTTCCCTGGTGATAAATTTTTGTTCAGCTACAGCAACTCAAAATGATTTTCTGAGGCATAGAATCATTGTGATCTGCATCAGTGAAGGGAATGGAGTCATGAATCCTTGAAAAATCACGTGGGCATCCCTGTAATTTACAGCTGCTAATTTCTATAATCCTTTTTCTCCAGCCTTACTTTACTTTCTGAAGGTGTACTGAGAAACAAAAATTCCATTAATGGGTCTCCTTGGGAAACATGTCACCTGCAAATGCAGAAAGTCCATTTCAAATGCAATGGAAGCACCCTGCTGTCAGAATGTGATTTTCTCCCTACTGCAGTCAGGTGCTACCACTTATCTGCCTCTATGCACAGTTCCTAGGCTAGCTACATACCAAGATTTGTTTCTGAAATAATGGGAAACATTAAAAAGAAGAAAGCTTATACTAAGTAGGAAACATTTAAATGGAAGAAGATAGGAAGAGGAAATTGACTACTTTTATCCACCAAGCTAACTATCATAGAAAGTAGCTAGCATGTATGTATAAGGACAGCAGGAGATGGATCCAGCAATTCACAGGAGATAAAATCAGAGCAAAGATCCAGTAAAAAATATGCCTCAAATGTTTATACAAAAAAATAAGCAATTACTTTTGAGCAATTAAGGTTAAGAAGGCTGATTTAGCTTTGTATTGTCCAAGAAGCAACACACTGCAATGAATAAATAGTCGGTACTGGTGTCAGTAAAACATTGTCTCAAACCCTTCCTCTGACCCATACTGACTGTGTAACTGGCAAGTCACTTAAAATCTCCATGCTCCATGGAACTCTTTATGATTATACCTTTCCACAAAGTCGCTGATCAATATTCATAGAAGACTTTTAAAATCAGGAACTCTTTACACTGATGAAATTGCAATTGTTTTTTTTTTTTTTAAATCACAAGGAAATAAGTTACCATTCATATGTGGAGAAATGAGATGAGTATGGAATGGTTCTGGAGTGGTATATATTATTCAGAGGAAATGGATGGGGGGTGGTGAATCAGGGTAGGGATGGAGTAGGATGGTATATCAAGATATAGTCATTTGAAGTAATCCAAGACACTTCAGGAGAGATCAAAACAGGTAGAAATAGAAACAACAATATTACAAACTACCTGGATAAAAAGAGATGAGGAGGGGCAGCTAGGTGGTGCAATGAGTAGAACACCAGCCCTGGAGTCAGGAGGACTTGAGTTCAAATTCATCCTCAGACACTTGACACACTTGCTAGCTGTGTGACCTTGGGCAAGACACTTAACCACAATTGCCCTGCCTTCTCCCCTCCAAAAAAAAAGAGATGAGATTAAGAAACACAAACCTGGCATGGAAGCATGATGGTGGGCGCCAATTATCCAAGCACACCTTCTGAATCTCTGTCTCTCTGCCTCTGTGTCTCTGTCGCTGTCTGTCTCTCTCTTTCTCTCTCTCTCTCTCTCTCTCTCTCTCTCTCTCTCTCTCTCTCTCTCTATCTTTCTGTCTGTCTCTTTCTCTCTCTCCCTCTCTCTCTCTCCCCCTTTTTGTGTGTGTCTTTGTCCTTTTCTTCTCTCCCTGTCTCCTTCCCCTCTCCTCCTTTCCTCTCTCTGTCCTATTCCTTTTCCCTTTTCCACCCAAAACAGAGGAACTTGACTTGCTCTAATAATAATTTTGCCCTCTATAAAGTAGATGAATTAATGAAAGGAATTCCTATTTTGGACCTAATTCTTACAAACAAGAAGGAACTGCTTGCTAGGGCAGACATGATAGGAACCTTGGGAAGGGGAGGGGAAATGTCATATCAAACTTAGATTGCTTGAGAAAGAAAGCAAACCCAGACAAGTCTGATATATGCCCTAGAGTTTTGGAGAACAGATTTAAAATGGTTCATGGAAAGGGATAGGTAGAATTCCATGAACTAATTTTCTACGAAGGAAGTAAGCCCAGGAGGAATAGGAAGCTCTCAAGAATGAAATTCTGAAGAAACAAAGAAAATCAATCCTGATTAGGAATTTAACAGCTGTAAGTGTGGCTGTCTAGGTTCTGTTAACAGTCAGATCCCTGAGGCATATGGCTGCCAATCACTCAGCATTCCATCCCACTCCTATATCCTGAGTTCTTATCTAGAGTATATGTCAATCATGACATGTCACTCATAGCTCTGCCTCCACCTACAGTTTCCTCTTCATTCTCAACCCAGCTTGTTGCTTCAATCGTGCAAATCTCCACTGTCATGGTTGAATAAATTATTTTATTACATTGCAGAAAAATATAGTAAAAATCAAAGCATTAGCTATTTTTATCATAGAATGTGAAAAAATGAAATAATTCCTAACTCCAATATTATGGCAAACTCCACCCACTTTTCTTCAGTTTCCTTGGCTCAGATGTGAGAAAACAGACAACCAAGAAGAGCTCATTTGCTTAATACTACTCCGATCTACACCCACTGAAAAAGCTAGGGAGAAGAGTCATGCCAGTTGACTCATGACAAGTGGAACAGTTTGAAGTCCTATTTCACTCTCTTCAAATGGGACAGTATATGTTGATTGCCATATGTTTTTACTTTCTGTTCCACAGATCCATGATTTTGGGTCATTAGAGACACCTGCTTCTATGGCAAACGTCAGGGCCTACCTCATATCTGTACCCCTTTGAGAATTAATGGACCAGGGAAGCTCCACAGGGGATAACTACATGCTCATGAGTGAAAAGAGATGTTCTTTGTGACCACCGTGTTTCAGAGTTTCTGCCTTTTACTGCTTTCCTTCAAGTTCCAATGTAGTGAATAGGTTTACCTCTTCTGTTTCTATTTCAAGAATATGAATCTTTTGACTGAAAAGAACTGAGCAAAAGTTGATGATATCTTGGGTGACTGGGAGGATGATGGTGCCTTTGGCAGTAATAGAAAAGTTAGGAAGAGGAGTGAGCTTGGGAAAGTGAAGATAATGAATTTAGTCTCAGATGTGTTGAGTTTAAGATGTCCAAGGGACATTAAGTTGGAGATGTTTAATAGAGAGTTGGAGACACAAGTCTGGAGGTAAGAAGAGAGATTAGGACTGCATAAGTAGATTTGAGCATCACGAGCAAAGAGATCATAATTGAATCTGTGAGGGTTGATGAGAACAGCAAACAAAATAGTATTGAGGGAGATGAGAAGAGATCCCAGAACAGAAACTTGGAAGACACACATGATTAGTGGGTACAACTTGGAAGAAGATCCAACATAGGATACTCAGAAGGAGTAATCACAAAGATAGGAGGCTAACAAGGAGATAATAGTAATGTGAAAACTTAGGGAAGAATAAGGAGCTCTTGGTAAATTTTGGTGTAATATAAGAGTAGGTTCTCAGTTTACTGGAGGGGAAGGAGGAGCCATGGGAGGTTTGAGGAGGGAAGAAAAGGTTTGCAAAGGCCAGTGTGGTAAGTGGGATAGTGCATCAATTAGAAATTGTACAAGTATGGCTTTGCCAGAATGAGGAACCAGTTGACACCACATAACAAATTTGTCATGGACCTATTGTGTGATTTTATGCATTCAGAAGCATTTTTCTGAGAAAGGCTCTATATACCACTAGCTTTCCAATAGGGTACACACTCACACAACTTCGACGAATGTTGTCTAATGTTATCTTGGGCTGCGTTAGGAGAGATGAAGTGTCCAGGATTATCTGACAATAGATGAAGAGCTGAAAGGGACTGCTAGTTATACAGACATCTAGTCAGATCCCATCATATAGATGAGAAATATGAGCTTCATAGAGCCTGGATGTCTTGCTCAAGATAAAAAAAAGTGGTGGCAATTCATAGGATTCAAGCCCAAGTCCTTTGAATCCAAATCAGGACTACTCCTTCCACTATAACTAGTGTGGTGAGATGCCTAAAGATTCTTAAGAGGACTGGGTCAAAGGAACATGGGATGCTTAGACTAAAGAAGAAAAGATTTAGGGGTCATGTGATAGTTATGTCTAAGTACATTAAAGGCTTTCACATTGAAAAGGGATTCCCATTATCTTTGTTGGCCCAAGAGGGGAAAATTAAGAATCATAGAAGTATTGATGCAGAGTAAATTAAGTCAAACCAAGAGAATATATGATCATAATAATGTAAAAGAAAATCTCACTTCATTTTCATTTCCTAATAATCCTCTTTTGGTTAGACACCTCCCCTGTGACTCTGATAGCTTGAAAAAGACTCTAGGTTTTTTATGATTTAGTCATTTTCTATCCAAAAGACTTTTTATTTCCTTTCCATGTCTCCTTCCTTTATCAGGTACTCCTTTGCTCCCACTCTCTTTCTGGAACCTCCACTACATCTCAGTGTTCTGTGTCTAGAATCTTCTAGGCTGGAAAATTCCAATTTTCTACCTGACTGATGCTACTCAATGTGTATTGAGACTCCAGGTGTTGAAAACCAATCAGACCCACCTGACTGAGGTGCATCTTTTCCCTATAAATCACATCATTTGCTCTGTGAGAAGAGCTGCCATGACCTCCAATCTACCTGAGTTGCCTTGACACAAAAACGAGCAATCCCAGACCATTATGAATTTCCTGTTTTTATCATGGCTGGATGACCATTTTGCCCAAGATTCCCAGTGACTTTGTTGGCTATAGGCCTTCCCTGACCCCTTCCCAGCCCTGCACTGAAGTTGTTTGTGTTGACCTCAGTGTTTGGGAGATTGGTAGACTCCTTTTGGCAAGCATATTCTAGCCTTAGTTTGAGAAGAGCAATGAATTGTTAAAATTTGGAAATATCATCTTGGCCCCCAAGTAAATAGGAGAAATCAATGGACTGCCCTAATACTGCCCCTCTGCCTTTTTTTTAAAACCCTGACTTTCCTTTCCTTGGGGTTTCGAGGTAACTTACATGGCCTTACTACTTACTTCACTTAAACACACCAAATAAAAGGGCCTGTTGCTTTCAGAAATGACTGGCATGTGTAATTGTTTTTTAAAGTCCTTTTTATTCCATCGATAGACTCTAAAAGAGACAAATAAGTACAGCTAAGCAGAATGCACCAACATTCTCTACTAAGAGAAGTAAATTTATTCCATCGAAGATCTTTTCGAGTCAATACTAGACATGACATTGATCTGAATTCTGATATCTTTTAGTTTTACTTTACATTATTGTGATCATTTGGGTTATTTTCTCTTGGTTATACTTCATTCAGTATCACTTCATATGTCCTTCTGAGTTTCTTTTAATCCCATGTATTCATTGTTTCTTAGAGTCAAATAAAATTCCATTACATCCATTTACCATAATTTGTTCAGTTATCCTACAATCAGTACTCTCATTTTTTTTCTTTTTTGATTTTTTTTGTTTTCATTTTTGCTACCACAAATGTGTTATTTTTGACTATTTTGATATATATATGGATGCTTATGTTAATGTTGACTTTCATGGGATATGAGTCCAATGGTGAAATATAAGTCAAAAGCTCTGAAGCTTGTCACTTTTTTAGCCTAAGTTCCAAATTTTTCTGGAATGGTTAACAATCTATTAGTGTGCATATCTTCTCACATACCTTCCAATACCAACTATTTCCATCTACTTTCAATTTTCTTCTAATATGATGGGCATAAAGTGAAACTTTATATTGTTGAGATCTGTGTGTCTCATATTGGTAATGTGCAATGTTTTTTTTTTTTTTCCCTATAGTTGCTGAAAGGTTGCATTCTTTCCTCAGAAAACTTGTTCATGTTTCTCATTTTTGTTTTTGTCACATCCTTTCTTTTATACAAAAAGGATCTCTCCTTCGGTGGTTTTATACATTCCTATGGCTTCAATTATAGTCTATATTCAGATAATTTCCAGATATTAATATTTAGCCCTCAATTTTCCTGACTTCTACTCCTTCTACTTCCCTTTACCTCATCAACCAACTTTGTTGATGATATCCCCACACTATCTTGCATCCATCCTATCCTTTCCACTCATAGAGCCACAACTCTTGCTGAATCTATCATCACATTTCACCTGGACGACTACCAGAGCTTCCTATTTGATTGTTTTTTGCCTCCTACCTCTCCCTTATTTTATCTGTCCTTCAATTAGTTTCCAACATAATTTTCACTTTACATTAGTCTGATTGTGTCACTCCCCTATTAAAAAAAAAAGGAAATAAAACTTAGTGACTCCACATTGTCTGCAGGAAAAAAAAATGTAAACATTTTAGACTGGCATTTAACTCTTTTTTTCAGTTAGTCTCCAGCCTAGATTTCCAGACATTTCACATTACTCCCCTTTATGTACTCTACAAACCAGCCATTTTTCTACCTTGTCTCACCCTCTTCCACCTTTCCATCTCTGACCATTTAAATACTTTTCTTCTGTTCAGGCCCAGCTAAGGTACTATCTCTTCCATCTAGAAATTTGCCTTTCCTCTCATATTTTTTTCTACACCACTTTGAATGTTTAATTAACTCATATATCTTACCCTTTATATTTGCTTGTGTTCACACTGTATGCCCACCTACCCAGCAGACAAGTTTCTTTCCAGCAGGGACTATGTTTTTTTCATCATCACATCCCCAGCATTATCCATCGTATCTTTCCCATAGTCATCTGTTAATGAAAGTTTATTGCCAGAATGAAAAAGAGAGTAACTTACACTGGTAATGAAATAGAGAATAAGTTAACAAATATTTGTTAAGCACTTACTATATACCAGGCACTGCGCTAAGCACTGGGGATACAAATACAGAAAGAAAGAAAGTCCTTGCTCTCAAGTAGTTTACATTCTAGTGGGCAAGAAAATACAGACAAAGAGGTGAAAAAGAAGGAAGATAATAACAAGAGTATGGTAGAAGGATTGTTGAATAGTGGTGGGAGCCCAACTAAGGATATATGTGTAGTTTATCAAATAAATGAAATTTTAAATTTCACTTAATTATTAAAGGTCCAATACCAGGAACTGGGGCTACAGACAAGCATAAAATAGTCTGCCCTCAAGAAGCTTACATTCTACTTGGGGAGTGGAAGGTATGGAAAATATAATAAGTCAGATAAGTCAATATAAAAATATATGCAAAATAATTTCAGGATCGGAAATCACCAACATATAAGGGAACTGCAAAGTTCTCATGTAGCAAGCACTTGAGTTTAACTTTGAATGAAGCCCATTCTGTGCATGAGCAAAGGGACAGAGGTGGAAGATGGACTGTTGTGTACACAACAATGCATAAGAAATCAGATGGCATGTATTTAAGAATAATGGAAGGTTTAGAAGTGAAAAGTTCTAGTGAAGGTGGCTAGTGAAGCATTAAAAATTGAAATCAAGGTATGAAAACTAGGCATGAAAACAAGTACTATCACAGTGGGTAAGCTAAAATGAGAAAACAATGTAACAGCTAACATGGAAATATATTTTGCATGACTGCATATGTATAATCTATAACAGATTGCTTGCTTTTTCAAGGAGTGGGGAGGGGAAGGAAAGAGAGAATTTGGAACTTGAAATGTTAAAAAGGCAAATGTTAAAATTGTTTTTATATGCAATAGAGAAAAAAAATTTAAATAAATGAAGATAAATTATAAAAAATAAAAATAAAATAAAATGGGAAATAGAGAAGAGTCAAGACTCTAGCCTCCTCTTCTACACAAAGAGAATCCTACAAATCATTGTTTCCCAGCCTAAATATATACTTAACCTCATCTGCTTTTCCCTATACCACCTCAAAATTATTGTTTATCAGTGTATGATTTTAATACTTGGTTATCCTTTTATATAAGATAATATTTCTAAAGTGCTTGGCACAGTGCTTGGCACAGGGTAGGTACTTACTAAATGTTTGTTTCCTTTCCTTCCTTTCTTCCATCATACTTTGGCTTGATGCTTTTGAGCAGCTATCTATATTATAAATGTTTATGAAAGTTCTGGTTTCAGGTTAAGAGACATTAGGTGGAAATGACAGCTTCCCCGCAGTCTTTCTGTACATTTCCTTGTATCATTAGGCATTTAGTCAATACCTTCTCATGATGATTATGAGGTTTTCACTGGTTATTACAGTTGAATAGCTCTGGTGAAGTCTCTATATATAGCCTTACCAGATCATACCATAGATCATCTAAACATTTTGGGCCTCTGAACAATTAACATGCAGCAATTACTTCATTTTTTCTATTTGTGTACCCAGTACCTAGCACAGGGCCTGACATAATAGGTGCTTAATAAATGCTTGATTGCTTTATGGGGATGGGGAGGTGACTACTGCATTAGAAATGTCAAGGTGAACCAAATGAACCGGTAAGCCCTGCCACAATTCAATTTGGTGGCTATGGATAGGCACCTATGCATGGCTGGGGTCTGCATTTGTCAGGCAGAAAGATGCATTTCTTGCTAAGGGGTAAATCCTATGCATAACACAGAGGGTTTCAGCAGTGCACAATTCCATGAAATCACCAAGACCACATGATCGCTTAGTATTCAGAGGTGCTCCTTTCATTCAGGGATCTCATTTAAACTTCACAGAACAATAAATGATTTATTCTGGGAAGCTCACCTCAAATAGTCACTTGGCTCCACTTTTTGAAGCTTTTTTTTTCCTCCTAAAAAGGTGTGGACAGGACCGTCTTTGTTTTCAGTGTTTTAGAAAGCTCTTGATTATTTTCTACACTTTATACATAATAGTTGAACAGTTCTTCTTCAAAGTCTACATGGTTAAGATATCATTTTGTTTCTAACAACTATGGTGTTATACTGATGGATTGTCTGGCCCAGGATGCTGCCAAACAGGTAAATTAAGCATCAAAGCCAAGGATGAATGATGGCTGAGACTGTTTGCTAGTGACAATGTATTATCAGCAGAGTTTAACTGGATGAATGTATCAGCCTCAGATTTCCAAGAAAATAAAAAAAATGTATGTAGAGCAACATCGCATTTATGCAGCATCATCAGGGAAATGAGCTGCTCCAGGGAAGTGAATTTTCTAGAAAATTGAACCTTACTCTTCCCAGTGCCAAAATTTATTTTATTTTAATCATTTTTGATAGAAAGCTTTCTAAAATGCATTATTCACTTCCCTGTCTTAAAATGATTTATATAGAATATAATTTATCCTTTTTTGGATGACTCAGGATCCTTGTTATGACTGTAATACATTGCTTTGTAATACACTGATGTGCTGGGAGCCTAATGACACGTGCAGTTCCTATCCTGAATGTGGTCCTCCATCTGCCAACTTCTCCTTATAGAATCCAAGAGGGAAAAAAATGACACTTTAGCTATTTCAGTTCTTGCATGGGCTTTCCATGGTATGATGAATAGAACAATGAATGGGTTTATATTCAAGAAGACCAGAGTTCAAGATTTGTCCTTGACATTGACTGTGTAATAGGCAAGATATATCTCAGCATCCCAAATAACACTCTGAGGCTGTAAATTACAGATTAGATTATGATATGCATTGGCAAAGGAAATTTCCCCATTGTAAATTCCCTATAGACTTCTTTTTCAACAAAAAAGAGAAACATCTTTATTTGGTTCTCCTGTCTCCATCCTTCTTAGATTGTCAGCTGCTATTTCTTGCTGTTTTCGATGTACCCACTACCAGTAGCCCTTCCTCTTCTAAGTGGTTGTTTCTAATCTCCCCTGTGCTCATAGATCCACTAATCCTAGATTTGTGTACAAAATGAGTCAATAAACTCTAGCATAAAGGTATGTTCTGCTTAGCATAATGCCAAAGCATTATTTGGAAGAGTCTTTATTGCTTACTTTTGGATTCATGATTGTGGTGCAGAGGTGATTCCCCATTTCCAGGTAAATGGTTTCCTGTTGTTATATTTCTTGTTTTACTTTTTTCAATTAACATTTATTTTCTCTTTCTTCTACCCCTTCTCCCACCAGCACTGGACTAAAAGGAAAACAAAACTATTATAAAAATATACATAATCAATGAAACCAAAAACGTATCCTGTTATGCGCATGGAATCCATCATCTCTATCAGGAGGTGGGTAACATATAATGGGTGGGGGAGGGTTGAAAGTGGGAAGTCCATTACTATGTTTTTTACCTAAATGAAGAAGTCATTTAACTTTTTTGAGCCTCAGTTTCTTCACCTGTAAAATAGGGATAATAATATTTGTATTACTTGCTTCATATGAGGAAAGTATATTGAAAAGTAGAGATAGAGCTTCATTAGCCTGATGGACAAGCTAATGTTCAAACAACAAGGTGCCAGAAATGACCACATAAGGAAAGTAAGAGTCCTTCATTGAAGGATATCTGGGGTCAGAGGGAAATCAGCAGTTTGAAATCTGGAGAGAGTGGAATAGCAGCCACTATAATAGCAGCCACTGAGCTTTAGCTTCCTCTATTCTGAGGAATGCCACTGAGACCACACATTTATGGCAATATTCAGGGCAGTACCCTACCACTGAACTACACCCCCAACTGAAAGTCTTTGTTTTTGTTTTTTTTAAATACCTAGAAAACAATATAGGTGGAAAATATAGGTAAGATTATTTCCTGGAGCAGGGATTCTTAACCTTTTTTGTGTCATCATCTTTTTGCCATCTCGGAAAGTCTATGAACCCCTTCTCCAAATAATGTTTTTAAATTCGTGAAATCAAATGCATAGGATTATAAAGGAGATCAATTGTTTTATAATATAGCTACTAAAATAGTTTTAAGTCCATGGACCCCAGGTTGAGAACCCTATAACCCACAGTAATCCTCTAAAAGATGAAGAGAAAGGCAGATGGCAGAGAGAAACGTATGAGATGATGGATACATTTGTCTATGAGAGTTGACTCCAAGAGCCAAAAGAAAGAATTTCTTGGTAAGCAGAAATTAAGAAAACAGAAACTCAAAGTAGAAGTGTATGATATCATAGAAGTAATCAGTGGAGTCAGCCAATAATACTACTACTGTCATCTGTAAGTTTCCACATCGATGAAATCATAGATACTTGAAGCATCAAAATAATCATAGTTCCCTGAACCACTAAGTATATGAAAGAAAAAAAAGTCATAATCCTTAGCTTTAAAGCACTTAAAGTCTGTTTTAGGAGTAGATGTATGTACATAGAAAAGTTAGAGAACATATCAGAGAAAACCCTGACTTATAGATTTGCAGGGTGAGTTCATATCCAGTTTCCAGGCCCATAGGCTTTCTGCTACTTCTTCCTACTGTGTGAGGTAAGTAAAATGTGAAGACTTCACAGGGAAGATATGTATAAATATATATCTATATCTATACTAAGAAATGTTTAAAAATAAAGAAATAGGGAAATAGGGAAGTGGAAAATTCTGAGGTCGTGAGAGTCTGATGGCTTAGCCTCTGGGAAAGTTTACCCTGAAACTTTTTGTTCTTTCTTCTGGTTCTGGTTTAAAGATTTGCTCAGTAAGAATAGAGTCACTGTGACCTGCTTTCCTTTACTGTAAAAGAATGGAGAGGATCTCCCCCTCCCCTTATTCTGTTCTCCTTCTTTAGATTTATAGATGTCACCTCATTTGTAATCATTAACTAAGCGAATGGGAATTGGAGTTTCTGTGCCTCGATTTCCTGGTTCTTTGTCTAGCTTTCATGCTCAGATTGTAAGCCCACCTCCCAGCCAATGGTGAGAAGGGTCAAAGGTGGGCAGGAATCCTCTTGTGTTAGGTATAATTATTGATGCTTTGCCCCTTGTGTTTTGTGTCCCTTGCTGGATCTGTTCTGGCAGAGGATGCCCTATTCTCGAGAACTGAATAAAATTTATTTCTGTTCCCACCCTGAGATGGCTCCTTATTATAAATTAACTTTTTTAATTGGTGAGGGTCTTTCATCCCACACACTACTATCACTTTGAGCTTGTAGCAGGCTTTCAGGTTAAACAAAGATGAACATGAGTTCCAGAAATGTGTTAAAGACAATTAGCACCTAACTGGAATTTTCTCCTGATTAGAATGAGAATAATTGGAAAAACAATGAAAAAGGAGTTTGGTCATAGAAATGGGCAGTATTTTACATCTGGAATAAACTTACATACAAGTATGTATGTAACTTGAAACCCAGAATAGAATCTCTGGATACATGAACTATATTCAAATTGGGGGCTTTTCATTAAATGGGTTTTTTGGTTTTTTTTTGGCTTGGATCCTCTCTGTGGAATTGCCTTGGGAACATAGAACTTGTTTTATGTTTAACACTCTATGGAAAATGCAAAGAGTATTCACATACCACATAAGCACTCAGGTTAACACTTCACATCATACTAAAGGAAATACATTATTTCATGCACAACATAAAGGACTTACATCTGAGCCTATGAATAGTCAAAACAACTCTCGTTTCTTCTTTGGAGGGCCTATAGTTTCCTGCAAAAACAATAAAATTCCCTAGACTTAAAATGCTATGCTGGAACCACCCTCTTCCAACACAAAAGAATAGCAAATATGTTAACTAGAGTCCATCCCAGGGCCTCTTCCATGAACTCTTCCATTCCCAACAGCCTATATAATCACTCCACACAAACTACCCTTGTTGAACCTAAACTCTAATTAGGGAAATCACTTGTGATTGATAGGAAATTTGGCAAACTTTAATTCTAGCAATCCTGATTTTCCAAGGGACCCATGTAGTTCCATAAAGTAATTCTTTGTAGTATGTGTGTGTGTGTGTGTGTGTGTGTGTGTGTGTAGGGTATTATAGTATAGCTACAGTTTTTCATAGTAGTATTTTGGTGGATTCCTCCAGCTATACTGCCTCTGATGAGGGTTTGGGGTGAGAGGTGCTCGACACCCCAAAGTACCGACACGCCGGGTCCTGCCAAAAGAATTCGACTCAAGCCTTCTCAGCCAAGGGAAGGGATAAAGTTTATTAAGAGTTAGCCAAATAAGCCTGCCCCGAGAGATCCCACCCCTTGCGACGCCTGTAAGGAAAAAGGGCCAGACCCATCTGAGCTAGATTGGTTCTGACCAACCTCATGGAGGCAAGATGGAGATTATATACACAAAGGTTGTGGGAGGGATTGAGGGGTGGTCTGGGGTGACCAGAAGAGGGGTTTAGGGAGGGACTTAAGGACGAGGTCAGACTCCAGGGTGGGGGAAATAGCTGAAGGCTATATGGAAATGACAACCCATCAAGGGCTGGGGTAGTGGAGCTAGGGTATAGATATTTTGATCAGGATTAAGGATGGGAAACAGGATTAAGGGTGGGAAACAGCTGGACAATAGAGGACTGGGCAAGGTAGGCACTTGGGCTTAATGGTTATAGCCTCAGGCCAAGGCCTGGTCGAGTGGCAAGATTCAAGGAGAGTTCAAGGGTTCAAGGGGTTCCTAGAGACTGTGCCCTCATCACCTCCACCAAAAAGGTGGAAAAACACCCAGGGAAACAAAGACTTGAGCTCCCCTGTGCCTTTGAAGCCCTGCACAAAAGTCACAGTACTAGTGAAGCACAAGGTCCCTATTTGATCCTCCATATTGAAGGTCGATCTCTTGTAATGACACATCCCTGAATCTTACTTGGTCTTGGAACACCTCCATTTGGCTCAGGAATGCAGAACTGCATATAGGATGTTTTTTCCTAAGGAGGAAATGACTGGGTCTGGAAATTCCCTTGAACTCTCCTAGCATCTTCCCACTTGATCTGGTCTTTGCTTGAGGCTATATTCCCCTCAATTGACCTTTCATTATCACTATGTCTAATTCTTTGTCACCCTTAACCTATCCCAGGCCTTCATTGTCTGTTACCATTGTTTGTCTGAAAGAAGACTTGAATCAAATTCCTTTGGGCAGGATCCATATGTTGCTATTTTGGGGTCCCAGTACCCCTAGATCTCAACAGAACCTCTACATTGCCCCACCATTGCCTCTCCACTGTGGCTTGCTCTCATTCACATAGCTTCTGACTGGGGGCAGGAACTCCTTGTGACTCCACGTTCCCTCATGTTGTGGTCCTCCTAGAGAAAGAAGGATAAACACAACTGCCTCCATCTGTTGCCATCTGTTTTGTGAGTGAGTACTGTGGTTCACTGGAGACTCACTCTAGAAATTCAGGCTTCTAGGGTAATGCATTCATGTGTCTGGATAGCCTAGGTCTTCTCTGTGTCTCCCACTTCTTGTTTTCTTCTATCTCTCCAGTAGCTTTCCTTTAAATGTAAAGTCCAAGAGAGTAGTTAAGGTATGTGACCATACTGACTAAATTTCTCATAAATTCACTGTCTATGGGGACATTAATACCTGGTATAGGAAGAAGCTTTCAGGACCTGGTTTTGAAAAGCCTGAGGCCTTATCTTTTACCCTTATTTTAAAAGTATTAACCTTGACCAAGCACTTCACATGTGCTACATCTATATATAAAGTTGTTTTTAGATTAAATTTTCAACAAATAGGAGTCCTATCTATCATTACACTTCAAATCACATAGCTCTCTATCTATACTTACATTTGTGCTCTACATACAAAAGTTCTATGGAGATTACTTATGAGGTCAGGCAACCATATGTTTTAGGGGTGCTTGAGACCCCCAAATACCACCAGGCCAGGTCCTGCTTGAATGAATTCAACTCAAGCCTTCTCAGCCAAAGCAAAACAAAGTTTATTACAGATGTGCCATAATGGATACTCTTAAGAAATCTCACCATTTGTACCACTCATTTTCACGGATGGGCCAAATTCAATCTACTGAGCTAGATTGAATCTGAGCCCTTTCATGGAGGCAAGATGAAACTTATATACAGAAAGACTGTGGGAGGGATCTAGGGTGGTCCTGGGGTAATGGGAGAGGGGGTTTAGGGAGGATCTTGAGGAAGAGTCCAAGGAGGAGCTTGATGGGACTGGGGTGAGGTCAGATTCCAGGAACCAAAAGAATGGGATTAAGGGTGGGAAGTAGCTGAAGGCTAACTGGAAATAACTGACAATGGTAGGCTAGGCTGGGTTAAGAGTAATCTAGAGATTTGGGCCTAGCAATAAAGAAAGGCTTATGGCCTCAGGCTAACACTTCAACCAGGAAGATTGGGGGGTGGGGGAGAGGATTTAAATTATCCAGGCTATTATTCCACTATCAATGTGAGCATTTGATTTACATTTTTGCTTCACTACTGAAGTCCCACCTCTCTGGTAAGACATAGCCATTAAAAGAAAAATGAGTAATTTTCATTTTTTTTCTTGTTGTAAGTTCCTTGACAACTACCTAGAACTGTGAATTACATTCATTACTCACAAACAATATTTAGTTTCCTTGTTTGGAATACTGAAAACAATCTTCAACTGTAAAATGAGGAGGTTGGACTAAATGGTCTTTAATGTAGCTTCTAGCTTTATATTGTAATACAAGGAAAATTAGGAACCCCTGAGAAACCCCTAGCTACTGACAAGCACCCCCAGAAAGAATGGACTCAGATATCTTTGGTATTTAGCAAACCCCCTGGGACTCCATGACTCCACCAAGGAATGTCAATAGATAGGACCATCCCACTGAAGGATAACCAGGCAGACCCTTTCTAGTAGATATCCCTGGGGCTCCGTGACTCCACCAAGAAATGTAAATGAGATTATCCCACTAGTAAATAACCTGACTTTTGATGAGACAGGACCTTTGTTCCTGTTCCGCCCCCCCCCCCCCCCACATTGCCATTGATTTGTGGTGCAGTACCCCAATGGCCACCAGCTAATAAATTCTCCACTTAAAACTTATACTCTGTTGCGTGTCTCACTGGCTTCTGGTACAACAATATCTATGATCTGATAATCCCAAATTCATTCTGTATATACTACCACTGCCTCACAGTAATTTGAAGAGCTCTGGAATGTCAGATGTAGAGTTTGGTGGCCATGGGGAAGAATTACGTTTCCCTCATTGACACTGTAAATAAATAATTCTAAATGAAACAATTTGAAAACAATTGAGAGCCTGCTATAAGCAAAACAATATAGTAGGTACTGGGGATAAAAAAGCAATACTAAAAGACAGTCTTTGCCCTCAATGAACTTACAACCTTATACATTCCATAAGGTCTGTGGCCTGTGGTTTGGTAAAGCTCATGCCACCGCTTTAAGTTTCTTGTGCCTTTTTCTTCTTTGCATTTTTAAAATTATCTTTCTCCCCAGTTAAATGTAAAACAATTTTTAACATTTGTTTTTAAACTTCTACTCCCAAATTCTCTCCCTTCCTACCTCCCCACATCCCTTCATTGAGAAGCCAAGCATTTCTATATAGGTTATACATGTGTTGCCATGTAAAACATTTTCATAACATTCATGTTGTGAAAGAAAACATAAAACAAAAACAAAACAAAATTTTGAGAAAAATTAAGAAAGTAAAAAAATAGTATGCTTCAATCTGTATTCAGACACCATCAGTTCTTTCTCTGGGATGGATCTGCTTCCATTTTTTATAAAGTGAAGGAATGGACTCAATAATTTCCAAGACTTCATTGAGCTTCCATATTCTTTGGTTCTCTATTGGAGCTCAGTTGACTTTGGACAGTAAACTGCTGTTCCAAATTTTGATACATACAGTCTCATTAACCAAACATTCCAAGGATGTTAAGTCCTGGTGTAAGGGTAAAACAAAATGTGTGTGAGGGATGGGGAGAAACCTAGGAAAGAAACCATGTTTGGAACTTATTAAGGAAATCCTTGCTCTAGTTATTTTGACTTTTTACTTTTAAAAAAAATCAAGAAACTGTAACATAGCTGGCATTGAAGAGAAGAAAATCAGGGTTCAAGTTCTACTATTGATTGACATTGACCAACACTAGCTATGACCACCTCATGCATTAATTCTTATTCTTCTTGCAACATGCTAAGACTACATTTATGGAGCAGTAAATCTGCAGCAGTAAAGCAAGTTCCTACACCATTGAAATGATAGTTCTAGTAATCGTGTGTGTGTACACAAATACGTATATACATACACATACACATATACTTATAAATACACACATAGATCTAGACACATGAATCAATTTTTAAACCTAGTTCTGCTCTGTCTAAGCGGAACTCATTTTATCCCCATAACAATCCTGGGATGGAAGTCCTCTCATTACCCTCAATTTATAGATGCGAAAACTGAGGCAAACAGAGATTAAGTGCTTGCCCAGGATCACATAACTACTTACATATCTGGGGTCATATTTGAACTCGCATCTTCCTGAGAATCACAAACCTAAATGTCTGAAGTAGTATTTAACATGGGTCTTCCTGATTGGAGACCTATCACTCTATCCACTGCCACCTGGCTACATCAAATTAAACTAATCTTTCTCCTAGGGAAGTGTTTCAAGTATCAAAGACAGCTTCCTGTCTGCACCTAAATCTTTTTTTTTCTTTCAGACTTAACAACCTCAGCTACATCAGCTACTTTGGAGAACAAACCATTTTCCAGCACTTTAGGAGAGTCCATTTCTAAAATATCAATGTACATGCTGATTATAAATCATTCCTATCTACTCCGTTTAAGCAGATCTCCAAACTTGGAAAAACTTTTATTAGCTTCTTTCTAGTTTCTGTTACAAATAAGATGAAAGTTGTGCTGTTGCTGCTATAAATATTCTGTAACCAGATGGACTCTTACAATTAATCTAAATAATGATGGTTAATTATAGTTAAACATAAATCACTTAACCTGACAGGGCCTCGGTTTGCTCACAATAAAATGGGTAACTTTCAATAATCTCATTTTTCCTCTCAAAGTCAATGATGGCTGTGATTCTTCTATACTCTCCCCAGATGGTTGCTGCCACTGCAGAAAGTCTAAATATTTCTCTTTTTCTCCTCAGTTATTAGAATGCAAAATGCCTGCCAGGTAAGAGCCTTATTTTATCTAAACTTTGCATATCCCCAAGCACCTGTTCAGAATTTGGTTCCCAGAAGGCTGGGGAAATGATTGTTCAACTGAATGATTGCTTATTTAGAATCATGGTTATAGCTTCACTTAGGAAAACAATACATGAAGTCATTTGGGAGATGTTTTGGAGAGTAGGAGATATACCTTTAAATTAAGAGTGAAAGACAAATCCATCTCTTTTACACAAAAAAAAAGGTTATTTCTCTTTCTTTTATTGTCATCTCCAGGAAATGAGACAATGAAACTCCAGGATATGACAGCACAGAAGGAGCAGTCCTACCTTGGCCACTGTGTCCACTGCTGAACACAAAGGGACATCTCTAAAATCTTCACGAGATGGCTATGTCCCTTTTTCTGTTCTTGATCCAGCTTCCCCATCTTCTATTACTTTGGGTCACATTCTTCCAGAGTGGGAGACGGGAAGTCATTTCCAAATTGTCTGAAAGCACCATATGCCCTCTCTTTTCTTGGTAATCACAGACACAGCTTTAACATTGTAAATTATTTAATGGATCCGAAACAGGACTTTATCTTTCTGCTCCATCTTCCCATGTGCTCACCGGAAGAGCTTTCATCTTGTGCTGCAGGTCAGGGGATACACTCAGCATAGCATAGTATAGCATAGGCACTATAAAGTCAAGTTTTTTTTGAAGAACTGTCCATATAACTCATATCCACAGCACATCCTAATTCCCATATGGTGAGGCAGCATAGTGGACCTTTTTAAGTCTGGAAAAATGGGTTCAAATTCATGCTTTACCAGATACTAGATGGTAAAATTACTCAGGCTTTCTCAGTTTCTTGATCTATAAAATGGATTGGATAATAACTCTTCTACTACCACCTCTCCCCCTCCCCCATAGTATCGGCAATAGAATTAACTGAGATAATGTAAGTGAAAATCCTTTATAATCCTCAAGCACAATGTAAGAGAGGCTGGCAGCATGATATAGTTTAAGTAATGGTGGATTTGGAGTCAAAAGCCTTCAGTTCAAATTTTAGCTCTCAAAGTTCACCCCATTTCTGTTTCCTTTTCCTAATCTCTAAAACAAGGGAAACAATCCTTATCCTGCCTGCCTACATCACTGGGGGGCTTAATGGAATTGTTATAAAAATGTGTGCTATTGTCAATAAACATACATTTATGAAGCACCTACTTTGTTCCAGGCACTGTGATAAGCACTGAGGATGCAAAGAAAAAAGTCAATTATTTCTTGTTCACAGGAAGCTTACATTCTACTAGGAGAGGCAAAGTGTATATAAATAAGTATTTTTACAATATATTAAAGATCAATATAAGGTAGTCTTGAGAGGATGCTCACTATCAGCTGGACAGACCAAGAAGACCTCATTTAGATGGGGCAGTTAAGTGGCATAGTGGATAGAGGGCTGGGTCTGGAGTCAGAAAGACTTTTCCTACTGAATTCAAATCCAGCCTCAGACACTCACTAGCTTTGTGATCCTGGGAGAGTCATTTAACCATGTGTGCCTTGGTTTCCTTATCTGTAAGATGAGCTGGAGAAAGAAATGGCACTCCAGTATCTTTGTCAAGAAAACACCAAATGGGGTCACAAAGAGTAGGACACAATTGAACTGACTCAAAAACAGACTGAGTCTTGAAGGAAACCAAGAATTCCAAGACATGGAGGTAAGAAGAGAACTCATTTCAGGCACGGGAAACAACCAACGTACTTTGTCCAGGGTACCACACTTTCCCTTTGTGACATAAACTGCCATGCAGTGGCATAAAACAGAGGTGTCAAACATGTGGCCCATAGTACACAAAAGGCCCACAACACTCAAGAGCAGGACCTGAACCAGATCAACATTTAATTAGCAAATATTTAATAAAACAAACCAAAATACAATAAAAATTTTACAATATCACATTCTGAAAATAAGTTAATATGCAGCCCCCAGAGATCCTTATGATACTGATCAATAGCCCCCCATTTCTATTTGGGCTTGGCACCACTTGTTTATAGGATATCATCAAAGATCAGAAGGAAAGAAGGAAAAGAGAGAGGGAGAGAGGAAGTAAAAGACATTGTTACAGAAGTGAAATTGATGGGATTTAGTAACTAAATGAGAGGCAGGGTGAATGGTAAAGGAGAAGAATAAAACAAAAGAATAGAACTCTTTGAAAGTAAATTAGATTATGCTAATGGACAACACAGAAAAGATAGAACTGCTTAATTATTATTTTTATTCTTTTCTCTGCCTAGGGAAAAATATTTTTAATTGTGGAGAAGAGAACAAAACTAATTAATAAGGAATTGATATTCAAATTAAATCAAGATAAAGTGAGAGCCATCACCTAATCTTGAAGAATTCAAGTCACCAGGCTCGGATGATCATTATCCTACAAGATTTTGCAGAAATGACTGCTAGGTTGCTAGCAATGAAATTTGAAAGATAACGAAGAATGTGGAAGGTACCACAGGATTGAAGAAATACATATGTTGTCTCAATATTTAAAAGGAAGAAGGGGGAAAAATCTGCAAACTATAGTTTGGCAAGCTTGACTGATTCCTGGCAAAATGCTACAAAATATTATTAAGGGATCTAGAAGTTCTAGAAGAAGAAATGATCACAATAAGCCAGTATGACTTCATCAAGCACAAGGGACCATATCATTTCTGACAAGGTTATTAAACTGAAAGATTAGAGCAATATTATAGTTATAATTTCCTACCTCTTATAAAAGCATGTGAGAAAGTAACTGATGCCACTCATATAGAAAAGATGAAGGGATGTGAATTAGACAATAGCATAGACAAGAGCATTCAGAATTGAATGAATGGCCAGGTTCAAAGTGTATATTATTTCAGTCTCAATGGCATGCCCTACCTCCAGGGATTTCTGGTTGGCTCTGTGCTATGTAACATTTTTTATCAATGACTTAGACAAAGACATAACTGGTATATCTGTCCAATTTATACGTTTCATAAAACTGGGGAAAATATTGCTTTTGCTCTTTTGGTTGATCCTGCATTCTTGAAGGGAAAATAAGTAATATATTGGGTGACATTTTTAGGACAAAAAAAAAAGATCTTGACAGGTTAGAAGTATAATAAGATAGAATTTAATATAGATCGGTGAAAAAAATCACCACTTAAGTTTAAAAAATCCACTCAAGCACAAGATGAAAAAGTCTAGCTAGACAATGTTTGTCTAAAGAAGAGCTGCCCATGAGATTTTTAGTGCACTACAAACTTGATATGAGCAAATAGTGATATTGAGAAGCCAAAAAAAAAGCTGATATAATATCTATAATATCTTAATAATCAGTATTAAGAAATACAAAAACTCCAGGACTAAGGATACTGTTCTCAACATATTATGATCTGATCAGACTACAACTGGAACATTTCATTCAGTTCTGGGTGCCATATTTGAGGAAGTACAATTATGGGTGCCATATTTTAGGAAGGACTTTGATAAGTTAGCGAACTTCAAGAGGAGGGCAACTAAGATAGCAAAAGTTGTCAAGATCGTGCATATAGCATGATGATCATACAGAATAAGAATCAGATGAATAAGCTGAAAAAGATGGTTAGACTGAAGAAGACAAGAGGGGATGGGTGAGAAGTAGAATATGATGGCTACATTTCTGAAGAATTGCCATATGGGAGAAAAATGAGTTTGGTTCTGTTTTCTCCTAAAGGGAGTAAAGGGTATAAGTTGGAAAGATGTGTATATTAGTCTTGATGTTCAGAAAACATACTAACAATGACAGCTATCCAGAACAGTCTAGAGGTAGTCTGTTCAACTTCTCTTGAGATCTTCAAACAGAGACCAGATGACCCCTTTCAGAGGAGAATCCTCTTCAGGTATAAGGAGCACTACATGGCTTCTAAGGTCTCAGCAAACTAATATCCTGTGACTCAGTTTTGTAACTTGTGTGGACTTCTGAAAAATTGGGCATTGTGCCTATTTGCATCACTGGCACAACTAGAGGGCAAGCTTCCATAAACTTTTCATCCCCCAAACCTAACATAGTACTGTCCCACAATAAGAAAGTAATAAATATTTGAGACAATCAACAAGGTCAAGATTGTGCAGTAAGCAGAAGAGTTGGAAATTAAGCCCTTATCTTCTTTCTACTACACCGTTTTGAATATTAGGATGTTCTTAGCTCTTGGTTTGCCATGGTCTTAGATTCCCCCATACCTTCCTATTTTATTGCTCTTACTTATTTTCAAAATTAGGAAACAGAAACATCCCATGGAAGATAATTTAGGCCTGGAAAGAGTAGATGCAAGGACAGAAGGTACAACCTTGAATCTCATATTCAAATACTTGAGATTCAATTTGTTTACAGAGGTTACATAGAATCGCCTTATTCAAATCCCATTAGAAAGGCAGCATCAGAGTGACAAGAGGTCCAACAAACCCAGAGTTCCATTTTCTTTCTTTAACGTAGTTAATCTATCCTATATTTCGTTGCTACCTGTGCAGTGGCAATGACAAATACACATGAAAGAGAAGAAAGAGGGGGAAAGCTTTGAGTAAGAGTCTTGTAATTTAAAAAATAAAACCCTAATTATTTTTTTAGATTTCAATAAGTTTTTACAATAGTCCCAGTTTAAACTTATAGCAGATTAGAAGAGATAATCACACAGAGAAATTAATTTCTTAATGTTTATTAAAGGCTTTTGGGGAAAATGGCATTCCTAAGTAGGAAAAAACTATCTACCCTACTTAATTTAAATCATAGGACCACAGGGCATTTAAATGTTATCTAATATCTACTACATAAATCTAAACTATGATTACGTAGACATTATGGTACAGTGTCAAAGGTGGTGATTGGCCTGAGAAGACTTGGGTTTGGAGGTTTGCTGCAACCAGTTTGGTGCAACCAGAGGTGGTTAAATTTTCAGAGTGATCATTTACACCTCAAAAATTGGCAAACACTACAAATTAGGGCTTGATATATTATTTTGCTCATTGTCTAGACTTAAAGTGATAGGTAAAATGTAATTAGATTAAATTTAAAGGTGTTACACACATATTTTTCTGAGTCAGCTGTCAAAACATTTATCAGTATATCTCTCCCAGAGTTTTTTATAGAGAAAGAAACTGAGACCTAGAGTGGTTCAAAGGCTTGTCCAAGATTGCAAAGTCAATGAGTATGAGAGTGAGAGTAAACTGAACAAAAGGAGGATGATTTGCCTTAAAGCTTTGTTCTGGCCATTTCCCCTTTTCTTTCTACACTCTCTTCCTTGTTGATCTCAATAGCTCTCATTGATTCAATTAGAGTCCTCATGAATATGACTGGTCCACCCTTCATCTTTCTCTTGAACTCCAGTATCACATTTCAATTGCCTGCTACACATCTCCACCTAGATTGTCCCTAGCCATATCAAGTTCAACAGGTCCAAAATAGAATGCATAATCCTCCGCAATCCATCCTCTCCTCTGTCCTTCCTAGTATCAGTGGATGCCACCATTAAGCTTCCAGTCACTCTAGTTATCAACCTTGGAGTTGTCTTTGATTTCCCTCTCCCAACTCCAATATCCAATAAATTAATAAATCAATTCTACCACATCCATTAACTTTTCTCTACTCATGTTACCTTCACCCTAATTCATGTCTTCATTATCTTTCATCTGATTATTTCAATGGCCTCCTAATTGTTTTTCTTGCCTCCAGTCTCTCCCTTCTCTAATCTAGCCTCCACACAGCTGCCAAATGGATATTCTTAAAACACTGATCTATATTTCCCACCACACTCATTTTTTCTGGTTCTCCTTATTTCCACTATGATTAAGTAGAAACCAGTATTTTATAATCTTTCATAATTTGTCTCTCACCTGCCTTTGCTTTTCCTTCCTCACTTCCACCTTTCACAATCCTTGGTTTCCCTCAAGGCTCAGATCAAGTGTCCTGTTCTTCATGGAATCTTTTCAGGTTCCACAAGCTGCTAGTATACCTTGGTATTCATTTTGTGCATGTATACACACATACATACATACATATATATATATATATATATGTGTGTGTGTGTGTGTGTGTGTGTGTACCTATGTGTACACACATATATACATATAATCTGGTTCTGGCTGTTGTCCTTGGTGCTTGAAGAGGACTAAAATGACATAACCAGGTCAAGTTCAAGGCACACTATGTTGATGAGAGCAATAGGAGCTAGAAAGGATCTACCACAGGTTGGGTACAAATAGTCCATATAAACATTTGGGGTAGAGGTTTCTTTAAATTTGTGTATCTCATGTTTCTTTTGAGGTGCTACAATTCTGTTTTCCTTATAGATCACAGAACCTTCTTTGAAGCAGGCATGCCATGCTAGGTTGTCTTGTGTCAGTGTCTCCCACATCTCAAAATGAATTCCAAAGTTCTTCAGAAGGACCTTTAGAATATCCTTCTATTGCTTCTTCTAACCTACATATGAACACTTGTAATGTGAAACATTATTCTAATAAGCATGGGAGCAAGCACACAGCCCCATTTCACTCCACTGGTGACTGAGAAAGCATAGGAGCATCATCCATTAACCAAAAACTTGCAAGCATATACTTAATATACTTATATGTGTAGCTGTAGTTTCCCCTACTAGAACATAAGAACCTTGAGGGTAGAGGCTGTCTTGATTGCTTGCATTTGTATCTCTAGTGCCTGGCGTGTAATATTAGGAATATGGTAAATACTTAAAAATGCTTTTTTCCATTCCATTACATATATGATATTGCATCATCTACCACCACATCTTTGTGTAAGTGTTCCCCTATGTCTGTATTAAACATCTTCCTGGGGGGCAGAGCCAAGATGGCAGCTGGAAAGCAGGGACTTGCTTAAGCTCTCCCCCAAATCCCTCCAAACACCTGTAAAAAATGGCTCTGAACAAATTATAGAGCTGTGTAACCCATGAAATAGCAGAGGGAAACAGGTCTCCGGCCCAGGAGAGCCTGGATGGTCACCGGGAAGGGTCTATCACACAGTGCTGGGAGCAGAGAGCAGCCCAGCATGGGCCCTCCAGGACAGACCAGACCTGGCAGAACAGGCCCTAGGGCCATGAATCATTGAGATGTGGCAGTTACCAGACTTCCCAAACCACAAATGCCAAAGAGCAGGTTAGTGGGAGACTGTGGGATCCAGTTGAGATCGGTGCAGGCGCCAGGCATGGGGGTGGTGGAGGTGGTGCAGGGTGCTGGTGGCAACAACAGGAAGCTCCTGAGGCTGCTTCCAGAGCTACAGTGTCAGCTGATCAGCTGTCTAGCAGCAGATCAGAGTGGGGGTCGAGGAGCACTTTGTGGGCACAAAGGAAGGTTCTCTTGCTGTGCCCTATTTGGATCTGGACTGCAGTCCTGGTTGGCAGTTCTTCAGGGAGGAGGAGCACTGCTGTACCAGAGCCTGGGGTGATGGTCGAGTAGAAGTAGCTCAGAAAACAGCTGTGCTTGGACCCTAAAGCTTGGGACAAAGTACTCTCTACTCTACAAGCAGTTATACACTGACAAAAAGCTCAAGGGTCAATGACTGGGAACATGAACAGGCAGTGAAAACAAACTCAGACTCAAACTCAGACTCAAACTCAAACTCTAGTTTCCTTTTTTGGTGACAAAGAAGATCAAAACATACAGTGAGAAGAAGTCAACAAAGTCAAAGAGCCTACATCAAAAACCTCCAAGAAAAATATGACTTGGTCTCAGGCCATGGAAAAGCTCAAAAACAATTTGGAAAAGCAAGTAAGAGAAGTAGAGAAAAAAATGGGAAGAGAAATGAAAGAGGCAAGAAAACTCTGAAAAACAAGTCAATGACATGCTAAAGGAGACCCCCAAAAATTCTGAAGAAAATAACACCTTAAATAATAGACTAACTCAAATGGCAAAAGAGCTCCAAAAAGCCAACGAGGAGAAGAATGCCTTGAAAGGCAGAATTAGCCAAATGGAAAAGGAGGCCAAAAAGACCACTGAAGACCACCTTAAAAATCAGATTGGAGCAAGTGGAAGCTGGTAACTTTATGAGAAATCAAGATATTATAAAACAGAACCAAAGGAATGAAAAAATGGAAAACAATGTGAAATATCTCATTGGAAAAAACCACTGACCTGGAAAATAGATCCAGGAGAGATAATTGAAAAATTACTGGACTACCTGAAAGCCATGATCAAAAAAAGAGCCTAGACATCATCTTTCAAGAAATTATCAAGGAGAACTGCCCTGATATTCTAGAGCCGGATTGAAAGAATCCACCAATAACCTCTTGAAAAATATCCCCAAAAGAAAACCCCTAAGAATATTGTTGCCAAATTCCAGAGTTTCCAAGTCAAGGAGAAAATAGTGCAAGCAACCAGAAAGAAACAATTTGAATAATGTGGAAACATAATCAGAATAATACAAGATCTAGCAACTTCCACAATAAGGGATTGAAGAGCTTGGAATACGATATTCCAGAGGTCAATGGAGCTAGGATTAAAACCAAGAATCACCTACCCAGCAAAACTGAGTATAATACTCCAAGGCAAAATATGGATTTTCAATAAAATAGAGGACTTTCAAGCTTTCTCAGTGAAAAGACCAGAGCTGAATAGAAAAATTGACTCTCAAATACAGGAATCAAGAGAAGCATGAAAAGGTAAACAAGAAAGAGAATTCATAAGGGACTTACTAAAGTTAAACTGTTATGTTTACATTCCTACATGGAAAGATGATGTGTGTAATTCATGAGACCTTTCTCAGTATTAGGGTAGTTGAAGGGGATATGCATGTATATAGACAGAGGGCACAGGGTGAGTTGAATATAAAGGGATGATATCTAAAAAAAAAATAAAATAAATTTAAGGGGTGAGAGAGGAATATACTGAGAGAGGGATAAAGGGAGAGATAGAATGGGTTAAATTATCTCACATAAAAGTGGCAAGAAAAAGGAGTTCATTGGAAGGGAAGAGGGGGCAGGTGAGGGGGAATGAGTGAATCTTGCTCTCATGGGATTCAACTTGAGGGAATAACATACACACTCAATTGGGTATCTTACTCCACAGGAAAGTGAGGGGAAGCAGATAAAAAAGGGTGGGGTGATAGAAGGGAGGGCAGATAGGGGAGGAGGTAATCAAAAGCAAACACTTTTGAAAAGGGACAAAAGGGACAAGGTCTAGGCAGAATATTAAATAAAGGGGGACAGGATAGGATGTAAGGAAATATACTTAGCCTTTCACAACATGAGTATTGTGGAAGTGTTTTACATAATAATACATCTGTGACCTATGTTGAATTGCTTGCCTTCTTAGGGAGGGTGGACAGGAAGGGAAGAGGGGAGAGAATTTGGAATGCAAAGTTTTAAAAGCAGATGCTCAAAAAAAGGTTGTTTTTTGTATGCAGCTGGGAAATAGGATATATAGGGAATGGGGCATAGAAATCTATCCTGCCCTACAAGAAAGTAAGGGGAAAGAGAATGGGGTGGGGAGTGGGGTGACAGAAGGGACGGCTGCCTGGGGAGTGAGGCAATCAGAATATATGCCATCTTGGAAAGGGGGGGAAGGTAGAAATGGGGAGAAAATTTGTAACTCAAAATCTTGTGGGAATCAATGTTGAAAACAAAATATTAAATAAAAATGATAAAATTAAAAAAAACCCATCTTCCTAAATTCCTCCTCTTAGAATACCTGATACTTCTAGAAAGAGAACTGATGACATGAGTGCAAATTGAAGTAAATTTTTTCCCTTTCTTTTTCCTGGTATTTTGGTAATAGGGCTAACATGGAAATGTCTTACATGATTTCACATGTATAATTGATATTACATTGTTTGCCTTCTCAACATGTTGGGGAGCAAAGGGAGGGAGAGAATTTGGAACTTAAAATGTAAAAAAAAAAAAAAAGAATTGCTGACTTCCTTTAGAGCTTATCTCAACATTAAAGCTACTTCTTATTTAAAGTCTTTCCTAATCCTCCCTTTCCCCAGTTAATAACACTGTACCTTTTGAAATTGTTTTGTATTTACATTTTGTACATGTCTAAATACTGTACAAAGTAGCCTCTAGCTCAGCCAGAAGCTGATTTTTTCCTTACAATATTCTGAATCTTTCAGGGGTCTGAAAGGTTAGGAAATACAGGGTAGGATGGCCTCTGGCCATGTAATATAATATAGTTGCATGGTGAATTGATTAGAAGAGAGCCACTTTGCTTTACAACAGAGAGGCAGCAAAAACTATAGAAGAAAGAAGACATTAACTAGAAGGTGCTTTGGGGGCTTTTGAACTTTTGGTCTGGGTCTAGTTAGTACAACCAAGATACCTCCAGAGAAAACACAAGTGAAAAGTCTCCAGGGTAGCTGGCTGATGTATTCAATCAGACTTAAGCAGGCAGCGAGAAAGTAAGGAGAGACTCTGAGAATTGTAAATAGAGATGTTTCAAATGCTTTACTTGATGGCCAAGAGTAGGAGCTGAAGGTGATAAAATGATTTCTCTTTTCATGGTGGTTTTGATATTGGAAGGGGGTAGATTTCTCGGTGTGAGAAATTTCTCAGTGATTTCCCGGGGGAAAAACCAGGGGAAGAAAACTTGGTAAAGGGAGTGACAGAGTTCAGACTTTAATATTAGTACCTGTGGCTTACTTAGGTTGTAGGAAGTCAATCCTGTACCTCTTTTTTCTTAAATTTCACTTTAGTAATATTATTTTATTCTATAGGTGAGTAATCATTTGGAAGTCATGCTGCCTTAGAAAAAATTAAGATTCTATGGGAATGAGGACTGGTTCTAGTTGATAAATTATGAATATTTTGTGGGAGATAATCATACCTTTGAACTAAACAGAAACCCAATGAAACATAGGGACATGCGAGTTCTATCCACACGTACATAGTAATGTGAGTTAGTAACTAAAAGCTTGAGGCACCCTTTAGTATCCTTATCTAGCCTAGACACTAGGTCCTATTTGCACATACGAAATTTATGCTGATAGAGTTTTACTTAGAAAAGCCAACTGATGGCTTAGCTATTACACTTTGTGGCATCTACACAGTAGATATGTAATATCTACACAATACTTTTTTTTGTAATATAAAGGAGTTTTCCTCTCTGTTTGCAGGCACATGCATTTTAAATGCATTGTGCTCTACGAAGTGCTCATTTGAGACATAAACAACTTAAAATACTGGAAGAATATTTGGTCCTCATGGCTGGGTCAAGCCAATATAATCAAAAAGTTTTAATGCTATGCCAAAAAAAATTATCAAAGGAATACTTTATAGAACTTGATAAAAATAAAAAATTAATTTGGAAAAAAAATAAAATGTGTAGAATTTGAAAGGAAATAATGAAAAGAGAAACTAAGAGGTAATAGCACTTCCAGATCTCAAAGTATATTATAAAGGAATAGTATTAAAGATAGCTGGTATTGGTTAAAAAATAGAGAGTTTGATCAATGGAACAGATTAAACAAGGAAGAATCAAAAACAATGTAACTCAGCAACCCAGTGTGGAAACCACAATTATATAGGAAAGAATTTCCTATTTGAGTTTTTGTAAGTTGTTGAGAAAACTGGAAAGCAATCTTGCAGAAATTACACCACATTCTACAACACATTCCAAATATATATATATATATGTATATATATGTATATATATATACATATATATATGTATATGTATGTATATATACATATATATATGTAAATGTGTGTGTACATATACACATATATATGAGTGTTTCAACAATTCAGCTAGCAGCTGCTGTGGGGGTGAAAGACCAACACAAGCCCAACAACAAGAATGCTGCCAGCACAGGTTCTTTTGATCTGCTTTACTAAGGAAAGCAATGTTAAGGGGTTGACAAGCTTATTTCAATCCAGCATTCAAATATCATTCACTTAGCTCAGGGGAAAAAGCCAGCACCCTGAACTTCAGAGCAAATACAAACAAATTACAAACATCAGCAAACAGACCTTGTCTGATTCAAATCTCAATGCATAGTTACCAGGGTTTAAAAAAGTCCCAACACCCAGGTTTACAAGCTAGGGGGCTCTTAACAGCTGCCTAGAGTCTCTTCCAGTCATATGTCACTCTTCCAGTGAGTGAGAGCCCCAGAAAATACCTCTGTTCTCTCTTTTTTTGCACTCTTTGGATGTCATCAAACAACATCTGAGCGTCCAGAACTTAGGCTCTACTATTGGCTCTGGTCTTAGCAACTTCCCTTAGGACCCTGAGGGCTTCATGCCCATATAAGCTTAGCACCTAGTAATTAGGGGTTTGGACCTGGGGCTTTGCACCTAGTAAGGCTCAATCAAAGAGACTTAATTAATTTATCATTCTGAAACGGTAAGAAAGTCTCACCTTAGTTACCAATGCATTGAGAAACCTAAATGTAGAAGAATGTAGCATGTAGAAGAGAAGCAAATCATATATTTTTGACATTCATATTTTTGACATTTATAATATTCCTAACTAAATAAAGGAGAGATATAATTACAAAAGATAGAATAGATAACTACATGACACACTTGTTCAAAAATAAAATTAATGCACTTCAGAAGAAAAGCAGAAAAATGGGAAAAAAATCTTTATATAAAATTTCTCTGATAATAGTTTGATGACTATGGGTTATAAACAATTTACATGTGTTTGTGTATGTGTGTGTGTGTGTAATAGCTATGTAGTCAATATATAAATATTCAAAGGACATGAATAATAGATTTGTCAAACAACATGAAAGAACAGTTATTAAAAGAAAAATTACAATCTATTAACAACCACGTGAAAGAGTGCTCCAAATCACTTATAGTAAAAGAAATGCAAATCAAAACAGCCCTGACATTTCATCTCATACTTGGCAAATTGGCAAAGATGACAAAAGGTTGCCACAGTCAGTTTTGGAAGGGATATAGAAGGATAACTACAGATATCCAAATGTTGTTGGAGCTATGAATAAGTACAACCATTTTGGAAAACAATTTTGAATTATGTGAATAAAGTGACTAAAAGGTTGATAGTCTCTGACCCAGAGATTCTACTACTAGGCTTAGACCTGTACCAAAATATTTATAGGAATAGTTTTTATAATAACAAAGAATTTAGGGGGGGAAGTAGATGCCCATCAACCGGGAATTGGCTAAATAAATTTAGTATATGAATGTAATGGAATATTGCTGTGTAAGAAATTTTGAATGCTGTAAATACAGAAAAGCAAAGAAATATCTATATTAAGTGATAAAGGAAAAAATAACCCAAGCCAATTAAGCAGCATACACAATAACTAGAACAATACATATGGAACAAACCACACACAAAAATTAAAAGTGAATGTTGCAAAATTACAAAAAGCAAAGAAGGATATGAAAGAAGACTAACATGTCACTTAGAATATGAGATGACTCTTGGGAAGGGGTGTTACGGAGGGGGAAGAAGAGGAAGATGAGATGGAGAAGGATGAAAGGGGGAAGAGAACAAGAGAGATATATTGACAGACATATTCAGATAGGTGCTTTGAGGAGCTCCTAACTAGTAGGGGACACAAAATAGAAGAACAAACCATAATAGTATCTACTAGATGTGCTAAGTGTAGAGGAGCTGTTACAAAGCAAAGGTCCCCATAGCCTAGATTACTTTTGAGTTGAGATGGGAATAATAAAGTCAATCTACATTAGAAGGATTGTGGGACCCAGAGATCCTTTTCTTCTCATGTGTGTTGCACTTACAATCCACTTAGAAAAGATCTGCCAAATCCACCAGCTTACCTCAAGGGTTATATCTACTTGTTATTATCATCCAGTATATGGCACATGGAGGGGAGACAAGATAGAATCTAACAATGTGAATAAGCCTAGAGATTTTTTGGTTCAAGTTTTGTTTTTGTTTCCCTTTGTTTTCTTTTGTTTTTGCTTTTTAACCATCTTCAAGAACATAAGCTGCGCATTTCAGGGCACTCAGCTGGGGGAGGATTTCAAAGTTCCAGCACCATCATCAAGGTTCATTGCTACAATATCCTGACCAAGAAGTTAAAACAAAAATTCTATCAAGGAGCTAAATAGCATTTTGACCTGCCCTATGTAAATTTTAGCAGAAGTGTCCAGTAGACTCAATCCTCATCTCATTCTGGACCTCAGTGTTCCTGACATTGTTGGTAGGGGTAATAGGATTGAGAGAGGCAAGAGACCTTAGAAGCTATTCATTTTTTGAAGGAGAAAAATGCAGCCTGAAAAGGTTGGATGATCATTCCAAGGTTACATGCATAACAAGTAGTAAAGTAGACATTCGAACCCAAACCTTCTAACTCCATAGCCACTTCTTTTTAACAAGATATATCTTGCCCTGGTGAAAGAAATACCAACAAAAATCAGCACCCAGATCCTCCATAACTATCTATCCACTGATCTTATTTGTCTTATTTATACTTTTCATTGCTTCTTCCATTCATAAGTCCTCTCCCACTAAGTCTTATTGACATGTGCTAGGGTTATATTTCATTTCCATTCATGAAAATCTCAAATTCATTTTGTTTTCTATTGTATAGAGGCAAATAGAGGTAGCTGAGAACATGAATATTACTTCTTACTTTTCCCATTGACTTTCTCCTATGATTTACAGTAGAAAACCCTTCTCCACTCTTATTTTTTTCTTTCTACATCAGAGCTGACATTTAATTTTATGCCATGCCTAATGTTCTCTCTATTCTCCATACAGTTTTATCTGAGCATTATTTTCACTGTTAACAGTTTAGAGCCTTATAAAATCAAATATGTTCTTTCCAAAGCTCATGAAATACACTTTTCCCTAGTAAGAGTCCTATCATTTTGATATCTTAAGCCAAAAAACCAAGGTCCCTCTTCAATACCATTTATGTTTTTCCCATATCCTCCTCTGTCATCCAATGCTCCAATTTTGAATTGGAACAAGAGATTAAAAGGGTGCTTATGTTCTTGAATCTTTCAGCTTCCCACTCAAGACTTCACAAAATCTCTGTATCTCTGTATCTCTTTTTGGATTTTATAACATTATAACATTTAGAGCTGGAAGGAAACTTAGAATACTTTTAGTCCAACCTTCCTATTTTACAGATGAGGGAATTGAAGCCCACCAAGGTTGGATGACTTGCTCAAGGTAACAGTTAATAAACGGTAGAGCCAAAAATTAAACCTGGTCCTTTAACTCCAAATCCATTGCTCTGTCCTCTGCACCTTGCTGCATAGCTCCCTCGTTTATAGATGTGAAAGTAGAAATACAGAAATGAGAAGTCCTATTTTACAACCAGTCTATAAAACTCAACCAGAAGTCCAAGAACCTCATGTATTATTATCTCCCCACTGTTCTCTGAGACCTCTTGGAGAGCTGGAATGTCAGTGCTGTGTGCTGCCTTGATAACCTGGCCAAAGGAACCACATTTGCTGCAAATATTGCACACCATCCATTAGTGTCCAATGCGTTTCTCTCTTCACATCCACTTTGTCTTTTTGCCTTGCTCTTTTTTAAAATTTAATTTTTAAATAAAACAAGTATTTCCACAACATGGTAGAATAGAAAAAAAGATGGTTGTACATAAAGCTGCAAATCTATTATGTACAACTTGATATCATGTAACTTTCTTTTTTTTCCTTTATTTCTTCCTCCCCCCCCAGAGATGGCTACCATTAGACACAAACACACACACACACACACACACACACACACACACACACACAAAACTATTCTATACATATTTCTACTTATCAGTTCTTTCTCTGGATGTAGATAGTATCTTCCTTCATATATCCTTTGTAGTTAATTTGGGCATTTATAATATTCAAAATTGCCTTGCTCTTTATAAAGATCTGTGTGCCCCATGTATCCTAAGAGTATATAGATTTTCCTTGGCAGAATCCCTGTCTGGGGCAATGAAAGATAAATATAACATCATCCTGGCAGATGAATGGATCACTTCTATACATTTCCCATACATTACCCAAGTGAAAGAGTTAGAATTCAAAAGTGCAACTATGATCCTTTGTGATCTCTCAGGAGTCAAAAATTCCTACTGTTCCTTTTAGCTACCGGTTATGATTATCAGCTGCCACAAGCTCTCATGTTAGTGAGTGTCCTGTGCCTCTGCTATTTGAGGCAACCCAGTCACTCCTTTCCCCAAGTCACTGGTTATTCTTATCTTTGTTAATACAACTGGTTAGGACTTTCTGTTATTCAATGAAGTTTGACACAGTATCTAACATTTCTCAGAGGACAGGTATGTGGTGGTCACTAGTTAAGGCATTAAGAAAATCAAATGATCTGACCATTGAAAAAAAGGCAATTAGTCAAGAAAATTCATCCATAGAGTTAGGTAAGAATATAGGTACAGAAATCTGCCTCCAAGTGGACAGGAAACCAAAGAAAATATTTAGTGAGTAGGGCCAGAGCCCTATACCCAATTAGACTGAAGGCTGTGAGGGATATTCTGAAAATGAACAAAGCTCCAACAATGTATTCCTTCATGGCTAGGTAACTATTAAATACCCACAGTGTATAAGGAAGGCCAAGGGACTTTTTACAAATCAACAAAAGACTAAAGAAAGTATCCTAGGAATGAACATAAGGCAAGGTATTTTCTGCTAACAGACAAGGAGTATTCAGGGGTGGATGGTGGGGGAAGAGACTGACCTGGGTGAAGGAATTACATATTATAATTATAGGTTTCTACAGCAAGGATACTTTGGCTAGGCAGGTATGATTCTAATACTTGTTTACAAATATCTATAGCTTTTATCTCATTCAGTGACAGACTCTAATAGTATGGTATGAAAATGTTCATATTTTAGAAGCTTGGCTTTACATTTTCTTTTTATTTTACAGATAAATGAAAACATCTGTCTCCAATAATTTCTCTCCTAAATATGTAGCTAATCTTGAAACTAAGCAAATAGGTGTGTGTGTGTGTGTGTGTGTGTGTGTGTGTGGCCTTAAACAAGGTCTTAGATAGCAAGACGGTAGACAGACTGAAGAATGATAGGCTCTGGTAGTTAATCTCAAGCCAAGAACATACCTGAGTTCCAGTAAAGTTCTGATCAATACAACAGGTAATTCTTTATATTTTTCAATAACTGAGTTGAAAAAATTCATAATTTTGTTCTTCAATATCTAAAATGATGATGATGGCTGGAGACTTGGCTCTAATTTGACCTTCTCCAAAAGTCCACTAATAGGAATGAATTAACTGAAGAATTCCCAACTGGTGATCATTGACTAATCATTGACTTCTCTCATATTTCCTCAGCCACAAGTGACCAATGGGAGAAACATAAAAGTGGGGGTGATAATCACACAGAGTAATCAGGCCCATTAATTTGGAGTTGAACTGATACTAGCCTCTCTCAAAAGCCACAGATTCTCTGTGTAGCCAAACCATTGTTTCCACAATATGAAATCTTTGATCTATAAAACTACCTGCAATACTCTTCACTAAGAATTCTGACAAGTGAAAACTTCAATATAATCCCAGAATATTGGCACATTTGAAAATACTTAAGCTACAATTTTGTTGAAAAGTGTTTGACATGCAAACCAAGAGCAAAAAAGTCACCTAAGATTTTAGCAAATATATTTTAGAAGTGTTTTAGAACTTAGTGTTTTTGAGGGGATTTTGGCACCACATTTGGTTAGCAGTACTATTCTCCCTTGAAAGACATATGGCCATAGAAAAGTGCAAAATACTATGTGGTTCAATTCAGTCAACTAACAATGGGGCTTATGCAGCATTCAACTATATAATCCACATCAAAGAACATGTAATGATGGAAATCCTTTGGGTCAGAGTATAACTTAGCCATATAGACAACAGTTTTCATAGACAAATATAATGCTAGGGACCCAACAGATGACTGTAAAACTTCATTTTTATGCCTCCTGATGACCATTCTGAGCAGAATGACTATTCCAAGTTACTTTTACTATAGGTGAAATGGGTTTTTAATGTACCATCCATATTCTCTTACCTGTACTCCCATATGTCTTCCATTTTGAAGGTGGCTGCTTGGGGCCTAAGCCATAGAGGAGTTTTTATGAGCATAGAGCAAATAAGATGAAAGTTATCCTCTAGAAACAGATTCAGCAAAGAAACAATGGAGAGCAGTGAAGGGATACTCACTGAGAGGGATCCCATGCTTCCAGAAAGCAAAGATGTATTTATTTCCAATTATTAGCCAGAAAGTGAGAGATTTAAACTTGTAATGGTCTGCAGAAAAGATACTCGTGAATTTAAAGAGCATAGATTTATGTGAAACACTTACTAGCTTTCTCCTTGCATTAGTACACAGCAGTTGGTCATCTCTTCTATGCCATATTACTCAGTCAGAACGTCAAAATTGAACAGGATCACAGCAGGAGAATTTCCTTCTGTGGTCTGCCCATAATTTCTTGCTTTACCTGGTATTGGCAATTTTCTAAGGCATATAGGGATGGAATAGAAGGAAGCGTGATTAATCTATTAGTATTTGGGAGGAAATATTCTGTGGCCAATTGTTCCCTCTCCTCTGGGCATGCTCAGCTAGAAAATGTATAGAGGAAAAATCAGGGATATCTCTTTAAAAGACCAGAAGGGAAAGAGACAGATGGTCGTGAGAACTTCTCAAGAAAGCATTAGGCTGCCCTTTTTTGAACACAGTCTCAATCCCTGAAATCACAACAAAGAACATATGAACTGAGGAGCTGAGTTAGGCTTGGAAATTAAAATCTCCTAACTATGAATTTCATCATGGGAATAGGAGAGTGGGAGTGAGAAACAAGAAAATAGGCTAGTGTCTCCTATATTGACATCGCAATTGATGGTTGGGCTACCCTGTTAACGTCTTCATTCATTCTGACTGATGGTCCACCACAACTTGAATCTTTTTAAAAAATCACTGAACAAAATAGACTTAGGTTTTCTACCAAAATATACAGTGTTTTCTTCATACCTGTCCTTTCTGAAGACTTCATCCCACAGATTAAGGGAGAAAGTAGTAAGCGATTAGGACTAAACTTTTGAGTTTCTTTCAAGTCTCTGACCTTCATATATCTCATTACCTATCATCTCAAAAACACTCATCTGTGCAAATATACAATTCGGGAAGATGAAAAGGAAAAATGCAAAACAAATCCATGGGGGGAAAAATTTAATTTCTCAGCCACACCAGAGATTTGTGGTTCTATGTCACTGTTGACATGAAGGTGGGTTATTAATGCTGGCCTAGCCAATCTACCACCATGTTCTGCCAATTTATCTTGCACAATATCTCTTTTGTCTTCCTTTCTATTCCCACTGGCATTCTTCCAAGCTCAAATTATTACCACAAATGCTGCCTAAATGAGGTCCTTGCCTCTACTCTTTCCCCCATTCCTATCCTGCCATATGCATTTCCCTCAAATAACCATTTTCTAAAGTTTCCACTGGCTCTCTACCGCTCAAAGGATAAAGCCCAACCTCTCAGTTGGCATTCAAAGACCACCTGAAATGTAGCTATCATTTTCATTTCCAGCTTCATTCTCTATTTTTTTTCTTTACATGAACCCTCTGGTCTAGTCAAAAGAATCTGTTCACTACTCCAAGAGCATTCTATTCCTGTACCTTCGTCCATGCTATTAATTTTATATATGTATACACATATGTATATGTGTGTATGCATGTATTTATGTATATGCACATACATAGCATATAAATATATAACATGTATACATGTGTATATAAAGATATATGTATACATATATGTATATATATATATATGCATGTTTACATAGAGATTTTGTAAACAGTGAAGCATCAGGCTATGCCCCTCTCAGAGTAACTTGTACATCAAAGGTGCTCAATAGGTATTTATTTATGATATCCTGATTTCTTCAAACAGACACAAATGTTACTTTTTGCCTTTGCAATTCTTAGGGACACATAAATGGACAAATTATGTCTATATATGTTAGTTAGAAACAATATGTCTCAAGGTATGTGCATTCTAAATACAACACTAGCATCAAGGAAGCAGACAAGGTGTGTGTCTGGGGGAATGAAAAGATGTTATGAGTCTAGCTTCTTGGTCTAATCTGTCTTTCTACTTTGGTCTCTAGTCATAACCAATTTGTATATTTAAAACCTAAGCTGACAGTAACTAATGCTGATATTTGATACTCCTGATTTCAAAATCAGTCTGGCAGCTGCTGCTCTTCAGAAGTCAGCAAATATTTGGGTTATGATAACAGTCTAAGAAAGCATAAGGCAGAAGGCTGAAGATTTCCAAGGCATTAGTCCAATAGAATCTGTGTTATGCCCTTTGGTTAAAGTTCTCCTTCTAGGAAAGCTACAAAGGATGCATCATGACTTCAGTTTATGCTTCTCCCCATCCAGTTAGCCAGGTACCTGGAGATCTGGCCAAAGGAAATCACCTAAAGGAGGAGTCCTTAACATTTCGTGTCATGGAACTCTTTGGCAATCTGGTAAAGCATATGGACCTCTTCTCAGAATAATGTTTTTAAATCCATACAATAAAATATGGAGAACTGCAAGAGAAACCAATTGTACTGAACCAAAGTTATCACAATATTAAAAGGAAAAGTTCATGGAGCCCCCATTAAGAACCACTGACCTAAAGGATGCACAATGTACTAAAATGGGTCAATCTTTCAGGCAGCACTGCAGTTTTTCATAGTGATTTTAAGACACAAAATAACATTATTTGTCTTTATCACCCAACAAACTCAATAGCGCTGGTTCTAAAAAAAACATTCAAACATTTCAAAAAATAATTCCACCCTCAAGGAAGACTTGCCAACATTAGGAACATCTAAAAGAAAGTACTAGAGACTCTCAAGGCAATTCCAAAACTATAAAGTTTTAAAACCTCTGAGCAATGGTCTGCATTATTGGAATACATTTACCACTTCCCATGGGTCTACTGTGAAAGGACCAATATTTGTTAGGTTGCCCTAGTTTTATGTTCATTATAAAACTTGTCTCATTAATTTTAGTCACATGCTGAATTTTGTTGTTGTTGTTCAGCATTTCAGTCATGTCTGACTCTTTCTGACCCCATTTGGGGTTTTCTTGGCAAAGATACTAAAGTGGTTTGCCATTTCCTTCTCCAGCCCATTTTACAGAAGAGGAAACTGAAGAAAACAAAGTTAAGTGACTTGGCCAGGGCTATACAACTAGTAAGTATCTGAGGTCACATTTGAACTCTGGAAGGAATCTTTCTGACTCCACACCTGATATTCTATCCACTGTGCCACCTACCTGAATTTTGAAGACTCATCAAAGTCCCTAGCTAATCCATGTTCTAGTCAACATTGCCCATCCTTTAGCTACTTTCTACAGTTTTTCCAATTAAGCAAAAGCTATTAAATGTGAAATTTAAAGACTTCTCCCACTAAGGTGCTTGTGTCACCTTAGTATTAAGGCTCAGACCCAGTTCACTAAAGACAGGTTCAGTCCTCGGAAATATCATGAAGTCTTGAAGTTAATCTTTGATAACTTCAAGCTCTTATTTCTATGTCATCGGTCATAATAATAGCTCATATTTATACTGTGCATGGCAAAGTGTTATTGTCAGTGTGAAGTAGGCAAACATTCATATCCAATAAAATATCCAGGGATCTCATGTTATCTTTTTCCTATCAAGATTTTTTCTTAGGAAAAGATTTGATAGACTTCATTTATGGCTTCCCATGAAGTCCCTGCATATCTTTTCTGAAGTAATTTGTCAGTAAATCTTCATTATGCAATGAAAGAATTTGTCCCCCATTGCAAGGCTTTCAGGTACCAGCAATCAAGTGGTAGACGTAATAATTAAGAGATGAGGGGAGGTTCCCCAACTGATAAATGGTCAAAGGATATGAATAGATAGTTTTCAGATGAAGAAGTCAAAGCTATCTATAGTCATGAAGTAATATTCTAGACCACTATTGGTTAGAGAAATGCGAATTAAAACAACTCAGCCAATCAGATTGGCTAATATGACAAAAAAGGAAAATTATAAATGTTTGAGACAATGTAGGAAAACTGAGACACTAACACACTGTTGGTAGAGTTGTAAACTGATCTAGCCATTCTGGAGAACAATTTGGAACTATGCCCAAAGACAATCAAACTGTGTGTACTCTTTGAATGAGCAATATCTCTGCTAGGCCTTTATCCCAAAGAGACAATAGAAAAGAGAAAATAAACTACACAAAATTTTATAGCAGCATTTTTGTGGTAGAAAAAAATTAGAAATTGAGGGGATACCTATCAATTGGGGTGGTATTTATGCTGTAAGAAATGATGAGCAGGCAGATTTCAGAAAAACTTGGAAAGATTTACATGAACTGAGGCAAAGTGAAGTGAGCAGAACCAGGAGAACATTTTACACAGTAATAGCAACACTGTACAATGATTAATTGTGATTGACTTAGCTCTTCTCAGCAATACAATGATCCAAGACAAGTCCAAAAGACTATGATAGAAAATGCTATCCATATCCTGAGAAAGAACTGATGGAATCTGAATGCAGATAAAAACATGCTGTTTTTACTTTCTTTGTTTTTTCGTACTTTTCTTTCTTTTGTTCTGTTTCCTCTTACATAAAATGACAAATATGGAACTACATTTTATATGATTGCACATATATAACCTATAACAAATTGTTTAACGTCTTTAAAAGGAAGGAGGTGAGAGAGGAAGAAAATTTGGAACTCAATTTTTTAAATGAATGTTAAAAATTATCCTTACATGTAATTGAAAAAATAAAATGCTATTTAAAAGAAAAACAGATGTGAAGAGGGGGAGATTTCCTTGTGTACCTGAAATTATATTAATGAAGCTTACTATTATGACTAACTAATAAAATCAGACCGGGTGGGGGCCATAGGAATATAATTTTGCCTTTCAAACAGGTGGATAAATCATTTATAACAAGGCAAATGCAAATTAAAACAACCCAATTTTCTGAGTGAGGCATGTTTCAACTTAGATGCATTAAGAATAAAAGGGTAAAATGATTATATGGGTATGCTGTATGTTGGTGCAGAGAGCATGGGGGAATACAGGAAAACAACCAATGTAAAGGGTTAGAGGATGTTACAAAGCTAGATGAGTACTGGAAACCCAAATTAGCTCCAAAAGAGCCTTTAATTCTTAGTACAACAGTTTGTGGTTTAATATAATGGAACTTTCTAAAATGTCCTTCAATAACTTCCTCTTTAGAAGTCCATGTAATTTCTTTATACTATCCTTTCCATATCCTTGTTTCATGTCCGGGACCCTCTCCAAACTTTCTTAATACCTTTAGCATTTAGCTCATGATCATGTCTCCAACCAATCTCTTGCTACCATCCCTAGAACTTCAATATTCCTGTTGACTGTCGCTTCGCATGGTATAGGGAAAAGAACAATGGATTTGAATTTCTGGGACCTGTGTTCAATTCCTGGCTCTGCCACTTACTAGCTGTGTGTCTATTAATATGACAGAATTTTCCTGTTTCCTGGTGATCAGGTGCTACCAAATGTAATGGCTGAGGGATCTCTTTTTTATAGAGGGCCATTAGCCATAGGATTTGAACTTCTGGCTTCTCCTCTTTTTCTCCCCTGGTCCCAATCAACTTGGGAGGTCTTCAGTGTCTCACCAACTTTAGTATGAAAAATGTCAATAAATCCCTTCATTCTGGAAAAATAAGCCAAACACCACACTGAAGGAACTTTGGTGAAATGCATAAAGAAGTACAGAGGCTAGGATTTTTGACAATCACATAATATGCTGCTGTTGTAGTCACCACTCATAAAAGAACAACAATATACTGAAGGAGGTAAGGATATGGAACATTTTGACAGCAAAATAATGAGTTGACATTGTAAAAATGCCATCCCTGCTCATCAGAGTACCATAATAGCCAGTTTGAGAAAGGCAGATTGACACGGCCCTACACAACACCAGGATGAAATCCATGCTTAATTTTATATAATCAAGGAAGTAACTTTTAAAACACCCAACAAAAATCACCAACACACTCTGCAGTAGTGAACAGAGTATGACAGATGGAGATGAGAATGCAGGTACCCATGTCACGGTGACAGAGATATACAAAGTCAAAGCCAAAAGAGAGTATGTAATATTTGAATGAAACATAAAGATAGAGGGGAGAGGAAAAGAAGGCAAAGTTAGAAGCAATGGCATATAAAAATAGCCCAAAAGATCTGATAAAGGATTAAGCCAGATACAAGGTAATCACCATGTAGACTACTACAAAGAGCAGGATGAAAAAAACTATTAATTGAGTGACTGAAAAACTTTTCTGAGAAAAGGAGAGATTCTGACAAGGGCAATGCCAAACCATCTCAACCCTCAATAGAGGCAGAATGAGCAGGAAAAGAATCTAATTATAGAGAAGAGAGAGTACACTCTAAAAGGTTAGGGGATAGAACTGGTTATGACAGCTCTTCAGTGTTCCTACATTTTCACTGGCTTCAGTAATGCAGCAGTAGAATTAGGTTCAAAGAGACTGAATGATGGAGTGAAGGGCCTTGTTGAAGCTAATGGAGGAAAGGGAAAATAATTTCTAATAGAACTTAGTTCAACAGGAAAAAAAATGCATTGCAGGCAGAGAGAGTGGTGTTCTGGCAGGGGAGGGGAGGGTAGAGGTAGGTGTAGGAAAACAAAGATCAGATGAAATTCTTGCATAATAACCCTCAGGAGTTAGCAAAACAAATCCCACAATATGGGAGAACTGTAGGGGAGAAGACTGAGCAAGGAAAACAATAAAGAAAATAGGGCGCTAACAACAACAGAGAAGAAAATGATTTCTGACAAATCAGGATGAAGCAGCAATAAGTCAAGCATTTTCAAGTTGATGTTTATAATGTACAAAATGATAGAGCAGTTAACCTTCCACGATTCCATCAGAAAAGCACACCCTTTTTCTTTTAATAGGTCTGCATAGTGGATGCATAAGTCTTATTTTTCTTAATTGCCTGTGACTGTCAAGAAGAAAAGCACAGATTCTGTGTCAGAAAATTTTCTGGTTTGGTAAGGAAAGGATGCTGACATCTCAGTCAAGGGCCTCATGGAATCTGTTACCTTATTTGTGAAACTGATTCACGTTGCCAGCTCTGGAACAAAAAGCCAGTCAATGATTGGGTTGGCTTAATGGGACTTGATTCAATATTTTATTGGAGTGGCTCTGACTTCCAAACCCAGACTGATTTGCTTTTAAAACATTAAGCTCTGACAGAAAAAAAGTGCATGCATACTTACTTGTTAGGGAAAACAAAATTTAAAAGTAATGCTATGTCAATTTTGCATGATGTCTTGGGAAAATGTTATAATTATTAAGTGGATCCAGGATGAGAAAACTGGACTCACTCATTAACTGCTAGTCTCTTAGGAAATTCTCAAAGGATGATCTCTAGAAGGCCCAATGATTATCACTGAAGCATAAAATTCTCATGAGATTTGAATGACCAAATTTTTCACTGTAGAAGATGATCTATTCATGTAATTGAAATAATATCATTATATCTTACATTTCCTATAATATTTTGTTACATTAGTTTTCTTTTTTACTTTTATAACCACCATATGAAATAGGAAGGGTAATTACTTTATTTTTATTTTTTTTTCCTTTTTAACTAAAGATGATCTTGAGATTCAGAAAGGTTATGTGATTTACCTAGAGAAGCAATGATGGATAGGACTAAAACTCTGGTCTCAGGATCAACAATCCAATTTTTTCATAACACCACACTGAGCCAACCAAAATTAATAAATAAATCATTCATTAAGTCCCTACTTTGTGCCAGATACTGTGAGTGTTAAGACACAAATCAAATAGCACTTGCCCTCTAGAAGCATACAGTCCACTGGAAGAAGTCCTTTCTATTCTATGATTCCAACCTAAAACAGAGAAAATGGCCTTTTCAATTTAACAAGTCAACAAACTCTTACTGAGCACCTAAATATGCACAAAGGTTCCAGAGATAAAAAGAACTTCATTAGAACATGACAAGTTTATGGATGAAATGGGCCTCTCTCTCTGGGCTTTGATTTCTTTATTCATAAAATAAGAATAATAATAACAGATGTAGAACCTACAGGTTATTATGAAGCTCAAACGAGATGATGGATCACACAGCACTTTGTAAAACCTAAGGCAGTCTATTAATAAAAATTATCTTTTTAACTGTACTTTAAACTTCTGTGTGTTATGTTACCTTTCAAATTAGATTGACTGCAAGCCCCTTGTGCTCAGGGACAGTATTTTTAAATCTTTATATCTCCCGTGCTTAGCATAGTGCCTTGCACTTAGTAGGTTCATTATAAATATTTTGATTGCTTGATTGATATCTTTATCAGGCTCCTAGACTTCTCTTTTTGCCATGTTTATTAGTACAGATTTATCCAACTTGGTAGCTAAAATTCAGGACAAAGACAACTACTTCTGAATCATAGAATCACATACCAATAGGGCTAGAGGTCACCTAGTTCAACCTCTTCTCTGTAAAGATTAAACAGCTGAGGCTCAGAAAAAGGAAGAGATATTCTCAAGTGCAGGAAGCTACTCATTTAATTTAACTCAACTGAACAAGTATTCACTCAGTGCTTATTCTTTCCTAATTCTGCATTGCTTTTTTTTTTAGCAATTTCTATTTAAACTTCAAAGACTTTGGGGGTAAAAGTCATCATATTGCCTTATGATGGATGAAAAGATACTCCAGAAGCTAGAGGAATTTCAGATATGAACTTGTTGAATCTTCAGCTGGAAGAGACAAAGAAAAGGCCAGGGACATGTCTTCTTTACATATTTTATTCACTTCCCTTTCCCCTATATTACAATATTTTTAAATGTCTAAGTAGGAAGTGGCTTGTATCCAGAAGGATGACCACTAAATGATGGAGGCTTTTGACTACAAACATTCATTTTGGTGTATGGAGGGAGAGTTTCTGAGTCTAACTTGCACGTGGTACGTACTTGGTAAACATTTGCTGAATGAACCAAATCAAGAACTGCATCATGCAAATCAACAAGACAACTCTAATGTGTTAGAGGAATTCTGGGTGAACAATCTATGATATTCATAAGACAAGTAGTACGGTCATCCATTAATAGTTAGATAATTAACATGCTGATGAAAACAGGAATCACACTCTTAAAAGAATACAATATAATGATTATTTATAAGAAATTTTTATTGAGTATATACTGTGAATAAGGCCATAGTGATACATTTTTGTTCTCTGTCTAATGGTACATTTATTTTCTTGATGTCTGTTGTCCTTATCAAGGGCCTGTGAACACACCACAATGTTGCTTTCTTTAATCTCTTACAAAAGAAAAGCTAAATTATGCTTTTCTACCTAAAGTAATTTAATGGTTATCTTTTAACACTGGGAAGACAACTGAAAGAATATTAACAAAGAAATAACCTCCTAATTCAACCATTGTTGAGGGGCATTATTTAAAGTCTATGTAATCTAAAGACAGTTTCACTTCTATTACTAAAGCCCTTTCATATTTTGTGAATCTGTAATCTTCTCAACATGGGTCCTTATTCACATGGTGCAAATCACAACTCATCTATGTCTTAGTATCCAGTAAAATTCTTGTTTCTTTCCCTCCCATAAATTATCCATGTATGGTCAAGCAAATACACAATGGCCTGAAAACTTTTTTGTAGATTTGTTTGGATGGAGTCAATCTAAAGAGTACTAATAAGATTGTATCCACCCTGAAAATCTAATCAAAAGGGCTTTGAACTTGCCAGGAAGAGGTAAGGAAAAATGTGCTTAAGTACCTCTGCCAAGCTAGATGATATAAAGTGGATCTAAAATGAAAGAAAAAGACTAGTAGTTGGAACACCTATAATTTACAAGAAAAAAATCCAAGAAGAGTCATAAAAATGCATAGCCTGTATAAAAACATTCCTACCCTTTGACCCAGCAATACCACTTCTAGGGTTGTATCCCAAAGAGATCACACAAGTGGGAAAAGGACCCATATGTACAAAAATATTTATAGTACCTCTTTTTGTAGTAGCAAAGAATTGGAAATCAAGGGGATGCCTATTAATTGGGGAACGGCTGAATAAGTTGTGGTATATGAAGGTAACGGAATACTACTGTGCTATAAGAAATGGGGATGATACAGACTTCATAATAACCTGGAAAAACCTACACAATATAATGCTGAGTGAGCAGAGCAGAACCAAGAGAACATTATACACAATCACAGTTAAATGGATTTTTGTTGACTACCCACTTTGCTCTTCTCAGCAATACAAGGTGCAAAGACAATTCCAAAGGACTCATGATAGAGAGAGCTATCTACATCCAGAGAAAGAACTATGGAGTCTGAATGCAGATTGAGGCATGCCTTTTTTTCCCTTTTTTCCTCTTTTTTTTGGTTCTGTTTCTTCTTTCTCATGATTCATTGCATTGGACATAATTTTTCTTTACAACTTGACTATTGTGTAAATAAGTTCAATGTGAAGTTATATGTAGAAGATATATCAGATTCCATGCCATCTTGAGAAGGCAGGGGGGTAGGGGGGAGAAGAAAATCTGGAACTCAAAGTTATGTGGAACTGGGTGTCATAAACTAAAAATAAAAAAACATTAATTATGAAAAAACCCATAGCCTATAAATTCACATCACATAACCAAGACAACCTAGAGCTCCTGACACAAGGAAGTGAAATTAACCTCAAATATGGTGAAATTTGGTAAGATGTTTCTAGAATAAGGATCTGGAAAGTTATACCTTCTTTAAAAGAATAAGAATAGGTTAAAGGGGTAAGGGAAAGAATACTATTGAATATTAAGAAGAATAATACTCATGTAAGGAAATCCAAGAACCAGAAACTGAACACAGTGATCTATAATGTTGTGTTCCAGCACCGGAGTGAAGGTTATGAGAGCCAGGAAGCAATATTGCCATCCAAATACAATACAAACCACCTCAGCAGAAACAGGCAAGAGATAAGGGGTTTGGGGAATATACTATTAACTTTCAAACAGGTATGATATAGAAGTCATGGAAGATAACAATTTTCCAGACATTTGCTGAAGTAGCCCTGGCAAAACTGGAACATTTAATTTTATTTTCGTGCACACTAATGATGTCATCCTTAAAATGTAGGACAAAACAATGGAAAATTATATTATGGATCCAATTCTCATCAATGAAGAGGAAATTATTATTGGTGTTGAAATTTTGGGAATCTTGGTGGGTAGGGGAAATGACCATTCTGTCTTAGAACTTAAGAAGGAGAAGGAGAGGAAACCTGGATATAGCAGCACCTTCAATGGATAGGTAGGATTTCAAGGTCTAAAATTTCATGGAATAAGTCATTCCATGAGGAAGATTTCAAGAACTAAAATTTGAAGATGCAAAGGGAGCATAATTGCTGTGAGATTAGGCTTTTTTCTCCTTGACCTCAAAGTATATTACCTGGAGCAATGTATGCTAATAGTAGAAGGGTGAATTTACAGTTGAGGAAAGGAAAATATTCCTCACAAGGCTATGAAAAGTGGAATAAAGTCTAAGAAAAAAAGGACAATTATTTTTCAGATATGTTCTCAAGAGGATTCTTTATCTTGTATGGTTCAGGTTAGATGTCCTCTGAAATTCTTTTCAATCTCAAAACTGTTTTTTTCTGTGACTCTTGTTACTAGCTGGATAATAATGGAGCAAATAATTATTCATTGATTGTCTCTTGTTTTTACTAGATGACTAAATCGCATTCTTTTCCTTTCATTGGAATGTCTTTCCGATGATATCCTTTACTTCGCTTTTCCTGCATAATCCTTCAAAGGTAAAAAAAAAGTAGTCTATTCATGTCTTCCTGGATCCATTTCCATTACCTTATCAGTAACCCATGATATTAAGTTTTTGAAGTTTTGGGTATTCTATGAATCACATATCAAAGAGAAGTTTGGAATCATTAAAAAGCATTTCAAAATTTCCCAAAAGTAATCTAGCCCAATTCCCTTCTTCTGGTAAGTTCTTAGCCTAGTACATTGTTCATGCTCAATATCTGTCATATTTTATGTTCTAATTAATGAATACTTGTACATGCATATAATCATTTACACTTACATGCACACATAGATATATACACATGTATGGATATAAGCATTTACATATATATTCATAGGTATGTATTTGTGTATATTCATATAGATGTACATACATGCACATGTGTGTGCATACCCAAATATGTACAGACATATCTATAAATGTGTATGTATTTATATGTATATATATATATATACACATTGCATTTATGCATACATGTGCGCATACCCAGATTGTACATACATATATACATTCCCATAATCACGGACTTATACACACTGAGGGCTTTGCTCTATTTGTTGAGTATCCAATTATATATTTTGAAAATAGACAATCTTCATTTCTTCCTTCTTTTTCAAATTCTTGAGTAATTATTGATCTCACCTAGAAAGTTCTGCAACATTGTGGAGTGTCCTTCTACAGCAAAATCAATAAACACTGAATATTAAGCAATCAGTATTATATCATCCACAAAAAAGAACATCTTGAGGATGTTACCATCTATATGGAATGCCTCATATTTTCATACTGTACTGGACATCTTCTATGATAATGACAAACACCTCTGTAAGTATATGTCTCCCTATTTGTAATGACAAGCGGGGTGGGACTTTATTGGTGTCTTTTGTTTTGGAGGGCTTCTCAGAACTAAAGCAATTAAGTGCTTTTTGATGAATCTTACCTTTGAATCAAGAGTCATTGATTGGAAACAATATATATGATATGCTGCTAGTGATTAAAGATCTTTCCCACACCCTTTTGCTAAGTAGGTGCTAAGCCTCAGGGTCCTAAAAAGGGTATATATGCTCTGAGGTTGGCATTTTGCTTTTGGGGGCACACTCATTGGAAGAGTGTGGGAGACCCTGGGTTGCCGTTAAGGAGCTCCCAAGCTTTGAATACCCAAATGTTGTTGCTTCTCTCTCTGGTAACTGTATGTATTGCTATGGTCAAACAGTTAGATGGTCAGTCTGTTGATTTGTGTTATTTTTCTCTGCTTGTAATTCCTGCTTGTAATTTCTGTTTGTATTTTCTCTGAAGTTCAGGGTGCTGAATTTTTCCCCTGAACTAAGTGAATGATATGTTTATGTTTAATGAAAGTGAGATGGTAAACCCCTTCCTTAGAAAAGCAGATCAAAGAACCTATGCTAGTAGCCCTCCCGTGTGCTGGTGTTATTGGCCTTACACAGCCACAGTAGTGGCAAGTAGCATTGTTGTTACACTATTTTATACCTTGCTTGATATTAATAATCAGAGAAGTATTGAATAAAATTAATTGTGTTATTATATATTTCAAAGAATCTTATATTATTATGACATACACAAGAGAGAGAGTCTATTTGAGGACACTCTTTAAAGAAGCATTTTACTCTACTCTGCCCAATCCTTTTTCAAGGAAATCATGGTGGTATATTATACCCTCCATTCTTTTCAGTGAATTGTATGACTGTCTAATTATTATCCACTGTAGAACATTATACTTAAGGATTTGCTCTATGAGTGGGCAATCCAACTACATTTCAGAGCCTAGACAACAGATTTTCTTCATCCAGCTTTTCCTCCGTTATTCTGAAATCTTGTAATTATTGATTTCACTTAAAAAGCTCTACCTTTCTATTTCTCAACCTCTTTTCAAGAGTGCCCCCAATATGTGAAGAGATAACCCTCATGAAGAATATATAAGGATAGTAAAATGAGCATATGGGTCAGTAATTGTTTACATGTTCTTAGTAATCCATTTATGTTTACAATGCCCATGAATTTTTTCAAATATATAGAATCATCCTTTTTTTCAGATAAACTAAAAACTTATTTCTCAATGATCCCAAGTTGTATCATTTCCAAGAGGGATTACCTGTATGTATAGCTGGTTTAGCAATGATGATCTTATCTTTTTTTCTTCTTTGCCATTTCAATAAACGAATATAATTTTTCTTTCTCACATAGCATATGAGGTCATAATGTTGGAGTACAGACGTGGTGCTCTTGTCACTAATGTAAAAAACTGTTTACCATAGAAATATTCACAGATATTTTCCATTTTTTGTTGGTTTTACTCCTTTAGTTTCATTCTTAATGCAATAGGATAGTTTACCTTAGATCTCTTGCCAAGTTTTCTATGAGTTTGTTTTTCATCGACTGCTTCTAGCTATTTTGTCAGGTGACAATTCTCAAATGTTCCAATATAATTCTCTTTAAGATTTTATAAATAAGTTTATGATATAAACTGGTATTACCATTGAATGTTCTATCTTTATGGATTACCTAGGATACCCAGTGTGTGCTGCTGGTCTATTTCTAGGCTCTTTTTTTCTCTTCATTGTGTTGATTAAACTTTCTTTGAAAATAAGAATGTACATTAGAATGGAGAAAGAACATAAAGAAGAGTGTTTGAAGTGGAGATAGAAAGAGAGCTGGTAGCAATGGTTCAGAAACAGCCAGGAAGTGACATGGATTCCTGAGCCCTGCCAAGATAAGACAAATGCACACATGTCAATATCAGTAGACCCAGAGATTCTGGTGGAAGGGTATTGAATATAGCAGTAAGAGCAGAGATGACAGAGTGAAAAGATGGCCAGTAAATGAATCAAATAGTAGGGAGTTTTCCTGAGAATAAGGATGATGGCATTTCTGATGTCTGCTACTTGTCTCATATTCATTCCTACTTGCAGAAGTGCTTGATTAATATGAGTTCATGTAGATGGGACAGGAGGATAGTAGTGATGATTTAAGTGGGAACATACAGAGACAAAGAAAGGAGTCAGATGGCCTCTGCAACTCTGACTGGAAGATTTAATAATACTTTAATTCTACAGGATAACAAGGTTCTACAGAGAATATGTACACATGTGTTTTTAATTGGTAGCCTTTGTGTGTAGTATAATTACTCTGTCAAAATGATGAGCTTCCCATTAGGAAACTCATGCACTATTGGTGGAGTTGTGAATTGATCTAACCATGCTGGAGAGCAATTTGGAACTATACCCAAAGGGCAATCAAACTGTGCATCTTAGATCCAGCACTACCACTATGAGTTGTGAATCCCAAAGAGACCAGAAAAAAAAACAGAAAAGTAACCACATAATCAAAAACATTTTAGCAGCTCTTTTGTGGTGGCAAAAAATTTGGAAATTGAGGGGATGCCTACCAATTGGGGAATGTGTGAATAAGTTGTGGTATATTACTAATGGAATACTATTGTGCTATAAGAAATGATGAGCAGACAGGATTCAGAAAAACCTGGACAGACTTACATAAACTAATGCAAAATGAAGTGAGTAGAACCAGGAAAACATTGTACACAGTTAACAGTAAAATTATGTGATGATAAACTACGGATGACTCAACTCTTCTCAGCAATACAATGATCCAAGATAATTAAAAAAATGCATGATGCATAATACCATCCACATCCAGAGAAAGAACTGATAGAGTCTGAATGCAGATTAAAGTGCATTATTTTCACTTTATTTTTTCATGTTTTTTTTTCTTTTGGTCTTTTTCTTCTTTCATAGCATGACAAATATGGAAATATGTTCTGCAAGATTGTACCTATATAATCTATATCAAACTGCTTACCATTTTAGGGAGAGGGGAAGAGAGGGAAGAAGAAAAATTTGGAATTTAATTTTAAGAAACAATGTTATAAGTTGCAATTAGAAAAAATAAAATACCATTAAAAAACAATGGATTACCCAATTTTCTTGGAAATATGAACTCTCTTCAAGCTGTTTTACCACCCCTGAAACTAAAGGGCTAAACTCTCTGCTGAGAAGGTCCATGATATCTGTCCCAGCTAATGGGCCATGGTAAAGTCTTTGCCTCAACTTGTCACCTCAGTTTTCTTATACGTGAAGTGTGACAGAAAAGGAAAAAAAAGTTGGACAACATTCATGTTGACATTTGCAGTATGAAAAGTCATAAGGAAAAAATAACATTACCTCAGCTATTCAATATCAAGCTTAACACCTTCCCTTCCTAAAACAGTCAATTTCATAATTCCTATTGGTTAAGTCCTTCTGTGCAAAGCAATCATGATGAGGAGATTCTTCATATTTTTTCGAAGCTATACTGGTGTACTGTGAGGTCTATCAGCTTTTACCAAGCTAGAAAACCTTAAAATATGGGTCTGCTAATGCTCAAATGTCCTGTTTAGGTGTAGGAAGTTTCATTTCGGGGTTTGACAACCAGATGATGAATTATTTTATGGCTTTAGTGAGACATTGAAGACACAAAAACCCCTCACTCCAGGGTGGCCCCTTTCCACACTGACGGTGTTAGAATAGCATAAGAGGGAGCCGAGAGGGCTAAGAATCATACTTTTTAAACAACCTAAAGTATTAATCTAACTTTTGTACTGCAGTCTTTGTACAGTCAATGCTTACTCCATGCTGACTCCAGGCAGAACAAAACCACATCCATATTGACATTTGCACTACAATTAAATCAAGTGTAGCCAAAAGAAAAGGGAGATGATGCATTTTCTTGATAGGAGGAAAAGAAAGGAGGAGAAAGAGACCTGAGAAGACATCAAGTCCAACCAATACCAGACTAAGAATCCCCTTGACAACATGTACCCCAAATAAACACCAATCATCAATTTTAAGACTTCTGATGAGAAGGAAAAGTCCAGGACAGTCCATTTCAATTTTAGAAAGCTCTGTTTTTTGTGAGGGGACAGAGCCAAGATGGCATCTGGAAAGCAAGGAGTTGCTTAAAGCTCTCCCCCAGGACCCTCCAAACAACTATAAAAATGGCTCTAAACAAATTCTAGAACTACAGAACCCACAAAGTAATGTTTTGAGTAGGAATATGTGTTGTATTTTGTCAAAAGCTTTTTTGCATCTATTGAGATTATATTATTTCTGATATCATTATTGATATAATGAATTATGCTGATAGTTTTAATATTGACCCAGCCTTGAATTTGTGGCACAAATGCCACCTAGTCATAATGTATGATCTGTACAATATATTGTTGTAATCTCCTTATATTTTCTTTAATTTTTTGCATCAATATTCATGAAGGAAATTAGTCAATGGTTTTCTTTCTGTGTTTTTGCTCTCCCTAGTTTAGGTATCAAAATCATATTTGGTCATAAAAGGAATTTGGTAGGAATCCTTCTTTACCTATTTGTGGTTTCTTTTTTTCAAATAATTTATGTTGGGATTAATTGTTCCTTAAAGGTTTGGTAGAATTTACATATCCGTTTGGTCCCAGGGATTTTTTGTTGTTGTTTATGTTTAAAACAAAGCCATCTCATTGATGGTTTATTTAATTTCTTTTTCTAAGGTAAGGTTATATAAGTATTGTATTTCCTCTTTTGTCAATTTGGGCAGTTTCTATTTTTTTTGTATAAATCTATCACATAAATTGTCAGTTTTATTGGCACATAACTGAACAAAAAATTCCTAGTAATTGCTATAATTTCATCTTCATTGTTGGTGCATTCACCCTTTTCATTTTTGATACTAGTAATTTGATTTTCATCCTTTTAAATGAGAATAACAAATGGTTTATCTATTTTATTGTTTTTTTTTCATAAAATCAGCTCCTAGTTTTATTTACTAGCTTAATGGCATTTTTAACATACAGTTTTATTAATCTTTCATTTGATTTTCAGGATTTCCAATTCAGTGTTTAATTAGGGATTTTTAGTTTGTTCTTTATCTAATCTTTTTAGTTGCATGTCCAGTTCAATGATCTGCTCTTTTTCTCTTTTTTATGTACACATTTAGAGATTTAAGTGTTCCTGTAAGTACTACTTTGAGTGTATCACACAAATTTTGGAATGTTGTCTCACCATTGCTATTCTCTATGATGAAATAATTTATTGTTTCTATGCTTTTTTATTTGACCCACTCATTATTTATGATCAGATTATCTTCCGATTAGCTTTTAACTATGCTTTCATAGCCCTATATTAAGTGTAATTTTATGGTATTATGGACTGAAAAGGGTGCCTTTAATACTTCTGGTTTTCTGCATTTGGCTGTGAGGTTTTTATCACTTAACATGGTCAATTTTTGCGAAGGTATCATGTATAGCTGACAAAAAGCTATACTCCTTTCTATTCCCATTCATTTTTCTCCAGAGGACTGTCATATCTAACTTTTCTAGGATTCTATTTATCTCTTTGACCTCTTTTTTATTTACTTCTGAGATGGAAAAAGTTGAGGTCTTCCACAAGTACAGTTTTATTATCTATTTCCTCCTGTAATTCATTTAACTTTTCCTTTAAGAAGTTGGATGCTATGCCATTTGGTGCATAAATGTTTAGTACTGATATTACTTCATTGTCCATGGTTCCTTTTAGATAGGTGTAGTTTCCCTGCATATTCCTTTTAATTAGGTCCTTTTTTTGCTTTTGCTTACTCTGAGATCATGATTACTACTCCTGCCTTTTTTTTTTTTACTCCAGCTGAAGCATAATAGATTCTGTTTCACCTTCCTATTTTAACTCTACATGTCTTTTTCAAGTGTGTTTCTTGTAAATAACATATTGTTGGATTCTGGTTTCTAATCCATTCTGCTATCTGCTTCTGTTTTATGGGTGAGTTTATCTCATTCACATTCAAAGTGATGATTACTGACTATGCATTCCCTCCATCCAATTTTCTTCTGTTTATCCTTCTCTCATTTTATCTTGTCACCCATTTAAAATCTGTTTTGCTTGTGACCTCTGCCTCCTTTTATCTGCATTCCCTTTTATCCCCCCTCCCCTGTCTCTTATTCCCTTCCTCTCCTACTTTGATGTTGGATAAGATATGTATGTGTATATACACATATATGTGTGTGTGTATACATATATATGCAATTTTCCCTCTCAACCAATTTAGATGAGAGTGAGCTTCAAGCACCTACCCCTACCACCACCATTTCCTCCTCCACTGTAAAATCTCTTCCTTACATACCTCTTTACATGAAATAAATTTCTCCACTCTTCCTCTCCCTTCCCCCTTCTCACAGAGCATCCCTCTTTCTCACCTATCCATATATGAAACTCATCTCAATACAATCTACTCACTCTTGCACCCTCTTTCTATATAGAATCCTTCTAACTACTCTAATAATGATAAAGGAGTTATAAGTATCTTCCCATATGGAAAGGTACACAAATTAAACTTATTTAGTCCCTTATGACTTCTCTTTCATGTTTATCTTTTTGTGCTTCTCTTGAGTCTTGTATTTGAAAATCAAATTTTCTATTCAACTTTGGTTTTTTCATCAGAGATGATTGAAAATCCTCTATTTCATTAAATATCTATTTTTCCCTTGAAGGGTTATGCTCAGTTTTGCTTAGTAGATTATTCTTGGTTGTAATCCCAACTTGATTGCCTTTCAGAATATCGTATAACAAGCCCTCCATTCCTTTAAAATGGTCCTGCTAAATCTTGTGTGATCCTGACTGTGACTCTATAATATTTGAATGGTTTCTCTCTGGCTGCTTGCAGTATTTTCTCTTTGACCTGAAAGCTCTGGAATTTGACTATAATATTCCCAGGAGTTTTCATTTTGAGGTTTCTTTCAGGTGGCAATTGGTAGATTTTAATTTCTATTTTACCGCCTGGTTCCAGAATATTGGAGCAGTTTTCCTTGATAACTTCTTGAAATATATCTGGCTCTTTTTTTGATCATGGCTTTCAGGTAGTCCAATATTTCCTCAATTATTTCTCCTTGATCTATTTTCCAGGTCAGTTGTTTTTCACATGAAATATTTCACATTTTCTTCTATTTTACCATTCTTTTTAATTTGTTTTATTGTTTCTTGCTGTCTCATGGAGTCATTAGCTTCGATTTGCCCAATTAGAATTTGCAAGTCTTCTTCAGTGAGCTTTTGTACTACTTTTTCCATTTGGCCAATTCTTTTTTAAAGAAGTTATTTTCATCAGTGAATTTTTGTACTTCTTTTTCAATTGGGTCAATTTTGTGTTTTAAGGTATTATTTTCTTCAGTAATTTTTATGCCTCTTTCACTCAGCTGTTAATTGTATTTTTTTTCCTTTGGTTTTATTTCTTTACTTAATTTTTTCTCTACCACTCATATTATTTTGAAAGCCACTTTTTAGCCCTTCCAGGAAAATTCTTATTGGGCTTGTCTCCAATTCATATTTTTTGAGGTTTTGCTCATAGCTGTTTGACTTAACTATCTTCTTCTGAGTTTGTGTCCTAATCTTCCCTACCACCATAGTAACTTTTTGTGGTCAGGTTCTCTTTTGTTATTTGATCATTTTTTTACCTTATTTCTTGTTTTGGATCTTTAAGTAAATGTTGACCTCTGTTCCCAGAATTGGAGGGGTGGGCATTGATAGAGGCTGCCTCAAGCTTCAGGATTTTTTGCACTTCTGTTTTTCAGAGCTAGTTTGGGGGTTTGGGAAATTTTCAGTGCTTCCTAGGTGGTATGATCTGGGGAGAGGTGTGGTCACTGCTCTCTTTGTCTGCAGTCTGGTTCTCACCCAGGAAGAGCTCCTGATCCTTTGGGATTGTTCTGGATACTGCTTCTCAGGTCTCCTTCTCTCTGGAGAGCAGAAGTGATACTTCTCTTCAGTGATCCCACTCCCTCTTGAGCAAAATTGCTTCTCTCTGCTCTTAAACTATACCCAGAAATAAGTATAGACAATGGAGTTGCCAAACTGTGTCTAGTGCTAGCATAAAGGGACCTTGAAATCTCTTTCTGATTAGTTGCCAGATCCCCTTACTATCTCTGGCTTTAGAGCTCCTAAAACTCTTGCTGCTTCTGTTACCACCACTTTGCCCCACCACTGGTGTTTCATCCACATGGGCTCCAGTCTAGCTTCCTCCCCTATATCACAGATTTTACTTTCTGACCTCCTATGTTGCCATGGGCTGGAATAATCTCTCACTCTGACCTTTTGTTGCTTCTGCCATTTGGAATTCAATTTGAGGCATTACTTTAAAGCTCTTTGGAGAGGAATGTTAGGACAGCTTGGCTGAGTACTTCTCTACTCTGTCATCTTGGCTCCACTCCTGGAAGTCCTCCCTTGTATTATTTCTAAAGGACATTGTTTTCAATATAATGAAATTAATTTTATAAGTTACTTGTCAATAATGCATATATTACAAAATGTAAAATCAACCTCTTTGGGACTGAAAACTAAACTTGGACCCTAAATTTCCAAAGTAAATTAGTGTAAAAAATGCCTTAATGTTTGCAAAGCACTTTCTTCACAACAACCCTATTAAATAGTAGAAACAGTATTAGTTCTTTTTTTTTTACAGATGAGGAAACTGGGACTCTCAGAAATTAAGTTATTTGTTCATAATCCAATCAATGGTTAGTATATGAGGAGGGATTTTAGTCCATGTCTCTTAAATTCAACTTCAGTACTCTCTCTACTATACAATAGTTTTCTCTATTTTTAACACCTCTGCTCCTTTTTTGATCCCTTTGCTAATTCCTTGTCCGTTTAACTAATCCTTAAGGCAGATGTTCCTCAAGGTTTTGTCCTTGACAGTCTTATCTCTATATATAACTTTTCCCCATTGAAAATATCATTTATTTCTAAGCCTTCTAGTATCACTTCTATGTAGGCAGATGTCAGCCATGACATCACTGTGGAGTTCTAGATAAATATTAGAATTTTTTACCCAGAGGTACTACCATTAACCCAGTTTTCCATATCTATAATCATTGTGTTCATGTACTTGAAGGGCTGTAATATAAGAGAAAGAGTCTCAGCAGGAGTAAGAACAATGGGTAGAGGATACAGAAAGGCAGATTTAGGCTTCATTAAGGAAAAAAAGTCCTCACAATTAGATCTTCCTGAAAATGGATGCCTCAAGAGACAAAAGGCTGTTCTTTGGTAGAACTCTCTTAATAAAGACTACATAACTATTTTCCAGGAATGTTGTAGAAAGTATTCTTCTTCAAGTACAGGTTGAACTAGATGGTTTCTAAGATTTCTTCCATCTTCTTATTTTATTACTTTATTCTGTCTAACTTCCCTCTACTAGATTATAAGCTACCTTGAGGCCAAGACTTCATAGAATTAAAAAATCTAATGATGTTCACACTCCTTTAAATCATACCATCATGGTACTACCTATTCTACCTACAAGTAAAGTTGGCCCCGTATTCTCAGAATTGAATAATGTAATAATAAATGGTTTGATGGATTTAAAAAAAACAATGACAATAGCTTTCTTTTACCAGTGATGAGTTGGCTAAATAGGGGCAGTTGGTTGCCTTCTACAGTATAGACAAACCACATCATAAAGAAACTCAGAATATGAAAAAAAAAGCCATTTATAAATTAAGGAGCTAATTTGATCCCAATTGCCCTGTGATTCATTTCATAGATTTCCCAGTCCCCTTAGCTGTGTACCATAAATGAATTTTTCCATTTCCATTTCTGCCCATATTTTGGTTCCATCCAATCATCGAGTTGCTTGTTTTTTAAGATTTGTAGTCATCCCCATCTAGATTGTCTCTGTTCCTCTTTCAAAGCCTATCACTATGCTCTATACACAGTAGGTATTCATCAAGTATCTACTATGATTTATTGATTCATAACTAAACTAGAAGGTCTAATCCAAAAGCAATGTCTAACCCTTTTGTAAAACATTGAGAAAGTTTTATGGAAGGTAAAGGATTCTTCAGTATGCTTTATTTTCTTTATTTAGTAACAACACATATTTAAGTAACAATACACTTTTAAGGTTTATGCATTTTTCCTAAAAAACACTGTGAGGTAAGTAGTGCTCAGTATTATAACCCCTATTTTATAGCTGAGAAAACTGAGGTTAGCAGCTGTTAAATGACTTGCATAAGTACACACATCCTAAGTCTCCAGTACTCTTACAATTACAACTGTAACATAATTATCATGTTTCTTTAGTACAGTTAAAGTAATGATGCAAAATGGAAAGAACTTTAGTACCTCTGAATTGATCTTGGGTGACTTCACATAGTAATTTTAATTTGAAATTTGTAATTTTCCTTAAAGATATGTAAAGGTTTACTGAACTCAAGTGTGACTTTTTTTGCTGTTTACTCATGATATAAAGAGATAGAGGATACAAGCTTTTAAGGCAAAACAATTTCCAGAGAAACACTGATACAATTTTGTAATCTAAGAGAAAAGGAAATTTCAATTTAATAATCAGAAATTCAATTTATTTGAGCAACAAAAAACTGAAACACGCTTCCAAAATAAAATATTCTTTCCTTGGACTATGGTCTATTGCAAATACTTGTCTCTCCTCCATTAAAGTACATGTAATAGAGTGAGAGTGATAGGAGAGAAAACTAAGACCCCAAGAAGTTAAATGACTTGTTCATTCAGTTAGTTCTGGCAGGTTTGGAAAAGAACCCAGGTTTCCTGTGGCTTTGGAGTAATATATAATAAAGAGGGATAGAAAGTCCCAATTCCTTGGTTTTACTATTTTGGTACTTGTATGAGGAGAGTGTGCATGAGAGTGGTTCATTTTTCTTGAATGTTAATAGTTAAGGAAAGACTTCATTAATTAATAGAGCAAAAGGGGTAGTTGTGAAAATCAAATGATATATTTGTAGAGCACTTAGCACAGTACCTAGAACATAACACTATACAAACGCATATTTCTTTCCTTATTATCAACAAGCCTTTTTTGAGCAGTTGTTGATAGAACCATTTCTTTTCTGGTGGCTATATTCCAAAGTCATTACTCAGTAGCCAGTTACTGAAGTAGCAGAGGACCCTTTCCTCCCCCAAATCAAAAACTTCTCTTTCCACTTAGCTTACCCTATCCCTGTAGCAATATCTCTCTCTTCCAGACATCCTGCACCATCCAAGCAGAAGACAATATTAGGGCAGCTGGAGGTAAGGAGCAGCTATTTATTATATGGGGGAGGAAGTTGGGCATTGAGAACTATGACCGATAATAGCAAAACAAAAGTGAAAATGTGAAGATGAATATCAGAAACAGTGCAAGAAGAGTCATCAAGTCAGTGAAGATGGAGATGTGGATATGAAGGCATATTGGACATGCATGGGACAAAGTAGTCAGAAGCATAGGCTAGTCTGAAAGAAAAGTACATAGAAGAAAAGGAAAAGTATGAGGAAAAGTTAAAAGTTCACAAAAACCAAAGAAAACAAAACCAAGTGAAAAGAAACCAGTCACTTGAATGTCAGCGTGCTGTACTGAGCTTATAGTCTAACATATTATCCCATAATGATAGGTTGTCACTGACTGACCATGATCCCTTTTGCTCTTTAAAGAGTGTGGCCTACTGAAATTGAGGAAACTATTGAACTAATAAATAAAACTGAGAGCTGGTTTTATGAAAAAAAAAACAATAAAATCAATAAACTGTTGGTCAATTTGATTAAAAAAAAGAAAAAAGAAAATCAAATTACCAGTATCAAAAATAAAAAGAGTGAATTCACCTTCAATGAAGAGGAAATTAAAACAATACTAAGGAACTATTTTACTCAATTGTATGCCCCCAAATTTGATAATCTTAGAGAAATAGATGAATGTTTACAAAAACATAAATTGCCCAGATTAACAGAAGAGGAAATAAAATACCACAGTATCCCCATCTCAGAAAAAGAAATTGAGCAAGCCATCAATGAACTCCCCAGGAAAAAATGTCCAGGGGCAAATGGACTTACAAGTAATTTCTATCAAACATTTAAAGAACAATTAATTCCAATACTTTATAGACTATTTGGGAAAATAGGTAAAGAAAGAGTCCTACCAAATTCTTTTTATGGCACAAATATGGTACTAATACCTAAACCAAGAGGAATCAAAACAGAGAAATAATATTATAAGCCAATTTCCCTAATGAATATTGATGCAAAAATTTTAAATAAAATATTAGCAAAAAGATTACAGCAACTTATCACAAGAATAATACACTATGACCGGATAGGATTTATTCCAGGAATGCAAGACTGGTTCAATATTAGGAAAACTATCAGTGTAATTGATCATATCAACAATAAAACTAGCAGAAACCATATGATTATCTCTATAAATGCAGAAAAAGCTCTTGACAAAATACCACACACATTCCTATTTAAAACACTAGAAAGCACAGAAATAAATGGAATCTTCCTTAAATTTATAAGCAGCATCAACCTAAATCCATCAGCAAGTATTACACATAATTGGGATAAGCTAGATGCATTTCCAAAAAGATTGGGGGTGAAAGATGGATGTCCATTATCACCTTTATTATTCAATTTGGTACTAGAAATGTTAGCTTAAGCAATAAGGGAAGAAAAAGAAATTGAAGGAATTGGAATAGGCAAAGAAGAAACTAAGTTATCAGTCTTTGCAGATAATATGATAATTTACTTAGAGAATCCTAGAGAATCAAGTTAAAAACTACTGGAAATAATAAATAACTTTAGCAAAGTTGCAAGATATCAAATAAACCCATATGAATTCTCAGCATTCTTATATATTACTAACAAAACCTAACAGAGATAGAAAGAGAAATTCCATTTGAAGTTACTATAGACATTATAAAATATTTGGGAGCTTATCTGCCAAGACAAACCCAGGACCTACACGAACATAATTACAAAACACTTTTCACATAAATAAAGTCAGACCTAAGTAAATGGAAAAACATCAATAGCTTTTGGTTAGGCCAAGCTAATATAATTTTAAAAAGACAATTCTACCTAAATTAATTTACTTATTCAGTTCCATCACAATCAAACTACCAAAAATTATTTTGCAGAGCTGGATAAAATAATAACAAAACTCATCTGGAAGAACAAAAGATCCAGAATATCAAGATAATTAATGAAAAAAAATGCTAGGGAAGGTGGCCTAGCCATACCAGATATTAAACTGTATTCTAAATCAGCAGTCATCAAAACTACTTGGCATTGGCTAAGAAATAGAGCGGTGGATCAGTGGAACAGGTTAGGTACACAAGACACAATAGTAAATGACTATAGCAATCTACTCTTTGATAAACCCAAAGAATCCAGCTTCTGGGTTAAGAATTCACTATTTCATAAAAACTGCTGGGAAAATTGGAAAACAGTATGACAGAAACTGGTTATAAACCAATATCTTATACTATATACCAAAATAAAGTCAAAATGAGTTCATGACTTAGGAATAAAGGCTGATACTATAAGCAATTTGGCAGAGCAAGGAATAGTTTACCTGTCAGAATTATGGGAAAGGGAAGAATTCATGACCTGACAAGAGATAGAGAACGTTACAAAATGCAAAATGGATAATTTTGATTATGTTAAATTGAAAAATTTTTGTATAAACAAAGCCAATGCAACAAAGATTAGGAGGGAAGCAGAAAATGGGGAAAGAATGTTTATAACCCATGTCTCTGTTAAAAACCTCATATCTACAATATACAGGGAACTGAGCCAAATTTGTAGGAATACAAGTCATTCCCCAATTGAGAAATGGTCAAAGGATATGAACAGGCAGTTCTCAGAAGAAATTAAAGATATCTATAGTCTCATGGAAAAATGCTCTAAATCACTACTGATTAGAGAAATGCAAATCAAAACAACTCTGAGGTACCATATCTCTCCTGGAAAATGATAAATGCTGGAGAGGATGTGGGAAAATTGAAACACTGTTACATTGTTGGTGGAGTTGTGAACTGATCCAGACATTCTGAAGAGCAATTTGGAACTATGCCCAAAGGACTATAAAAATGTGTATACCCTTTGATCCAGCAATACCACTTCTAGGGCTGTATCCCAAAGAGATTATACAAGCAGAAAATGGACCCATATATACAAAAAGTTTAGAGCCGCAATTTTTGTAGTGGCAAAAAATTGGAAATCAAGGGGATGCCCATCAATTGTGGAATGGCTAAACAAGTCATGGTGTACAAATGTAAAGAAATACTATTGTGCTATAAGAAATGGGGAGCAGATGGACTTCATAATAAACCGGAAAGATCTATGTGATTTGACACTGAGTGAAGGGAGCAGAACCTAGAAAACATTATACACAATTACAGACACATGATATCTGTGATGACTAACTCTGATAGACTTGGATTTTCTCAGCAATACAAGGTTTAAAGACAGCTCCAAAAGACTCATGATGGAAAAAATCTATCCACATCCAGAGAAAAAATTATGAAGTCTGAATTCAAATTGAGGCAAACTATTTGGTCTCTCTTTTTTGCCTTTTTTCTTCTTTTTTGGTTTTGTTTCTTCTTTCTCATGATTCATTCCATTGGTTATAATTCTTCTTTACAACTTGACTATTGTGTAAATAAGTTTAACGAGAAGGTATATGGAGAAACTATGTCATATTACATGCTGTCTTGGGAGTGATGGGGGAGGAAAGAGGAGAAAAAATTTGAAACTCAGAAACTTGTGGAACTGAGTGTTGTAAACTAAAAATAAAAAAATAAATTTAAAAAAGAGGAGACCTTTCAGAAGCAAAGACCCACATTTTCTTAGCATTAGAACCACTGCTTTGTATCAGGAGTTTTGTTGTGTTTTTTTTTCCCAGCAAGTCTCTATGAAATGTCAATATCTTACTTGTGAAGGGTAATAGGTAGCCATGAATAGTTACACATTTATCTGAGAAGTAGAGAGCAGAGGAGGACTGAGTGAACAGGACAACAAGAAGGGACAGCATGAAGATACCAAAAGGGAATAGAGAGAAGTACAAAAGAAGGGGGTGAGAATGTGGCAAAGATAAACTTGACCTACTCCCCAATTATGATCAAAGCCACTCCTGATAATTGGACTATAATCCCAAGGAGAGAACTAATTATCAGTGTTATTATTCCAAGCCATGGGAAAAGGAAAGGCACAAGATAGTCAAAGGATCAAACCAGTTCTAATTCCTATCTTCTACTTCTCCAATCCATTTTTCAGAGCTTTGGAGGTCAGCTGTAAATTATGCATGGTAATGTTTTAATTTTTTAAAGGGGCATTATTGTAGTGTCCGTATCATTTACTCAGACATGCATGTTAGTTTTCCTTGGGGAGAAGGACTTAATGCTATCTGAGCAGTATCCTCTTGACCTTCAGAAATGAAGTCCCAATTCATAGTTAGCACTCTGCCAATATGCAAAACTATGACATGGAGATTAAGAATACGCATCCATATCATCCAGTTCTACCTCTTCTGAGAAAAAAAGTGAGCAGATGCTGTTTATGAACAGAGTCCTGCCATCTGGTAGCCTGTGTAGCATGTGATCTACCATTTGGGGCATTTCCTGGGCAGATTCTGTTTCTGTGGTAAGGAGATTATGGTTAAAACCAGCCTGGCCCATTGGATTGTTAAGAGTGCCAACCATGAAAGGTATCACTTTAGCAGATTGCCAGAATGAGGACCTCCAAAGCTCTGAAGAAGCTATTAATAAACTAGGACTTAGTCTAACTGGCTTTGTAAATGATTTTATCAAAGCTAACCCAATGAGGGGACTTGGGAAATTGTTATATATAAGGTAGAGTAGAAAGGGGAGTGTGTACACGATATTTTGATATAGTAAGAATTGAGATAAGCTCTTCATCAGTATGGATTGTTCTATTCTTTGCCCTTGGCTTGTAATATGTGCTTTATAAATACTTGATGATTGTTTTATTAGTAACAGACCCATTAGAACCTGAAATATCTTTCTATAGTCTTAGAATCATAAGATCATAGTTATAGAACTGTATCAAATCTTGGAGGCCATCTGTTTCATCCAATTCAGAGTGAAGTCAAAAGAATTAAATACCTACTATGTTCACTAGCACTAGGCACTTGGGATACAATCATGAAAGACAACATAATCTCTGTCATCAAAAAGCTTAATATTGTTTGAGGAGGGAGAAAGAATAATTTCAAGTTCAGTGACAGGGGGGCTATACTGAGAGACTGAGGCACAAGAACCTAAGGGAAAAGGCAAAACGTAGCTAGGAAACCAGAAGTTGAAAAAAACGAGCCTTGTAGACCCAAGTTAGCCAGAGAGCGAGAGAAAAGGCCCAGGAAACAAGAAGTCTGAAGAAAAACCATATTGAAGCTGGCACGAGTGAGAGAATTTCATTCATGTCAATGACAGATTATCCATGGATTAAACCTCTGATATGTGCTAACTCCTTTTGAAGAAATTAAGCAACATCATGTCTCAAAATATCCAATTACTTATTAGGTCATACTCCTGACAAATGGTATGTTTGTGGAAGAATTAGGAAGTCACCAATTCTTTTCATAAATGATGAATCTGGATTTTTTTTTAATTTTTAGGGAATACAATATAGCTAATCCTTCCACTGTCACAGATTGCAACCTGTCTTTGATTGGATAAATGGTCTTTGATTATTGCTATTGGTAAAAATAAACATATAAAAAACAAATGTGGTGTGTGTGTGCGTGTGTGCGTGTGCGTGTGTGTGTGTGTGTGTACCTTAAACCACCTTGAGAATGAGTATCTTTGAATTTATTGAAGCTGACTTCCTTAGAGAAGAGACATAAGACCTATTTGGGGCTTATGTTTAACATCTTCGTTTTTAGAAAAATCTGCCAGCCTTCACTCCAGGGATAGTCTTGCAGAGCTGACCATCATGATGGGTAACAGAGTAGGACCTTATTCAAGGGTTGTTGTTTTCTAACTAAAAACCCTATATACAGGAGAGTTTTTTTTTTCCAATGATCACACTAACGCAGATTCAAGATCTTCAAGTCATCAATGGCTTTATTATTTCAGCTATATATATACATATATATACATATTATATGCATAAACATATATATATATATATACACATACATACTCTCTCCATGTATGAAAATTGCAAGCCTTAAAAGCTTCCAATTCTATGCTATTTTGGTCCATTTTCATTCATATATCCTCCATGAAGAATCTATTCAATGCTCAAGAACTATTCCATAAAGTGAAACCCTGTCACTAACTGTGTTGGTAAGCCAAATGGGCTCTTAGCACTCAGTTCAACCAAGTGCCCTTGAAGAGTTTGGCTTTTTTTCCTTTGATTAATTCAGTGTATTTCATTGAATCTTACTAGGTGCTAAGCCCTAGGCCCAAACCCCTATTAGGTGCTAAGCCTAGGTGGGTGTGAAGCTCCCAGGGTACTAAGGGGAGGTGCTAACTCAGGAGCCAATCATAGGAGCCTAAGTTCTGGTCGTACAGATGACATTTGATGACGTCTGAAATGGTATAAGAAGAGAAGACAGAGCTATTTGCGCAGGGCTGTCACTCTTGGTGGTGCGCGCTGATGCGGAGACTCCAGGAAGCTGTAGCTAAGAGCCTTCCAGCTCGTAACTTGGATGTTGGGACTTTGTTAAACTCTGGTAACTATGTATTTGGATTTGAATCAGAGAAGGTCTGTCTGTCGATGTTTGTATTCTGTATTTTGCTCTGAAGCTCAGGGTGCTGGTTTTTTCCCCTGAACTAAGTGAGCGATATTTGTATGCTGGATTAAAATAAGCTTGTTAACTCCTTAATGTTGCTTTCCTTAGTAAAGCAGATTAAAAGAACCTGGGCTTTTGTAGCGTGCTGGCAGCATTCTTGTTGGGCTTGTGTTGGTCTTTCACCCCCACAACAGCTGCTAGCTGGATTGTTGAAACATTTTGTTGCTAGTAATGCAACAGTCAGTGTATCTTTCTGTTATTGCCCACTCTTGCTAATGAAATACCTGCCTACATTTCTGATTATACATTTTACCTCTTGCAGGGACATAATATCCTTTAAGCCATTAGTGCACACGTCATTTTTGCAGCCTCTGATGCCCACCAATCAATTAACTTATAGATGGATGACTGGTTCATTGAATTACAACATCCATCAATTAAGCACCTAACATGTGCCAGACTCTATGCTAGGTGCTGAGGATGCAAAAATAAATAATGAAAAGTCTCAGTTCTTGTGAGCTTTACATTATAGTTGGGGGAGATGGCATGTATACATATGTAAACATGACAATATTGGGCAGGGGAGGGCAACTTTGTCTTAGAGCATTCACCTTGCACCCCTTCATTGTCTTTTGGGTCAGTCACAATTCTGATCCTTCAGAGACTGTGAGGCTCTAAGATTTGCAAATAGGTTATTGTTATAACTGGGAGAACACTGATGAAAAAAAGATTTGTCATAAAAAGGAAGGATCTGTATTGTTGAAAGAATTGTATACTTTTCTGAGTGAAATCCAGATAGGGTATGGGAAAGATGATATGTTGATGTTCTTTTGCTAGAATTGTGAATTGATAGGGCCATATTGGAAAGCAATTTGGATCTGCACCTATAAAGTCACTGAACCGTCCATACCTTTTGACCAAACAATACCACTAATAGGTCTAGATCCCTAAAGATATTTTTTAAAGAGTAAAAGGTTCCACATGTACAAGAATATTTATAGCAGCTCTATTGTAGTGGCAAAAAACTGGAAACTAAGGGGTTGCCTATCAAGAGAGGAATGGCTAAACAAATAGTATACAAATGTAGTGGAATACTATGTGCCATAAGAAATTATCAAAGAGAGTTTCAGAGGACCTGGGGAAGACTTGCATAAATTGATACAGAGTGAAATATTGGAACTAGAATAATTTATTAAAACAACCTTTAAAAGGAACAATTCTGAAAGACGAAAATGTTATCAGTGCAAAAATCAGAGACTTTAGAGGACCAGTAACATAGAATGTTATCCACCTGACAGAGACAAGACGGAATAAATATGCACAATTAGACATAATTTTAGACATGATCAATAGGGGAATTTGTTTTTCTTGTCTGTATGTTTGTTACAAGGTCTTTTTTTCTTTGTTCCATTGGAAGAGGGAGATGAAATGGAAAGAAAAGTGCTTTTAATTGGAAAAACTAAAAACAAACTACCTCGTTCTTTTTTTATTCAACTCTAGTCCCAAGTCAGCTGCAGTCTATCTTAAATAGGTTGTTGTTATCTTCTGCATAACAATGGAGAATCAAAGTGAGGGCTGTTTCATTTCTGTCTTCATATCTAACACCTAACACCAAACATGATGCCTGGCAAAAAGCAGGTACTTATTAAATATGTAGTGATTGATTTATTGATTTCCTAATTCACTGAACTTGTCAGTGAGTTGCAAGTCATATAATGAGCAATAGATTTTTTAAACAATTTTTCTCTTTCTGAGTATTCATAGATTCCATAGGCCCTATAACATTCTCAGATTTTATATAATCAGCACTACCTCATTGACCAACAGGAGCATCCATTTCACTATTTACAGGCAATCTCTATTACATTTGAACCTAATTCAGGACTGTGGCAAACGCCCTTGACAAAAATTGTCTCCTTGTTTTATGCTTCCCTTGACAGTAATTAGGGACTCACCAAATGGAATAGCTTATATTCACCAATGAATCAGGCATTATCTTAACATATGCATGTGTGCCTTCCTGTTGGAAAACTATACTTTTCTCTACTGAATCAATTTAAAATAAAGCACTATTAAAGTATATGATGACTTGACTTGTAGGATCCTATCAAGTTTTCATTACAAATCTCTACTTCATTCTCTGAAAGAGATATTAACACAAAACCTGTGACTACTTCACATTGGTCTTTTTGGTTGTATTTCTCCTGAGGGCTGCAAGGAAATACAGTCATATCCTCAAAATTTTACTGTCTTAAACACTTAACAAAACCAAATCCATCAGCTCTTGTCTCTTCAAGAAGAGCCTGGAGTCATCCTTCCATCATTTGTAACTTTTGATGTCTCCTTGCTTTATTTATTGTGAGACTACCAACATTGATGTGCTTTAGTTCTTCCAGTAATAAAAGCACTGGACAAAGATATCACATTTATGGTATAAACAATTGAGTAATTCTTTTAGATTTTTTAAAAACTGTGATCCTTAGACACACTCTATCCTTGTTTCAGTCATGACTTTATAAAAAGAGGGCTGCACAAGACTGAGGGCAATTTAAAAAAAATTATTTGTTGTGTTGTCATAGCCAAAGGACTCATTACCTAGGAGTCAGCCTCTAGGACTGACATAAGTCTCTGTAATGCGTTAACTTTGGCCCACTGATGGCAGACTCAATCTTTCACTGGGATTGTATGCAAAGGCTTTCCAACTTGATTTACACTCTGAAAGCAAAGTTTTTAATAACCTAGGATCATCTCCACACTATAAGAAACATTAGGGGTTGGCTTGGAACAAGACAATAAAATACTAGTAAAAAATAGCCATATTCAAGATAATTAAAAGGCAAATTACAATTTAGCAAACTACTCAAGATCAGAGACTGAGTCTATTAACCTCCCTTTGTGTAGCACATAGCACAATGCTTCATAAGGGATTCCCTATTTCTACAAATTACATCTTCTGGTTAACTCAACTTCCATTGAAAATTTTTCATTAACTAATAACCTGTGAAGTTTTTAGAGCTATCTTAAAAAAGTTTATCCCAGTACTCTAGGCAAATATCATTTCATATTTTAATAAACATTTTTAGTATGCCACAGTCTATGGTGATCATGGGGAATTTTAAATAGTGTTAAATTTAATATGTTTTATGCTCACAATTTATATCCCTGAAAACAAACTACAATAATTACATCAGTACAAAATGTCATTTTTCCTCAGCACAACACAATAATTGGCAGTTAGCAAGTAGGCATGAGTAGAGATGGTATGCTCTTACTGCTGTCGTTGACAACCAAAAACATTTACAATAAAATATCAATTAACTGGGAAACTTGTGGAATGAAATATTCTAGTTAATCAATCAACAAGTATTTATTAAACACTTACTATGTGACAGCTAATATGCTATGAAGATAGGAGAACAAAACATGAAACATTTCCTGTTTTCAGGAGCTTACATTTGGGGGGGGGGGCAGAAAACTAAAATGCGAGGGGACAGAAAAGACCTAATGCAAAAGGGAATGCTTGAGCTGTTCTTTGAAGAAAATCAGGGACTCTAAGAGGTAGAGGTGAGGAAGAAATGAATTCCACATATATCACAGAGTCACTACAAAACATATAGATGGAAAATGGAGCATCAGGTGTGATAAGTAGCTACAACAGCTCGATTGGATTGTAGAATGGCTGAAAGGAAAGATTGTTACAAGGAAAGACTGGTTACAAGCGGGATGGGAAGGACTTTCATTCTATGCCAAATAGAGCAGTTTAGATTTCAGCTTACAGGTAACAGTGAACCACTAGTGTTCATTGAGTCATGGAGTGACATGGTAAGAACTGTACTTTAGGAAAATCACTTCGGAGAGACGATGTAGAGGACAGATTAGAGTAGGCAGAGACTTGAGGCAGGGAAAGTGTCTGGGGGGCTTCTCCTACTTTGCCGTGAGTAATGCTGGGCTTGGGTAAGAAATGATCAGAATGGTCATTTCTTCAATGCCAGTCCCCCAGAATATTGTCAAGCTTATCTTTACTCCACGCCACATAGATGTGGGGTTTCACTTTAATCTTGTCTAAAATCGTTTCCTTCTTTGCCCTGACAGGATCTCTGAGATGTTTATTAAGGAATAAAGCTCTTCAGGAATGGAAGTCATTACCACTGTTAACAAACACATCAACAAATGAAATAATGTTTCTTAAATAGAAAAGGGCATGATTATTAAGGAAACCATTTTCATTTGCAAACTCCCATGGAGGCATTATTATCCATAATGAAATGTAAAAGGAAGAGGAGATAAACAACTCAAGTACTTCTCTGGTTCAAATGTTTTGATACAAATTGTGCTTGATGTTAAACATTATGGTTTTTTAATTGTAATCCTGGATAAGGAAGCTGGCTCCCTTTTTCCTTTCTCTTGTTTTTTCTTTTAACAGAAACAATAGATGTTGGCTAGTGCTGGCTTTCTCTTTGATAGGAAAGAGATACAGGAGGAAAATCTTCCAAAAAATTTAAAAGTCCTCTTAGAAAACTGCTTTGGTTGATCACTAATAAACAATGAGAACTAGTTTTCATTTTAGGGGGAGGACACCCGGTGGCTAAATCATGAACTACAGTAGAATTTCAAGGGGAAAGAATCTATAGGACTAGGCAATGGGGTGGTGGAGTGGGGAGAGTAATCCTCTATTTAAATAGCAGGTTAAATATGATCTCACTTAGAGACAGAGCAAGCTTATGTCTATCACTCCACCATTACTGATTCACTGAATCATTGTGTAGAAGAAACCTTCTAAATCATCTAGTCCAAATTTCCCCTTTTATAAGTGAGGAAATGGAGTCCCAGAAAAATGAAATTATTTCTCCAAAACCACAGAGCAAGATAAAAACAGAACCCAAGCTAAAAACTAGGTACACCCAGCTGCAGTTCAGTCTTCCATCTTACCATAGCTGTATTGCCCAAACATTCCTTTACTTTCTTCAGGAAGCCTTTTAGCAAAACAAAAATGTTTCTTAAAGGGTTAGCTGCTTTTCTCCCTAATTTTCTTTGTATAATGCAATGCTTTCTTTTCTAACTGAAGTTTCTGTGGACACCAAGGACACAAGGGAGACATTGACTATACAAAGAGAAAAAATTAGTGGGAGGGGAGGGATTGAGGAATACTACTCCCAGTTGAGTGCTATTTCAATAAACCCATGCTAAACAACCTATTATCCAAATGATATCAATTAATTCTGGGAGAAGTTCCAGCCCAAAACATACTGAAGTGACCATTTAGACATCACATTTCCAAGGTCGCACAGCTAGTTAGTGACTGAGCCAGAACAAGACCTCAAGACTCTTGCATTCCCTCTGGGTTGAGCAGCTTCTCTGTTTGCCACATCCCCCACCCCCAACCCCATGTTACATGTTCAAGTCTTTCTCACTGAAGAATATAGGAAGTAAGGGAAATGTTGAAGTTCTTTATTGTTCCAGTTGCCCTTTCTACTAAGCTAAGTTGCTGGCAGAAGCCTGAATGACTGCCTTGCTTGTATGCATGACTTGTTGGTTTTAGTTTTTTACAGGCTTAAGATCAACTGTCTTCAATATCAGTTTTCAGGACAAAGCATAGATACATGTAAATCTGAGCATCATGGTATAATGACAAAAATTCTGTCCCTGGAGTCAGGAAATAAGTCATCTCTGTGCACCTCATTCCTTAATTTATGAAATGTGAGGGTGGTATTAAATAATTTAAAAGACCCCTCTTCTGTGTTGATTGGGAAAAGTCTCTGCCTAGATCTGAAGTACATCCCAGGCTCTACTAGGAAAGCCTTATATACCCCCTTAATTTATTTTCTGTGACTACTAGCTATGAGAAAGATACTAAGAGTAGTCAGAGAAAGGGAAAGAGACATAACAGTTGGATATTCTAGTGGCCTTCTAAAGGATCAGCATTCTGAAGACTCCTAGTGTATGCAAATCTTTCCTAAAACCCAGAGACTCAGTTGGGTCTGAATCAGTCTCTATAAGCAATTTAATTCAACATATACCGAGTATATATTATACTAGATGCTGGGGAATCTAAAGACAAAGGCTCTGCAACGGGATCCAGCCTGTTAACTAACAGCAGTAGATTCCTTTAATCCAATTCCTTAAATCTCTCTACTGTATGCTGCCTACTTCCTCCACACACATAATGGTAATGCATTGTTTACTTGAATCAAACTAGAGCTCTCCCAGGTCTAGGAATGATCTATTACTTAGGGTTTAGCTGCAACTTTTGACCATGGTGCTGAAACCTGCTAGCTCTAAAATCCAAGACCTCTGTGGCATAGTATGGAGGCATATCAATTTACACTGACTATGAGACTATAATGCATTATAGAAAAACATTTCTGCACATATCTCTTTTAAATTTATCCAAAGTATACATATTACTGTGATTCTTGGGGGAGGAATTATATATAGGGGTACACATAAACATTCATTAAATTAAGCAGTACAGATATTGAACTCATAAATTGGGGAAATGGCCTATCATTTGGATTAGAAGAACTTGAAGGGGACCACCTTTTGTTTTCCACTTTGGAATCATTTGTAAGATCCACAAGGAAAGCAAATCACTCTGATTTTTTGAGGGCAAACTCTGAAATAGAAACCACATGGGATTGAAAGCTCCTTTTATGGGGGTTGGAGAAGGATGAGGAGGAGGAAATCACTTTAACAGATCTTTTAAGTAGTACATATAGCAAATGCCTGATTCACTGAACTTGTTAAAGTCTAGACATAAAGCTGGACAATGATTAATGCTGCATCAGATACCTAGCTGGGTTGATGATATCTACTTGGAAGACCTTTAAAAATTAATGAGTCCACAGATATTTATTTACTAAATACCTACTATGGGCAAAGCAGGCATTAGGAGCCATGGTGTAGAAATTACAGAGGAGGAAAAGCATGACTACTTCCAGTTGAATTGGAGATGAGACAAAAACACATGAAGCAACAGTGATGCTATATTGTATCAGATAATATATAATTAAACATTGCATTTTGTGGCATAGATTGAGCATGTCAAGAGCTCAAAGGAGAGAGATATAGATGAAGGCTGTGCTAGTCAGGGAAGGACTCATCAAGGCAGTAGGACTGAATAGGGATAGGGAAGAAGAGGATTCCAAATGTAAGGAGCTTTATTAGTGTAAAACTGAAAGGAAAAATGGCTTGCTTATGGAATTCTAAAGAGACCATTCTGAATATAGCAGATTGTAACTGTAAAAGAAGAGTGGGAAAAGAAACTAGAGAAGCAAGATGGGGCCACATTATGGAGGCCTTAAGAGCTAAGAAGGTTTGATGCAGTAGTAAAGAGGGAGCTATCAAAAGTTTTTGAGCTAAGGAGTAATGGGAGAAAAGCGATAATTAATAGAGATGAACATGTCAGCAGAACACAGAAACAACTACAGTTAAGAGCATCTCGAGTCAAACAGGCCAGGTATTTTTAGTACATATTGTTGGCAGCAGCAGCAGCAGCACCATAGCTAACATTTATGTAGCACTTATTATGGGCCAAGCACTGTGCTAAACATTTTACAATTATTATCTCATTTGATCCCCAGGTACTATTATTGTCCTCATTTTATAGATGAGGAAACTGTGGCAAACAGAGGTCAAATGACTTGCCCAAGGTCACATAGCAATTAAGTATTTGATGCCAGATTTGAACTCAGGATATTCTGACTACAGGCCTGACACTCTATCCACTGAACCACCTAGCTGTCCAATAAGAGGAAAAACTCAATGATCTCCAAAAGTCTTTTGCCACTCTGTCACTTAATCAATCAATGATCAGTAGTTCTTGTAGGGAATAAACTGTGGTAGGAGAATAGAGAAAAACTGGTATATAAAAAAGTGTAAAATGAAGCCTCAATTAACCAGAATGCTAAAGGAAAAGGAGTAGTAGACAGAATTTAGTCTTCCAAATATCTAATGGTCAAGTATAAAATACTTTTTGTTGCAACTATTTTGAAAATTTTTTATAAAACCTAATTTACTTTTGCTTGCTTACTAAACAGAGGCTAGGGAATACAACTGAAGCTTTTCTATTTTAGAGAGCCTATCATTCTTGCTATGAACTCTCATTTCTCAGTACTGTGGACAGAAATATAGGAGACTGTGTGTATATATTTATATATTTATGTACATAGATACATAGATGTGCATGTGTATCTTAAGTCTGTTTCTTCTGAACATCAACTGTCAAAAAAAATCTTACACAGCTTTTCAGTTACTATGTCATATGCTCCATAAAGAAAAGGACCCTATCTTATAAAAACTTTGCAACTCAGCTCCTGTAAGGAAGCAGACTATACCACCCAAATTGTGCTGACTGTAAGGTGGTAAATCTTCCAAGATAATACTGTGATACAAAAGAAAGAGGGGTTAATACCAGCTTGAATATTAATAGATTTTATTAAAACTAATTAGGTTGATTGACTTGTTTAAGGGAGTTTATTCACAAGAAGCCAGTCATCCTGGGTGGCAGCAAGACCAAGTAACATCACTAATCCCCATACCAATCCTAGGCCTGGTCAGATATTATGAAGAAACAGAACAAGGCATAGTGGCAGAATGGCTCAGGGTCATTTACCAGTTTTCCCATGGGACAGTTGGAGCTTCTTTTACTGTTTATGTTTACTCAAGGTAGTTTACATTCTCTGTGAGACTTTCTAGGCTCTGGCCTATTCCCATACAGCTCCAAAGGAGAGATGTGAGAAGATATTTCCTCCATACTTTGCAGAGATGCAAGATCCATGGGTTTGGATCATTGCATGAATTTTCTGATTTTTCCAATATATTGATTCATTTTTCTGTTTATTTTTCTCCTACTTTTTCTTTTAAGATAGTATTTGTTCCAAACTAATATAATAAAATTACAGTTTTGCCTAAATTAATTTACTTATTCAAACTACCAAAAAACTATTTTACACACTTGGATAAATTAATAAAAAATTCATGTGGAAGAAGAAAAGGTCCAGAATATCAAGGTAATTAATGAAAAGAAATGCTAGGGAAGGTGGCCTAGCCATACCAGATATTAAACTGTAAACTGACTAAGAAGCAGAGTAGTGGATCAATGGAATAGGTTAGATACACAAGACACGATAGTCAATGACTACAGCAATCTACTCTGATAAACCCAAAGAATCCAGCTTCTGGGTTAAGAATTTACTATTTCACAAAAACTGCTGGGCAAATTGGAAAATGGTAGGGCAGAAACTGAGCATAGACCAATATCTTAGACCATATGCCAAAATAAAATCAAAATGGGTTCATGATTTAGGAATAATACTATAAACAATTTGGGAGAGCAAGGAATAGTTTACCTGTCAGATTTATGGAAAAGAAAAGAATTCATGACCCAACAAGTGATAGAGAGTGTTACAAAATGCAAAATGGATAATTTTGATTATGTTAAATTGAAACATTTTGTATAAACAAAGCCAATGCAACAAAGATTAGGAGGGAGGCAGAAAATGGGGAAAGAATCTTTATAACCAGTGTCTCTGATAAAGGCCTCATATCTAAAATATACAGGGAACTGAGCCAAATTTACAGGAATACAAAGTCGTTCCCCAATTGAAAAATGGTCAAAGGACATGAACAGGCAGTTTTCAGAGGAAGAAATTAAAGATATCTATAGTTATATGAAAAAATTCTCTAAATCACTATTGGTTAGAGAAAAGCAAAATCGAAACAACTCTGAGGTACCACATCTCTCCTGTCAGATTGGCTAACATGACAAAACAGGAAAATGATAAATTCTGGAGAAGATGTGGGAAAATTGGAACATTGTTACATTGTTGGTGGAGTTGTGAATTGATCCAGCCATTCTGGAGAGCAATTTGGAACTATGCCCAAAGGACTATAAAAATGTGCATACCTTTTGACCCAGCAGTACCACTTCTAGGGTTGTATCCCAAAAAGATCACACAAGTGGTAAAGGGACCCATATGTACAAAAATACTTATAGCAGCTCTTTTTGTGGTGGCAAAGAATTGGAAATCAAGGGGATGCCCATCAATTGAGGAATGGCTAAACAAATTGTGGTATTAAATGTAATGGAATACTATTGTGCAATAAGAAATGAGGAACAGATGGATTTCATTATAACCTGGAAAGACTTAAATGAACTGATGCTGAGTTAGGGGAGCAGAACCAGAAGATCATTATACACGATTACAGACACAGTATCTGTAAGGAATAACTTTGATAGATTTCACTCCTCTCATCAATACAAGGTTCAAAGACAGCTCCAAAAGACTCAAGATGGAAAAAACTATGCACATCCAGAGAAAGAGTTATGGAGTCTGAATGCAGATTGAGGCAAACTGTTTGCTCTCTTTTTTTTCCCTTCTTTTTTGGTTTTGTTTCTTCTTTCTCGTGATTCATTCCATTAGTTATAATTCTTCTTTACAACTTGACTATTGGGTAAATAATTTAAATGTGAAGGTATATATATAGAACCTACATTGGATTACATGCTGTCTTTGGGGGAGGGAGGAGGAGAGGGAGGGAGAGAAAATTTGGAACCCAAAACCTTGTGGAACTGAATGTTGTAAACTAAAAAATAAATTTAAAAAAATCTAGTAAAAAAATAAAGTATTTGTTATGTAGGATGGCTCTAGGTGGAGTAAAAAGAATATTTAGGAAGTATAAATAAAAAATATATCACAAATGTATTTTAAAATTTGCATATCTTCCTAACCTAGCACAAAAATGTATACACAGTGGGTGAATAATAAATATTTTTTTCATTCATTTATTGAGCTCTGGTTAAGACAAATTTTACAATAGCAAAATTTACAATCTGCACCCTAGGGTTACCCAACACTAATGAACTAAAATCTGTAAGCCAATAACACAATGGTATTCAGGATACAACAGAAAAGTTATTCCAAGGGCTTTAGCAGAGATGAAAATTATATTAAATTGTTCACCATGCTGAGGAATCTATGGTTATGTCTTGTAATATCACAGTTGAGTCAGAACAGATTGTAAAAAATGTGGCTGGTTCCAATTATCTTAGTATATTTACATGTGTGTGTATAAGTATATGTGTATATATATATGCATATGTGTGTATGGTAGAAACCTGGAAGCATATGTGGTTAGAGTGTCTCCCAAGCAGTCAGAATGACTGATTTGAGGGAGGCACTGATGGGATTCAGTTGTATGTACATTCCCTGCCAATCAAAATTTGGCTTCCACAGAATTGAGGGAGAAACAGCATGTATTCAAAGATACCAGGGAGAATGCCAACACAAAGCAACCACATTTGAGTCTTTCATCAGACTTTGGGGACCTTGTTTCTATTCTCTAATTATCCCAAAGCTCCCACAAGAATAAATTCCTTGTCTCTCCCACATGGCTACAGGAACAGCCAATTGTGTTCACCCACAAAAGGGTTCTTTCTTTTACAACACCCTGGCAGCTTAATTAACACAAACATAAATGTTTGACTTCCTTCTTTTCCCTATGGTTGAGTCAAAGTACCTTATTCCAGGTAGAAATACAGAGAAAATGAACAGCATAGAACATACGTGGTCCAGGGAGAATAGTATCAGGAAAGGGAAGAGAAAGGGAGAAGTAGTAAAGAAGAGAAGGAAGGAAAATGGGAAAGGAGAGGAGAAAAGAGGGAGAGGAAGATAATATGGGAAGGTAATTTAAAAAAAATGTGCAGACCAATGTGCCAGAATTTATTTTCAGCAGTTCCTGGTATCTTTCTTTTCTTCCTGTTTATAGCCTTTTTGAATGGGTTGTCTTGGCTTATACTGAAGAAAGCTAATTCCCACTTTATTTCCATACCCCATGCTGCCAACTTCCTGACCTCCTCTATGTGGGCATGCAGCCTGGGAGGCAAGGCCAGGTCCTATGCATGTAAAGCAGTGGACTGTGAGAATTAAAATGTACTTTAGATTTCCATCTGGGCTGATCAGCAGCAGTTGGGAGTCTCTACACTCTGAGTCCCACAGCAGGGCAGTTTATAGGGGTCTTAAAGATACCAAGCATATGCTTACACAAAGATGTAAAATAAATCAACTGAGAGGAATAAAACTACAACACATTCACACTTCCCTGGAAACTAAATACTGTACATGCAGCAAAGAACAGATAAACCCATGCTTGCAAATGGTATGTGTTAATAGTGTATACAATTAGCTCAAATTAAAACAAAAAATATTCTTTGCAATTTCTAAACAATACTCTTTGTCTAGTAATTAAACATGATAAAATACAAAAATGGCTTTCAGTCCTAATGCACCTTTCTGTCACACCTTCAACAGATCAGTAGTGACATACAGGCTGGAATAATTCAAAAGTAGCAGACTCTGCAGCAGAAGATGCCAGGTTCACATCAGGATCAATCAATCCTGGACCTAGATCCGTAAGACTAAATTCTACCACCTGGTTAATTCAGTTGAGTAGGGCAGCACATTCTTCTACCAGCCTCCTTCAGTATCAGTATCATCTCCCAGAGAGCCTATGCTACACTTGATCTATAATCCCAAACTCACAGAGGAAAGGTAGGAGAGATAAAGCAACAGGTGTGGGGAAGGGGGGAGGGAATGTAGCACTAAAATGGTAAAAAAGGTAGACTGGAGTATCACTGTATACACCCACTGGATGTTGGATATTGTCAGCATATTGGTATAAAGCTTTGGCTATTTTTCCCTCGTTAAAGCTCTGCCTATAACAAGTCTATTCTAGGCTGAGATGAGAAGCAATGACAATTTGCTCACTTAGCTACTTGGTATTGAAGGAAGACAATTTGGAAATAGCTGATAAAAGACTCAGTTAACTCAACTCAACGGTAGGAATTTTTAAGAGACTTGAATACCTTAATCCAAAAGGAATAATCAGTCAGGAAAACAGTATTTTCCTGCAGTTGGTTGGTGAAGGAGAAAATTTTGCCCCCCCCCACAAAAAAGCCAACAGTCACCAACCAAATCATACCAAGTGGGCAGCTGTCTGTATTAAGGCCATCCCTATAAAACAAAACACCTCCTTATGGGTTTATCCATAGCAAGAAACCTAACACAAACTAGAGAAGAGAGAAAGTCTGGTGCTTTTTTCTGATGACTCATGGAGAAGTCATTGATAGCCTCAAAGTACCTCTCCCTTTCCCTTCCTCCAACCCACACATTAATGGAAATATCCACAGGAGAGAGAAACTGCCATTGCATGATTAAGTAAGTCAGTCTAAAAACTAAACATTTCATAGTCTTTGTCCAACTAAAATTTGATCTAGCAATCCATATCAAGCACTAAAGAAACCAATGGGGCCCTTACAAGAGGTTCTATGGAAAGAAAATATATCCGTGGTGAATAGTTGTTGTTGTTGTTGATTCTGATGCCTCATTGGGAGCTCAGAGATACTCAGGGATGACATGCAAAATGTTGAAATAGGTGAAGACATATTGGAAATTGCTCCTGTGCAAGATAGCCTCTGAACTCTATTATCTAAATGATGTTGCTTTTTGGTGGACCTTTATGGTAAACCCTAGCTAACATGCAAATGAAATAATGACATAAGGCACATCTTCTGACTAGGAACCAGCAAGCAAAGTTCATGTTGATGAGAAATTCATTCATTCTAAAATTGTCAGCAGGGATGCCTTGGTTGTTGTTCCAATGACAAAGGCTATTATCTAAACGGGGGTGGGGGTGGGGGTGGGGTAGGGGGAGAGACCACTTGCGGACCTGACTTCAGTTAAAGTGCTGAACTTGAGGATCTAGAGGGCCACATGTGTTTTATTTGTACAAAACTTTTTAAATTTAATATAATCAAAACTATCTATTTTATATCTCACAATGCTCTCTATGTCTTGTTTATTCATAGATTCTTCTCCTATCCTTAAGTCTGATAGGTAATAGGTTCCTTTTCTTCTAGTTTTCTTATCATGTCATCCTTTATAGCTAGGTCATGAATTCATTTTGACTCTGTCCTTTTGCAGGTGGATCCTCAAGTTCAGCACTTTAACTGAAGTCAGGTCCACAAGTGGCCTTGAGGCCACCGGCTTCCCACTTCTGGTCTAGGCAGTCAAATGTAACTGATAATAGTTGGAATTCTCACTCTCCCAATTTTTTGCCTAGAAAAACTCCAAAAAAATTCTTACAGATCATTTTCCTGTTGCTTGGTTTATTGTCAGAAAGTAGTCATAATTATTAGATGAGTTTTTCATCATTTTATAATTAGAGTAAGCAGCAATTTCTTCAAAACAATATCAAGCTTCTTTTTAAATGGAAAAAAAAATTAAACGTCAAGAGGCCCAAAACTCAGGGAGAATATGGTCAAAAGATAATTTGACATAATGTGGATAGTTTAAATACAATCATTTCAGACTAACTGAAAACAGTTTGTATAAAAAGCTAAACAATTCACGTATTTGGTATTGTGGAAATGAATCATTAGAAGCAGACATAGGGCACATTACCACTGTCATCTACATTGCCCTACAGTCTCACATGCCCTGTGCCCTCAGGCTGTTTATTGCTGCCCATTCTGAGACTTCTCACTCAGATCTGGCTTCTGTTTACGGAGACTTCTGTTCCAAAGTTACCCCTTAACTTTCCCTCTACCCCTTCAAAACTCCCATCCCTTCAGGGCTAAAATTTAAGCTGGATATTAAGAGAAAAAGAACTGATAACTGAAAAGTGTCATGATTATTGAGACAAGAATGGACCTGAGAGTCACTACATGGTGGTTCTAGTCTTGGGTTTTTGTTTTTTTTCTTGGTACCCGTACAATGTTAGGCAAGTGAACTAAGTCATCTCTAGGAAATTCACTTTATCCACCTGCAAAAGGACAGAGTCAAAATAAATTCATGACCTAGCTATAAAGGATGATATGATAAGAAAACTAGAAGAAAAGGAACATATTACCTATCAGACTTAAGGATAGGAGAAGAATCTATGAATAAACAAGACATAGAGAGCATTGTGAGATAAAAAATAGATAGTTTTGATTATATTAAATTTAAAAAGTTTTGTACAAATAAAACACATGTAGCCAAGATTAGAAGGAAAGCAGAAAATTGGAGTGGGGGGGTTTATAGACAGTTTCTCAGATAAAGGTCTCATATCTCAAATATGGACTTTGTCAAATTTATAAGTTTAAAATTTATAAAACATTTTTAATTTGTTTAAACATTTAAATTTATAAATTTGTAAAAATATGAGTCATTTCCCAATTGATAAGTGGTAAAAGGAATGAACAGGCAGTTTTTCTTTTTTGGGGGTGGGAGAGGAAGGTGAGGTAATCAGGGTTAAGTGGCATGCCCAAGGTCACACAGCTAGTTAAGTGTCAAGTGTCTGAGGCTGGATTTGAACTCAGGTCCTCCTGACTTGAGGGCCCTTGCTCTATTCACTGTACCACCTAGCTGCCCTACAAGCAGTTTTTAAATGAAGAAATTAAAACTATATATAGCCACATGAAAAAAAGCTCTAAACCCTTATTGATAAGAGAAATGCAAATTAAAACAACTTTGAAATATTATCTCATAGCTATCAGATTGACTAAAATGGTAGGAGAAAATGACAAATGTTGGAGGAGATACGGAAAAAATGAGGCATTAATACCCTGTTAGGTAGGCTGTTAATTGATGCAACCATTTTGGAGAGCAATCTGGAATTATGCCCAAAGAAGTATAGAACTATGTATACCCTTTGACCCAGCAATACCACTGTTAGGTCTGTCTCCCAAGCTGATCAGGAATCTTTGTGGTATCAAAGAACTAGAAATTGAAGGGATGCCCATCAATTGGGGAAAGGCAAAACAAGTTGTGGTATATGACTGTGATGGAATACTACTGTGCTGTAAGAAACAAGAAGCTGGTTGATTTTAGGAAAATAGAGAAAGACTTGCATGAAATAATGAAAAGTAAAGTGAGCAGAACAAAGAGAACGTTGTATACGATAATTGCAATATTGTTGGAAGAATAATTGTGAACAACCAAGTTGTTCTGTGTACAATACTCAAATCAACCATAAAGGACCTATGAAGAAAGATGCTATCTCCCTCCAGAGAAAGAACTAATAAATAGAAGCACGCAGAGCATGGTTTTACACATATTTATAAATCTTTGTAAAATAGTGGCCTTCTCTAGTGTGGAGTGGTGAAGGGGATTGGGAGACAGAAACTTAAAATGTAACAAAAAATACAATTTTTTCTAAAAAAGGATAAAGACTAGATGATACCTAAGGCCCTTTGCATTTCTGATATTGTATAGTTCTATGATTGTTCTATAAGAGAAACGTAGATAATGTGAAATTACTGATTGTTGTCCTATAGAAATAGTGCAGCTTATATCCGTGGTTGTGTACAATGTTCTCAAGGCTCTGCTCCGCTCACTCAGCATTATGTCGTGTAGGTTTTTCCAGGTTGTTATGAAGTCCGTATCATCCCCATTTCTAATGGCACAATAGTATTCCATTACCTTCATATACCACAGCTTGTTCAGCCATTCCCTGATTGATGGGCATCCCTTTGATTTCCAATTCTTAGCTACCACAAAAAGAGCTGCTATAAATATTTTTGTACATATGGGTCCTTTTCCCGCTTGTGTGATTTCTTTGGGATACGACCCTAGAAGTGGTATTGCTGGGTCAAAGGGTATGAACATTCCTGTGGCCCTTTGGGTATAGTTCCAAATTATTCTCCAAAATGGCTGGATCATCTCACAAGTCCACCAGCAATGTAACAATGTTCCAATTTTCCCACATCCTCTCCAGCATTTATCATTTTCCTGTTTTGTTATTTTAGCCAATCTGACAGGAGAGACGTGGTATCTAAGAGTTGTTTTGATTTGCATTTCTCTAATCAGTAGTGATTTAGAGCATTTTTTCATATGCCTATAGATAGCTTTAATTTCTTCCTCTGAAAACTACCTGTTATATCCTTTGACCATTTCTCAATTGGGGAATGGCTTGTATTCCTACATATTTGGCTCAGTTCCCTGTATATTTTAGAAATGAGGCCTTTATCAGAGATACTAGTTGTAAAGATTTTCTCCCACTTTTCTGCTTCCCTTCTAATTTTTGTTGCATTGGCTTTTTTTGTACAAAAACCTTTCAATTTAACAGAATCAAAATTATGTGAGGACCAACCCTGACAGACTTCACTCTACTCAGCAACACAAGATGCAAGGACAACTCCAAAGGACTCACGATGGAGAATGCTATCTACATCCAGAAGTTTGAATGCAGATTGGGGCACACTTCATACTCGCCCTTTTCTCTTCTCTTTTGTTTTGTTTTTTGTTTTTTTTTTTTTGGTTCTGTTTCTTCTTCCTCGCGATTCATTCCATTGGTCATAATTCTTCTCCGCAACTTGACTAGTGTATAAATTAATTCAATACGAAGTTATATGTGGTAGTTATATGAGATTCCATGCCATCTTGGGGAGGGAGGGGGGAGGGAGGGGAGAAAATCTGGAACTCAAAATTATGTAGAACCGTCTGTTGTAAACTAAAAATTAAAATTAAAAAAAAAAAAGAAATAGTGTAGCTTAGCACAAATGTGTCCCCATTTGAAACTGCTGTCTTATGAAAAGGATATGTTAATGGCTAGTAATTAATGATTTGATTGTACTCAATTCAAAAACATTTATTGAATACCAACTATAGTCAGTTCATAGTGTTAGACCTGGAAAAGATAAAGCTTAGATAAGACAGCCCTTGCCCTCACTAAGCTTGTTCTCTAGTAGGGAAATGAAACACTAAAATAGATAACAATAATGCCTCAGGCATTTATTAGAGGTGTGTCCCAGTAAAATCACTTAACTTCTTTTACAGTTTCCTTGTCTGTGAAATGAAGGTAATAACAGAAACTACTTCTCAGGATTATTGTGATAATCAGATGAGATAAGAGCTATATAAATGCTATTATCATACAGCATGTCCCTAAAATCTGGACACATAGGCAAAAGAGCATCAACCTTTGCATCACAAGTAATGGAAATCATATTGAAGATGTTATTTGTTAATATTCCAATTAAATAAAATGTTCTTGAAAATTTCATTCATTTAATTTCTTGAAAATATGCATTTTTGCTTATGTGTCCAGACTTTAGGAACACTCCGTATAATTACTAGATGAAATTTCCCACTTAATGGTGCTTTAATGACTGTAGAGTATTTTCTCACAACAAACCTATGAAATACATTGTAACTGTTTTCCTCATTTTAAGGTGGACTTACCTGAGGCTCTGAATGCTTGAGATACTTAAATATATGATCCTGTATATACATAGATATAAGTTAGAGGTGATTAGAACCAACTGTACTAATTTCAAGTCTAGAAATCTTTTGATTGTGCTGCATTATTCTCTCACTGAAAAGAAGTTTTAGGAGAGAAAAGTCATTATTTTTGCCAGATGATTTAAATTTTTTTTCAATTAATGAACAAATATTTTCTCTCCATCCTACTCCCCTCCACATTGAAAAAGAAAAAGAAAATCCTTGAAGGAAATATGCTTAGTCAAGTAAAAATAATCTCCATATTGGCCATTTAAAATATAAGTCTCATTCTGGGACTTTCATCCACAACCTCTCTGTCAAGTGGTGAGTAGCACACATCATAATGAATCCTCTGAAGTTTTGATTGGCCATTTCACTGAAGAGAATTCTTAAGTCTTTCAAGGTTATTTTTCCTTACAATGTTGCTGTTATTACATAAAATCTTATCCTAGCTGTTGTTACTTCAATGATCCAAGTCATTTCTGAGAAATGAATATTTTTCTACTTCCTTATCCAGTAATCAACCAGTACAAAAAATTTCTCTTTAGAATTACCTAGGCCGAGATCTTATAGACAGTTAAATAAATTCTAAATTTAGGCTAACAGGTATATTCCTTCTCATTGTGTTTGCTTAGGCAGGTCCTGGGAAAATGTTTATTCTCCCTATTATCAAGATAGGTGATATGAAAATTGATGTCTCTTTGATCAAGATTTGAGCGGCCTAAGTCACATACCCCAAGATAGCCCATTTGATTGACCAATAAGAGGTGATTAGGCATCCCTCAGGAACACGACCTCTTCTAAGGGCATATAAACTGTGACCCCACTACCATTAGGGGTCTTTGGTCTAAGAGAGATGTCCAAATGGCCATCCCTTTATTAATAACCTGCTGGTCTGATTAATAAAATGATTAAATTACCCAGAAAGTATACCTCTTGAACTTTTTAATTGTCATATATTCTAGTTTTTTCTGAAACTGTCTTTTATCATTTCTTATTGCACAATAGTGAAATAGGTCATCATTGATGAGGAGGGTGGTGAAGAATTTCATCATTAAGAGATGAACATTTCAATTGGACTTTCAGACCAGTCAATCAGTCAACACTTATTAAGTGCTTATTATGTTCCAAGCACTATACTAAGTGCTGGGAATACAAGAAAAGGCAAAAGACAGTCCCTGTGTCAAGGAGCTTACAGTCTAATGGGGAAAGACAACATATAAAAGAAAACAGAAAAGCAAAGTGCAGAGAAGATTCCCAGTACCAGGGCCTGATGGACAAATCCAAAGGAGTACAACTGTTTGAGAAATGAATACTTGGCTGACCCGGGATCTTTCCTTAAATGGAAATTCTGGAAGGAAAGCTCTCCACACTCTCCAATAAGAGGGAGCCTCAGGGATAAAGGGTAATGATGAGGAATGAATTTCAGGAATGACATGGTCCTACAGGATGAAGAGTTTCCAGGAACACAATGGAGAAGTCCAGAGGAGGTTAGGTGGGAAATGACAGATTAGGAGTGGTATTAACTCAGCTGTATCACAGGAAGAAAGTAGGGCATCTCAGACATACAACAAAAGATAGAAATTGTCAGTGTTGGAGGTGCTGAAGAAAGACAAGCATACCAATGCATTGTTGTAATAGCTATGAAATATTCCAACAATTCTGGGAAGCAATCTAGAATTATGCTTTAGAAGTAACTAAAATATCCGTATCCTTTTATCAAGAAATTCTACTGTTAGACATATATCACAGAGAGGTCAAAAACAGAAAGATTCCATTTACACAAAAATAATCACAGCAGTATTTTTGTGATGGTAAAGAAAATGATGACCATTGATTAAAGAATAGCTAAACCAAATATGGTATATGAATGTAATTGAATATTAGGCTACTGTAAGAAAAGATGAATAAAAAGAATTCAGAGATGCATGGTGATGTTGATATGAAATGATGCAAGTGAAGTGAGCAAAACCAGGGAAACTACATCCATGGCTGCAACCATATAAATGGAAAAAAACAAACATGTGTGCATGTGCGCGTGAGTGCGCGCACGCACGCACACACACACACACGCACACACAAAACAACAATCCTGAACACTGATTATGATAAACCTGGATATGGAGAAGTAGCACACAAATTCATATTCTTTCTTCCTTGATAAATATGTGCACAAAATAATAATTGTGTGAATAATGTACATAATCAAATTGCTTTTGCTTTTTTACTTTATTGTTATTATTACTATTGTTACAAGGGATGTATCACTAGATAAAAGGGTAAAGGAGAGCTATGTTCAGAAGTGAAGGAGATGTAAAAATAAAAGATTAATAAAAATGTTTAAGAAAGAAAACTTTTTTCTTAAAGAGCAACATCACAGGATGTGGAAAAGCCAGGGCATGTTCAGGAGACAGTAAAGAGTAGAATGTGGTTAGAGCTGAGAGTATATAGTGAGGAGTTCAGCAGTTTGACATAAAGCTGAAAAGGTAAGGTGGTGCCAGACTGTGAAGGGCAGGGAGAGAAACTTGAACTTTAACTGACAGGCAATAATAAGCCACTGAAGACTTTTGAACAAAGGACTGGCATGACGGGATCAATCCATGAGGAAGATAAGTCTAATGAGGATATGAAAAAAGATTGTAGTTTACCTGCTTGTAGTCCAGGAGATCTTTCTCCAAGTTCAAGCCATCCACTTCCTGCCCTTCCCCCAAAGCCCAGAAATGAATATGTAAAATAGTTATTCCCCCAAAATTATTTTTACAAAAATAACTGCTAATAGACTATGAGGGAATAAAAGAGATTGACCAAACCTCTCCGTGAGAGAGGTAGGAGGTCTCTACCAGGTATAGATCAAAGGAAAAGTTTCTCCTTGAGGCCCGTTTTCTAGACTCTAATATGAAATTACAATTACCTGTATTTCTTCAAAGCCTGAGTGAGTTATACTTTTTTGAGAATGTTGGAGTGTCGGACCTTAGTTCGAATCCTATTTCTTATACTCAATAGCTGTGTGACCATGGACAAGTGACTTAACCTCAGAGTTTCAGTTTCCTCTTCTGTAAAATGGAAATAACACTTAACAGCACCTGTTTTATAGGACTGTTATAATGTGTGAAAACTGCTTTGTAAAATTTAAATTGCTATAGAAATGTCAGCTTTTGCTGTTATTTATCATCATCATCATCATCATCATCATCACTCCAATGTTTTATTAGAGGCAGGAGAATGAATCCCATCTAAGACATATACTAGATATATGGCCAATGGCAAGTCATATGACTTTTTTTAGTCCTCAGTTCTTTTCATCTATAAAATAGAGATAACCACCATAGTTGCTCCCTCATAGGGTTGATATAAAGATGAGTTTTTTAAGTATATAAAGTATCTTGTAAACCCCAAAACATTATACAGATAAATGTCAGACTGTTATCAGTAGTAGACATTTGTGGTAACACCATAAAGTGTATCGACTGTCACTGACTTGGATAACATAAGTTGCTCTAAGTTTATGATGCCCACCTAATCCCAACTGAACCATTTCCCCCTCACTACTGTTTTGTAATACTTTGATATTTCCCTTACTGAATCTTTATCCAATTCACCTGAATATCCAGTTCAGAAAGTATTCTGAAATTTTCTGTACTGTTAAGTCCCCAGGTCCCTAACTCTCAACTGATGACTTGACTGAGAAAAAACAAGGTCATCTTTTCTGAATTCTCTCTCCATGAAAATTCCACTATTTTCAGCTATCTTTTTTCCTTAAGTCACAAAAGATTAAATATCCCTCCTCCCTTTCAAGGCTAACTTTTGCCTGTGCCAGTGGTTCCATCCCTTTCTGCCACTCTGACGATTCTGTTCCATCAAATATCCACTCTTTTGCATTTTTAGTCTCTTCCTCCCCATTGGCCTCTTTCCCACAATATACAAACAGAGTCAGACCTCTTTAAAAACAAACAGATTCCTTTAATCTTGTTCCCCTTCAAACTGTCACCATCTCCTCTGCTTCATGATCTAGATGTGCAAAATTAACAGTATACATAACAATTTCCTACTTCACCAATATTTTGGCATGCTGATGATTATCAAGGTCACAATAAACAAGATAATTTATATTACAGAAAAGATTCTGATGAAACTGACTTAGGAGATCAGATGTCTTCAAGAATGAAATCATGAAGACAAAAAACACAAGATCTTATGTGGAAAAAGAGGTATATGTCTAAAGTAACCAGCATTGCTGCATAAGGAACTCATTAACTAATGGAGAATTAGAAAAGATGTATAAAGAAAATGGAAGCAAGGACCAATAACTGAGGCTGAATACAAAACAGTGGTGGGATTCTGTAAGAATAATGCCAAGGACAATAAAGTATAGACTTAGTTAAATGTAGCAGTAAATTCTAATATCATCAGAAAGAGCTCATATTTAGCTAAGATGGAGTTGAGTAAAAAAATCAAAGAAGCAACAGGAACATTGTCTATGGAAAATTGGACAATGATAAGAGATAATAGAAAGAAGGTTGAACTATTTAACTAATATTTTATCTGTTTCCTATATGAAGGAAAATGATCTTCAGATTAAAGAGAACTGAAACCCAAGGTAAGTAAGGAGAAAGAGCATGCAGCTATCCTCAATCAATTTAAGTCACCAGGTCTAGATAAATTACATCTGTGTCCTGAAAGAAATGGACATTAAGTTACCAAGGATATTATTTTTTAAATCATGGAGCATAGTAGAGATGCCATAGGACTGGGACCAGGCAAATTTTGTGCAGATCCTCAAAAAAGAAGAAAAGGGTGGTTCTTTTTTTCACACTGCGGCCTAATAAGTTTAACTCCAATTCTTGGCAAATTCTATATTGTATTATTAAATATGGAACATATTATGAATCCAAAATTGTCAATTTCACAGAAATGATTGCTAAAAATTATATGGCAATGAAAGTGGATGATAGAACTCTCTATCATGTTTATTTTATGGGATAGGTATTAATCTTCCCAATAAAAGGAACAATTTATAAGCAATTAAGGAAGGGGTGATCACTATGAGCCAGCATAGGCTCATCAAAGCAAGTTGTGCTAGATCAATTTTAATTCCTTTGTGTGATAGGATTGCTAGATTAGTAGGTACATAGAAATGACATACACATGCTAGATTTCCGCAAAACATTTGGCAGAATCTCTCATAATATTCTTGTGGACAAGATGGGAAAATATGGTGTGGATAATAGAAGGATTCAGAAGTGGTTAATAGATTGAAAAGTGAATGGACCTACTTAAATAGTATTGAATCAATGTCAATCTTGAGAGATGTCTCTAATAAAGCACAACAGGGCTTTATCCTTGTGAACATATTTATCAGTGACTTAGCTGCAAGCATCAGTGACATCCATATCAAAGATATAAATTACACAAAGCTGAGAAATATAGCTAACACTCTGGGTGACAGAATTAGAAACCTAAAGGTCAAGCTAGAACTATAGACCAAATCAAGTAAGAGAGTGAGGAAATCTAAAGTCCTAAATGGGTGACTTAAAAAAATTCAATTCACAAGTACAAGATGGAAGGAAATTTTTTAGTCAGTAGTTTATGAGGAAAAAAAAGAAAAAAGACCAAAGGTGGTTAGTGGAGTTCAATAGGAATTAAGAAGAGTTGCCCTATAGATAACATTTTCTATTCTTCAGTGTTTCATGGCAGCCAAAGACACTAATGTGGTTTTAGAGTTCATTAACAGAATGCAAATGTCCAGGACAAGAGAGATAATTCTTGTTGAATTCTTCCTTGTCCAAAAAGATTAACTATTTTCAGTCCTGAGCAGTATGTTTTAGTGACATCAAATAGTCAAATATTAAGTGTCTGAATGCTAGACATAAAAGATACGACAAAAAATAGCCTGTGACTTCAAGAAGCTTCCCTTTCATCAGGGAAGACAATATTCAAGCATCTACAAAATTAATAAATAAATAAAAAATATAGGGGGAAGGCAGAAATAACTGGGAGGTGAGGTTCAGGAAGAGTCTCGTGTAGAAGGTAAGACTTGTGATTAGCTTTGCAGTAGGTAATGAGGAAAAGTATTACTGATTTGGGGCTGGCAGCCTATACAAAGGTATAGTTATGGTAAATAGGATGTTGTACATGATGAACAAGGAGTTCACCTTGGCATGTAGAATGCATAAAGGTAAGCAAGGTATGTTAAGAGAAAGACACTGACAAGCTGAGGCAGATCCAGACTGGGGCAACTATGTTTGTGAAATGACATAACATAATGCTAACAGAAGGAATTGGGCTGGTTTTTTTTCACTTGTAGAAGAGAATGCTTAGGGGAGATATTAGGTCTGTCTTCAAGTATGTGAAGGTTTATCACAGGGAAGAGGGATTAAACTTATTTTCCTTGAGTCCCCAAAATAGAACAAGGAGTAATTGGATGGAATTTGCAGAAAGAGAAATTTAATCTTCATCTAATCTTGATCTTTTTAACAGTTCCACCTGTTTAAAGGTCAAGGGGCTGCCTTGTGAAGTATCAAGTTCTTCAACACTAGTGGTCTTTAAAAAGAAACTGAATTTGTAATATAAGAGAATTCATGCTTAGATGTAGGTTGGACTAGATGGCCTTTGAGATCTCTTCCAATTCTATGATTCTGTGGTTTTATTATCTCAATGGAGAATATTCCAAACTATTCATTTCTATCCCTCACTCCTTTCTTAGTTTCTAGGTCTTCATTTGCAGACATTTGCTTGGTATCTCTACCTCCATGTTTGAGCACTACCTCAATCAAGTTCATCATGCTCAAAAGTTAACACATTATCTTATCCTATACTACTCTAGTACTAGGCAGCTATATGGCACAATGGATAGAGTCCTAGACCCAACTTCAAATGCGTCCAAAAATACTTACTAGCTAAATGACCCTGGGCAAGTACAACTTCTGTGTATCTCAGTCTCATCATCTGTAAAATGAGAATCATAATAGTACCAAGCTTCTAGGATTATTATGAGGATAAAACAAAGTATTGGTAAAGCACTTTACAAACCTTAAAGTACTACATAAATTATTATTATTGTTGTCCTCATCATTGCATTTCAACTTCTATATTTTAACAGGAGACACTATTCTTCCAAGTTCTGCACAAATATCAATAAAGCAGAAAAATAAAAACACCAGCTCACATTTATATGGCTCTATAACTTCACATTGCAACAACACACATAAACATCAACACACACACACACGATTTTATTTGTCCCTTACTATAACCCTGTGAAGTAAATATTAACATTATCCACATTTTGCAGTTGAAGATACAGACTTAAAAGATAAGTGACTCACGCAGGACCACAGAGCAAGCAGGAAGATAACAAGTCTAGGTCTTGCTGGCTCCGAGACCAGTGCTTTACCTACTACAACACATTGTCCTTAAATCATTGGGACCATTCCACTAGCCAGAGACATGAAAAACAGTACTAAATATATGATTATGTTTTAGCCAAAGATGAAACTATATCTTGTTTTTCCTCATTTAGTATCCCCATTTACTTCAGAAAGAATAATACTCAGGTCAGATATAGATGGATGGTTATGATTCTCATTGATTTAAATAATACAGAAACAAGACCTGAAGTCATTACTTGAATAATTTGACCATTATGTTATCAAAATTTAAATACCAACTGTTTCCTAGTCTGAGAAAATACATTCCTCCAGGAGATGGAATAAATATAAAATGTTCAATCTTTGAATGAGTCTTTAGAAACATAGTTTAAGAGAAAGTTTTAAAAACTGGAGGTTAAGCAAAGTAACCGATACCAAGTGAAGAAAGAGAAGTCTGTTAAAATGACTACATTTAGATTTTTCTTTACTACAGTGGCAAGAAAGGGAACTAAGCATTTGCTGCCTGAATGAGTTTGTGCTCCAGGATAACATGATTTGGAAGGAAACTCAATGGCCTCAGAAGGTATATTATAATTCTTTATTCTGGCCCCCTTTGAGATGCTGCCTTAATTTCCTCCTAACTTTTCAAAGCTATGCTTTTCATATGCTTCTGGAAGTCTTCAGGGGGAGGGCTTTCAGTTCCTCTTCTCATCTTTTTCTCTTTTTCTTCATGTGCTCCAAACAATGGGGAGAAGCCAATGGGTTAACAAGCCACCAGCACCTGTTTGGATCTGAGTCACAGTCCAGGTTGGTGGCTCTTGGGGGAGGAGGATCGCTGGTGTGGCAGAGCTTGCTGTGTAGAAGTAGCTCTGGAAACAGCAGCACAAGGTCCCTAAAGCTTGGGACAAAGTACTCTCTACTCTACAAGGTATGACAAGCTCAAGGGTCACGTACTTGGCTGGAAACATGAACAGGCAGCAAAAACAGACCCAGATTTAAAATCAGACTTTGGAATCTTTTTTTGGTGACAAAGAAAACCAAAATATACATCCAGAAGAAGTAAACAAAGTCAAAGAGCCTACATCAAAAGCCTGCAAGAAAAATATAAATTGGTCTCAGGCAATGGAAGAACTTAAAAAAGAATCGGAAAAGCAAGTTAGAGAAGCAGAGGAAAAATTGGGAAGAGAAATGAGAGTGATGCAAGAAAACCATGAAAAACAAGTCAATGACTTGCTAAAGGAAACCCAAAAAATACTGAAGAAAATAACACCTTAAAAAATAGACTAACTCAAATGGCAAAAGAGCTCCAAAAAGCCAATGAGGAGAAGAATGCCTTGAAAGGCAAAATTAGCCAAATGAAAAAGGAGGTCCAAAAGACCACTGAAGATTATATTACCTTAAAAATTAGATTGGAGCAAGTGGAAGCTAGTGACTTTAATGAGAAATCAACATATTATAAAACACAACCAAAGAAATGAAAAAATGAAAGACAAATGTGAAATATCTCATTGGAAAAACTACTGACTGGGAAAATAGATCCAGGAGAGATAATTTTAAAATTATTGAACTACCTGAAAGCCATGATCAAAAAAGAGCCTAGATATCATTTTTCAAGAAATTATCAAGGAGAACTGCCCTGATTTTCTAGAGCCAGAGGGTAAAATAGAAATTGAAAGAATCCACCTATCCCCTCCTGAAAAAGATCCCCAAAAGAAAACTCCTAGGACTATTGTTGCCAAATTCCAGAGCTCCCAGATCAAGGAGAAAATACTGCAAGCAGCCAGAAAGAAACGATTTGAATATTGTGGAAAAACAATCAGGATAATACAAGATCTAGGAGCTTCTACATTAAGGGATTGAAGGACTTGGAATATGATATTCCAGGGGTCAATGGAGCTAGGATTAAAACCAAGAATCACCTATCCAGCAAAACTGAGTATCATGCTCCAAGGAAAAATATGGACTTTCAATTAAAATAGAGGACTTTCAAGCTTCTCAGTGAAAAGACCAGAGCTGAATAGAAATTTTGACTTTCATACACAAGAATCAAGAGAAGCAAGTAAAGGTATACAAGAAAGAGAAATCACAAGGGACTTCCTAAAGTTGAGCTGTTTTGTTTACATTCCTACATGGAAAGATGATATGTGTAATTCATGAGACCTCAGTATTAGGGTAGCTGAAAGAAATATACATACATACATACATACATATATACATATACATATATATGTGTGTGTGTGTATATATATATATATATATATATATATATATGTAGAGAGAGAGAGAGAGACAGAGACAGAGAGAGACAGAGACAGAGACAGAGAGAGACAGAGAGACAGAGACGAAGACAGAGACAGAGGGCACAGGGTGAGTTGAATGTGAAGGGATGATATCTAAAAAAATAAAATCAAATTAAGGGATGAGAGAGAAATATATTGAGAGAGGGATAAAGGGAGAGATAGAATGGGGTAAATTATCTCACATAAAAGTGGCAAGAAAAAGCAGTTCATTGGAAGGGAAGAGAGGGCAGGTGAGGGCGAATGATTGAATCTTGCTCTCATCAGATTTGACTTGAGGAGGGAATACAATACACACTCAATTGGGTATCTTACCCCACCTGAAAGTAGGGCGAAGGGGATAAAAAAGGGGGACAATAAAAGGGAGGGCAGATACAGGGAAGAAGTAATCAAAAGCAAACACTTTTGAAAAGGGACAGGGTCAAGGGAGAAAATTGAATAAAGGGGGACAGAATAGGAGGGAGGGAAATATAGTCTTTCACAACATGACTATTTATGGGAGTGTTTTGCATAATGATACATGTGTAGCCTGTGTTGAATTGCTTGCCTTCTTAGGGAGAGTGGGTGAGGAGGGAGGAGGGGAGAGAATTTGGAACTCAAAGTTTTAAAAGCAGATGCTCAAAAAAATGTTGTTTTTGCATGCAACTGGAAAATAAGATATACAGGCAATGGGGCATAGAGATCTACTTTGCCCTACAAGAAAGTAAGGGGAAAAGGGATGGAGGGGAAGGCAAGGGTGGTGATAGAAGGGAGGGCTGACTGGGGAATGTGGCAATCAGAATATATCCCATTTTGGAGTGGTGGGGAGGGTAGAAATGGGGAGAAAATTTGTAACTCAAAATCTTCTGGAAATCAATGCTGAAAACTAAAAAATATTAAATAAAAATATTGAAAACAAAAACAAAAACAAAAACAAAGCCACCGACAGAAACTCTCTTGAGCTGAGATCTAAATTCTCCTAAACAGTTCCTGGAAGAGCAAAGCATGGAAATGAGATTCACAACCTAAATTCAAAGCAGAAATAAGCAGCTGGAAGGTCAAAGGAATCCAGAGAGGAAATTCAATTCCCAACTGAGCTAAATAAAGCTGGGACCAACAGAAAGGGAGAGACTTGCTCAAGAGCTCAGGAGGAAAGCCATGAATAACTGGATGGCCAGAAGGATCCCTGCACTGTTGCACTTGACTTTTTCGGTGGTTAGACGTACTCCCTCCTTCCATCTGTGATGTGCTCCTCCTTAGATAAGCTGTGGCCTAGAGTGCTAACTAGATAGATTTAGCATAAGTCCCCAGACTTGATGCCTATCAGTGTGATTTAAGGATTGGAAATTAATGGAATTGCTCAGGTACTGATTTCTAAACTTTCAGGAACTGTGACAACCTATGATTTGGTTTTGATTCCACAATAGCCCTCCTTCCTCTCACAGGGCCTATTAGTCCCACCATAACAGGGATTACCTTGGAATAAAACTTTGTGTCTCTGTTATGAAAAAGGTATAGATATGGGACTTGAGTTCACTGGTATGAGAAACTCCCAGGGAGAGAAAGCCTCCCAACAAATATAGCCAACATGTAGTCTTAGAGAGTTGCCTAGAGTACAAAGTAGTTAAGTAATTTGCTCAGATTTATGCAGATATGTCAGATGTAGCACTGGAACCCAGGTCTTCCCAGATCTGAAACTGGCTCTCTAGCCACTACATCACAATAACATTAATTAATTAATCAATCTTACCTGAAGAACCAGGCAGTAATTAACTAGTGGCCCTTGCTTATTCTTTAGTATGGATTTATTTTGATTATTTGTAGTTTCAGAGAACCAGAAGCTGAAGGAATAGAACAGAGATTACGTAGGTCTTGATGGTGGGTGATAGAGGGAAGTTATAAAGGTCTGAAGCTCACAGGGACAATAAGTAACTGAAATGATCACAGAAGGGAATCTTACAAGCCATCAAATGCAGGCTCCTCATTTTACAGATGAAGAAACAGAGCCTGAGAGAGGTCAAATGATTTTTTTCAGTCACATAGCTAGCTAGTTTCTGAGGCAAGATTTGAACTTAGATCTTATGCTACCTAGTAGGGACAGAACAAGGTGATTCCCATACAAAAAAGTTAGGATCAAAAAGACGAATGTCTTCAACATTTTAATTCTGCTATGGGCCAGCCCCAGCAGGTCTGTTGAGAAGTTCCAAAGCACTATATTCTGGTGACTTAGAACCAAGAAGACCTGACAAGCCCCACTTCTGATATATACTGACTGTGTGACCCTAGACAAACCAAGTCACTTAACTTTTCAGTGCTCTAGGCATATGCTCTAAGATAAAAGTTTCAGAGAAGGTATCAACTTGAAATTATTGGGGGATCTTCCTCATCTATGAGTTTCCTTTATCAATGAAATCACCAGTAGAGTTCCTATCCCTATCTGATAACTAAAGTATTAATAAGTAATTAAAGAATTCCTTTTTAGGTTTAAGGTATGGATCCTAAATGGAATAATAGCATAAGGCTGCAGGTGAAGAAACTCCAACATAGATGCTGAAGGACATCCAGAGGTACAGAATGGCCAGTTCTAAGGCCTAAAGCTCAAAAGTTAGCACTTTGGGGTGAGAGGAGTATTCCACAATGCAAGCTCATTTTTCCTTACCTTGACTCCAGTAGGAATCCAGTGTCCTGCCTCCTTTTTCAGTGGTTAACCCTGAATCAGGCTCTCCCACTTACATCACTCATTAATGACCTGATGGTCTGGACTCTTGGTATTTCTCTATGCCTTTGTTTTTGCCAGGTTTATCTCTTTTGTACCTTCTAGTTAATGCTCCTAAACTTTGGCAGTGATCCAAGTTAATCACCCATAGACTTTGAAGCGTGGATTTGTTAAAGATTTTTTTTGTTGTTGCACACCCAACTGCTACTATTATGATACCCCTGTACCCCTGGAGAAGAAATGAAGAAATGAATACTTGGCTAACTACCTCTGAAAGGTTGCCAACTCTTAATCTAGTGTACTGGCACACAATATCCCACTAAAGCAGTTAGAAAACCCAGTACTTTGGGATTAACTTATTTGTGAGGGCATTTGAATTTCCATAAATAATCTCCCATAAAGGAGTCCTCTGATGCCTCATTTTGGTGTGAAAGTCCTTTCTAATGCCATATCCTCTATGTGTGTCCTTGATCCCGTACCCTCTCATCTTCTCTAGAAAATTGAAAATTCAGTCATCCCCAATTATCTCAAAACCTCAACCTCTTTTTACTACCAGTTCCTTCCCTACTATCCCCTCAAGTGTGCCAAAGTACTTCCCCATCCTAAAAAATAAAAATAAATAAAAATTTACCATACCTTCTCTTTAAGATATTCATTATTATTTCCCCCGAACTTTAATCCTGCATTACCAATTGTCTTTTTAATATTTCAAACTAATGTCCAGGAGACATCTCAAACTCAATACGTCTGAAACTCAACTTTTTATATTATTCCCAAAACCCTCTCTTTTTCCAAGAGTCTTTGTTTCTGTTGAATAAGATGCCATTCTTCTAATCTCTCACACTCAGGACCTTGGTATTCTTCTCAATCCCTCAATCTCCCTCAGCCCTTATCAGGTGGGGAACCTGAGGCCTTGAGGCCACATGTGGCCCTCTAGGTCCTCAAGTATGGCTCTTCTGAATCCAAACTTCACAGAACAAATCCCTTTAATAAAAGGAATTGTTCTATAAAACTTGGACTCAGTCAAAAGGCTGTACTCAAGGAGTAGGAGGCCACATGTGGCCTCAAGGCCACAGGTTCCCTACCCTTGCCCTAGATCCAACCAGTTGATGAATGTATGTTTCTGTCTCCACAATTCATCTCTTATCTGACCCCTCCCCTCTGTCCTCACAGTTAAACCTTCATTAGGGCTCTCATCATTCCTTGCCTAGATTATTGCAATGGCCTCCTAATTGGTCTCTCTGGCTCAAATTTCTTCCTATGTCAGTCCATACTCCACAATTGTTAAAAAAATGATTTTCACTAAATGCAATATGACCATGTAGCTCCCACTACTCAAACTCCAGCAGCTTCCTGGCACATATAGAATCAAAGACAAATTTTATTTACCTAATCAATTTGCTGAATCATTTTTCAACCTTCACATCTCACATATAGATGCACCCTGATTTAGGACATCATTGCCTCATGCCTGGACAATAGCAGTAGCCTCTTGGTTGAGCTCCGTTCCTCTTGACCCTATTCCAATCAACCCTCTACTCAGCTGCCAAGGTGATTTTTCTAAAGCACAGGTCTGGCCATGTAATCCTCCTACTAAATGGGCTCCAGTAGCTTCCTATAAACTTGATTTTATTAAGCATAAAACTCTTTTATTTCTGGCATTTAATGTTCTTCAGAATCTAGTTCCTTCCTACCTTTCCAGTCTTCTTATACTTTACTCCATGCACTCTACAATCCAGTTGCAATCCTGGTTTATCCACTGTATCTGGAACAAGACACTCCATCTCCTGAATCCATGTCTTCTCACTCTATTCCATGACTAGATTGTTCTGTTCCCTTACCTTCACCTCTTAGTTTCCCTAGCTTCCTTTAAAATTAAGCTCAGATCCTGCCTTCCACTGGAGGCCTTCTCTTGTCCATGTTATTCCTAGGGCCTTTTCCTCTCTGACTACCTTCCACTACTCTATACTGCATGTATTTTGTATGTACTCAATTATTTATATGTTGTCCCTCCAAAGTGGGAAGACAGGGCTTCTTTTTCTTTGCTTCTCTAGTACTTAGCACAGTACGTAGCACATAGTAAATGCTTTAAAAATTCTGCTTGACAAAATGACAACTTATTTTCTTTATATTTATTCTATATTTACTTATATATGTCCTTGTCTCCACCATTAGAACCTAAGCTCCTTATGAGGAGAGACTCTTTTATTTATTATGTTTGTATCCCCCAGGGCCTCGTAATGTGCCTGACATATTGTAGGCACTCAATGAATGCTTGTTAGCGAATTGACTAAAGGTGACCCTGGATTCTCAAAAGTTCAACTTGTAGAGTGCCAGCTCTTTCAGGTCTTATACAAACCTGGAAAAGCTTTGCATATGTACCAAGTAACAGACTACGCATTTTTTTTTTCATTTAAGGACTATGATAATTAAGAGCCTCTTCATCAGGTTAGCTACAGGGTGATGATTTTTTTGGCAAAAACTCTGAAACACCATCATCATAAAATCAAAGAGTTGTGATTTGTATTTGATAAAGTATCACACCAATACAATCATCACTCATTTAACCATAGTTAATAATGATGTAACCCAATGTATAAACCCACACAATCTAGTATATAAAATTGGCTTCTAACATGTGAGATGAATTGCTACCATACTGGATTTCCATTGCACTTAAAAAGAGGATTCAATTGCTCCAGGAAAGAATGGTGATATGTATTATTGGTCTTTGGCATACATATTGCCCAGCAGCAGAAAAATTGATAAGAGCAGTGATTCCTGGAGACCTTTTGTCCAGTCTTTCAATTGCATGATGGCTCTATCTGAGAATTGGTTCACTGAAAACAAGCAGAAACTATCATTTGCCAGCCAGAAATGAAGTAATATCCCAAAGAACCTCTCAGAAACCATTACTGGCAATGGGGAAAGGAAGACAGAATTAGGAAAGAAGTATGCAAATTGGAAAGTAATTATAAATCTAGTGATGGAATTCATGAAGTTTACAAGATACTTTTGAAACTCTGCTTAGACTGTCATTCAAGGCTCTCAACAGACTGGGCTCAACCTTCCTCATTACCTCTAACTTCCCCTTATGCTCCTACACAAGCCCTCACTCTAGCCAACAGCCTACTTATCATTCCCAACCATGTCTTGCAGCTTTCTTCCTTTAATCATATTTCTTCACCAGGTCATGTTTTCCTCCTTTATTCCATTTCAACAGTCTAAATCCTACCCATCCTATGAGGCTCAGCTCATCTTTCAACTTCTCTGTATAGTCAACCCACATTACTCAAGCTCACTCCAAGTCCACACTCTGTTGTACTGGATCTTAGTTCTTTATGTTGATTCACACACATCAGGGGAGGGAAAGAGGGAGAAATAGAGGATTATGTTTACCTATCAGAGAAATCACCATGTGTTATAGTTGCAGGATTGCCAGAGGCTATCTTTTTTTCTAATCCTAGGGTATGTGTGAGTAGGGAAATAACAGGAATTACAAAACAATGGGAAATTGTATGAGCATTTCTCTGAGCTTCAAAAAGGATAAATGGAAATGGAACTATGGATGGGAAAGAAGTGAAAAGACTACTACCTAGACCCTGAGAACAGTCCCTTCAGCACCCAAAAACTCACCATGTTATCTCTCACCTCTGAGCTTTGGTTGGCTTTGATTCCTTCACTGGGAATGCCAATGTTTCTCCTTTCTACATACCCCAATCATTTGCATTCTTCTGTCTTGGGTGCACTGATATTAATGAAAGTCAGGTTACGAATAAGACCCAACAAGGTGACCAGGAGGTCTTCAATAGTGGCAACTAAGCCGCAAAAGTTGCAACACTTTGAATCTAGGGCCAGGTACAGGAATCAGTGAATGCAACTATGAAAAAGAATCTTTAAAGAGCCAGCAGCAAAAGAGTATATGTAGTGGGAGGTGAGGGCAGAGATGGAAACAATAATCCGTAAGCAAACTGAAGGTTGGAAAATCTGCAAATATACAGTTCAAAGGAGGGTTTGAATTTAAGCAAAAGGCTTGTGATTCATCCCTCCTCAAGTTCATACACACTCAGATTCTTTGCCCTATAAAAACATTGATTTACATGGGAGAACTCTGAAGTCTGCCTGATTATCAATGTTCCTGAAGCTCTCATAACCAGTTACCCCCAAGCAGTGAGTGATCAGTGGGAGCCAATCCCTTCTGCTCAGACAAAAGGCAGTCAAAATCTATCTTTTACATTTGAGATTGGAGCTCTTTTTATTCCCTGACTTGTTTTCCCCTGACACAGAGCAACGTGTCACAGGCGAGAAAGGAAGCTCATCAGGGATTCTTACTGTTCTTTGAACTGACAAGATGCGTCTTGGGGAGGAAAGAGACAAGAAGGATTGATCTCAAAGCTGACCCAGTAGGGTAATAAAATAGGTGGCTGTCAATGCGTGGTTTGGAGTAGGGTAGGGGACAGGAAGGGGATCTACTAAGCCTCAAAATATGTCCCAATCTGTCTTGAAATTTGTCAGTTTTGGGTTAAGATAATGTATTTCCCTTTTAAGATATACCTTTTCTAGGAGAACTAAACCTTTCAATCACTGAGTCAATAATAATAGCTGTCAAGAGTGTCAAGGAGCATCTGTAGGGTGTAGTGGGTAGAGGGCCAGATTTGGATTCAAGAAAACTAGAAATTAAGTCATGGTTCTAAAATATAGCAACTATGCGATTATAAGCAACTATCCCCAGGTAATACCCTAAGATTTTAAATTATGGATTGCCAATGTGCTTTGGTGGATTGAGTCTCCATAGTGGGAGGTCCTCATATGGATAAAATCATAGGACAGGACAAAAAAATGAATAATACCCACTTGAAAATGTAGAGGAGCTTTTATTTGTATCTCATTTCTCCCACCTAACCCCACAAACTGCATATCAATGTTATAGCTTAGCATAAATTAATTTATTCAATTGGCTTCTGTCATGGAAAAGGACCTTGTTTGAAAATGAGAAGAGGGTCTGGAAATTATCTTGAAAAACAATCTAGGAAGGCCTTTTCTTAAGGAAATACATTTTCAAAGAGTTCATGGCAAATATAAATATGAAATTGATGGCAGAGATTATGAAAGAGAATAGAGTTCAAAAAGAATAAGACACTCTATAAAAATAAAATTGTCAATCACAAATGAATCAGACCAACAAGTATTTATTAAATGTTTAACAGGTTCTAGGCATTACAGGAGCACTAAGAAAACAATGAAAAAAGTAAATACTTCCTTCAAAGGCTTACCTTCAATGGGAGAGGGAGGATGAAGGAGAAAGAGATTACATGAATGCAGAGAACTCTAAACGAAATAAGTATATGCAAAATAAATAAAACACAAAGTATTTTTAAGAGAGGTGCTATGAATTGGGGAACATCAATAAAGGCTCAGTTTAAGAAGTGACAGATCATTTTTGAAGGGTTGAGGAGAGGAAATATTGCAGGGGTGCATGGTGGACAGCATATGCAAAGTCAAAGTCTGGGAGAGAGAATGTGCTGTGTGAGGAACATTTCACATAAGAAATGACTGGTTGAAGGAACTGTTGACATTTAGCCAGGTGAAGGTGCAAAGTGGACATAGTAGGAATCTTCAATTCTTTGGAGGGCTGTCATTTGGAAGAGGGCTTTGACTTTTCTGTTTGGTTGCACAGGACAAAGCCAGAGAGAAAGCTGCAAAGAGATCAAGTTAGGCTTTACTGTGGGGAAAACCTTCCTAACAATTTCCCCAAATGGTGGTGACTTTGCCTTCCTTGGACATCAGAAACAGAAGGTAGATGACTCCTTATCAGGTATATTGTGATAGAGATTCAGGTAGAGATTAGACTAGCTGGACCCAGAGGTCCCTTCTTAAATTCCACAGTTCTCAACAACATCATTTTGATTGTACTAAAAAGTCTGTTAAGGGAATTAGTATAGAAGAAGGCTGGAAAAGTAGGCTGAAACCAAGCTGTGAAAAGCTTAGCAGTAATGGAGAGTCACTGATAAACAGATCTGTGCTTTAGGAAATTCACATTCGCAATTATGTGGAAGAGGAATTGGGATAAATGCACTGCTAACAGACAAACAAGATAAGGCAGAATCCAGATTTTGTTTCTTTCTTCTGATGATAATATTTTTCCAAATTAGAAAGATTAAATCAAATGTTAACAATGACTTAAATCCCATCATAGGTGAAAAGATAGTAAGAAAAAAAACACAGTCATTTTAAAGCCATCTCAATCACCAGGTGCTGTTTTTGAGTCCTTTCAGTCATGTCTGACCCTTCATGACCCCATTTGGGGTTTTTTTGGCAAAGATACTGCAATGGTTTGTCATTTCCTTCTCCAGTTCATTTTGAAGATCAGGAAACTAAGGCAAACAAGATTAAGTGACTTGCCAAGAGTCACAAAAGTAAGAAGTGTCTGAGGCCAGATTTGAACTCATGAAGATGTATTCAAACCCAGAGGTCTGTCCACTGCACCAACTAGCTACCTCAGTCACCAGGTAAAGTAAAGCAAAATTAATTTTCACACTGAGTATGTCCAAAAATAAATGTCACATCTTGAGTCTTTCTCTCTTTCAAAATTCAGGCAGCATTCTTAAATCATTGGTCCTCTATGATGTACATTAATTAGAAGTCTTTTTTAAAGTTGTGGGTTTTTTTTAATGTAGTTATTGAATAAAATGTTCTCCTGATTCTGCTCACTTCACTTTATTTCAGTTCACAAAAGTCTACACAAAAGCACAATAAGAATGAATAACATTCATATGGCGTATTTTGGTTAGCCATTCCCCAAATGAGGACTAATCCCCTTGTTTCATTTCTTTCATATCATTAAAAAGAGCTATTATAAACACAAATGTACCTATGTGTCCTTTTCCCTTTTTTAAAAAATCTCTTGGAAGTACAGGCCTATTAATACTATCACTGGGTCAAAGAGTATGTACAGCTTAATGACTTTAGGGGCATAATTCCAAATTGCTTTCCAGAATGGCTGTACTAATTCAACAACAACAGGGCATCAATGTGTTTACTTTCCTGTAGTCCTGCCAACATTTGTCCTGTTTTCTTTTTGTTAGCTTTACCAATATGATGGGCATGAGGCTGTATCTCAGAATTGCTTTAAATTGAATTTCTCTAATTATTTGTGACTTAGAGCATTTATTTCATATGGAAAACACATATTGTTCCATATTCTGAAGGGAAAAAAGGTAAATTCAGAAAACAAAAATCAGTTAATTTGACAACAGGAATCCCTGAAAAAAAGCCTCACTATAATTTTCATAGGTAATATGTAGCATAACAGAATAAGGTTTCAATACAATCCCAACAAGATGAAACGAAGTCTTAAAAACAAGATTCAACAAGCATTTATTAAGCACTTACTATGTGCTAGGAACTATGAATATAAAAACAAGTGTAACTCCACTCCCAAAGCCTACTAGTCTGGTTCTTAATAGTGGAGATCAATGCCCATGCCTTCATGAGGGACAAGGGCAGAGCTGATAAGAGCAAGAGAGGAGAACTCTTCAGGTCACTTCCAGCTTCTGAGTTTCAATGAGTCTTCTTTGAGAAGTTCAGTCCACTTAGACTTCAGTCCTTCTGGCTTACAGAGAAAAGATGGAAGATACCAACCCAATTTCAGGTTGCTGAAGGTGAAAATTCAGGGAAGAAGCTGACATGAAAGGAGCTCCTTCATTCTCTATTGTCTAGTACATGTTTTGCTAGGTATACTTTCTCTGAATTCCATGTTGCTTTGACATTGATAATTGAATTTCATGGCTACTTGCCATGTGCGTTCATTATAAAACGGTATTCACTGGGAAAAGAGTCAAGCTTTGAATACAGAACATGGGGTCCTGCTTTTCCCAAAACTGAAAAAACCAGAGGTTAGCTTGAACATAAAGGTCACAGCTCTTAGCCTAACAATATTTAAGGGTACAGGGAGATATAATTCTAGCCTACTACCTCATCTCTGTGAGGAGAGCAGAGTGGCCTTCAACCTCGACTTCCTACTCCTCCCCCTGGCAGGAATGAAAGTCTCCCTTAAAGAAAAGTGGGGGCTTTCCCCCAAGGTGGTGCTGAAGGTGAAGAAGGAAGCCATTGTTCCCCCCAAGACAGAGGCCAAGTCCAAGGCCTTGAAGGCTAAGAAGGCAGTGTTGAAGGGTGTCCACAGCCACACAAAGGAGAAGATCTGAACACCCCCCACCTTTCAGCTACCCAAGACACTAAGACTTCGAAGGCAGCCCAAATACCCTCAGAAAAGTACCCCATCAGAGAAACAAGCTAGATCACTATGCCATCATTAAGTTCCCCTTGACCACTGAGTCTGCTATGAAGAAGACTGAAGATACCCTATCCTTCGTTGTGATTGTCAAAGCCAACAAGCATCAGATCAAGCAGGCAGTAAAGAAGCTAAGCTGTATGACATCGACGTGGCCAAGGTCAACACACTGATCCAGACTGATGGAGAGAAGAAGGCCTATGTCCAACTTGCTCCAGACTACGATGCTTTAGATGTTGCCAACAAAATTGGAATTATCTAAACTGTGTCCATCTATCCCACTCCACCTACAATAAAAAGTTTTCCAGAATATTAAAAAAAAGAAGAGTGGGGGTGAGAAGAAGCTAGAGATGCCTATTCTGCCTCCCTTAGAGCTACACAATGACACACCCATGCTGTACATGGGAGAAAACCCACACAACACAACGCCACCCCCTAAAGGCTCTTCTGCCCTCAAGGAGCTAATTTTCTAATAGGGGAAGACAGCATTTAAAAAGAAGCTGAAAATAGGATGGAGGGAATTCAGTAGAGCCCAGAGAGGAATGTAGACATGGCTGGCCTGGGCCTTTTCCTTAAAATGGAGTGTCTGGGAGGAATCAACCAAAGAAAGGGGTGCCACATGGTGGGATCACCTTCCAGGATGAGGATACTTTGGGGGCAGAGTGAAACTCTTGTGTGACAAGGCTGCCATAGTATGGTGGATCAAGACTGCAGAATCATGTGTGTAGCCAAGACAATAATAAAGAAATGAAGAAGACATTTAAGAGATAATGGTAAATGATGTAATTTTTTAAATCAGCTTTTGAAATTCTGTATATGTAAGGCTATGGCAAAGTATCAATTCAAATAAAAAATATCTAGAGTCTTTAGTTGAATACAAACTTAGCAGAAGTCAACATTGTTTTCCATACAAATAGTGAAACTTCATCTTCATTAATAGAACCTTGGCATTCAGATCAGAGGAAACAACAAGACCACTGTACTCTTTGCTTACAGAGTTTTATGTTCAGTTCTCAGTACCAAACAGGGACATTGGTCACTTGGATGGATGACTCCTTTTTGGAGGTTGGTGATAGGATTCTCACTCAGATACAAGTTTAACCAGATGACATCTGAAGTCACTTCCAACTCTAAGATAATGCAATGAACTGTACTCTATCCAGAGAAGGATAGCCAGAACACCATGGAAACCATGGCATTTGGACATTATATGAAGATACTAGGGATATTTAGCATGGATAAAAGAAGAATTGAGGGCATGTGTTAGAAGGAGCGGGGTCAATTGTTTTCAAATGTTTTAAAGTCCGTCATATGAAAAAGGAAGTAAGATTTATTCTGGAATCTTTCTGCAGGGGTAGGGGGAAGAGACTAAAACCAAAGAGTAGAAGCTATAAGAAAAGAGATTGACTTAAAAGGGAAAAATACATTGGTTTGCCCAACAATTTAATAGGATGTCCCAGTAGTTAATGGCTTCTCTATCATTTATAAGTATTAAAATAAAAATTGAATGTCTAGCTTCTCAAGGCTATTGTAGCATAAAATGTAGTGGGTAGATGACTTCTGAGGTGAAGCTTTACCTGACCAAACTCAATTCTCATGCCTCCCCTCTGTTGTTTATCACCAATTTTACATCTATTGCTTGTTTATACACAGATTTTTGCATATTACACCTTCCTTGCTTAGACTGTGAGCTCTTTGAGAACAGGGACTGCCTTTTACATTTCTTTGTATCTCCAGCCTTTACCAGTCACATAGTAGGGAAGTAGGTGCTAATAAATGTTTTGTAACTGACTAAACTGCAGGGGTACCACCAGTGGACTCCTAAGCAGCTAGGATACAGTCTGAGAGCTCTGAACATTTGATAGAAAGAGTAGAGTTTGGAATAGTGAATAAACCGAAAAGGAAGGAGTAGATTCTAAAGATATAGATATAGGGTGTATGTGTGTGTGTGTGTGTGTGTGTGTGTGTGTGTGTGTGTGTGTGTGTATTTAACCTATTCTACATGCTTAATGCTTCACCTGACTCTGATCGCTTCTTAGTAAGGTCCAAAGAGTCTCAAGCTCCTCCCTAGATAGCTCTAAATCCTTTAGAGTTCTTTCCTTTTTTTAGGATAGTTAGTAGCAACAGGTATTACAAGTAAGTTAGGTGAGTCTGTGAATATAGAGAGATGGGTAGATGAAGAAATCTGGGTGGGGATGTGGCCAAAGTTAGCCTGGCTTTTTTCCCCAAAATTGTGAGTTGAGTCATTTTTCTTTATCACCATTTCCCAGTCTTCCTTATCATAGCATATTTCTCCCCTTAGTAATCTCCTTACCCTTCAGATACACACTATGTACATTGTATAGTGCCTCTTCACCCTATTAAAAAAAACAAACTGTGTTCTTATCTCATCTATTAGAATTATTGGTTGTACAAATTTTTTCTTAAACACTTTAATGTATTTCAAGGTTGAAATATAATCACAAACCTTTAATGCTGATTTATTCTTAAAACACAATAAAACCTTATAAAATTATAAAAGAAACTGGATTAATGGAAAAAATACTATACATTCTAAATTGAATCAGTTGAAAAAAATTTAAAAAAAGAAATTTTTAAAAATGTCAATTATTAAATGAAATTTTATATAATACATTGTCTCCAAATATCTGAATAACAATAACCTTATGGAGAACCTGAAAACAATATGGCATGTAAAAGAATTACTTCCTTAGACTATAATTTGTGAGTCAACAGGCATTTATTAAATACTACTATGTTGCAGACACTATGTTAAGTGTTAGGAGCACAAAGAAAGATAATAGGGAGTCCTTACTCTAAAGGAACTTATAGTCCTGGGGAAAGCAACAAGGAAACAATTTTGTACAAACAAGGTATATACAATGTAAATTGGAGTTAATCAACAGAAGGAAGGCACTAGCAGTGGTAGGGCATGGGGCAGCAGTTGTCAGAGGAGAGGAGGTAAATACAGGAGATATTACAAAAGTGGAAATGACAGAACTGGGCAACATATTCAGCATGGCGAATGAGAGAGAGAGTGAGAAGTCAAAGTTGACAGCTAAGTTGTGAGTCTGGGTAAATGGGAAGATGACGCTACCCTCATCAGTAAATGGGAAGAAATGAGGGTTTGGGTGAAAAGATAACAAATTTTTTAAAGATGTATATTGGATATCAAATTTTAATTTTAATAGTTTAAAAGTGCACTAAGACTTTTAAAACACTATGTGTGAATACTACTCTATATGTATACATCTACACACACACACACACACACACACACATACATACATACATACATACATATATATATATATATATATATATATATATATATATATATATATATATATGTTTCAACAATCTGGCTAGCAGCTGCTGTGGGGAGTGTAAGATCAACAGCAACCAGCTCACAGAACGCTGCAAAAGCCCAGGTTCTTTTGATCTGCTTTACTAAGGAAAGCAACATTAAAGGGTTAATAGTCTTACTTTAATTCAGCATACAAATACCATTCACTTAGTTCAGGGGAAAAAGCCAGCACCCTGAACTTCAGAGCAAATACAAATACAAAGATACATTAGAAACAGACCAAATCACGATTCATAGTTACCAACATCTAAGTTCAGCCCAGGAGCTCATAACAAGGGCTGACCCAGAGTCACTTGTGCCACCACTGTTTGTGGGTCAGAGCTCCAAGAAAGAAAAATCCAACCTGTGGTTTTATATCTTTTTCAGGGTCAAGGGTGAGTCACACATGCGACTCACCCACGTGACCTAAAAGAGTCACAAAGAGATGATTTAAACCCACATGGTCTAAAAGCCTCTGATGTCCCAAACATGCCACTCAAACCCATGTAAACTAGGCCCTCCCCTGAGGCAAGGAGGTCACCAAGGACTCCCAATCTAATCAAGGAAACAAAGGCCAAAATCTTCAAGAGTGCTTGGTTGAATTAAGTGCTAAGAGCCCATTTTGATTGCCAACACAATATATACACATATACTTATGCATACACACACCTATATACACAGATGTATATATGTATACAGATATACATACATAGGTATGTGTCTATATATAATTAGCAGAGTATATAATTATTGACTGAATTTTCTTATTAACAACATGGTGGTTGGTGAAAAAATAAATTACATAATAGCATGATCTAAATTCATTTCAATATGGTTTATATTTTCTACCTAAACTTCAAATACAGAAAGATTTTTAGTTACTACAAGTATTTCATCATTATCATTCTAATTTTTTAATCCTTTTATTAATCAAAGATAGTAGTTCCCAGATAACTAGCCAAATTCCCAAAGATTAAATGGGAATCACAGCCAAAGCTCTGGGTCATACATAAGCATTACTGGATCATAGGATTTAGAGCTGTAAGAGACCTTAAATATTGCCTAATCCAGCCCATCTTTTCTAGATGAAATTGGGAATCATTCAGAAGTAACTTTGATTTTATAAGCATTTGTCAAGCCTCTGCTACTGAACAGGACAGATTATGTAAACAAATATAGAGAGACTGAATCAACAGCTGGAAAGGTTTCCTGAAGCAGTTGCCATCTAAACTGGGTCTTCAAGGAAACTAGGGATTTCAAGAGGAAGAGATGAGGAGGGAGTACACTAAAGGCTAGCCAAAAGCCACAGAACCAATAAGTAGCTCATTTAAACCAAATCAACACTATTTTCACTGCATGTGTGTAAACAAGGAAAGTGCCAGGAATACAGCCAATGTTAGCCTGAAGGATCATTAAAGAAAGGTGAGTGGAATTGGTAATGGGAGCGGAAGATACACAAAGAATATTCCAACAAATAAAGGGAGGAAATATTCAACTTGAATTACAAAAGTGTCACATTTGGCCTTTATATGCTAAGACCTGTAACCCATAGCTCCATTAGGTAGCTCTCTTCATCTGCATTACAACATTAATAAATCGTGCACAGGCTGGCCATAGTATATGAGTAACATTTGAAAATCTATACCTGAGATTTGCAGGTCACATGAGCAACAAAATGGCAGACTAGACATTTTGTCTCATCCCCATGACTTCTCAAACCTGTCTAAAAGAGAAATTATGTGACAAAGATAAGACAATTTAAAATTTTTGTACACATAACACAAATGTAGCCAAGATCAGAAGGAAAGCAGGAAATTGGGTAAAATTTTTTATAAACAGATTCTCAGATAAAGGTCTCATATCTTAAATATACAAAGAACTTGGTAAAATCCATAAGAATATGAGTCATTTCCCAATTCATAAATGATCAGAGGATATAAACAGGCAGTTTTCCAGGGAAGAAATCAAAGCAATTTAAAGTCATATAAAAATGCTCTAAATCATTGCTGATTAGAGAAATGCAGATTAAAACAAGCTTAGATATCATTTTATGCCTATCAGATTGTCTAAAATGATTGAAGGGGAAAGTGACAAATGCTAGAGGAGATGTGGAAAAAATTGGCACATTTATTCATTGTTGGTGAAATTGTGAACTGATCCAGCCATTTTGGAAAACAATCTGGAATTATGCCCAAAAAATTATAAAACTGTGTATACCCTTTGACCCAGCGAGACTACTATTAGGTCTGTTTCCCAAGCTGATAAGGGGAAAAGGAAAAGGATCTATATATTCTAAAATACTTATAGCATGTCTCTTTGTGGTGGCAAAGAACTGGGAATTGTGGAGATGCTGTCAATTAGGGAATGACTGAACAAGTTGTGGTATATTATTGTGATGGAATACTACTGTGCTATGAGAAATGATGAGCTCAATGATATTAGAAAAACATGGAAAGACTTGCATAAAATATTGAAAAGAGAAATGAGCAGAAACCAAGAGAATGTTGTATGGAGTAGTAATGGCAATATTGTTTTAAGAACAACTTTGAGTGAATAAGTCATATTGACTACTCTAAATATCCAAATTAACTACAAAGGACATATGAAGGAAGATGGTATCTGCATCCAGATAAAGAACTGATAAATACAAGTATGTATAGAATGATTTTACACACACACACACACACACACACACACACACACACACACACATACATATTTGTGTCTAATGGTAGTCATGTCTAGGGCAGGGGAAGAAGGAAAAAAAAGGACAAAATTTACATAACATTATTATATATTTCAAAGGAATAGTAATTTGTCCATAATAGATTTGTATTTTCATATGCAATCATCTTTTTTATTATGCTGTGTTATGGAAATGCTTGTTTTATTCCATAAATTAAAAATGAAATAAATTATTTTTAAAAAGAAATGAAGGACAATCTAGAAAAGAATTAAAATACAACATTAAAGAAAAAAAAATGCTTGCTCACTATGCAAGCAAACTATATGAATCTAGAAGAGAGGATGCTTAGAGATAACCCAAGGATAATAGGTATCCCAGAAGAACATGACAAGACAAAAACCTTAACACCAGAATGAAGAAAATAATAGAAGACAACTGCCCAACTTCTATACATAGAAAATGAAATTCCAATAGAAACAATTCACCGATTGCCTCCAGAAAACCTTAACGGCCCCACGGCACAAACCACTGGAGTTTATTCAGAAATCCAGCTCAGCTTTTGGCTGCAAAATGCCAATCATGGCCTGGTGATAGTTCCATAAGATTTTTGGACTTGTTACTCTCAGGGCTCCAGTGCCACATTGGTAAGATAGAGAGAACAATGGCAAGGACCTACCAGACACATTCAATTAGCTTGTATTTAGATATAAGATGCTTCCCATATTTTCAATTTCATCTTCATTAAAAGAAATCCTAACCCAGAATGCATAAAACAGAGAGAGGAACTTGTCAACTAGTGACCAACATCATGAAAATAAAAATAAAAAATAAAAATCTGAACTTCAATATTATTTCACTCCAAATCTAAAATAGTTTTCCCTCCCACTAGACAAGTTCAATGAGTTATACTTTGAGGTTTAGTATGATAGAGTTGGTAAATTTTACAGCTGGAAATACATGGGTTTAAAACCCATCTCTGTTACTTAATAGCTGTGTGTCTCTGGACAAATCACTTAACCCATCTGAGCTTAACCTTCCTCATCTGCAAAATGGAGATACTATTTACTTACTATACTTATTGTGAGGTTAAAGTGGTATCATACATGCAAAGAACTTGGAGAATCTTAAAATACCATATGAACATAAGCTATTATTCTCATTTTGTTTGACTTTTAAACTGAAAACATACCTTAGATGCAGGACAGCAGAGACTTATGGCAAGGAAGGCCAGCTTCAGGCTTGATGGGATATGGAACATTTTTTTTTCATGACCTTAGCTATAGGAATGGAAACAGGAATAATAAATTATTTTATATCAACATTGATGGAAGAAGAGATGTCTTCTGTAATGTTTCTACCTTTGGTTTCCATGTGATGGAGAAATACTGACATTTCCAGAGAGTCTTATATTGGATTGTTATGTCCAGACTGGCCCTAGCCAAGAATGGACATCACAGTCTGGGATGAGCAAGAGTCTTCCAGTGTTCTAGATAAGGTATCGCTGTGTGAGATGCCCCTGGTCTTAAATTGCTTGACACTTGGGAAGTCAGGAAAAGTTTGGAAGGTGAGGCATGTGTGTAGAGAAATGGTTGGCAATAGGATAGTAAATACAAAGCACAAAGAGGTCAGCAACAAAAAGCATGGCCTTCAAATTGAGCAAAATTGTAGTGGTAGGTAGTAGTGGGATTCAGGAGCAGAGATAGAAGCAAGAACTTAAGGTAATCTCTTACACTCAGTGACCTAGCAAAGTGAGGGAAAAGTCAAGTGTCTATATTGATTGGCTATTTCAATTACCTTAACCCGTCTACAATGACCTTCGTCTGGCTAACAAGAGTAAGGGAGCTAAAGACCCAGATGTTAGTCTAGGTCGGAGATTAAATTTATTGAGTTTAAGAATAGGTGGAGAATGGGAATAGTCCTAGCCACCGAATCTCATAGATTGGCCACAGTTGTGGGAGACTTCCCACTCACCTTTGGATTCTTCTCAATGGGAGGCATCTGTGTCAAAGTCGAACAACAGATACTAAATAAAACGAAGGTGCTATAAACATGTCAAGAAAGTAATTAACAATAAGCATACACTATAACTGAACAGTTATAAAGAAGTCATATTTATAGTATACTTTCAGCATGCAAAAAATCTGCATTAAAGTGTATGTTATGATTATGATTTTTGTGATGTCCCTGATATTAGTGTAAGAATTTCCTGCAGTAGTGTGCATTGAATAGAAGGCCAGGAAAAGGTTTCTGTATCAATTGACTGCGATGTCTTATTTTTCTTAACCATATGATATAAACAGTTTGGCTTGTCAACTAAGGTGAGTAGAGCCAAGGGGCCACAAATAATACCTTAGGAAGAGGATGTCAGTGGGGTTAAAAGGTAGGAAGAAGACAGAAATACCACTAATAGTTGCCTGAATCCATGGTTATTGACCCATAATGTCAGAGAAATATTTTCCAAGGAAGAAAGTTGGGACCCACCTAGTCACTAAACTTCATTCCAGGAAGTTCTCTTCTCTGTTTAAGTTAGAACACCTGATAGGATCACTGACTGTGGGTTCTGTTGCTTTAAAAATTTTAGCATTCTCTAACCAGCCTTACTTTTAATGAAGTCCTCATTTGATACCTCATTTTGTCTCAGAGGTGAGCCTGAGTTCTTGAAGACTATGCCAAGAGAGCTTGACTCTCTCAAGTCCTAGTTAAGATGAGAAGGCTTTGAACGTGGGCCTATTAATACATTATGGGTTGATTGCTCAAGGACCAGCCTAGAAAAGGTAAGAAATTCTATCTTGAACACCGAAGGATGGATTTTTTTTTTGGCAGGGCAATTGGGGTTAAGTGAATTGCCCAAGGTCACACAGCTAGTACATGTGTCTAGTGTCCGAGACTGGATTTGAACTCAGGTCCTCCTGACTCCAGGGCTGGTGCTCTACTCACTGGACCACCTAGCTGCCCCATGGATTTATTTTTTGCTGCAATAAACATAATCAGAGCCCTTTGTCCAAAAACATTTTTTGAGTCAAATACACATCAATTTCAACTTATTCTTATTGCTACACCTCTTTATTGACATGAAAGTCAACTGTAGGAGAGTATATAATATACAACCCTGACCAAACTATTGCAAAACTCTTAGGTGGTGCAGTGAATAGAGCACTAGACTTGGAGTCAAGAAAACCTAACTTTGAATCCTGCCTCAAACACTTAGTAGTGAGATGACTTGGCAAGTAGCTTAAGTTCTCTCAGCCTCTGTTTCCCTATTAATAAAATAGGTGTAATAACAGTACTTTCCTCACAAAGTTGTTGTGAGGATCAAATGGGATTTTGTATAGTTAGATATGGATAGAAATACATATATGCATATATACATGTGTATATGTATACGTATATAATATGCCTTTCAAATCTTGAAGTGATAAATAAATATTAGATATTATTATTATTCTACCTACGGATGCTACCCTTCACCCTGTATTTCTTCTCACTGGGAGAGAGTTGTAATCTGTTTCAGAGGATTTGGGGGTTGAAGCACAGTTCTTTGATATAACTTGACCTGTGCAGAGTTTATGGATCCATGGATTCAAATTGATGTTAAGCAGAACAGGCCCTGAGGTGACGTTTCTGACAATGTCAGACCCCGACTAAAATTCTTCACTGTCTTCTCATTGTCCCTAGGATAAAATATAAACTCTGCGTCCTGGCATTTAAAACCTTCCACAATCTAGCTCCATTACATTTCCAGACATTTCTAATTACCATCCTTCACCAGCTCTACATTGTGGCCAGACTAAGTCTATGAGATGTTTCTCAAACTCAGCATTACCCCATGAATGTTAGCAGGAAAAAGGAGAAAAGGGAAAGAGCCCAAAGCATATTTGATAAGGGGGGTAACATTAACAGGTGAGAGCCAGAGGCCAGAGGAAGTAGCGCCAGAATTAAATGCTATTTTATCTTTTGCTTTGAAGTAATCCATCAGTCCTTTTACTGTTATTCTATTAAGTATATGTAACATTTGTGACAGTACTGTTGTTTTACTGAATTGGCTAAACCTAGAACGGATATCTCTTCATATTATCGATGAGATACTGCTGTATGTCATGCACTGAACGAGGTTCTGAGGATACAAGTATATAGAATGAATTAATTCCTGCTGGTAAATAATATAGAATAATAATGATTATTATTATATCTAATAACATATATTAAATTATGATAATACTATATCATAAAAGTAGGCATAGGAATAGTGCCTGAATCTATGACTTAATCAGTATAGAGAACTCCCAGGTGAGGAAACTCCCTCTATCCATGCAGGACAACACACAACACTTTCTTTGCAACTTATAAACTCTGCCTCTTTGAATCCCTCACTTCCTAAAGATGTAGCTCAAGTACAATTTCCTATAAAAAGTCTTTCCCAAGCCCCATTTGCTATTCACTCCCTCCCCAATCTATCAAATGTTTATTTGGAATAAATTATGCATATATTTAGATGAGCTATGTGGAACAGTGGATAGAGTACTGGACCTGGAGTCAGGAAGATTCACCTTCCTGAATTCAAATCTGACCTCAGACACTTACTAGTTGTGTGACCATGGGCGAGTCACTTGATTCTGTTTGCCTCAGTTCCTCATCCATAAAACGAGCTGGAGAAGAAAATGACGAATGACTATCATTGCTAAGAAAACCCCAAAGGGGTCATGAAGAGTCAGACACACCTGAAACAACTAAATAACAAAATGGATATACTTATATGTGCACAGTTGCCTACATCAGTAGGATATAAGGTGCTTGAGAAACTGTCTCATTACTTTTTTTTGTATCCCTAACTCTTATCACAGTGACCAGAACATAGTAGATGCTCAATAAACGTTTATTGAGTGATTGTTATAGCTAACACTCCTAAAACTATGTCAGATAGTAATTGTGAGTGGAAATATACTGTTTTAACCTTCATCATTAACTTCTGGACCACTGAAATTTATTATTATATAGATCACATGAAAGTAACATCCTTTGATTTCTATATTTAATAATAATAATTATAATTATAGAAGAATTTATATGGCATTTAAGTTTTGCAAAATACTTTGCAAATATCTTTTTTATTCTCACAACAACCCTGGGAAGTTAATGCTATTATTATCCTTATTTTTACAGATGAGGAAACAGAGTCAGGCAGATACTACATGACTTGCCCAGAGTCATATAGTTAGTAAGTGTCTAAGGCCATATTTCAACTCATTTTCTATCCAGTTCACTTACCTAGCTGCCCATCATTATCATTATCATCAAACCTGCCCTTGATATTTTAAAAATAAATGCACATTGATTTTTATTCAAGACTTTATATACATCCATTCAACTATATAATTTTGTTTTATTTATTGATCCAATGTATTATATTCATTGTTTTCCTATTAATTAGTGATTCTTGTGTTCCATTAGACTCATAGATTTAGAGGCAGAAAGGACCTCAGAGACCATCTAATCCAGCCCCCTAATTTTATAGGGTGAGTAAGGCCCTTGACAGGAAAGATCTATATCTTACTCAGCTTTGTATCGCCCACAACACCTAGCACAGTATCTTATGTCGTACATAGTATACAAGTTGTACATTGAATGAGTGAATCTGGATCTTACATCAGAATCTTAAGGGGATTTGCAAAGCAAATGCTCTTTGAGTGTTGAGTATGCAAAGCGTGCTTTCTCTCTCTCTCTCTCTCTCTCACACACACACACACACACACACACAGAGACACACTTACATTAAAAAGGATTTTCTCCTGAGTTCCTATCACAAGCAGCACTCTGAGCACATTTAAGTCACTTCTACTATCAGGGCCTTAGTTTCCTCATCTTTAAAATATATTAGGTAAGGAATTCTTAATGTTAGGACCTTGGACCTCAGATGAATTTAAGGGGGTTGTGAATTTTTTTATGATTTTGAAATCCCTGTTTTATATAATTGGTTTTGCTTATATTTACTTTTTGCATTTTAAAACATTATGATGAAGAACCCATGGCACACACACACAAAAATTAAGAACCCCTTTCCTAGTAAACCTTTAAGGACCCTTACAAGTCTAAATCTTTGCTTCTACAATTAAGAAAGTACCTTTCAGATCTAATAATGGTCTATAGTTCCATGATTGTAGGTGTCTGTTTACTGATTAATAATAGATCACTGGAAAGAAACTGGGCTAGAGCGCAAGGAATGAAGATGATGAAGCCCTGAAATCATAACAGAACAATGAGAATTCATGATTTAACATTTCTAATTTGTGAAAGTTAGATGTGTACACAATACTTAGGATTGTACCTTGCCCATAGTAGGCACTTAATAAGTGTTGGTTGAGTTCAGTATTTCAGGGACACATCTTTGCACAAAGTAAATTCCCTAGCATAAATCTTAACCTCAATGTATAACTTCCCACACTTGTACACAGTTTAACCAGAATAGAATTCAATAGGATGTACATCTTTGTAATTTTGGAATGAGTGACATGATGATCTTGCTAAGGGTCTTGAGTTATTACTTCTATAAGTGCAGAAGTCACATGTGCTAATCCAATAGAAACTGTCTAACCATGTAGGGATCACAGGATTAGAAAGTGGAATTTACCTTATAAATTACCTAGTCTAAGACTCATTTCTAACAAATGAAGAAATTGAGTTCCAATGTTGCAAAATGACTCAAAGTCATATAATCAGTAAGTGGCAGAGTCCAGATGGAAATGGGAAGCAAATCGAATGTTTTTTTTTTCACTCTTCCACATTGGATGGTAGAGGGAGGGATGTATTAAGTGGTGCTCAAGATTCTGGTAGGGTTTGGTAAATGAAGAATCAACTGTTGTCTTGTGGCTAGAGAACTGGCCTAAAAAAGAAAAACCTAAATCCAAGTCCTGCCTCTGATACATATTGGCTGGTGTAACTTTGGGCTGGTTATTTAACCCATTAGCATTCTAAACAGCTCTCTAAGACTGTCATTTGCAGAGAAGGTTCCTACCTACATTGATAGAGGGAGTTTCCTCATATGGGAATTTCCTAAATCAGTGAAATCTATTACCTATTCCAGGAACTAAATGTCTTGTCACACCTTCTAAATCTAAGATTCTATGATTTGATTAATTTTATCTCCCTCTGCCATCCCAGTCAGTGCCTTGGGTAGGACTATACTCACAAATTGCATTCAGTGAATATCACCAAAAGATTATCACTTTTCTCCCTCCTCTGTCATTGGGATAATGTCAGAAGAAGTAGAAAGCTTTAGCTTGCTGCCAGTGAATATACCTTATATGCCTGGCTGTTTTTTCACTATAACAGTTGCATAAAGAGGTTCTCCGAATAGGTCAAACCCTTATTAATGAATGGAATGTTACTTGTCGATTGTCAAAGCCGGTAACATAAACACAGTCACTGAGAGAAATACTACCCCCTTTGGTACTAGTGACTAAATTTGCCTCAAGGGATGAAAAAAGAATAGGCTTCAGATAAAAGTAGACATTCCCTAGTTAAAAAACATAGTTTGTCTGATCTCTGAGAATACGTCCAAATGTGTTATTGCAGAGTTCATTGCCCCCAAAGTTGGAAGCCACAGAGAATCATAAAGATTCAAGATAGTTATTTATTGGATCATTAGTCTCATCCCCACTGACCATGTAGAACTGTTCCATTGAGATTTATAGCTTTTTTCCTATACCAAAGAACTAGAGAAAAAAAAGGGTGCACATCAATTGGGGGATGATTTTAAAACTTATGTAATTGTAAGTGGAATGTATATAAATGTAATTGAATATTATTACACAGCAAGAATGTGACAGATTCAGAGAAACCTGAGAAGGCTTATATGAATTGATGTGAAGTAAAGCAACCAAAACAAGGAGTACAATTATTCAAATATAAAGGAAAGGAAAACAACTTTAAAAGAGTTAAGGACTCTGATCAATGCAGTGAATAATCATGACCTCTGAAGGCTGATAATGAATCATACATCCCTGCTTTTGGGCTAGAAGAGCAGAATAAGGCGTGCATTCTCAGACATGGCCAATGTGTTGATTTATTTTGCTTTGCCTATACTTATTTCTTACAAGGGAGGACATGTATTTTAGAGAGGGTATAGATAATGATAGTAATTTTTTAAAAAGAAATTAGTATCAATGAGATTTAAAATATACAAGAGAGCAGAAGGAAGTTAGATGAACAAGGTAAATTTGTTTTTACCATTTTAAGGTTATTATAAACTTTTTAAAAGTATATGTAACAGAAGTTCATACTTTAATAAACAATTTCTTTCCTGTTCTTTGAATATTAAAATATTCATTTTTTCCTAATGTTTAAATTCATAATAAAAATGAAATGTATATTTTAAATAGTTAATATGTGTAACTTTAAAATTCACAAAATAGTTTACATGCATTATCATATCTAATCCTCACCAAAATTGTGTTAGGTAAGTCTAACTATTCATTCCCATTTAGAGAAACAGGCTCAGAGAGGTTAAGAAATTTTCCCAAAGTCACATAGCTAGTAAATGTTGGAAGCAGAATTTGAACTTATGTTTCCTGACTTCTCTAGTCTTCTAGTCACTGTGCCATGCCTCTTCTAATAAGAGGTATCCCAAAGGCACGGGGCCATCTCCAGTGGCCCTGATCTATGTCTTGCCACTGGACCCAGATGGCTCTGGAGGACAGAGTGAGGCTGGTAAGTCTGCACAGTCCTGCCTCACTTAAATCCAATTCACTTGCAAATCAAGACATCACCTTTCTGATGTCATTAGTCCTCTTTAAAAACAACAAAGGACAAACAACAATCTGTGAGTAGTAGTAGCTACCCCACTGGGCACTCAACTGGCCAGTTCCTGTTGGACAATGCTGCTCCTTCCTTCCTTCTTTCCTTCTTTCCTTCCTACCCTCTCTGTGATTATACACCTACAAGTGGGTGCTCTACCCAAAGGACAAACAACAACAACACCCCAAACCAACTTCTAACAAAATTGTAAAGTGGATGGGGGAGTGGATTTCCTCAGTGCTTTTGATATCCTTCTGTCTTGATCCATCTCCACCCCACCCACAACAATAGTCTTTCCTCTCTGCTTACATTCTCTCATTTCAGAGGCTCACCTAGGTGTGCCCTCAACTATCATGTCTCATGCTTCACAATTAATTCTTTTTCCTCTATCCTACCTCCCTACAAAAAAGGGGGAAAACCTCCCATTTCCTCAGTACTGATGTTTTGAACTAGGTATTAGAAAGAAATCTACCTGCTTTTTAAACCAATTTGCACTAATGTGGGAGTGACATAAAAAACTTTCATAGGGGTACTTTTTATTTTTCAAGATATGATGGTTAAGCTACATAACAAAATAAACTTTGGTTGGTTTTGGGATATAGTTTGAGGCAGAGAATCTCACCATACCACACTAAATCATACCATTTTTTGACCATACCATATGGATCACAACCCACATAGGGCCACTCCATAGGTACACAAAAGTAAAAAAAAAAATTAAAATGAATTGGATTAACCCAGTATCAAACAAATTTATCTTTCCTGGACAATGTCTTGGGTCTGGATTTTGAGATGAGCTCTCCATATTCTAATTGGCTATTGCCGTATCTACTGGTTCCTGGTTCTTGAGACATCACAGCACCTTGGATTTTGAGTCATAAAAGTTGGGGCTGAATCCTGGCTCTGACAGTTACTATCTAGGTGACTTAAGGAAGTCACTTGGATAAATCCTCTATCATTATCTTCAAAATTAGAGGTAACAGGCCAAGTTCCCTTGCAACTCTAAATTCTGTTATTCAAATGGGATCTGTCCCCACTTCTTACTTTTCCTTGTCCTTGATAAAGGTAAAAGCAGTCAAGAGAGATAGCTAGCCCTGAGTCCTTGATGTGGCCTACATTTTTATGGTCATTTCTTTTTACTCTGAACTAACAAGCTCTTTATTCCACTACTTCTTGTTTCCTTTTCTAGGTGTCTTAAATGCAATAGGAGCATACACGAAACAAAGTAGAAATTTGAGAATTATCCCACTGGTTGAATCAATTAGCTATGGGACCCAAAGTTGTCCATTGTGTTGCCTATTTTAATCAAACCTTCATCCTCAAAAGAAGTGGAGGGAAATTATAGTATAGTGAAAGAAGCTCTAAACGTGAAGTCAAAAGACCTTGATTCAAATCCTGGCACTGCTACTTACTATGTGACCTTGGGTAATCACATCGATAAGCCTTAGTTTTCTCATATGTTAAATGAGAGAGTTGGAACTAAATGATCTCTAAGGCCCATCCAAGCCCTAGGTCTATGATTCTTTGGTAATGTTCCAGCTAAATTCCGTACCTCCTTGGCAGAATTGCAAAGACCTCTTGTGATAGTGAATGTCTAAATGTTTTGACTTTGGCTTTTGGCAAGAGGCCCTTACCTAGTTCACCTCTAGTGTCCCTCAAAGTGCATTAATATCTTGATCCCTACCCCTCTAATGGCTTTTGCTTTTCTCTTCTGCCTTTTATGACAGAGTATTCAGATCAGTCAGCCTTTCAATTAATGGTGCTGTGGAAAGAGCACTCAACTTGGAGTCAAGGGACCTGGCTTTAAATTCTGCCTTTTAATCCCCAAGTAACATTGGGCAAGTCTCTTCTTCCCTCCAAAGTAGACAAAATGTCTTTAAGGTCCCTCTCAGCCCCAAATCCCGTGATCTTATAACCATCTTATTCTGGACTTTTTTCATCTCCTATCCAGTATTACTAACCTCCTTTAGTATCCTTCCTCCTAGGCTACTGAGTACTTACTGTAATTTGAAAACATGCCAGATTGTTAATCTGGAGAATTAGTTTCCACAGAAGGACATTATTAACCAAAAATGTGATGATTATGTCATGCTATACAGAGCCAAATACCCAAGGTGACAAGTCTGGAAAGCATCCACTGCAGTGCCTCTTAGAAATATGGTAGATGGTGAGAGCTCCAACTTCTGGAGGCTTGCTTTCCAGTGCCAACCCTCACTTGCCTTGAGCAAGGTGCTTCCCCTCTCTGGGCCTGTTTTCTTACCTGTAGGAAGAGAGACTAGATCACCTCTGAAGTTCCTTCCTTCCATCTCCTACATTCTGTGATTTTAAAATCACATCCCACAAAAGGCAGGAAATCTTAGGCACCCAGTAAAGGAGAATTTCTCTTATTATCCATTTCTATGGATAAATTTTATGTTCATATTTATCTTGTCAGCCTTGCTTGTTTCAGACTTGGTTGCTCTTACTATATCTCTTTCATACTTAGTAATAAAATGGAACTGAATAAAACCTATGAAGGCTTATTTCTTTCTATATTTGGATGGGCATTATGTCAAGCTTATTTATCTTAAGTCCTATAGCCTTATAATCATCTTACTCTGAATTTATCAACTCATGTCTTACTTTCTGGTACAGGGCTCTGTTCCTAAAATCAGAGGACCCGGGTTACTCTGAAATTATTGTGGAGTCCAGGCTTTCAAAAGGGGCAGCTAGGTGGTATGCTAAGATAGAGTGAAGTTAGGATAGAACATTAGACTTAGACTCAGCAAGACTCATCTTCCTCAGTTCAAATCTGGCCTCAGACACTTCCTAGCTGTGTTACCCTGGGCAAGACACTTAAGCCAGTTTATCTCAGTTCCTCATCTGTAAAATGGTCTGGAGAAGGAAATGACAAACCATTCCATTAATGTTGCCAAGAAAACCCCAAATGAGGTCATGAAGAGTTGGATGTGACTGAAATGACTCAACAACAAAAGAACAAAGACTTTCAAAATGGAACCCAATATTTGGAAGATTGCTGTTTGCTAAATTTAGCATGCTTTCTTCTCAAGCTATGTGGCTGTATGATACTGTAGAATCAGAATACCAGAGTTGGGAAGGTACTTAACATTCAGTGATGCAACATAAACCTGACCCAGGATCTCTGCTATAACAACTCCAGTAAGGTGTTCACCTAGCTTCTATCTGAAGACCTTCAGGGATGAACTCACTGCCTCCAAAGGCAACTCATTATACTTCTTGACAGATGAAAATGTTAAGAAATTTTTCCTTATGTCATACCAAAATATATCTGTCTATACTAGCACTTTTACCCTTTTATCCCCTTTGTATTTCTTCTCTGTAGTGAACAATAACAACAAATATAATAACAGTAAGAATAATGTTGTGAGGATCAAATGAAATAATATTTGTAAAGTTATCACTTAGCACAGTGGTAGGCACATAGGTGCTGTATAAATGTTAACTATTATCCTTATTAATAATAATAGTAACAACTAGGATTTACAGAGCTCCTTAAGGTTTGCTAAGCTCTACAAATATCATCTTGTTATAGCTTTACAACAACCATGGGTACTATTATTATCTTCATTTTACAGATAAGGAAACTGAGGACAAAGGTTAACTGATTTGTCCAGGGTCACACAGCTAGCAAGTGTCTGAGGCTGACATTGAACCCATCCCTTTGCCTCCAGGTCCAGCACTTGATCCGCTGTGCCATCTAGCTGCCTCAGATGACAATAATCCCTAACTTTTATGTAGTACTTTATAGGTTGCAAGGCTCTTAACCTGATCCAACCCTCACAACTGTGGAGCCTTCAGTAATAAACTCCTTCTACCAATGCAGGCCAGCACCTACTTTGCAACATTTAGTTTTAGAGAGTTGCCTGGGGAATTGAGAGATCAAATGAGTTGCCCTGAGTCTATACAGCCAATAGTTACCAGAATGGGGTCTTTAATGGCTAGTGGTATGCTCTATCCACTAGAAGGCCCTGCCTCTCCCTTTGCACTTTCTCACATATTCCTCTTTTATCATATCAAAGAGAAGGAACACAGTGAAATAATAGCAATAGCTTATAGTTAACATTTATATAATGCCTTATGGTATGCAAAGCACTCAAAAATGTCTCATTTGATCTCTCCAGCACCCCTGGGAGTAGGAGTTATTATTACTCCCATTTGACAGATGAGGAAACTAAAGCAGACAGAAGTCAAGAGACTTGCCCAGAACCACACAACTAGGGAGTGCTGGAGGTTAGATTTGAACTCAGGTCTTTCTGACACCAAGTCCAACACTAGATCCGCTACTCCACCTGCTCATAGTGGACACAGAGAGGACCTTGGAAACAGCAAAACCTAAGCTTAGTTTTCATCATTGACGGACAATGGCCACGTGACCTCTTAGTGCTCTAGGTAGGTCTTCTTCAGTTATAAAGCCAGCACCAGTGTGCACTAATAGAGTAAGTTACCTTAACCAGGAGTTCCCTGTATAAATGAAATGAAAGGTCCAGTCCCTATCCTCATCATATTAAAACTCACTTTTCCTTGTGACTTATTTACATATTAATAAAAGTCTTCTAGAGACAACGCCTTCACCTAAAGAACTTAACCAACTTCTAGAAATTTCAGATATTTGGTATCATACCAGAGAAAAATTAGCATTGATCGCTTGGGTGGGCCAAGCCTGGCAACTTGGTTACCAGGAGGCATCTGACTAATACAACCATACAAGCTATCAAGAAGTTGAATACCTGAGCTGTAGACTGCTCTTAGAAGTCAAGTATCACAGACAAGGCAGACAAAAGGGCCCAGGAAAATAGCTGTGGTAGGAATGAAGAGGCAGGTGCTGTGAATCTCAACAGGGGAGATGTTATATCTAAACTCTCAAAAATGCCCCTAGAGCAATGAAGCAGTGTCTCAAACACTCAGCACATCTAAATTGCAGCTGGGGTTGTCTCTGGAGGATATTATCACCATGCACTCAGCTCTTACCAGCAAACTGCCAACCGCTCCACCCTCCACCACCCAACATGTGGGGCTAGTACCTAGCTTTGGTCATAGAACACTATATACTAAAGGAAGAGATAAGGTCACTCATGCATTCCTTGCTTCTCCCCAGCTATTTCCTTGAGATTTAGGAATACATAAATATCAGGGAGATTTCTCCTCAGGAAATCCAGACAAACAACAGCAGCAACATTTCCAAGTCTGGCAGCTTCCACTGGGCCTGACTCTGCAAGCAAAATCAACCACCTAAAAGCATAAAAGTTGTCGAAGCTAGTTAAATCTCCTGGCACCTGCAAGCAGCCCTTCCTCCTTAACAGCCTTTAAATATGCAGCCGCTTTTGCATACTTTTGCAATGTCAGCATGGCCCAACTGTGATTGTACTACAGTTACTTCAGCCTCAATGATGACCAAGGCAACCACTATCCCTGTCCGGGAAGGTGTTTGATTCTTTAGCAGTGCTAAAAGAACATGTCGAATCCAACAAATTCACCACAGTAAGGAAAGTGTAGACTGGTACCACACGCAGGGATGAATGCAGGGCTTTCACATAGAAATTTAACCAATAGTTTTGTTTTGTTCCCAATAAATAAATCAGTCTCAGCAGGTAAAATCCAAAATTTGGGAAATCAAAGTCACCAAAATCAACACTAGCAACAGGAGATACTGAATGAGAGAGGTCCCGTTGCAGGGGTTATTTTACCTATTATACAGATTTATAAAGTCCTAGAATTTTAGATCTTGAAGGAAATTTAGATATTATTAATTCCAACCCCTTCAATTTATATGTGAGAACCACAGTAGTCAAGTGACTTATCCAAGAAATACAGATCCACAAGTGTTCAATGTAGCTGTAAGTCAGACGCCTGCAAAAAGAATCCCATTCCCGATTGACGATATAAGGCAGAAGTATAGGGAAGGGAAGGACATAGGTCTGTGGCCACATTTAAACTTCTTGACTTTATGCCCATTGCTCTATTCACAATGCCACCTAGCTGCCTCTAATTCTTCTATGGGAATCACCAGGTATTTCTGAAAATGTAGTAGGCTAATGAGGAGCTAACTAGATGAATAAAAATCAAGGGTTCTTTTCTCAGTTTTGAATATTTATTGTGCTAACCTGCACTCTCTCCCCCACAGCAGACTCTTTGCTTTACTGATCCAGATAGGATATATATACTTGTAAAAGGAGAAAAGGATGATGGGAAGTGTAAATCTATATGCTACTTAACAAAGCTGCCTCCAGTTATTTTTCCCCAGGTAAATAGGATTAAAAAAGGAGCAGAGGAAGCTCAGAAGTTGCCTGGACTAGGCAAAAACATCCTCAAAAAAAACTGTCCCAAATAATTCACCAACTGGAGCCTCAGGCATTCCAATACCAAAGAATCTAAGAGTTGGAAAACCACATAGGTAGCAATCAAAGATGAAAAATGCTCCAAACAAGTGGTGTCAAACTCAAACAGAACCACTGCCCAGTAAACCAAGGATCTCTGTAGGCTGCATATTTACTTAGAAAATCATGTATTAACATATCTATATTCTACTATATTTTCATTTATTTCATTGAATATTTCCTAATTCTATTTTAATTTGGTTCCAAGATACTTAGGAATGTTGCAGGTTTCCCACTGGAAGTGTATTTGATACCTCTGCTCAAAATCACTAGTTATTAGAGAAATGCAAATGAAAGCACCTTTGAGAATCTACCTCATACATATGAGACCAGAAAAATGATAAAATAGTAAAATTACAAATTTTGTAGGAGTTTTGGGAAAACAAAGAAATTAGTGTACAATTGGTGAAGCTGTGAACTGGCCTAGCCATTCTGGAAAGCAATTTGGAATTGTACCCAGAAAGTCACCAAAATGGGCATACCTTTTAATGGAGCTACCAACAATAGGCCTGTATCCCTCACAAAGACATCAACGAAGAAAAGCATCTATAGCTACAAAAATATTTATATCAGCTCTTTTTTTGTGGGTGAACAAAAATTGGAAACCAAGGTGGCATCTTCCTATTGTGAAATGACAAAAATATGTAGTATATGAACATAAAAAAATATTGTTGTGCCAGAAGAAATGATGAAATGAACAGTTCCAAAGGAAGCTGGGAAAATCTTTATGAACTGATGCAGAATCTACTGAGCAGAACTAGGAGAACAATCTATACAACACCAACAGTATAAAGAAAAACAATTTTGAAAGACTTCAGAACTCTGATCAATAAAATGATAACCCACAAGCTTGGAAAACCAAAGATGAAAAATGCTGCCTACCTCCTGACAGAGAGGTATTAAACTTAAGATGCAGAAAGCGATATATTTTTTGACATGACTGATGTGGGATTTTTTGTGGGCCAATGCAGCTGTCTACTTACAGTCTTATTGTTCAAAGGGGTGTTTTTTGGTTTGTTAATGTTAGCAGGAGTGAGAGTTTAAGAAAAAACAATTACCACTAGCTAAAAAACTAAAATAATTCTACAAAGTAAATTAGCTCTGAGTCCAGGAGATCAGACCAAGAGGGGAAGGGCATACAGGCATGCTCAGAGATATTGTGGGTTCTAGACCACCACAAAAAAGCTAATATCACAATAAAGGGAGTCACATGAATTTTTGGGTTTCTTAGTGCATATAAAAGTTATGTTTACGCTACATAGTGGTTTATTAAGCGTGCAATATTATTATGTCTAAAAATGTACATGCCTTAATTAAAAATACTTTATTGCTAAAAAAATGCTAACCAACATCTAAGACTTCAACCAGTTATAATCTTTTTGCTGGTGGAGGGTCTTGCCTCAATGTTAATGGCTGCTGACTGATTGGGACAGTGGTTGCTGAAGTTTGGGGTTGTTGTGTCAATTTCTTAAAATAAGACAACAATGAAATTTGCTGCATCAATTGACTCTTACTTTCACTTGAATATGACTATAGAGGATAAAGTGATAGGCTTAGAGTTGGGAGAAATCTGGGTTTGACTTCAACTACTGACATTTGTTAGTTATGTGGCTGTAAGTCTTGACCTTTCTGAGCCTGTTTTCTCATCTGTGAAATGGGTTAATTAAACCTACAAAATTTACTTCAAATGATATAATATGGGTAAAGTGCTATAATAAACTTAGAGCTCAGTGTCAGCTGTTCCTCACCTGCCTGGACTTAGGAAGCCATCAAATCCATACTGTATGTCTTGAGCTTTACTTTCATGCTTAGGTTGATATTTCCTGGTAGTCAGATTCTCTTGCTCCTACCCTCACTCACCTTCCTTCTGAAATAAAGCAAGCATGTACCATTCCCCACCTTCCTGCCTCTTTCACAAGTTTCTGCTTTGATTCTCTGCCTTAGAAACACTCTGCAATGCCATCCCAGAAAAAAAATCACAATCATTTTGGGGATAGATTTATTGACACCTATGACAGGTCTTGAAGAAGTCAGGGAGCTTTTGCTTGGCATGATGGATGATGGGATATACATTGCTTCTCTTCCTTAGACAGTGAGCACTATCCTGATAACCTGTAATAGTAGAATTTATTGATTTACGTGCGCATGGAACTGCCCAATTGCAGCATCACAAACGCTACCCTAGTGGCCATGAGCAGTTACAGCAACTACCAATTGATGGTTTTTCAATAACAAGAGACAAGCCAAGCCCTGTGGCTTTTCCCATTTTCATACCTCCAGTTTTAAATACATTTTCCCTATTTGAATGCAGCTGCCCTCCGCATTCTTACTTCAGTGAACATATCATCTGCAGGTAGAGCTTCTCATAAATGTTAATAAGAAAATAAGCACCAAGGTAGTTCACTATACATAATTTATCTCTACAATAATTGAATGAATAGCTCTCAATTATTTAACTATTAAAGTTTTATGCGCAGGGACAAATATACATTTCTGATCAACAAATACACTTACCATTTAAGGTGACATTTCACGGTAAGGGATTGAAAAGTCCAGGGGGAAGCGGAGGGAGCAATGCCTTATAAAGGATATTTAAAAGTTCTTGTCTCTTTTAATAAACAGAATTATTCACTTAGAAAATGAATGTGAACAAATCTTCTTTCTTGTAATTGGGGTTTGACTTTGGGATTAGCTCTTATCTCCACTCTATTGAACTCAAACCTACTCATGGACTGGATCATGCTTGACAATCCTTTGAATCTACTCTCATTAACTTCCTATTTCATTTTCCCCCACTGGCTCTTATAACTTTGACATCTTTCCTCCCATCCTCGATTGTGCCCCCATCTGCCATCTGTATTACAGATAAGTTAGGTTCCAGCTTCACCGGGAAGGTTGTGGCCATCCATGTGATTTCCTTCCTTTCTTCTCCCTCATTCACATTATCTGCCTTCTGGCCGCTCCCTTCCACTGAAGAAAAGGTGTCCTTATGGTAGTAATAATAATGATATTCATAATAATAGCAATAACAATAAGCATTTACATAGTGCTTTCAGATTTACAAAGTCCTTTTTATGTTATTTTATTTGATCCCTACAAGCCAGAGGTAGGTTCTATTATTATCTCCATCTTATAGATGCAAAAGCTGAGGCTTGAGAGAGTTAACTGATTTGACCAGGAAAACAGCACTAATAAATATCTGAGGCAGGATTTGAACTCATGTCTTTCTGAATCCAAGTTCAGTGCTCAATATACCATAAACCGTTGCCTAAATAATCTTTCTTGTATAGGGTCATAGATTTAGAGGAGTAAGGGATCTTACCAGCCATCCTAAACCTAAACCCCTCATTTTACAAAAGAGAAAACTGATGCTTCAAGAGATTAGGTAGAGAAGGAGAGGGAAGGGAATAAATATTTCTATGTTGTCTCCTACGTGCCAGGCAATGAGCTAAGTGTTTGATTCTCACCACAACTCTAGGAGATAAGTGCTGTTATTGACCTCATTTTATTGTTGAGGAAACTGAGAGGCTGATAGAGCTTAAGTGACTTGCCCAGGGTTGCACAGCTAGGAAACATCTGGGGCTGAATTTGAACCCGTCTTTTTATTTTCTCTAAGAGCATCACTCCATTCACAAGGCCACAGACCTGCTGTAATGGTAATCAGGGTGGGACTTTTTTTTACTGTTTTCTCTTTTGGAATGCTAAAGTAATCAAGTACCTTTGATGAGTCTTGCCTTTCAAAAGAAATGGCAAGCAAAGTGGGACTTTTTGCTGTTTTTTTTTTGTTTGAGTGCTTCTCAGCACTGAGGTAATCAAGTGCCTTTGAGGAATCTTGCCTTTGTTTCAATGGGGAGTTGTTGATTGAATCAAGAGTCTTTGATGACCTGCTTAAGAAACAAGAAAGCCTAGTTCACATGGGTTTGAGTCACATGGTTGTGATGCCCTCTGACCCTAAGAAGGGTATATATGATCTGAGATTCACATTTTGTTTTCGGGCTCTCACTCACTGGAGGAGCATCCTGTGATATGACCAGACGAGACTCTGGGTAGCTATCACAGAGCCCCCTGGCTTTGAAAACCCAGAAGTTGATGTTTCTCTCTCTGGTAACTGTATGCATTGCTATAGTTAGACAGTTAGAAGCCTATCTACTGGTTTGTGTTTATTTGCTCTCTATACAATGTATGCTTGTAATTTCTGTTTGTATACTCTCTGAAGTTCAAGGTGCTGGCTTTTCCCCCTGAACTAAGTGAAATATATATATATATATATACATATACACACACACACACACACATATATATATATATATATGTGTGTGTGTGTCTATATATATACACACACATACATATATATATATACATATATATGTGTGTGTATGTATGTATATGTATATATCTATATATACATATATGTTTAATTAAGATGAGTTTGTTAACCTCTTAAAGTTACTTTCCTTAGAAAAGCAGATCAAAGAACCTGTGCTAGCAGACCTCCTATGTGCTAGTGCTGTTGGTCTTACAACCCCCACAGCAGCTGCTAATAACATTGTTGTTACACTGCCCAAATTAATACAAGCAATAAGTAACAGAAGCAGGATCTGAATCCATGTTCTCTGATTCCAAATTCATTATTCTTTCTACTATAATATGTGCATATATATACACATATATGTGTGCGTGTATGTATACATATACATGTGTATATGTATGTACATATATATGTACATTATATATTAAAAAATCATATCACTTACCTGCTGATGAATAATGATAATTGTAACTGACATTTCTTTTTTTAACATATCTGTTGATAATTTTGTTTTTTCATTACTTGGATTTTTCCCCTATAATTCTCCCTTTCTTCCTTCCCAGGAAACCATCCATTAAAACAGAGGATTATATTAAAGGAAAAAAGAAAGAAAACAAATTCAGCAAAAGCAATCAAAACCGGAATACATATGACATTTTAAGTGATATTTCACACCCAGAGAGAGTCTATCTCCACAAAGTGATGGGGGAGGTGTTTTCTCATCTCTTCTTTAAGAACAATTTTATTCTTTATAATTTTGCTATAACATTTATAATTGTGTTATGTTATCAAATAATATTCATTTTTATTGTGTGTTGGTTGTTGTTCTTTCTATTTACATTGTTGTAGTAGTTATTATGTGTTGTTTCTTTGGCTCTGCTTACTTCATTTTGTGTCAGTTCCATGCTCCTCTGAATTCATTATATTTGTCATTTCTTACAGTGTGGTAGTATTCTATTAATTTAATACCACAATACCATCCTACTCCATTTATCTTTAATTCATTATAGACAATTAGGCTTTCATCCAAGTCTGAGTAGTTTTGTTTGTGGCTTCATGTGAAGAAGAAAACATGACTAGATTGGTAGAAAGAGTTGATGCAATCTTGCATACCTACACTGATACAGAGCTTCTTGATAGAGAGACAGGGAAAGAAGACATTCCAGGGATGAGAAAGACTTTACAGAGATGCATAGAAAGTCAGCCCCATCTTGTCTCTGGACTTGCTTGACATTCTAAACACTACTAGAATGGGTGAGAGTGTTATTATTCACCTGGTTTAAACAGAGACCTCATTTCATTCTTAGTCAAAGATTTTATTGACCCTTGTCTGTTACCTGACATATTCTAACTGGTATAACTTCTTGGACCTCTGTTTGCTATTCTGCTGGAATAAATGGGTTGATTTGATATTTACTGTTCATGATGATCTTTTGTTTAATCAGTGTTTAGTAGGAATGAGCTAAGCTGAAGAGCACGAGCTAAAGTCTACCCTGTATTTCAAGAGTGACCAGAAAAGCAATTTTCCTTTTAAACCAGATGTACTCCCAGACCATGAAGATATTTGAGGGGGCAGATAAATATTATACTAGCCTCAAACCCCTCTCAGAGACTAGAGTAAAAAAAAGAACCTAGTTTCAAGGTATTTCTGGGGCCTGTCTGCCTTTCTTCACCATCAAGCTAGTGTTCTAAGGATATAATAAATCAATCAATAAACATTAATTGAGCACCTATTAGGTTCCTGGTGTTCTGCTAAGTGCTGGAGATACAAAGAGAGGGGAAAGACAGTCCCTACTCTCAAGGAGCTTATAGTATAATGGGGAAGAAAACATGTGAACAAATAAATACAAAATAAAGATAAATAAATAATTAACAAGGGAAACGCACCGGAATCTAAGAGGAGTTGGGGAATGCTTCTTGTAAAAGGTATGATTTTAGATGGGACTTAAAGAAAGCTAGGGAAGTCAGTAGTCTGAGTGGAGAAGGGAAAGTATTTCAGGAATGGGGGACAGCCAGAGAAAAAGTCTGAAGGAAAGAAATGTGGTGTCTTGTTCATGGAATTTCCAGGAGGCCAACATCATTGGATTAAAGAGTATGTGGAGGGGAGTAAAATGTAAGGAGACTGCAAAGATAGAACATTTTGTATTTGATTCTGAAGCCATAGGAAGTAACTGGAGTTTATGGAGTGGAGACGGAGGTGGGGTTGAGGGGGTGTGACTTGATCAGATCTGCATTTTAAGAAAATCACTTAAGCGACTGAATATGGGATAGATTGGAGAGAAAAGACTTAAGGTAGGCAGACCCACCAGCAGGCTATGGCAATAGTCTTGCACTACAGAGGTGTCCATGCCAGAGGAGACAAAAGGATATATACAAGAGATGCTGCAAAGGTGAATTGACAGGTCTTGACAACATGTTGGACAGAGGAGTTGGAAAGCGAGAGATACAAAGAGTACATTGGCATGTCTCCTGGCTCTGATCCTCTCTATAAAGGCAGGTCAGGCTTTAGAGCATATCTATCCCTTCCACCTACAAGCTGCATCTATATATCTAGACAGCCCATGTGGACAAAATACTTTACATATAGATATCTGTTTGTATGTTCTCTCCCTATTAGACTATAAATTCCATGAAGGCAGGGTCTGGATCTTATCTAGGTATGTCTTCTAGGGCCTAGCGACCTATATACGGTAAGTGTATATAGATGTTTGTTGAAGGAATGAATCTCTAAGTTCCCAATGAAAATTTCAAATTCTATGTAGCTTCTCTCTGGAATTTCAGCCTTGCATCACAACTGGCTTTTGGACATCTCAGATTGGAAACTCAACATGTCTAAAACAGAACTTTTCATCTCTATCTCCAAATTTTTCTCTCTTCCCACCTTCCCAGTTACTGTCAAAGGCACCAATGCAGTCACTCATCTGGGCTCACAACCTAGACGGCATCCTTGACTCCTGTGCCCACTACATATCTCATCAGTTGCCAGGTCTTGTCATTTCTATACGTCTCCTTCTCTTCATTCACACAGACACCTATCCAGTGTATGCCGTCATCTTCTCATACCTAAATTTTTGGTTGATCTCCCTGCTAGCATGCTGAAATGATCAGATTGATTTTGTGTTTTCTTTTGATTGATATTATTTACAGTTAATTGATTTTGTCCTGTAACTGCCTAAGTCATAGTTCTTTGTCTCTGAACTGAGTCCAGAAGTTCAGCTGACCTGTAATGAGTTAAATTTAGAAATCCAGTTCTCCTGCTAATCACTGTTATATTCTTGCCTCAAGGAAATCTCTTATCCTTGGGGGATGTGAGTGTACACCAGAGAGTTTGGTCTGGTATCTTTATACCACCAAACTATCCTCCGAGGATGTTGAGTTTGTTGTCCAAACAAGTCTGGTCCACTCTCTCTAATCTCGCTGGTAGACTCAAACAACGAACATTTCTTAGTCACAGGAGGGAAAGAAGGGGTCGTTGCTACCCCCTCATTCTGAATTTCCCCACTCCCATAATGCTACCAATCCTATAACAAATTGTATTATTTCCTCATCTACCTGTTCGGTTTGTTCTATGCTTGTAACACTACCCACCTCAATCCATTTTTCACTCAGCTACAAAAGTGATTTTCCTACAGTTGCAGGTGTGACTATGTCACCCTTGTGACTCCAGTGGCTCCCTCTTAGCTCTAGGATCAAACAGAAAATGTTCAGTTTGGCATTTAAAGTCCTTTATAACTTCATCCCTTTTAATCCTTCCAGTCTTCTTAGATTTTTCTCTTCTTCATACAATTTACGATCAAGCAATACCTGCCTTGTTGCTATTTCTATCACACCACTGATAATCCATCCCTGGACTCTGCCTTTTCACTGACTGTCCCATACACCTAGGATGTTCTCCCTCTTCTTCACTGACTATTGCCTTTCCTAGTTTTCTTCAAGATTTAGCTTAAATCCTATCTTCTTCAGGATGCTTTTCCTAATCTTCTCTCTCTCTCTCCCTCCCTCTGTCTCCATCTATCTGCCTCTGTGTGTATGTCTCTGTCTCTCTCTCTGTCTCTCTCTGTCACACACACACACACACACACACACACACACACACACACACACTACTAATGCCTTCCCTTTAAGATTATTTTCCATATACCCTGTACAGATCTAGCAGGTACATCACTACTTGCATGTTGTCTCCCCCATTAGATTGTGAGCTCCTTCAAGGCAGGGACCATATCTTTGCCTTTCTTTTTATCTGCAAAGCTTAATATAGTCCCTGGCTCAAAGTTAGCTCTAAGTAACTGTTGGCTGATTTAAAGCTTACCTTTCTCCCCCAACACAAGCAGAGATAAAGAAAGTTATTAATCATTATTGTAATAAATTTCATCTATATTGCAGTTTTTTACTCTCCAATTTGCACATATTATCTCATTTGATCCTTAGCATATCCCTGTGTGGTAGATAGGACAGATTAGGGATTATTAATAGAATTTTGTTTCTGAGGAAAATTGATATGCCATAGTGGCTTAAATGAACCCTGAAATGGAGGGAGAGGTACAAAAGATAAATCAAGTTAGTTCATATCCTTGTACACAGTACCAAACATTACAACACAGCTGGAGTCCCTAACATTTTTGAAGTAAGGAATTACTCAGCTCCTCACCTGGAACCTTATGACTGGCTTGGAGCATGAGTGAAGCAGAGTGGGAGGAGACAGGCAGGAGAGGTAAAAAGAAGTGCTGGTAAGGAAGTACTGTTGGTAAGCCACCAGCAGGGATTTGTACTTCCAGCTCTCATAATTTTAATATTGGTTAGAATGCCTCAAGGCAGCAAGGAGCAATACATGACCTGAGGCTTTCAGATTGACTGAAACTGACTAAGCATAGGAACCTGTGCTCTGTGCCCATGGAGGATAAGAAGAATAGCTCTGCAGGTATTCTTGGGATGAAGCACACTCTAAATTGCTTTAAGCTCTCCCATTTTTCTGAAACATGATATCCTATTTGTGCATAAAGCTTTACTATTATCTCATTTATGATCCTAAGATTATAGATTCAGAGCTGGAAGGGCTTTCAGAAGCCATCTGGTCTAAAACCCTCATTTTACATATAAGGAAACTGAGTGCAGGAAGAATAAGTGACTTGCTAGAGCTATCAACAGAACATCAGAGCTCTGAAGCATCAATAGAGACAGAATTCAAATCCATGTCATATTATAAATTATTATTGTTAATAACAACAATAGCTAGCTTTTATATAGCACTCTAAGGTTTGCAAAGTGCTTTACAAATATTATGTCATTTTATCCACATGACATCTCTGGGAGAGAGGGTTATTATGATCCCTATTTTACGGACAAGGAAACTGAGGCAGAGTTGTGACCTGCCCATGGTCATATAGCTAATAAGTGTCTGAAGACAGATTTGAATTCAGGTCTTCCTTATTCTAGGTCCAGGGCTCTCACAAAACAGTGAGATAAGCAGAGTATGTGTTATCATTATTCCAGCTGAAAAGGTAAAGAAACAGAGATCTAAAGAAGTAAAGAGGACTGGCTCAAGTTCACAGGGCTGATGAAAAGAGGAGCTAGTAACAAAATGTCAGACTACTGACTGTGATCTTGTGGGGTTTTTTCCCAGTGTTGCGCAGTCCGAGAAACAGTCTTGGGATGAAAGTGTGTGTATCCTGTCAGGCATTTTAATTGCTACTGGGATATCCATCACTTATATCAAGAGAATACAGCTGTGAGTCTACGTTAGAAACTGACATTTAAGTAAAAGGTTGGTTTGGATATTCTCTTGGTGAATCCATTCAGTGCAAGGTTAGATCATAACTCTGATAATGTTGGTCCAACCCTTAAAACTCGAGGAATATCTGTCACATGCTATTCATCAATACCTCTGCCCATCAAGGTCATCCATTAAGCATTTGTTATCAATGCTGTGGATCCTATTTCCTCCAAAAATATGAATTCTTTCTTCGAGGGAGTGAAAAGGTGGTGGAGGTAGAATTTTTAGAAATGAATAGTTTTTATTACCCTCTTATTTTTAAAGTGTCTGAAATCACTCATGAAACCTGAAGGCTGCAATGAACCAAGGTCAATGAGCTTCTGGTCCATAAAATAGTCTGAGATACTAAACTTTTGTGAAGTCCTTGATGAAATTCTAGGTGAATCATCAGTCATAGGATGGTAGAACTGACTTCCTCATTTTACAGATGAGGAAACTGAGGTCCACAGTCAAACACAGAGAAAATATCAGAGTCCATATGATTCCATGTCTTATGACTCTGAAATTCCATTTTTCTATGTACTACACCATGGTGCCATCTTTAATTATCCAATAAAAAAGGACCCAGTCTTCTGGTGCCTGATGTCTCCCTAGAGTAAGAAAGGGCATTGGGACAATTCAAAGGCAATATGGCTTGAGGCCTGGACTAGGAGTCAAAAGACTTAGACTCTAGTTCCAGTTTTTTTACTTTGCCATTATTAATCAACTGCATAACCTTGGGCAAGTCACTTAACTTCTCTAGTTTCCTCACTGATACTCTCAGAAGACTAGACTTAATGATCCGTAAGGTATCTTCAAGTACTCATAGTCAAATATTCAATAATTTTGTACCTACTAAGTCTCAGGATCTTTGAGGACAGAGTTGATTGGGCTCATAGGAAAAATAAGACTTCTCTTGAATGTCAGAGGCATTCTTAGGTGACATGGAGGAAAGGGGTGTGAAGAAAAAGAATAGAATGGGAAAAAGGGTAGGATTGAGAGGGAGTAGATATTGGGGCTTTTGTCTGTGTGGTACCTGGTGGTAAGAGAATAAAAAGGAGTACAACGAAATAGAATTAAAATGAAAAGATCTAGATTTTAGTCCTAACTCAGATATTAAGTAGTTCTGTGATCTTGGGCAAGTCACAACTTTCCCGGGTCTTGATTTCCTCATTTGTCAAAAGAGAGTAATAATATTTGTTCTTTTGACCTCAGAAACAAAGAAGTATGAAAAAACTTTGTAAAGTCATATGATCATATGCTATGGATCCATGTGAAGGTCACATTACTGTTATAACTGTCTCTCCTATGTGTGTCTGGTCCTTACAGAATTCCATAATAAGATGTAGTTCCACAGCAATAGACATACTCATCGCCAAACAATAAAGAATGGATAAGGCACGAGGTAAAACCAATGGACTAGCACCCATGTCATATCAACAGAGTCTAAGCTTGGTAGTGGACCTCCAAAATAGTACTCTCTTTAGTTTATATTGTCCCTATACGTGGTTTTACTCTGAGAAAACTGCCAAATAAACTTCATATATAGGTCAGTCAACAAGCACTTATTAAGCACCTACTGCTTGCCAGGCACTATGCTAAGGATTCAAATATAAACAAAGCGAAAGAGGAGCTACCCTTGAGGACCTACCATTCTAAAGACAGAAGATAACACATAAAAGTGGGAAGTGGGAGCAGAGGAGGAATGGGACACCAAGGGACACGAGCACAGGGGCATCTTGTTCTGTGGAGCTGAAACCAGGCAGGGCAACAGATGCAAAGTGAAATAGATAAAGGGAAATTAATTTTGGTATGTACATTTATAGAGCTCCTGTTTATAGCTCTGCAACTATGCTATATGTTGAGATGCTAGAACACATATGTAACACATTTCCCTATCCAGGAACTTACTTATAATTTGAGTGAAAAGACAAAATTCAAAGATGGAACAGTTAGGCATGTGGATACAGAAAATTATAGGTTTGGGGTTTTTTTTTTGTTTTTGTTTTAGCATTTAAGAAACATTTCCTAAAATAAAAGCTCCTTGAGGGCAGGAATTGTACCTCTTTTTTGTTTATATCAAAAAAGCTTAGCAATTGCTTGGCCTATGATAGGCATTTAATAAATGCTGTAAATACTTATTGAATGAATAGTGACAAGCAAACATGTTTGTTGAATGAATGAATGAATGGACACTGACAAGAAAATAGCCTCTTAGTGCTGCTCTGACCTTTTGCTTTTCTTTCTGAAGGCTCTCTCTTAAATACTCAATGCTTGTTTCATTAATTCATTCATTCAAACAAAATGGCAATAGTCAGTCACAGATATATATATATATATATATATATATATATATATATATATATATATATGCACATATAGTATAGATACAGATAGTGAATCAATGATAATTACACATAAGTCATTGGAGCTGGTCCTTGAAGGTCCTATAGTTGGCAGGACTTTGCTTTTCCTACCTCTTAAAACATCAGTCTGTACCACCTGAGAGAAAAGAGTAAACAGCTTCACCATAAAGGTAGTTAAGATCTGAAAAACAACTCATTGCATGTTCTAGCTTGGTTCCTAAAGCTGAAGAATATGGCTGCATGTAAAATTACATTTTAATTTGCATCATAAAACTGCTAGCTCAATGGATATGATGGGGCGCTTGGGTGCCTGTGCTTGGAACCAAATTCTAAGATCACATTTCTCCCTAGCCTCAAAACACTATCCATGGCAGTTTCTCCCCAGCCCAAGGACACTATGCCTAACAATTACTCATGAGTGGGCCACAGCAAAACATTTATCTCTCTTTAAGAACTGACCACTCCTTAACCACTACCTAATCCCACTCTGAATCATCTATTTAGCATATTTGGCACATATTTTACTATAGTTTATCCTATATAAACTTTAACTGTACCACTCTAAGGTCGCAGGTTCCTTAAGAATTTTTGCCCACTGAAAAGCATAAAAATAAACCTTTGTCAATTTCACTCAACGAATACTTGAGTCCATGAATTCTTTCCAGATGACCCTGTCCAGTATTCCAGTCCTTAGGGAGGGTCCCTGAAACTCTCAAACTGTATCAGATAGAACATGATAGAAATAGTGGCATTGAAAATGTTCCCCAAAAGACAACATAGGGAACCCAAGAAAATAAGTGGTAATAGTTGGGAACTTGCAATTTTCTCAATGTTTAGGAAAAGGTAAACCCAAATCCAAGGTAAATGAAAACTTGGCATACAACATAGGAAAATTGCCACTGACTGCATTATCTGTCTCTTGAATACAAGCTAAATTATATTAGCCTATTGAATTACACTATTCTCTGGGAAAACCAAATTTTCCCATTCACGTATTTGGACTGCCAGTCCTAGCTTCAATGGGATGTGCCTGGACAGAAGGTAATTTGCCATGACTTCCATCAGCTTCCTCCTTCTCTCTCCCTCCCTACTTCTCTTTCTTTTTTTCTTTCTTTCTTTCTTCCTTTCTTTCATCCTTTCTTTCCAGTGAACAACACAATGCCTTACACATAGTAGGAACTTAAAAAAAGTTGGTTGAATTTAATTTGATCTACCCCCTGCCCCCCTCATCTAGCTTCTAAGAGACACATATGGGGATGAATCATGTCCCATATCTAACTAAAGAATCAGAAACTCTGATTGGGAAATTTTATATATTCTGGATAGTCTACAGACTTATATTTGGTCAGTTTCCAAAAATACATGTTTTTCCTCAATGTATACAATCTACTTGAAGATAACTGGGAATGGACTAACTGTAACTTTTTAAGGGAAGAGCAGAGAAAAATACAAAGAGCACAGAGAGAAAGAACAGGATAAGAAATGGAGGTGAAAAGGAGGGGGGAGAGAAACAGTGACAGATGCAGAGAGACTGAGAGAGACAAAGAAATAGAGACAGAAACAGATGTATTCAAAAAGAAATGGAAAAGGTCATGGCAACGCTAAGGGGCTCTTCTTTTGTCACCATTAATTCATTCAGCAATGAAGCATTTAAAGCATTCTAATTGCTCGTTATGTGTCAGAGAGTGCTAGGCTTTTGGCATACAAAGACAAAAGCTAGACTAGACCAGGCCTCAAGGATCTTATAGTCCCAGGTGGAGAAAGAGGGGGAGTATAAAGGGAAGAGAAGAGAACATATACTTGGATAAGTAATTCAATATAAATGCAAAGTACCTGGGGAGGCCACTGCCACCTGAGCTAAACTCTGAAAGAGCTAGGGATTTAGAAGGAGAGTGCATTACAGGCGTAGGAAAAATCTATAAAAAGGAACAGAGGTGGGAGATGAAATATAACAAATAGAGAACAGCAAATAGTCCACTCTTTGTAGACTAGAGAGTAAATGATGGTAAATACTGTGAAATCAATTTGGAAAGACAGGTAGGAGCCAGATTATAAAGGTCCTCTTAAATACCAAAGAGAGGAATTTATATTTTCTTCTTAGAGACAATGGAGAGTCATGAAATCTTCTTAAAAAGGGAAGTAACATGGTTTAAAAGGCATTAGGAACATCAATTTGAGATGTTTGGTGAATGGAATGAAGAAAGGAAAAAGTAGAATCAAGGGCACCAATTAGGAGACTATTATAGTAGTCAGTAGAGGCCAATATGGTGGTGCACACCTGTAATCCCTGCTATTAGGAGAGGCTGGGACAAGTAGATCACTTGAATCTGGAATTTCTAGACTAGAGTAGGGCTAAAGACAATTGGGAATCTGCACTAAGTCTAACATCAATATTGACCTTGACATAGTGATGTCATTTTGGTTCTCTTTGAACATGAAGGACAACAACCAACTAGATATAGTGAGCCCCTGAGAGTGAGGACCACCAGACTAAATTACTTAAAGTGGGAAGACACCACCTAGGTCAGAAACTAAATAGGAAGTCAAAGCTTCCATGCCGATCTGCAGGGGGCTTGGGCCCATGTGTGGCTGCTATACTTTCAGTTGCAGTGAGATAGAGAGGATAGATTTGAAAAAAATAGTCAAGAGAAGTGGTGATGAAATTTGATATCCTTTTGAATGGAGAAAATAAGAATGAGAAGAATGTTGAAGAGGAAGAATCAGCAAATTTGAAAATTTATTAGATATTAGGGTAAGGGAGAGTGAAGCTTTGGGTGACTATAAGGATAGTGATGCTCTCAATGGAAAAAGGGAATTTAGGAAGAAGAGCGAGTTTAATAGAAAAGATAATTAATTCTGCTCAGGACATTTTGAGTTTGATTTTCCTATGAGACAACCTGTTGGACATGCCCAATAAGCATTTGGTGATGTGGAACTAGATGTCAATAGAGAAAATAGGGCTATATACAAAGATTTGGGAATTGAGTGTATAAAAACAAGCAATGAGCCCACGAAAGTTGGAGAGATTACTAGGATAGAAGGTGTAGAGAGGAAAAAACAGGGAGGCAGAACCTTGAGGGGGTACCTACAGTTGGGGGAAGACATGATTGTTGATTGAGCAAATAAAACTGGGAAGTAGCAGTCACACAGGTAGGAGAAGAACCAAGAGACTACTACATCTCAAAAATCTAGGAAAGGGAAAGTATTCAGAAGAAAAGGGTGAACCAGAGTGTTAAAAGGTTCACAGAAGTCAGAAAAGATAAAGTCTGAGAAAAGACCACTGAATTTAGCAATCAATGGCTCATTGATAACTTTAGAGAAAAGCAGTTTCAGCTGAGTAATGAGATCATAAGTCAGATTAGATGGGTTGTGAAGTAACTAAGAGGAGAAAGAGAGAGATGATAAAAGTTTAAATGTTTTTTAAGTTTTACTGTGAAAGGGAGGAGCAATAGGGTGGTAGCTTGAGGAACTGGGAGGATCATGCCTTTTTTTAATAAAAGAGAGACCTAAAGATATGTATCAAGAGCAACAGAGGAGCCAGCAGTAAGGGAGAGATTATTGTTGTTTTTCATCCTTTGTTTTCGAAGAGGACCAATGACATGTGGTCACATCTTGACTTGCATGTGAATTGGATTCTATTAATGTCCAACAGTGCACCCGTTTGAGCTGAGACTGGAGGGCTGTCCATCTATACCTTGGCAGTACATTCAATAATTTACTATCACTGGGGATCAGATACTCTTCAAAGTGGGCTAGTTTCTTAGATGTTAGACATCATGGTTCTACCTAATACCACTTGCCTCTCCAATCATCCTGATCTATATCATTCCACTGGACCCATATGGCTCTGGAGGAGAGAATGAAGCTGGTGACCTTGCACAGCCCTCCCTCACTTCAATCCAATTCACTTTCAAGTCATGGCATCACCTTCCTGATGTCATGGTCCTCTTTAAGAGAAGGGAAAACAAAAACAGCAAACGAGGCAGAGTTGCAGAAAGTCATCAGCCTCACTCTGTCTTTCAGACTCATCAAAGCTCAGTGGCAAGATAATTACCTGGGGTGCAGTGGATGACTTTGGCATCTTTAATATCTGACAAAGCTTTAAGCACTCTACAGCACCTGCTTCAGCCAACTCCATGACCATTGTAGCAAATTATTCTCATCCACATGTGACATCAGGGGAAGTCTTCACATGTTTAGGGTAGACAACCCCCTAACTCACCAAGAGGTTTAAGGCCTGTCTGTTACCCTCAATCTAGATTAGTTTTACCAGGGTGTGGCCACTGTGCATGCTACACCTTCTTGGAGCCACAGGAAGAGATTATGAATAGAAGAAAATAGCCAAGCTCCTGAAAGTCCTAAGAGCAAAGGGAATTAGGAGCTCACATAAAAAAAGTTGTCCTTCTGAAAAGGGCCACCTTGTCCCCAGAGACTGGAGTAAAGAGGAGAGAATGTTGGATGATGTCAAGTGATTTTGAAGAGCAGAATAAGTAAAAAAAAGATATCTCACAATGAATAGCCTCTATTTTCTCAATAGAGTATGAGACAAAGTTCTCTGCTGCATGGAGGTCAGAGAGATGATATGGAAGGCTTAAAGGCAGAAGAGAAGATGTAGATCAGATGCTGTGGGAAGTAAGAGAGGGAAATGTACATAGGGAAAAGTAAAAGGATGAGTTTGCAGCAGTGAACACACAGATGATCTAGATAACATAAATTTGCAGTCAACCCAGTTGTCAAAGTTATTTTACTTTGGCATTGTTCAGCAGTATGTGAGTATCCATGTGGGTACATGGAAAAGATAACCGAGGTATGGGCATATTTATAAGACAACAGTGTAAGGAATTTAAGATATGAGAATGGTTATAATTGAACTGGTTAACTACAGGTCTAAATTAGAAAAGGAGGAAAGTGAGACCAGGGCAGTGGTAATTATGCTGTAAGGGAAAGCATTAAGGGGTGGAGTAATTGGACATTATAGTGAGAAAGTTTAGGGCTGAGACACAGTAAGAAATGGATAGAGGCAACATGGAGCTGTGGATAAAAATTGGTCTTTGAATCAGGAAGACCTGGGTTTGAATCCCACCTCACGACCATGCTACGTGACCCAGGTATCATCTAATCTTTGTGAACCTTAGTTTCCTCATCTGTAAAATTAAGAGGTTAAATTCAATAACCTCTAAGGTCCCCTCCAACTGTGATTCTATTATTCTTTGAGGTTATTGTTACATAGAGGAAAATAAGAGTTACCTGTCATGGAAATTATACATTTAAGGATAATAATAAATTCAAGGTTACGGTGTGTGGGTAAGATGGCTTGAAGGTACAGGTTAAGGAATTTAAAGAGAACAATGAACTGGAATACCAAGGTAAGTGAAGTGCTGTCAATAAATATGTTTAATTAAATACCCAAATATAAGCATAGAAATTGAGAACTACAGGGGATCTAAGCAGCCATCTAGTCCAATCTATTTACCAAAGAAATTCCCACCATAACATACCCAACAATTTGTTTCTAGATTCTTCTTGAAGACTTCCAAAGAGGAGGAACCCACCAGTTCTAGAGGCAGCTCATTCTGTTTTTGGACAGCTCTAATTGTTAGGAATGTTTTTCCAAATCAAAATGAAATTTGCCTTTTTCCTAATTCTAAGTATTATTCTTGGTCCTGCCCTTCTGGGGACAAACAGAACAAATTTAATTCTTCCTGTGCATGATGACTCAAAAAAATTGAAGACAGCTACTATGGCCCACTTAAGAGAAAAGGTGAAATGCAAAGGAAGGAGAATTACTTGAAAGCTGCTAGATAACTGACATAAAGATCTGGAAAGGAGAATACATCTGAATGGAATGAAACTGAAAGGAAATGAAATAATATCCCAAATGGCCAGAAGAAAAGAGAAATGATCTGAAAGAATTATCTGAACCTATGCTTATGACTTCTAGTCCAATCAAAATATGATTTCTCTCTAGAGCCCAAAGCTTTACATTAGCTCCTCCCCTTAAGAGGAAGACAATGCCTGTCTACATTTGAATCCTCACCAGAAAAAGGAGACACTTTAAAATGAGAAGTATCTGATCCCCACTAAATGAACAAAAAGCCCCTGCATCAATCCACTCCACACAACTGCTTTGTGTATGTGTGTTTAAATACATACATGCATATACATATGTATACAGTACATATACAGGAGTAATATATGTGTAGATGAATGTATATATTTCCTTAGTTGTTATATTTTGTTTTTCTCCATTGAATATGAGTTTTCAAGGATAGGGATTGCCTTTGTATCTCCATGGCCTAGGATGATGCCTGTCACATGATACTTAATAATTGCTGGATGAATGAATGAGTGCCCTGGAACCACATCTCTGGACTAAGAAGGATCCACCAAAACCATGATAGAAAATTGCCACATGCACCTGATCCACTGGGAACTATCCATGCTCTGGTAGGAGCAAGGTGGAGGAGAGGTGAGTTGTTCTACTATGCCCCCCTATTCAAAAACTAAAAAGTGCCAGTCATCAAATACGCTATTACCAAGGATAATATTACCAAGAATCTGTGGAGGTCATGCAGTACTTGGACAACTTATTTCTTTTCTCTGGGCTCCAATTTCTTCAATTTTATTCATTTGATAGCATGCAAAGGTGAAGAAGTAATGTGGAGTAGTGAACCATAAAGGCAGGTTTCAGAATGATAAATCAGTTAATTAATAAATAAGCATTTTTAAAGCCCCTGCCATGTTACAGGAATTGGACTAGGACATGTAATCCAAAGACAAAAATGAAATAATCTCTGCCCTCAGGAGCTTACATTCTGCCAGGGAAATTACAGACATGTATATAAATATAGATGGGAAAAGTTCAAGTCCTCCTTCTCTGTGAACTTGGGCAAGTTACCTAAACTCTGTATGTCCCCAGGAAGCTCTAAAACCATAAGCTGCAGAATTGTTGGTAATCTAAATTGTGAAAGAAAGTTCCCTATGCCAACAAAGCCACAGGTCTAGAGCAGCAATTTCCACAACCACAAGATGTAGTGCTTATTTTCATAACCTGGGCAAGGGCTGAAGAGTTGCAACATGACTTTATTGCACAGGGATTAACTAAGAATATGAGGACCAAAGATGCAAAGCTTTAAATGATAAGCTCAATAGATCCTAACAGGGTAGTGCTAAGTGCTGGTCTGTGGTTGTTCATCACTAAAAAGGGGCAAGATAGTGAAGCAAAGTCTACTTACTTCACAATGTTTCATGAAATTGGTCCTGGCTGTGAAATTTTAACAGAAATCCCAAATGCCAAAAACAGTTCCTTCATTCAGGGCTATTCCTATGAATAGGTATAGTAGCAATTTTGATTTGATGATATTTCCCACCCATTAATAGGCCATGTGACCTGCTTACATCACAGGAAGCCTAAATTACATGGTGGGAGGAGCTTCCTGACAGGAAAGGGAAGTTGTGTCACAAAAAATACTAAGAGAGAGAGAGAGAAAGATGTTATGGTGGCTGGTGGCTGCTATTGGCTGCCCCAATGATTGTTAGAACTGAATAGGCTGTGTGTATGTCAGAAGACAACTGACTCAAGTAAAAACAGAGGTTTCTTGGTTTCTCAAAGCAGGAAAAAAATCAGAAGCTTTATTTGATCAAGTCTCGTGAGAGTTGGGCATCTCTCACTACCAGGGCAGACTAACAGTAATAAGAGGCAGGGTACAGAAGGCAAGCAGGGAGTTATATACCCTTGTACAAACAATTCTAAGAAATCCCACCCCAGAGGCTGGACCCCCATCCCCATTGGCAGGGACAAGTGGCCTCACAATCTAACCAGGAATAAAGAAGTAAGTTTTTACCCAATACAAGCACAGAAACTACAGAATTACTTTATAGGGGGACTCTAATGCTAAGGTGGCAGCTTGAGAAATTGGCGAGGGGGGGGAGGGGGATACCGTCTGGTTTCCCCAAAATCATATGATTTACAGGAAAACAGAACTTAGGCCTGGTGAAGTTCACATCCTAACTAAATTTTTAAGTATTATCTCTATTTTGAATATTGCCTTGCCTGAGTTATTCATAGGGAAGCTTTCACAATCTTGTATTCCACTCAAGGCTGACTTGGCTGTACTGTGAGTTTGTTTTGGGGAAGACCAAAACCATGGGGTTGGACAGGTTTTGGGATGGTGAGTTTTCAGGTTGTGATATTGTAGATGAAATGTTTTACTGCTGTGGTAGACTGGGTAAGTGGCTTGTGGGATATGGTTCTCTGGTGTCTGAGTAAATGGTTTATTTCTTCTGCCTTCTATGTGGAGAGTCTCTTATACTTTACAATACAGAACTATATAGTCATTTTGACAATTGTCATCTACATTGTTATTATTGTCTTACTCTTTCAATAGGTTGTAAAGGCAACTTTCTTCATGGTGTGATGTGAAGACATCTGTGGCACAATCTATTAATTGCATCATTAGAGTTTCATTCTTTTTATTAAAAGATCCCCCTCATAGTAATTTAGTGTTTGATAAATCCAAAGATCTAAACTTTTGGGACAAAAAGTTATTATTTAACAAAAACTGCTGGGAAAACTGGAAAACAGTATATCAAAAACTAGGTATAGAACAACATCTTATACCATATACCAAGATAAGGAAGGATACATGATTTAGACATAAAGGGTAATACCACATGCAAATTAGGAAAGCATAGAATAGTTTACCTGTCAGATCTATAGATAAGGAAATAATTTAGAACCAAACAAGATATAGAGGGCATGGTGGAATGTAAAATCGATAATTTTGATTATATAAAATTTAAGAAGTTTTTGCAAAACAAAACCAATGTAACCAAGCTTAGAAGAAAAGCAGAAAACTGGGGGGAAAATTTACAGCAAGTATCTCTGACAAAGGCCTCATTTTTCAAATATATAGAGAACTGAACCAAATTTCTAAGATTACAAGTCATTCCCCAAATGATAAATGGAGAAAGGATATGAATAGGCAGTTTACAGATGCAAAAAATTAGGTACCTATAGTCATATGAAAAAATGCTCTAAATCACTATCAGAGAAATCATTATCAGAGAAATGTAAATTAAAATATCACTGAGGTGCCATATTGCACCTATCAGATTAGCTAATATGACAGAAGAGGAAAACAGCAAATATTGGAGGGGATATGGGAAAACTGGGACACTAGTGCACTACTGGTAGAGTTCTGAACTGATCAATGATTCATGAAAATAATTTGGAACTAAGACCTATCAAACTGTTCATACCCTTCTATCCAGCAATACCACTACCAGGTCTATATCCCAAACAGATTTTTTTAAAGGAGAAAATGACCTATTTATACAAAAATATTGCAGCTCTTTTTGCAGTGGCTAAGAACTGGAAATTGAGGGGAAAACCATCAACTGGGAAATGACTGAACAAGTTGTGGCATACAATTGCAATGGAATATTATTGTGCCATAAGAAATGATGAGCAGTATTATTTCAGAAAAAACTGGAAAGACTTACATGGATTGACACAGAGTGAAGTGAGCAGAACCAGGAGAACATTGTATACAGTAATAGCAATATCACATCACAAACAACTGTAAATGATTTAGCTATTCTCAGCAGTGCAGTGATCTAAGACAACCCCATGATGAAAAATGCTATCACCTCTGGAGAAAGAACTAATGGTGTCTGAATACAGATTTAAGCATACTATCTTTCTCTTTCTTTCTTTTTTTCTTTTTATTTCCCACAAAATGACTAATATGAAAATGTTCTACATGATTACAAATGCATAAGCTATATCAGATTGCTTACCATCTCAGGGAGGAGGGAAAAGGGGCAGGGGGATAGAATTGGGAACTCAAAACTTAACAGATGTTTAAAAATTGTTTTTACATAAAATTAGGGTGGGGGGAATAAAATATTTTTTAAAAGATTTCCCCTCTTTATTAATGCAGTTATCCCTAGTATGACTAATAAGTGTTCCATTTAGTTTCCACTCTGTGGATGACTGAGTCAGAGCAGGTGAAGAAAATGTTAATAGCTAACATTTATATGAGTTTTAAGGTTTGCAAAATTTAAGAGAAGCTAAGTGGCTTGCTCAGAGTGACACAGCTAGTAAGTGTCTGAGGCAGGGTTTAAATTTAAATTCAGGTCTTACTGATTTCAAATCTGGCACTCTATCCAGTATGGCTCAGTATGGGAGACAGAAGACAGATGATGAGCTGTGCTTAATGTGACAAAAAGCACTGCAGAGTGGAAATGGCTTTTCATTTGTAGCAAAGAAAGCTAGGTTCAAGCCCCAACTCTACCACTTACTAGCTATGTGACCTTGGGCAAGTCATTTAACTTTTCTGAGACTGTTGTCTTATTTGTAAAATAAGGCTGTTTTACTAGATGATCTCTAAATTTCTTTCCAGTTCTAAAAGAGCTCTGAAAGTAAAGGCATGGTGTCCCAAAAGGAAAAGTATAGCTAGCAGAAGGGAAAGCAGAAGGTGCTGGAGGCCAAAATCATCCACTGAACAATTTCCTCACAGCCTGGCTCTGCCTGTCTGCGGTCATGGTCCACCCACATAGGTTGGTATTATTTATCTCACTGGGTTCTATTCTGGTCAACTCAATGGGAGCAGACAGGCTTCAATGAACTGAGTGACAACACAAAATCTATAAAAGTAGAAACATAAAAGGCTTTTTGAAGCTCAGCATGACCTGAGCTAAACAATTACTTAAGCATGTTTAGAGGCATCATAGTGTTTAGTCAATGCCCCATGGCAGAGATAGAGGGAGCATCTTCAATGCGAGGCACATCTTTAATCAATATGCAATAGAGAAGCAAATTTGGCTGATACTATCATCTAGGTTTAAGTTGGCCAGTCCTTCCAAATCATGATGGTTATATGTCACTCACTCATTCCAACTGATTAATGACATTGAGCCTTCAAATTGGCATGCAAAGAAACCCATATTTCAAATACTATCATTTTCTTTGCTTTAGACAAATTGAAGATGCCTAAAGCTCACTCTGGGAATAAACAGGAAGCATCACCTGTGCACTGAATCAATCAATACATATTTACTGGATGTTTGTTATGTTCCTAGAACTTTAGAAGACACAGAAGTTATTCTCTGTCCTTAAGGAGCTCTCATAGGCATTGAATGTAGTGCTGGTAAAGGTCAGAGGAAGAAGGATTAGAATAATCTAATTACTATTGGACTCTGGGAAGAATTTGATGGGGAAAGGGGGAGGAGTGGCACTGGACTTAAATTGAAGAAAAAAAAGAGAGGAGAGAAGGGGAGAGGAGGTGAGAGGAGGGGAAGGGAGGAGAGGGGAGGGAAGGAGAGCAGGGAGAAAGTGGGAAGTAGTATAAGCAATTAGAGAAGGGGAAAAGGAGGAGAAGAAGGTAGGAGAGCATAAGAAAGGAGAGAAGAAATAAGATGAGTGAAAAAGCCGAAATAGAAAAGAAATGAGTAAAGAAAAAGTGGAAAGAGCAGGAAAGGGAAAGTACCTTACATAGGAAGGGGTAACACAGATTAAAGGCACAGAGTCAAAAAATACATGGGGATGAGCACAGGAGGAGGAGAACATTGGAGATGTGAACCATGAGAAAAGTAAGTGGAAGGTAGCGCCATAGGAACTACTTTATTTGACACTGCATGATGAATATGAGGGTCAGAGCTTGAAGATTTTGCCCCATCTATACAGTAAATTAATGAATTTACTGATAAAACTGGGCCATCCTTGTCACCTTGGTCATCAATCAAGAAGCATTAATTGTTAACTTTGTTCCAGGCACTGTGCTCAGTGTTGAGGATATGAAGAAAGGCAAAAGCATGATCCCCACCCTCAAGGAGCTCACATTTGAATGGAAGAGAGAACATAAAAATATACATGTACTATATGTGTGTGTATGCATACACACACATATTAAATAGAAGGTAATCTAGGAGGGAAAGTTCTAGAGGGAGATGAGAACAGAGAAAGGCCTACAGATGGTTGGATTTGAGTTGAGTCTTGAAGGAAACTAGGGAAACCACAAAGCAGAGATAAGGGAGGGACAGAGTTAAGTAGGGAGAACATTCCAGGTATCAGGGTCATCTAGTATGAAGGAGATGGAGTGTTGTATGCAAGGAACATGTTGCTGAATTGAAGAGTAAGTATATGGAGAGAAGTAAAGTATAGAAAGACTGAAAAGATAGAAAGAGGCCAGGTTGAGAAGGGTTTTAAAAATGAAACAAAATTTTATAATTGAGCTTGAAGTTGATGGGGATCCACTGGAGTCTATTGAAGTAAGGGGATGACATGATCACACCTGTGATTTAAAATCACTTTGGAAGCTGAGTGGAGGATAAAGCATAGAAAGACTTGAGAAAAGCCAAGTCAACAAGCATTTATTAATCACCTGGTATGTGCCTGGCACTGTGCTAAATCCCGGGAAGTCAAAGCCAGACCAAAACAAAACAAAGAATAACAACAACAAAACCAGACCCTGTTGTCAAGGAGCACACAGTCTGTTGAGGGAGACAATATGCAAACAACCAAGTACAAACAGGATACATACAGGACAAATTGTAGATAATCTTGGAGTGAAGGCAGTAACATTAAGGAAGACTATGAAAGGCTTCTTATAGAAGGTGGGACTTTAGCTGAGACTTGAAGGAAGTCAGGGAAGCTAGGAGAGGGAGATGAGGAAGAAGAGAGTTCCAGGCATTGGGATAGTCAATAAAAATACAGGGAGTCAGGAGATAAGAATGTCTTGTGCAAGGAACAACAAGGAGCATAGTGTCACAGGATCAGAGTACATGGTGTTTGTGGCTGTGGAATAAGATGAAAGATGACTAAGGTAGGAAGCAGTGAGGTTATGGAGGGATTTAAAAGCAGAAGGACCAAAAGAAGCAATCATACAGGTGAGGGCCTACATCAATCTGGTGGCTGTGTGAGTGGAGAGAAAGGGACACAGATGAGAGAGATTGTGAAGCTAGAAGTGGCAGATTGGGCAACATATTGAATGTGTGGAGTATGAGTAGGGATGACATTGACTAGTAACTAGTTGAATAGTGATGCCCTTAACAGTAATAGGGAAGTTTGGAAGACAGGAGGGTTTGGGAAGAAAGATGATGAGTTTTATTTTAGAGATGTTGATTATGAAGCAGCTATGAGACATCCAGTTTGAGATGTTCTAGCAGTTAGTAATAGAGCCTGGGAGGAGAGAGATTGAGGCTGAATATGTAGATCTCATCCCATAGAAATGATAACTGAACCCATGAGAGCTGATGAGCTTAGTGAAATAGCATAAAAGACAATAGGGCCTAGAATATCATGGGGAGGTCACTCATGTTTAGTGGTAATGATCTGGATTAAGATTCAGTAAAGGAAAGTGACAAAGAGTGGTCAGACAAGTAAAAGGAAAATGAGGAGAGATTAGAGTCTGAAAAACTTAGAGAGGAGATTGTGTTCAGGGGTAGAAGGTCATCAATAGTGTCAAATATTGATTAAGATCTTTAGATATTGCAAGATTATGGCAAGAAGTCACCGAACAAATTCACCAAGGGGTCAAGATAGAGAAATATGACAGCTCTTCAATTAGTCAGAATGCTCAGGAAATGGACCACGTTGACATGTTAAAGTTTCTGATTACCTAATTTTGATTACATTTTTGTTTAAATTACCTCCTACTCCTTTCACTTATTTGGGTTCCCACCCATGAGAGATCTTCAAGCACAGACCAGACAACTACTTGTCAATGTGTTGGAGGGCAGTTTCTTGTTCAGGCATGTGTTCTATTAGATGGCCTCTGAGTTTCCCTCCAACTTTGAGATTCTGTCATTCATCTATGGAATTTCAACAAATACATGTTGAAATCTATCATATTTAAGACAATGTGGGGGATATCAAGATCATATGATAATTAATTTAGAGTTGGGAGGGACTTGAGAAGCCACCTCAAGATGATTAAGACATCTTCCATTAGGTCACTAGACTATGCTGTAGTCCAAGATGGCATATCTACTTGCATCTATTTCTTTCTCTAATATACTGTAGTCCTGGACAAAGAGGTCCTCTCACTGTGTTCCAGTGCCAGAACCAATTTCTCTTTCCAAGCAGCAAAACCATGATAAAAAGCATTGAGAATGAATGAACAAATGAATGAATGAAAAAACATCCATTAAGCATTTAGTTAAGGGACAAAAATTCACTTGCTGCCCTATGGCTGGCTCTATCAACAACCCCAGTAAAGATAGATGGTCTCTTTTACTGTGTGTGAATTTCTGAAGCATGGGTGACATTTGAATCCTCCAGATGTTTGCCTCATTGTTCAGTCATTTGGAGTTAGTGAGACATGAACTAAATGGATGTGACCTACAAGATTTAGCTGTGTGGATGCTGTTTCAGCCTCTGACCGAATATTTAGTATGTGTAACCGTAAAAAGAAGCAGTCGTGATGGGCTGAGAAAAGCCAACAGGAGATGTTGTAATGCGAGATGGCCCTTCCTCGATGATGGGTGTCCTTGACCTAATTAGAAACAAGACCAGACAGAAATCAGAACAGCAGTAGCCTCAGTCCTAAAGCCTGCTAATAAGTTCGTGTGCCAACTGTTCTTGATATCCTCAATGCCATGGGCTTCTGGGGAGGGCCCTGAAGATTCTATGCTACATTTAAAACTCATCAGCTGGGAGAATTATTTTTAGCAAATTGATGACTTCAAAGAGGGTTGAAAATGTTTTGCAGAGGGCTTAAGAGGTTACATGGATGGTTGGGAAGGTTACAAAGAGAGCTTGGAACACTATTCGCAAAGCCCTTAAGCTAAGCAGGAGAGGAAAAGGGAAAATTACATGGAATGATAAAGTAAACAGGGAAGAACAGAGAATATTATGTAGAAGGCAAGAGATTATAGGATAGTATAGGAGAGGTCACAGGAAAGAACAAGGAAAGATACAAAGAAAGAGAGGGAAGTTTAGAGATGAATGTGAAATGCTTCTGATATTTCATAAATTTTAATTCTTGCCCAGAGACTAAAAAGGGGATGTGTCACTGGAATTTTATCTTGCAGAAAATTATTTCATCAAGGAGATTGAAGGGTCTTGCCTCAGGTCCCCAGTTGAAAGCAACTGGGATATGAACTTAGATCTTCTACTGCAAGACTTAGACATGGCTTAATTTTTAAGAAGGAAAAGTTTTAAAGAAGCAGCATGGTTTAGTGCATAGAGGACTAGATTTAGAGTAAGGAAAACCTGGATCTGAATTCCACCTAAGACCCTTCCCAGCTGCTGAATGACCTTGGGCAAGACACTTAGACTTTCTGAGCCACAGCTCCTTTACCTCTAAAATGAGGGTGTTGGACTTCAAGATCTCTAAGGAAGGCCCCTTCCAGCTCTGTCTTTGTTTCTATGACTCTGTCCCTAGCGCCAGGATTCTCTTTCTCTGGCATGCTGAAAATCTCTGCCAAAAACGGTTCTTTCATGAGAGGGTAAAGACAGGTCCCATGGAAGCTCCCATCATTCATTCTTACCGGGCTCTGGTACTAGAGAGACGGGGCTTGTCCCAGGAAAGCTTCTATTGGCAGGTTGTAGAAGCAAGCCTCGGAAATGAAAGAAAGTTTGGGGTTTTTTGTTTTTTATTTATTTGCAAAATGGGAATGATAAAAGCACCTAACTTCACAGGGGGAAGATCAAAAGAAAAGTTGTATGTCAAGTGTTTTGCCAACCTTAAATAGAAGGTTACATGCGTTATTCAGTCATTTCAGTTGTGTCCAGCTCTTTGTGGCCCCATTTGGGGTTCTCTCAGCAAAGATACTGGAGTGGTTTGCCATTTTCCTCTCCAATTCATTTTACAGATGATGAAACTGAGGCAAACAGGGTTAAATGACTTGTCCAGGGTCACACAGTTAGTTAAGTGTCTGAGGCCAGATTTGAACTCAGGAAGATGAGTCTTCCCAGCTTCAGTTCAGGTACTCCATCTACTATGCCACATAGTTGCCTCATAATGTGATATTTATATAATGCTATATAAATGTTAGCTATTAGAGTACACAGTGAATAGAGTGCCTCACCTAGAGTTAAGAAGACTTGAGGTCAAATACAGCCCTAGACACTTCCTAGCTGTGTGACTCTGGGCAAGTCACTAACCCTCTGTTTGCCTCAGTTCCCTCATCTGTAAAATAGGAATAATAATAGGCCTTATAGGTTGTTGTGAGGACCAAATGAGATGATAATACTAATAAAGGTCTTAGCAGAATACCTGGTATATAATGAGTACTACAAAAATGTTAGCTAGCATCACTCTTATTATTGTTATTATCATTATTTAAAAAGGAATCAAGAGAGGGAAAGAGATCAGAGGAATTTTTTTAATTGTTGAGCAGTGGTATTCTCCAAGGGAGAAGTGATTAATCTATTGAATTAAAGTAGGCTGATAGCTGTGCTATAGAACTGAGAATGGACCACAGGGACAGGACTAGGCTGGACTTGCAACATTCCAGCCCCAGGGGATTGGCAGGCAGATGGTTTGATTTGGGCCATGGTTATTACAAGTATTTTCTGTTAATACAGTTTCCTGATTTTGTTCTTCATGTCTATTTTAAGTAAATTGTCCTTTTCCACACTATAACGTGATATCATTGTGGTTCACATAGCCAAAGCTTATGGGGGAGAAATTCAGATGTTATGAAGCTCAAAGCATTAATTCAAGTAGATGTAAACCACAAAAGAGAGAGAGTACTGCATAATAGTTAGAGAATTGGCCTTGGAATCAGAAAATCCAGCCTCAGATACTTTTTAGCTGTATGACCCTAGACAAGTCACTTAACTTGTCTCACTGGATTGACTCATATTTGACACAGTGACTATGTAAACTAGGACAAGTTACTTAACTTCTCAGTGTCCCAGGCAATTCTCTAAATGTGTTAGTAGCTGAGGAAGGTCTAATCTTGCTCTTTGAGAGTCCCCAATACCACTGAAATCACAGACCCAGAATAAAATCCAGTATAAAATGAACCCCAACCCAATTTCTAGGCACCTGGATGTAACAAGGGGCCTTTGCAACTATTTTGAAGCAAATGTCTAGGTAATCTAGATGCAAAAATTTCCATAACACAGGTCAGGCCAATGGCCTCCAAGCAAAGTGCGTCTTTACTTCAGCTGTTTTCTGGCTTGAAATTTATTCTCCTGCTACCCACCTAGTCTTGCTGCATTACTCCCCCTCCTTTATAAGCCCCACTCAGATTTCTGTACTCCATAAAGCTTTTTTTGTTGTTGTTGGTGCTTCCAACAAGATAATCAGTCAGTCAATAAGCATTTATTAAGCACTTTCTAAGCACTAGGGATCCAGGGCATTTCCTAAAGGAGCTCAGATTCAAATGAGGGAAACAGCAACACGCCAAAAAAGTGTGCGTACCAATCTATACAGTATACATGAAAGACAATCTCAGAGGGAAGGCACTAGGAGGGAGTGGAGAAGTGGGGCTGGGAAAGGCTTTCTGCACAAGATAGGATTTGAGCTGAGTCTTGAAGGAAACTAGGGAAGTCAGAAAACAGAAGAGAGAAGAGAGAGCATTCCAGCTATGGAAGATATCCGGTGAAAAGTCATGGAGTCAAGAGATGGAGCACTGATGATGTAGGAGAAAGCAAGAAGGTAGATGATGCCAAATCCTAGAATTTGTGAAGGGTGGTAAAGTGTAAGAAGCCTGGATGGATAAAAAAGGGGTGACATTGTGAAGGCTTTAAGAGTTAAGCAGAATTAAACAGTATATTTTATCTGGGAGGTAATAGGGAGCCATTGGAATTTATTGAGTAAGAAAATGACATAATCATATTGCATTTTAGGGAAACCACGTTGGTAGCTGGAGAATGAATTAGAGTGGAGAAAGACTTGAGTCAGGTAAACCAATCGAAAGGCAAAGACTCATGAGATGGTGTGTCCTTGTATGAAGAATAGCGACAGTATCAGTATAGCTGCATCATTTAATATGTAAAGGGATGTGAAGTGTAAAAAGACTGGAAAGGTAGAAAAGACTTTAAAAACTGAAAGTTTATGAAAGACTTTAAAAGCTGAATAAAGAAATTCATATTTGATCCAGGAAGCAGCTTCTTGTACATCATCTAGCACTTTATACCTCTCCTACACACGTATCAAGTACCATTTCTAACTTTGGAAATCTTCGTATATAAACAGAAGTATCTGGGTCTATATCTGTGCCAATATCTGTCATATCCTGTTACTAGTCAGCTTTATGAGGCTGGGGGCAGTATATATCTTATGCAAATCTTGTACTTCCCCCAGTGCTTAGCATATTGCTCTATACATAGTATGTGAGAAAATAATAAAGGTTTGGTGACTTTTTTTAAATTTGGGGACACAGTCTCACAGCAGTACTCACTGTATACGCACTTACTTAGATGAAGGCAGTGTGATTTAGTAAAAAAGCTCACTGGATGTGGAATCCAAAGTCTTAGGTTTTATTATTGGCCCTACTAACTAGCTGTGTGACCATGGATGAATCTCTTTATGTCTCTGAACCTGAGTTTTCTTCTTTGTAAGATGAGGAGGGCAAATTAAATAATATCTAAGGTTCCTTTCATACTAACATTCTATAGGTTCTATGGATTCTTCCTCCAAACAGGACAGTGCTTTGCAAGGGAAAGGAGATTGATGTCATGGAAGACTGAAGAGAAGAAAGGAAAACTATAGAAATCATAAGAGGAGGGGGACAAAAGAACCGCTAAAGAATACAATGGGTAAAAGTTGCATGCTTCAGAAAAAATAAGGATGCTGAATTGGGTGTCAAGAGACTTGCATCAAATCCTGCGAGCATCACTTACAACATATGAGAATTTGGGCAAATCACTTAATCTCTCCATAGCTCAGTTGTTTGTTTTCATCTGTAAAAATAGGGTTTTGGAATAGATAACAGCTAGCATTTACATTGCACTTTAACATTTGCAAAATGCATTCAAATGTTTTCATTTGATCCTCACAACCATATAATATATTAGGTGCTATTGGTATCCCTATTTAGCAGGTAAGAAAACTAAGACTGAATGAGGTTAGGGGATTTGTGCAGAGTCCTACAATAAGTGTCTGAGGCACAATTACAACTTAAGTCTTCCTGATTGCTAAGTACAGTGCTCTATCCACTTATATCCAGCTATCCAGCATATAGCTGTCTGACCTAGCTGACCTCTGAGGTTTCTTCCAGTTTTCCATACAGATGGGGTCCAGGTCTTCTAGTCACTCAAAGACTGAAGAGCCTTGCTTAAAGAATGAGAAGGCATGGAGTTTTTGAATATAGTTATTCAATTTATTTTAAAATTGGGATTTTTGAGATAATGAGACTGGGATTCATAAAGGAAGAGATGTAAGAAAAACTGGAAAGTGATAAAAACAATTTTTCTTCTTCAGGGCAGGGAGTATCCTGTGGTCAGAAGTCAAAGAAATTCTAGTTGAAAGGAGCTTCCAACCATTTTGATGATTGCTTATCTAACTGTAGCAGATTGATTGTAGCTCATGGACCCTGGCTTACTATTGCCAAATAGGATATTTGGGGACTGACAATGTGAAGCCTGTCTCTTTGATTTTTCAGTGTCCATAAAATTTCCCTGGCTGAATGCACTTTTACCAGGAAAGGGCTATTGGAAAATGGCTGTTTGCAAGGGCGCCTGAGGGCACAAAACCTTCTTAGTAATTTTCTTTGAATGAAGTATGCTTGGTTGGCTTTGTATACCTCTAAGAAGCCTCTAGCCCCTAGGATCTGATGTCATATGCACAAGGCATTCACTCTTGTTCTACCTCTCCATCATTATAAGCTCTGTTTCCTCAAATGTAAAATGAGAGGACTAGACTAGATGGCCCCTAAGGTGCCTGCAGCATAAAAACTATCACTTACTCAATGTTATGCAATTGGTCATAGGCAGAGCTGAGCCTGGAAGATGTGTAGCTTGACTCCCAAGAAGGGAAGAGGTCTTTCCACCCCAACACAACACACTGTGTAAGGTAAGGGCCTGGATTAGTAGATTTCATTAACATAGAGAACTTTGAGGTGAGGAAACTCTCAATGCTAGAAAGCAACTTAACAGTAATTAATAGTCTTAGGTAATTGCCTAGAAGAGGGGTTCTTAACCATTTTTGTGTCTTGGACCCTCTGGGGAAACCTATGAACTTGTTCTCAGAATAATGTCTTCAAATGCATACAACAAAGTACACAAGAATAAAAAGGAAACTGATTAAATTGAAATGCAGCTATCAAAATATTAAAAGGAAAAGTTCATGGATGCCAGATTAAGTATGCTTGCCCTAGATCACCAATTAGCTATGAAACTTGCCCAGGGTCACTTAGTATGTGATGGAGGTGGTGTTCCAGGATTTCAAGCCGGTCCTCTATCCACTCACTGTTGCTGAGGAAGAAAGCCTGAGCTTTTGCACTACTCTGAAGAAGTGTGGGGCACCAGAGTAAGGGGTTTGGGGGGAAAGGGAAGAATGGAGTGGGACTTGGCAACCAGAGAGCAAGATAAGGAGGAAATCTGGGGAAAAGATTGCAGAAAAGGAAATGTGAAGAGTGGCCCAACACATATTTCACCTAGTTTCCAATTTTGTCCAGGACCTATCCTCTAAAAGAACTTCATTTGCCCTGAGGAATTTTCATGTTGACTTTAGTGAGAAAGTCCTGACCCTGAAGAAAGGTTAGGGCATCTTGAAATGACTTGCCGAGTAAGAGAGTGAAAATAATTTCTCCTGAGAGCTGGAAGAAAAAAAAATATAAAGATGAGATGGTGTTGAGGCAGCTTGCTCAAAGCAGAAACACAGATCTTACAAGTTTCACCTCTTCCCAGCTATAGGATTCTAGAATTGTCTTAACTTTCCAGCCCAGCTTATTGGAAAATCAAAGTGGATATGTCCTAAATATACTCTATAAACTAGAGGTGGAGGCCTTCCAGCTTACTTAGCCTTCCTTTAGCCTTCTTTTTCTCTTGTTTTATCCTCTGCTCTTTTACTCTCTCTTGTTCAGAGTTTTTTCCCCCTGCATCCTGTTTCTTTTACATTCCCCCAGAATCTTTCTATTCTTAAGTCTTTGTCTCTTTACCTTTTATCCTTTCTTATATGTCTCCCTTTGTCTTTGTCTTTCTCTGTCTCTTTGTCTCTGTCTCTCTCTCTCTCTGAATGTCTCCCACATCTTTGTCTGTCTCATTGTCTTCATTTTCCATCTTTTCCTTTATTGATGCTTCTATGGATATGTAAGCTCATTGATGTGAGTACTCCTTTCAACAATTTAGATGGTTAACCATCCACATCTTATTCTGTATGGTTGTTGTTCATACTCATCCCTATATCTTTCAATAAGATCAACCTTATTGGGAGCTTTCCTATTGAGCAGGAATTGTTAACTTGGGGTCCAACGATGCCCTAGAGGTCTGTGGATAGATTTCAAAGGGGGTACATGAACTTAGATCGAAAAAATATTGCATCATTATTTTGCCCAACTTCTAATTGAAATTCATCATTTCCTTTAATTATGAATGCAGGCAACAAAACACAACAGTATTAGCAGGTCTGTGACTTTGTCACCAATTGAAATCAGATATTTTTTACATTTAATACAATTATAACTTTTGGCTCAGAACACATTGGCATAAAACCCTCCACAATGGTGAAGACCACATGAAGGGCAGGTCTGGCAAGAGCTTAGGAGAAGAGAGATCCTGGTCTTCTGGCTTTCAGCTTTGAAAGAGAAGACACATAGCTCTATATTCTCTTCAGGGGAGAAGTCCCTGAAGAGAGAAAAAAACACGTAGAGGAGCCAGAACCTCAACTATATGTTTTTTATCTCCATCTTACTATACTAGAGATGTTGGGGAATGTCTCTTCAGGTAAAATATGAGACTTTCTCTCTTGGCTGAGCTGAAATATCTTACTCCTAGTAGAAGAGCCCATTTACTTTGTGTATTGCCTTGTAGAGTCTAATCTGGATATCTTCTCTAATTTCCATTGGTATTGGTTTGTATGTTGTTGTTATTTAGTCATTTTAGTCATGTATGACTCTTTGTGCCTCTTCATGACCACATTTGGTGGGGGAGGGGGTTTCTCAGTAGAGATACTGGAGTTGTTTGCTTTTTCTTTCTCTAGCTCATTTTTATAGATGAGGAACTGAAGAAAACAGAGTTAAATGATTTGTTCAGGGTCATCACACAACTAGTAATTGTCTGAGGCCAGATTGGATCTCAGGGAAATGTCTTCCTGATTCTAAGCCCAGGATTCTATGCAGTGTACCACCTGGCTTCTCTGCACTAGTTTGTACAAATAGATTTATTTGCCATTCTCTATATGTGCTCTTTGTTTAAATGGTATTTGATAAGAAGAGAGTCAAGTCTTGGATACTTGAGACACCCCTTCACTATTAAAAGAAAATGACCAGGATCTCAGCTTGAACCTAAAGATTATCTCCCCTAGAATAATATTATTTAGAGAGGCAGCTAGATAAAACTTTAGCACAGTACCTTATCTCTTCTGACTGAGGAGAGAACAGTGGCCAGGTTCTATTGCCAATCTCTGTTTCCCCTTCTGGAACAAATCAGTATTCCTTTAGAGAAGAATAGGGTGGAGAGTCTGGAGATACCCATTTATGCCTCACAATGAACCACACATAGAGAGACACATATGGATACATATGACCTCAAGGGACTACACACACACACTTTATACAGTTGCTGCAGATATCTTGAAATATTGTCTACCCTCAATACTATTTCAAAATGACTGTAGTTATTAGACCCACAGTTAGACTGCATAAGATCTCAGACTTCCTGTCTGCAAAGTACACTTCAATATAATTGGCTATTTTTGTAATGTTATGTATGTTGTTTGGTGCATTTAACATTATTCTGAAAAGAGATAAATAGGTTACATCAATCTGTCAGAAGTGTCCATGACACAAAAACAGTGAAGAACTTCCACTCTAGAAGGGAGATTTCTCTTCTTTAACTGAATATAAAATAAAATCGAAGTATCTTCTCTGTTACTTATTTTATTCATTTAAAAAAAGTTTTTATGTTTCTCAATATTAATTTTTAATCTGTCCTTAAAGGAGAGGAAACAAATGCTTAATTGAAAAATAAAAAAAAACATGTTTCAGTCTTGTGTACTTACTTTTGTTAACGGCCACTAGAAACAAATGTTGTTTTTCACTTATTAGTCTCCCTGTGTCTAGGGTGTCTTGCCCAAATATCAGTGAATGGCACTATCAATAAAGAGGAAGAAGGATTCCTGATTCTCTACCTGTGATTGACTCTCCACAGAGTTGGTCTGTGATAACTCAACTTCAGTTTTGTATTCTGCCTCATAAACTTTTTGGACACTGCCTGGAACCCTTGAATCATCAAGTTAAGAAATACACCTCTCTGTTCTTGTACTACTCCCAGACTTAACAGTGACCAACACAGCCTGACTGAACACGGTCTTGCCTGGCCATTCATGCTTAACTTTGGAAAATAGGCTGGATTTGGAAAAAGAGGATTTAGGAACTGGATTTGCCACTTACTACTTGTATGAGCTTGGACAAGTCATTTCATTTCTCCAGGCCTCAGCTTCCTCAAAGGTAAAATTTAGGAATTGGACTAAGTGACCTCTAAGGTCCCTTCCAACTCAATATCCATGATCCTGTGGCCTGTACCCAGTATCTTCAGACTGCACAATCTGTAGTCAGAATCAGTGACCAGCTGACCCAATTGCCATGGCATCTTAATTATTCTAAAGAAGAATTATTCTAAGATAGAATAATCAAATCTAAGCTGCTATAACAATAGCAGCCTATCAATGACTCTTGATAGAAAAAGACTATCCCACCATATCCCATAAAGGATACTCTTCACAAAATTGACCATTGTTGACTATCTCAAAGCCACAGATGGATGAATTACATGCCCACTTTTTCCATGACCATCTTGTTGTGAAGGGAGGTGACACAAGGCAATGAATGGTTCTTTCCCAATGGAAAAGTCCAAGTCAACAACGGTATGTGCCTACTATGTGTCAAGATGCAAGGAAAGAAAAAAATAACCTCTACCCTCTAAGGAGCTCCCATTCTAATAGGAAAGATAATATACAAATAAGTAGGTATATACACATACAGAGTAGATGGAAAATAATCTCAAAGGGGAAATACTAGTGTCTAGGCATGCCAGGAAAAGCCAATGAATTTTATGACTCTTCTCTTCCAAGACATTCTTCCAGTGTGTAAGTATGGTTTAAAATCAAAGTTGTCCTTCAGTATTATTTGCTAATGTTATTAGTGAGGGTGATCTAGTCTACTTAAGACTCACATTTGACCTTTCAATCAACTGTCTGAAAAAGTTAATAAGCGGGGGCGGAGCCAAGATGGCGGCTGGTAAGCAGGGACTAGCATAAGCTCCATACCGAGTCCCTCCAAAAACCTATAAAAAATGGCTCTGAACCAAATCTAGAACAGGAGAACCCACAAAACAGCAGAGGGAAGCAGGGCTCCAGACCAGGACAGACTGGATGGTCTCTGGGTGAGGTCTATCCCACACGGAGCTGGGAGCTGGGAACGGAGTGGAGCAGAGCCCAGCCTGAGTGGCGTGGACCAACAAGACCAGCAACCGGGCAGAGCATGCCCTAGCGCACTGAATCAGTGAGCTGCAGCAGTTACCAGACTTCTCAACCCACAAACACCAAAGATAGCGGAGAAGGTTAGTGCGAAAAGCTGTGGGAGTGGAAGGAGTTCGTGGTTCGGCTTCCAGCCCCGGGGGCAGCAGAGGTGGGGCAGCTACGGCTGTTGTCGCTTCCCGCTCCAGGCCCACCTGGTGGGAGGAATTAAGTGGTGGATCAGAGCAGGAGTGCACAGCCTGCTGAAGATCTAAGCCCAGTCCGGGTTGGGGGTTCTTGGGGAAGGAGCAGTGCTGGTGTGGCAGAGCTGGCACCTCCCCCCCAAACGTGGAACATAGAACTCTCTAGTCTACAAGCAGTCATACCCCACTGAAAAACTCAAAGTTCAAGTTAGTTGGCTGGGAATAAGGCCAGGCAGTGAAAACGCACCGAGATTCAGTCTCAGACTTTGCATTCTTTCTTTGCTGACAAAGAAGACCAAAACATACAGCCTAAAGAAGTCAATAAAGTGCAAGAGCCTACACCAAAAGCCTCCAAGAAAAACATGAACTGGTCCCAGGCCATGGAAGAGCTCAAAAAGGATTTGGAAAAGCAAGTTAGAGAAGTAGAGGAAAAATTGGGAAGAGAAATGAGAAGGATGCGAGAAAACCATGAAAAACAAGTCAATGACTTGCTAAAGGAGACCCAAAAAATACTGAAAAATACACTGAAGAAAACAACACCTTACAAAATAGACTAACTCAAATGGCAAAAGAGCTCCAAAAAGCCAATGAGGAGAAGAATGCCTTGAAAGGCAGAATTAGCCAAATGGAAAAGGAGGTCCAAAAGACCACTGAAGAAAATACTACTTTAAAAATTAGATTGGAGCAAGTGGAAGCTAGTGACTTTATGAGAAATCAAGATACTATAAAACATAACCAAAGGAATGAAAAAATGGAAGACAATATATATATATGGAGAGAGAGAGAGAGAGAGAGAGAGAGAGAGAGAGAGAGAGAGAGAGAGGACACAGGGTGAGTTGAAGATGAAGGGAAGATATCCAAAAGAAATAAAATCAAATTAAGGGATGAAAGAGGAACATACTGAGAGAAGGAGATAAGGAGAGATAGAATGGGGTGGATTATCTCGCATAAAGGTGGCAAGAGAAAGCAGTTCTGTGAGAGGAGGGGAGAGGGCAGATGAGGGGGGAATGAGTGAACATTGCTCTCATCAGATTTGGCCTAAGGAGGGAATACCATACATACCCAATTGGGAATCTTACCCCACAGGAAAGAAGAGGGAAGAAGATAAAAAAAAATGGGGGGAATGATGGAGGGGAGGGCTGATGGGGGTGGAGGTAGTCAGAAACTAACACTTTCGAAAGGGAACAGGGTCAAGGGAGAAAATTCAATAAAGGGGGATGGGTTGGGAAGGAGCAAAATATAGTTAGTCTTCCACAACATGAGTATTGTGGAAGGGTTATACATAATGATACACATGTGGCCTATGTTGAATTGCTTGACTTCTTAGGGAGGGTGGGTGGGAAGGGAAGAGGGGAGAGAATTTGGAACTCAAAGTTTTAAAAACAGATGTTCAAAAACAAACAAAAATGTTTTTGCATGCAACTAGAAAATAAGATACACAGGCAATGGGGCATAGAAATTTATCTTGCCCTGCAAGAAAGGAAAGGAAAAGGGGATGGGAGGGGAGTGGGGTGACAGATGGGAGTGCTGACTGGGGAGCAGGGCAACCAGAATATATGCCATCTTGGAGTGGGGGGGAGGGTAGAAATGGGGAGAAAATTTGTAAGTTATACTCTTGTGAAAATCAATGCTGAAAACTAAATATGTCAAATAAATAAATTTAAAAAAAGTTAATAAGCATGCTCTCCTAAGAATATTTGATGAAAGTCCAGACCAGGTCATTGAACAATACTTGAACAATCCACTTATTATATACCACCTTTTATTATATTTATCTGGATATATCCAGTTATCCATCCATCTGTAGCTTTCTGGATAGCAGGGGGAACAACCCTGCCTTATTTGTCTTTGTATTTATTTTTGTATTTATCTCCCTAGTATGTATGCCACAGTATGTATGCCACAGTAACTAGCACAGGGCCTTACACTTGGCAAGTGTTGAATATTTGTTGAATTAATTCATCGATTAACGAGACCAAGGTAACAACAATGTCCCCATTCCATCTCACTTTCAACCTCCCATTTCAATAATCAGAAAATAGATTATTTTCTGTCATTTAAATCTAAGTAAATACAGAGCCACTTGGTGACTAGGGAACATTAATTTTAAGGGAAATGTGTCTCCAACTGAGTTTTCATTAAGGAGGCATTCACAAGCTCTCTTATTTCAATTTACCAATAATGGAAAATTCACTTAACTAAGTATGAGTCAGGTGACCAGGTTCCTAGTTCAAAATTTTCCATTAACTAACTCTATTATCTAGGACAAGTCATTTAACTTCTTTGGATATCTATATAGTAAGGGGTTAGACAATTCTATGTTTCTGTGACTAGATAACTAGATACTTAGAATCAACTATTAATGCTAGAAGGGACTTAGATTCTAAGTATCAAATGAGAATTTCTATTATTTTAATCCTGTGTTAGAAGCTATTGAGGGAGCATGTAAGAGACAGAGGAGAGGTAGTCCTGGGGATGGGGGGAGGAGTGATGAAAGGGAAGCCATGGATGTGAAATTAGAGAAACAGAATGGAGGACTCCAAATGATCTGGTGTGCTTTTGTTTGGATAAGAGAATACAGCATCACAAAGGGAATTTGGTGACTTTTTCAATGTCCCAAAAGCACTGTTCTCATCCAATTAAGGCACCTCTTTGATCAACCAATCCATTATAATATTTTGTATCTTTTGCATTTATATAGCACTTCAAGGTGAACAAAGTATTTACATACATTATCTCATTTCTGCCTCATAACACATTTCAGAGGTGGTCACCACAGTAATTATTATCCTAATTTTACAAATGAACAAAATGAAGCTGAGAAAGGTTAAGTGACTTACTAATGGCTATAGATCCAAGAAGCTTAAGATATAGGATTTGAACCCAGGTCTTCCTGACTCCACATCTAGCATTCTATCCACTGTGCCATATGACATCCACCTTGATTGGGTCCTTTTGTATCCTACCTAAGGCAGAAAGGTCTCTCTCAATTCTAATCCTATGATCCTTTCCCTAATATAACTAAGTGTTTCAGCTTAGTATTGGGAACATTTTCAGAAGGTCATATTCCTCAAGAGTAAGAATGAGAATTGGAGCAAGAGCTAAAGGAACTTGAATAGGTATCAAATCACTCCTATTGAACCCTGCTCAAGTCATGGAACCTTTAATCTTTTTCTGTGGTGAAATTTCACATATGTTCACCTAGCAAATCAGTAAACCCTATTCCATGGTGAGGAGGTAACAGAGAAGAAGGGAGATGGTTATATGGCGCTATAAATGATATTGTCCTTTTCCTTGAGTGGCTTATAATGTAGTTGGTGAGAAAAAACTAGTACACAGGGAACACTTGGGAAACATTGTTGTGTCATCATATTGCTCTTTAACTGTCTATATCTAGTACCCTGTACATATTTTAAATCAAAGTTGTTGATGCTTCTTCGCCATTTCTAACCTATGCTTCTTATACTCTGGCTATCCGCCTCAACCACTTTCCATGAGAACTTGGACCTTGGATTCTGACAGGTGAGGTGATAGGATTTATCCCGCCCAGAATGAAGCTCCACATCATTTCTAGGCAATTATCAAAATTCGTCCTCAACTCTCCCCCATAGGACCCTGGACTATGTCCCTAGAAGCCTAGATGTTGAGAGGAGAACTTTTGTCTCATCTTGCATGAAATCCTTTATGACATTTCCAAGGTATTTCACTACATGGGTATTCCCCTCCCTTTTCTAGCTCTTTTATGTCTTGTCTTCCCACATTACAAATATAAGCCCTTTGAAAGCAAGGACTTCCCTGTTTGCTTGAATTTAGCATTAGCACAGTGCCTGGCATATAAGGAAGCACTTAATAAATGCCTTTTGATTTATTTGCTCCTTCGTTGTGATTACAAAGAAAAGGAGGGCTAAAGGTAGTTAGTCAGGAAGGGCTTCTTTAAAATGACAAGTTCCTGATATGTCTTCAAGGCAACAATAACCAGAGTTGTACAGAGAGATTGGAGGAAAATGTTCCAGGCAAAGGAAACAGCAAGAGCAAAGATATGGGCAAAAAAGAAGCAAAACATGTACAAGGAAATTTTGAGCTCTGATTTCTTTTATTTCTACAAGGGTCTTCTGGTGTGTTTGTTAGTGGGATGGTCTTAATACAATGATAGGGCTCCTTCTACTTTTTCTTTCTTTTTTTACGAGTAATTGGGCTTAAAGATTCTCAGCTTGCTTTGACATCTTTCAGGTGCTTCAATCAGACATCAAGGAACCAAATTCCGAGAATAGCTTGAATAAGCTTATGAAAGCCAGAAAAGGTCATTCTTTACTGAGCCCATCACAATGGTCTGGTGGAAAGAGCACTGGAATGAGAGCCAAGAGACCTTCTTTTATCCCTGATTGCCACTAATTAACCATGTGACCTTGGGTTTTATATACAGCATGAAGATTTGGTTTATATGGAGTCTACAGACCTCCACTCTGGAGGACTATGATGATCTAACATTTATATAGCACTTACCATGTGCCAGGTACTTTGCTAAGCACTTTATGATTACTATCTCATTTGAGTCTCACTATAACCGTGGAAGGTAGATGCTATTATTATTCTCATTTACAAATAAGGAAACTGAGGGTAAGAGAGGTTAAGTGACTTGCCTAGGATCACACAGCTAGTAAGTTTCTGGGACTGGATTTGAACTCAGGCATCTATGACTCCAACCCAAGTGTGCCAGCTTCCACCTAGCTGTCTCGATTTTATGCTGTGATTTTATTTACCCTTTCTGGACTATATTATATTGCAATGCCCCTATAGCATATGAAAAGGAATAAAACTTAGATCAAGAGGGAGAACTGATTTCACAAACCTGGTCTGTATGCTAGAAGTGAACTGAGGCAATGGAAGGCCTGTCAAGTTGATTTGCCTCAGTTCTGTGAGTGGTAGGGACTTGGAGATCTTGATCTTGCCAACCCCAGAAGGCCTTAATGAGCCAGGGTGAGCAAATCAGAATGACAAGATCCTTCAGATTCATCTGATTTGGTCTTGGTCAACTAGGCATGCCCATAATTTCATTTTGTAAACCTTAAAACTTTATATAAATGTGTAAAATGATAATAATACTGGGGATTTTTGCGGGAGCATTTCACACCATGGATAAAGGAAAGAACATGGGACTTGAACTCAGAAAAAAAATGGAAAAGGGGATGAGAGGGGAGGGGGGTGATAGAGGGGAGGGCTGACTGGGGAACAGGGCAACCAGAATATACGCCATCTTGGAGTGGGGGGGAGGGCAGAAATGGGGAGAAAATTTGTAATTCAAACTGTTGTGAAAATCAATGCTGAAAACCAAATATGTTAAATAAATAAATTGCATTTAAAAAAAATAGGTTCTAGTGCTGGTTCTAAAAATATCTTAGGTTTTTCCTTCTAAGTCTCAGTTTCTTTTTTCTATAAAATGAGGTAGTTCCCTTCCAGTTCTAACATTCCACGATCTTGCCATAAGAATGTGCTAAATGCAACACTTGGCTCAAGGGTCACTCCAGTTCAGCATTCTATCTCTGATGTCCTTAAGGGTTAGGAATATATCGCCATTTTCCTTAACATTAATTCGAAAAAGGTTGGTGACATTCTTTATCACCCTAGCTTGTCTTAATAGAGAGCCAGCCTCTCTGAATTCATCCAAACCCTTTTTGAGCATTTTCATGTTCCAAACCTTCTGCCTCTCTTGGAGAGCTAGGAGCACCGTGGCTAGAGTGACAGAACTGGAATCAGGAAGACCTGAGTTCAAATCCAGTCTCAAACACTTACTGGTTGTGTGATCCTGACCAAGTCATTTAACCTCTCTTAGACTCAGTTTCCTTGAGTGTAAAATGAGGATAACAAGAGTACCTACCTACATTGCTGTAAGGATCAGATGAGTTATTTATAAAGTGCTTTACAAACCTTAAAGTGCTATATAAATGCTGGCTATTGTATCTATTGAATGCTAAACCTGGTATCTACAAGGTAAAGAAGTATTTCTTCTTATTTCTCCCAAAAGCCCCTTCTCCACGTCCCCAAGTTTTTTAATTGCAAAATCTCATGAGCAAATCTATGTTCATCCTCTCTATCTAGATCTGTGATTTTACAGACTTGCATCATTCCTCCTTCAATTTTCCCTCTCCAGTCTAAAGTTCTATTCCTTTTTACTTTGCAAGTCATGAATCTCCCACTGGGAGTGATTATGTCAACTTTCCTTTTATGGACCTCCTTAAGCCACCCCTGCTTTGTTGAGGTATATATAGCCTTTGTCTACCTCAGTACGTCAGTCTTGGGTTACCTGAGTGTGCCTGACTGAGGTTTGTAAAATCCTGTCAAGCTGAGTATCCTTCCAATTCAGGGACATCTCAAGGTTAAATCCTTTAGGATAGAACAAGTCTGATTAGAATAATAAAATCTTGAGCTGCTAGAGCAAGAAGAGCTCTGCTATTCCAAGCCACCATTTGACACATGAGGAAACACATTCAAACTCTGATCAGCATCTTTAAATTCATAGACGTTAGTGTTGTAGGAATCAAGACTTTTTAGCTTGGGGAAGAAAAGACTGGGGCAGGGGGGTTACATGAGAGCTATCTCCAGTCACTTGAACAGCTGTCACAATGAAGACAGATTAGGCTTGTACTGTGTAAAACAGAGGCCAGAACTAAGAATAATAGATAGGAGTTGCAAAGAGGAGAATATAGACAAAATAAGGAGAAACCTCCTAAAAATTAGAGTTGTCCAAATGTAGAATAAGCCACTCCCAGGAGGTTTCCCCTTCACTTGAAGTCTCAGAGCCAAGAGTGAATGAACATTTTTTGTGTTAATTTTTCGTTATAGGAAGGATTCTTTGGTGATGGGTCATACTAGATGGCCACTGAGGTACCTTCCAACTGTGAAATTCTATGATTCTATCTGTTGAGTGGCAGGGCTATTGATTCTCTCCCAGCCCAGTGTCCTTTTTGCTGCATTCCTACTGCCTCAGCTTGTGTGTGTGTGTGTGTGTGCATCTGGCTAGTTTACCTAGTGAATAGCCTACATTTATAATGCAAAGGTGAAGAGTTCAATCTCCTTATGGATTGGTTCTTTTCCAAGTTCTGTTCCAAGTCTGCAGTTTACATCCATGTCCCTTACCAAGTCAGGTAACTTGCAGGTTCATCCTTCGTCCCAAGAAATATGAGGTGACAGAGTATGCACATCTATCCCTACAACAGAAACAAAATTTGGAGCACATGTACCCTGATGATGGGTCAGTAACATTTGCTATTTGCACAAAGCCTGACACATATTTTTTTTTTCTGTATAGTGCATGATGAAGGTCATAAGAAGCATCCAGAGTACATTTCTCCAGGTGTGTGTCCCGTTGATACTGATGCCCTTACCTCTAATGAAAGAGAAAGTGGATTTCGCCCCCCTTGGTCTCTCAAAATGATTCAGTGCTCAGAGTTCCCTCTCCAGCCCCCTCAGCAGCTAATAGTTTCTATTTTTAATCACTGTTATGCATGGAAAGAAAAATAGCTTTGAAATAGTTTGCTTTCCAGAAAACACAGTAAACATCCTCCGGCTTCTATATGTGGATATGACAGAATACTTGGTTCTCAGAATCAGGAACTGGGAGCAAAAACAACCACCCCTTCCCCACCATCCTCAGCAAATCACCCAACAGCAACAATAACAACAAAAACCTCTAATTATTTTCCCCATCTTTTGTTTCCTCTAAATTGCTCAGTAGGCATTCCAAAGGAGGAGGCACACTTAAACAGAATCATCTCTAGGTTATGGAGCAAATCTTGCATGTGGGCAAACACTCAACAGAGAAGAGCAAGTGAATCATAGACTATCCTACCCGTCATTATAAATGGTCCCCACCTGCTCTGGGCTGGCTGAAATAATCACTTGTCATGCTGTCATACGGAAATGTAATTGCAATGTTGATGCTTCTCTCCCCCTCCACTTTCCCCAATGAAATATTCACCCACGCTTGCTCTATTTTAATTACATAATGTTTGCTGGAAGAAGGAAAACAACAAAGCCTCAGTTGAACTTTTGGCAAAATGGAAGTTGATCAAAAGACATCTCATAATCTAGCTGATCTCAACTGATTTTTGAGTACTCATAATAAAGCAAGTATCAGCTTTGATCAAATGCTACTCATATATACAGGGTTAACCTGAGGTCCCAGTGGGACAGGCCAGTAAGTGAATCTGAAGAGGCAGCCAAGAGTCCAGATCAGATAGAGATTTGCAGATGGAAAGAACTTTAGAGATCACCTGTAAGGTCAAATTCCATCACTGCAGTAATGAAAAAATTGAATCTCAGAGGGAAGTGGCTTTGTCAAACAGTACACAGATAATAGGATAGAGGGAATTTGAACCCTGGTTATCTCGTTCCAGGAGTAACTAGGTGGCACTGTGTATAGAGTACCCAGCCTGGAGTAAGGAAGACCTGACTTCAAACCCAGTCTCAGACACTTACTAGTTATGTAACTCTGGGCAAGTCACTCAACCCTTTTGCCTCAGTTTCTCCATTTGTAAAATGAGCTGGAGAGGGAAATGGCAAACCACTCTAGCATCTTTGCCAAGAAAACCCCAAATGGGGTCACAAAGAGTTGGACACAACTGAAACAACTGAACAATGACCTCTTGCTCCAAATCTCATACTCTTTCCAACATGACACACTACATGAGCAAGACCTGTTGGGAACAAGTGATAGACTAGGCTGGGTAAGTCCATTTTGTGGATTGGAGCTTTAATGGCTTGGGGGAGCAGGGGAAAGTTGAGTTTGAAAAGTTCCTGAATAGATGGAACCAGTCATTATGTAAAACAACCAAAGATCATGAGGCTTTAGGGCCAAAAATGAAAGCAGTATCAAGAGTAGAAGTGGACCAAACTTAGGATCCACAAAATCCATGTGGGTTAGTGAGATCTGAGGTATGGAGTCATAGGAGAGACAACATTGTTAAAGTAGTCTCTCAGTCTGATGCACTTAATGTTCTGTGCACACCTGTGTTTTTGTACATAGACAGGTGTGGATGTCTCAGTCTTTAAAATTTCCCTCAATTAGAAAACTCCCACTGCCAAGACCCTCCCTGATCTCCATGGCAATAACCACCTTCTCTAAGCTATGGCAGAGGGGAGCATCTAATGAGCTCCCCAAGCCAGATGTCATATGAGAGAATGCCAGAAACAAGAATGGGATTTAGGAACAACTACAGTTCATCTGATTCAGAAGGCAGCAGGAAGAGGACCTGGAAGAAATGAACACCTCAACAATACATGAGAGACATAGAAAAGTGGGACACTGGTAAGGAGCAAGGTAGATAAGGAGGAAGCTGGACAGCTTATGTGGGAACCTCCACCAATGACAGGCAGGCAGAAAATCTGATGTCAGGAATGAATGTGATGAGCCAGAGCTGAACTCAGACTGCTAAGTCAAGGTCTACATATGGATATGTCACAATCAAGTCCCCAAGGCAGAGGACAGGTTAGTCACCAAACCACTTCAACTTGAGTGATTGTCTCCTTTGGAAGTGAGAGACCACCTAGCTACAAATTTAAAAGGATCTAAGAGGCTCAGAAATGGGGAAATGAACTTAGATAACATGTTGCTGTTGTTGGGTCATTTCAGTTGTCTGCCTTTCTGTGATCCCATTTGGGGTTCTCTTGGCAAAGCACTAGAATAAATTGCCATTTCTTTCTCCAGCTGATTCTACATATGAGGAACTGAAGCAAACAGGGTTAAGAGACTTTCCCAGGGTCACAGAACTAGTAAGTGTCTGAGGCCAGATTATGAACTCGGGTCCTCCTGACTCCAGGGACAGCACTCCATTCACTGTGCCACCTAGCTACCCTGCACCACCTAGTTACAACAACAAAATATGGTACTGTTATCACGATAAGGAAGTAAGGACAGCTGATTAGGGAGTCAAAAGCACAAGTTCAGTCAATGCAGGTGAGCACCCAGAGGAGTGTACCAGCCTCTCATTATTACGCAGCCTGCAGACAGCATATCAAAATAAGCAGAAGGAGAATAACTGGCCCAGTTTTTATTGGTTCCTCCCTTCCCATCCCTCCAGGCCCTGTATTTTTATTTCAGAGCTGTATGTTATAGGAGAGACAGAATGTGAGCCAGTGTGACCTCTTTGTGATGGAGAAGTGCAGCTCTGGGGAAGAAAAGGGGCATGTCATTCCTGGGTTTCTTGATTCCTGTCATTCATGGGGTCTTTTGATGTGTGTCTGTCTGTCTGTCCATGTTCCCTTATTTCATGAGTCCCTGGGGTAGAATTGTGTGCTAGACTAATAGTTTAAAACTCAAATAGAATCAGGACCACTACAATGTACATAAGGATACCTATGAGTCATATATTGACTTAATTATAAAATGTAATGTTATCTATGTCTTATTATATTTTTATTTTTAAAAAATATTTCCCAATTACACTTTAATTTCGTTTGGGATATATTTGGGAGTGTTACCTGAAAAGGGTTTGGGGTTTGACACCTCCATCCTAGACCATGTTGTCAGATAGCTAAGTCTTAGACACAGAAATACTGATAAGTTTAGGTCATAATGAGTTATAAGGGGCACAAGGTTAATAACAACCACATCCTCACCAGCATTTTATAGACTCTTCTTTATTATCTCAAGTGTACCTGAGTGAAAGCTTGTGGGAGTCTGATAGGTACCCCCCTTATGTTTCAATCCTGTGAGGACTGAAGGTAAAGGTCAGATTGTGTGTGAATTGTTTTGTTTTGTTTGGGGCAGGGGTATGTTGGTTTCATTTTCTCTCCTTTTTGGTTATTCATCCAGTAGAACATTAAAGAGGTCAGTCTATAGGCAGCTGGAAGAAGGAAAAGAATACAGAATGCTGGACGAGCCACAGTCTGGCGAATCAGTTCCTAAATAATTTTGAACTGCCTATAATTAGTGATATGGGAATATATCACTGCCAACCAGTCAAGCACAGGACTCTGTATGTAGAAAGTGCTTAATAAATGTTTGTGAAATTGAAATGAGGAATGAGAAATAAAGCATCTCATCATGACTCAAGAAGACATCATTAAATCACTGCATTCATAACTCATCAACATTCTCCTGAGAGTCAGCTAATTGTCCATTACAGAAATGATGATTAGCTTTAAAAGGTTTGACTAGCTAAGAAGAAAGAATGCTTGAAGTCTTTTTGATTTGCTTCGCTGATGACTACAATTGGAAGGTTTTTAGCAACTTGATCCACAAAGAATTTTCCTTCTTCATCCACTCTTTTGTCATGTTTTTCCAAAAGTATAAATATTAATGAAGTGCACTTCATATGATTTGCTTTGCTATGATTTGTTGCATGATAAACAAATGATTTGTCAATAAATTTCATCTCATTTTCACTATGCATCAATAATAACTCCTTGAGGTCAGGGACTGTCACACTTTATCTTTGTATCCCCCCAAACTTAGCACAGTGCATAACAGATAGTGAGGGCTTAACAAATACCTGTTCATTGGTTGATCAAGCAATAATTTTTTTCTCAATGCTGTTTTCAGTGGGAAAGAAGAAGGATACATAATTCTTGTCCCTCCCAGCCCTCCAGGAACTTACAATCAAATAGGGAAGACCAAAAAGGGACCATAAGAGAATAATGAAGAGCCAAACAAGGTGGAACTCTGTAAGTATAAGAGAAGTTTGGAGATGGAAGAAATCAATGCTGACTAGAGGCAATGTGAAAGAACACCGGACTTTGAATCATGGAAACAGCATGACATACATTTATTAAAGCCTGATGTACGCTTATAACTATGAATGATTTCTATTCTCTGAAACTGTTTCCTCATGTTTAAAAAGGAAATGATGATGCTTATACTACTGGAATCTGAGCTTGCCTCCCCACTAGTTGTTCCCATAGGAACTTGGTGGGCCAGGCATCTGTGAGACAAAGAGATACTACCAACAGTTCCTCGAATTTCTGTGGTTCTGCCAGTGACGTTGATGGGCTTCCATAAAGAAGACAACATGGGTAGCTGAGGACAGAGCTACATCCATTTGAGTCCAGGGTTTGACTAAGCAGGGAAATGAGCAACAGCTGGTGGCTAGAACCGAACCTGATGGTCAGATGTGTAGGAAAGCAGAACTGGGGGAAAGGGGAAGACCAGACAAAACTGTAAGCTGAATGGAACAAAGTGATGATCAGGAGAATGCAAGGAGAATGGATGCCCTGGGGTCTGCAAAGAACACCAAGCTAGTCAATCACACTTTTCTCCCTCTGCATCACCATCCCAAAACTAGAGGAAACCATTTCTTAGTCAATCCTTCATTTCCTGCCTCCCCCCACTCTGATCCACAGGTGAAGGGGAGAGAGGTAGGGAGAGAAGCAAATTTAGCCTTCTTACCTTTGAGCAAATTATTCTCTAATGGCTTACTTTCGGTGTCCAGCGCTATTTATATCGCTGTCATAAAAACTTGATGGTCATCAATCTGAGCTGGATGAAGCCTGAGGGGAAAGCCAAGGCCCTTAAAGGGACAGGAGACATGTTCCCCTTAGCTTAGCACAAGCTGGAAGGAGAGCTAGAGCTGAAGAGAGAGAGAAGCTATGCAATTTATATGTACATATAGATAGATATAGATATATACATTCCCCTATATGGATTATATATATATATATATATATATGTGTGTGTGTGTGTGTGTGTGTGTATATATAATTTACATAATAGCTAGCATTTATATATTGCTGTAAGGTTTGCAAAGCAATTAATATGTGTGTTATCTTACTGGGTCCTCACAATAATCCTGTAAAGTGGGTGATATCATTGTTACCGTTTTACAGATGAGAAAACTGAGGCTAAGAACAAGTGACTTGCACAGTGTTACAAAAGTGCCAGAAACAGAGTCCAGACTCTCAGATCTTCCTGACTTTAAGCCCAGCATTCTATGCACTGTAGTACCTAATTTCCTAGACTGTTCTATTTGAACCCTACACTTATTTTCTTTACGAAATAGATATGGGCATGTGGTAGGAGAAGGAAAAAAATGAGAAGATCCCATACTTATAAGGAGTAGGAAACAGATGCTTTTAGCCTGAGAGCACCTTAGGGAATGCAGCTCTGCTGCACAGAGCTGACTACCAGAAAACCTTGCCAGGGAGATGAGTAGCACAATTTTCACACTCATGAGTTTTAAAGAGGCTGCAGCTGGTCAACTGTCATTGCTTGTAGGTGGAGAGCTTCCAGCCTCACTCACACATGTCTAATGCTGGCTGGACCACCTACATCAGGAGACTCTCATAAGGGATGTTAGAAAGGGGTAAAGTTTGGCCTCCACAGAAAGAAACGTCTTGGAGTCATGTGATTAGAAGGGAGTAGTGAGAAAAGAAGAAACAATTCTCAGAAAAGGGAAAAGTCAGTTTCAACTAGGTCTTTAATCAAAAGTAAGGCGAAGGGTAAGCTAGACTTGCAGCATGCACGCTTAATAGCTTCATGCATAGTACCTGACACACCGTGCATAAAATTAGAGCCTCATTATCTGTACATGCGTCACATGACCGGGAGGGTAATCATGTCAAAGAGCAATACGTAATGGCAATATACAGGAGATTACAACCCGGAAGAGCTGGGACCAATCCCAGCTCTGAAGGGATGGACCAGGAAGGATTAACGTCATAAAAGCTTACTTTGTTTCTGTATCTGGGCCCCTGGTGCATTCCAGCCAGGGTGGCCCGCGAATCGAGAATCGCATTAAATTTTTCCTTCCTGTAAAAATTTTATTTATGGACATTTCCAACAGGGATGACTTGGAAACCTTTGGAAGCATTTAAATACATATGAATCATCATTATTAGTATTGGTTAGAAGAAAGTTTGTGGAGAAGTGGGACATAAAAACAACCTTGAAAACTGGTTAGGATTTGGATGGGTGGAGGGAAGGGTGGAAGGTATGTCATTTGGGGTAGTAGAGCATGAGCAAAGAGAACAGCGTCCAGAGGTGGGAATAAGTATGGCCCATTAATGGGATGAAAAAGACTAGCCTGACTGGAGCAGAGCATTCATGTTAGGCTATGTTGGGTGTAGGTAGGAGATTAGATTATAGATAGCCTTGAAATGCAAGCAGAGATATGTGGACTTGATTCTTTGTGCAATAGGAAGTTATTGTGGATTCTTGAGCAGAAGGTGACAAAGTAAGAATGTTGTCTTTGGAAGGTTTGCCTGCTGGAATGTGGAAGATGTGCTGAAGCGGGGAAGCTAGAGACCTAAATTTTAAAGACCTTTCAAAAATCTTTGTTATTGTTTGAGGTTGTGTTATTGAGTTGTTGGGTCCAACTATTCTCCACTCTATGACAAGAAGTTTTCTTTGGCAGAAGTAAAGAATACAAGAATGATTCTCAGATTATGACAGATGGCACAGATCTTCATTCCTACCTATGCTATAAGCTTCACTTTCCCTTTGCAAGTGAATTTATTTACTAGGTACAGAGGACCTGCCTATGAACAGCAAAGATGCACCTCATGGACAGTTACACAAACATGCATATGTGTATATACAAATATATACATATGTATACCTATATTTGTATATATATATATATGTATATGTAAACATCTGATGTCTCTTTAAGTCCTGAGAGGTAACGAGATTTCTTCCATATTTTACCAGCTTTTAACTTTGAAGAATTACTTTTCTACCAACCTGACTAAATAGGCATAGTTTACTAAAATATTAAAAGGATTTGGATTCCTCCCTCTTTCTTGGGACGGAGAAAGTCTTCTACAGCTAAATTCCCTACAGACTTTAGAACAAAACACAAACTTCTTAGACTGGCATTCAAGGGCCTTGATAATCTGATCCCACGCTAACTTTCTAGCTTTTTTTACGCTGCTCTCTTTCTTGCCTTTTATGCTTTGGCCAAATTGAAATATTCTCTATTCTCCAATATTATTGTCCCAGCTATATATTTGTGTATATCATTCCTTCATACATGGAACTCATTCCTTTCCTTCTCTTCTTTTTGAAACCATTTTTTTCAAGGTCTACCCCAGATGCCACCTCCATCATGAAACCTTCCCTACTGATCCCCCAGCTAAAAGTTATCCCTTGATCTAACTTTAAATTTTCTTAGATCACTTTGTCTGTATCCCTGTTCTACCCCTATTGCAATCTACCATATGTCATACTTATTTATATAAACACCATACCTCTCAAGTAGAATGGGACATCTCCTAGGCAGAGACTGTGTTGATTTTCATCTTTGTATCACCAATGCCTGGAACAGTGCCTTGGACATGCAAATACCCAAAGGATTTTTCTGTGAATTGTTACTGTGGGGAATTCTTTATATTAAGACAGATCATGATTTATCTATGACTTAATAATTAAGTCCTATGAAGATATTTGAGATATACAATGGTTTCATGACTTATTCAAGGTGATACAGCTAATTGTCCATGGCTAAGTCAAGAGTCTTATCATGAAGCCAGAGGTTGTGGGTGTGAATAAGTTTGATGTTGTGGCTACACTGTGACCCAGCTCTGGCAGCATCCCCCAGCCCCTGCTTCTAGTCAAACAAATCAGACCTGGTGGGACTAGCATAGTTGTTGTTGGTCTAATATTCCTGAGAGAGGGTAGAGCCAGAACAGGAATTCTGGCACACATAGCAAATTCATTTGAGGGTTGAGAGAAAACAGAGATTCTGCAGCTATTGCTCGGGAGGGAAGCACACAGTGCCATTATCAGCAATGTTGCCACTGGTCTTGAACATTCTATGTGGTAAGGGTCCCCAGACTTGGTGATGCAACATGGGTATCCTGTCCCAATGGAAGTGGAGGGGGGAGCAGACACATTGGATTGGTAATGGGGAAAGATGAGTCTCCAGGAGAAGACTATAATGGTAACAGGATGCAGTGGCTCCTGGCCCTTGGGTCTGATTCAGGATCAGAGGTGGCCACACAAGATGGGATAAGGTTGGCAGAAGACCACAAAGCAGGACCAATAAGGATATAAAATTCATAACCCATCCTCCAAATACTGGTGCCTTGGTACTAAGGCAAGGTCATTTTGTACCGGTAATGGCTCTGGGAAGCGGTGAGGAGTGGAGCTGTTCTATGGTACAGGACATAGAGAAGAGCAGAGAAAGACAGGAGGAATTTCTGACCCTGAAGGTGAATGAGGCATGAGATAATTATTGCACTGAGCGAGGAGGCTAGATAAGAACCTGAGATGCTCTTTATATTCAATTCAATTCCAAAAGGATGTATTGAGTGTCTATTGAATTGCCTAATCAATTCCAGAAGAATTTATTGAGTGCCCCAGCATTCTATTGGTCACTGGGGGAGGCAGGGAGAGAAGGATGGTATATGAAATGGTCACAGTGTAATAGCAAAGAAACCTTTTAATGGCAAATCTACAGTTCCCCTCCTCCACCACCACCCAATATGGCAGAATAAATCACATTCAACAAAACATGATCATGTTGTGGTAGAGAGTAAAATGGACTCGATGTTAAAAGGCTTGGTATTGATTTCTGGCATTGACATTGAATAGCTGTGCAACCTTGGTCAAGTCATTTAAAACCTTTCTGAAAAATGGTGATAATAACACTTCTAAGAAAACACTTTTGTAAAACAAAAGTACTATTTAAATGTGAGCTTTTCTGATTGTTAATTCTGTAGTTATCATGCAGAGTTTTATGCGTTAACACACTGCTTCCCATGACCCTGATGAGTCCTGGAGATTCTGGCAGAAGGTACCTAAGCTTCTTTATTTTTATCTTCATGATGAACTAAGGTTCATCTTAGATAAAATAAGTCATAAATCTATCTTTGTTATGCCTAACTTTCCCATGATGCTCCTCCTATTCCAATGCTCTTTGTTTTTCCTTTTTAGTGAAAACCTGCTCTTAGGAAAGGCTCTGACATCATTCATTTAAACTCAGATATAAATATGTTAATGCCTCTCCATGAAGAACTTGAACTGATCTTTCCTCTATACTTGAGATGCAAATTCTCTCAATCCCATTGGTCTTTTGAATTCTATTCAAGAAAACCCAAATAAAATCCCATCTTCTCCAAGAAACATTCCTGATCTCCCAAGCTATAATTGTTTCCTGCCTTTTGGCTCAATTAGCTTTTGTTTGGTACTTATCACAGGATCTCTGAGTTGTAAGAAACCTCAGAGGATCATCTAGTCCAAGGGTGGGGAACCTGTAGCCTCAAGGCCTCTAGGTCCTCAAGTGTGGCCCTTTGACTGAATCCAAACCTCATAGAACAAAGCCCCTTAATAAAAGGATTTGTTCTGTAAAATTTGGACTCAGTCAAAAGTCAAACCTGCACCCAAAGACCTAGAAGGGCACAGGTTCCTCACCCCTGATTTAGTCAAACCCATACACAAAAGGGAATCCATTCTACAATATAGCTGACAAGTAACCAACCATCTTTTGCTCAAAGACCTCCCCTGAGGGATAACCCTCTACCTCTGAAAGAACTAGTCCACTTTGGAATGATTCTAATTGTTAGGATACTCCCCCTACCTTTTATCAAGTCTAAATTTACCCCTTTTCATCTTCCACTCATTTCTCCAAGTTCTCTCCTCTGGGACCAACCAGAACAAGTCAAATCCTCCCTCCTTTATGTGAAAACAGTTATCATTTCCCCAGGCCATTGCTTTTCCAGCTTAAATGATCCCAATTACTTCAACTGATCCTCATATAGCTACTACAGAAGAACCTTCACCAATCTGGTTACCCAAAACACTTGCTACCTGTGTCGCTTTGGAAAAGTCAATTAATCTCCCTGAGACTCAGTTTACTCATCTCTAAAATAAAGAGATTGGACTATATGCCCCTGAAATCCTTTTTAGTTCTAGGTGTATGATCCTATGCAAAATCTCTTCTAGATAATAATTAGTTTATCAATGTATTATTTTGTATACAGTCCCTTATCTATGTGTTACATCCCCTTCCAAGACTGTAAGCTCCATGAGATCATAAAACAATTTTTATCTAAACTTATTCTAGTTTCTAGTACCATGTTCTTCACACATTACTCATGCAATACTCATTTAATTGAATACATTTTTTAAAAAAAAGAGTAGTGGAATAAAAGGCTTTTTACCCTGTTAGAATTCCAGGGATCAATGGAATAGATTTTAGGAGCCAAAGCCCCACTTCTAAGCCATATATAGTGTAGATACGCAGTCATTTTTCAGTTATGTCTGACTCTTTGTGGCCCCATTTGGGGTTCTCTCAGCAAAGATGCTGGAGTGGTTTGCCATTTTCCTCTCCAGTTCATTTTACAGATGAGGAAACTGAGGCAAACAGGGTTAAGCAACTTGCCCAGGGTCCCACAGTTAGTAAGTATCTGAGGCTGGATTTGAACTCAGGAAGATGAGTCTTCCTGATTCCAGGCCTAGTACTCTACCCACTGCATACCTGCTTACTCTGTTTTTATATATTACTGTCTCTGTTTCTCAACCCTCTCTAATCTCCACCAATAAGTCAATAAACATTCATCAGTGCCTATTATGTGCCAGACACTGTGTTAAGTGCTGGCAATACAAAGTAAGGCAAGAGACAGTCCCTGCTCTCAAGGAGATCACAGTTTCCAAAAAGTGAAACAACTTAATTGACACTCAAGGTGAGAGCTGATGAACAGGACAACTTACCATCTGAAAACATGAAGTCCCTGGATTGGATTATCCAGGACAGGGTGAACTTGATCACAGAGGCACCCATTTTTCCTTGGAGGAAAAAAAAGCAATGGGTAGAAGTTGCAAAGGGGCCAATTTCAGCTTTATGGGGGTAGGGATGGAGAATGTGGCAGAATGAATCTTCCTAATGATTACAGCTTCCATAAATGGAATGGTCTGCCTCTGGAGACAGTGGGTTCCCTTTTACTACAGGTCTTCAGACAGATTCTAGATGACTACTTGTCATGTGTGTTGAAGTAGGGTTTTTCTCTTCAGTTATGAACTAGAAGGCAATAGAAGTCCTTTTTAACTTAAAACTATGAGTCTGACTCTCTTTAAAAGTGCTAAAGAAAAAAACTTACAGTTTCTCATCAAGAGAGAGAAATGTTTTTTCATATGAAACCTCCCCAAAGAAGCAATACAGCACACTTCAAGCTTATAGCCCCAGGCAGGGAAATCTCAAACTAGGGACTTCTTATGAGGCCTTTATTAGAAATAGGCTTTACCTGGCTGGAACAGTCAATGACTATTCCTGAATATAACAGGTTTCTTTACATTTATTTATAGGCCTACAAATGTTGAAAGTCTTTCTTAGAATTCTAAAATCATAGAATCTTAGAGTTGAAAGGGACCTTTGTGATATTCTCATCCATCCAACCCCTTCATTTTACAGGTGAAAAGATTGAGGCTAAAGAGGTGAAAGTGACTTGACCAAGGCATTGAAGTTGAGACATGGGTCCCTGTGAGTCAGATCAAAGTAGCCTGCAGATGTCCTGACCTGGGATACAAGTCATTGTCCAACCTTTTGGACCATAAGAGCAGAATCAGGACCTTTCCCTGACATTAGCTTTTACTGCTGAAGTAGGTGTGAATATGGCCAGTCTTCAAGTGCTTGAGCAGACCTTCAGTGAACAAATTTGAGGGTGTTGGAAGCTTAGAAAGAAAGATTAGATTGATGGAAGGATGGATGGATGGATGGATGGATGGATGGATGGATGGATGGATGGATGGATGGATGGATAAACAAAGCAATTATTAAACATTTACTTTATGGCAAGCCTTGTGCTAAGTGCAAGTCAATCCCATCCCCTCAAGGAGCTTCCATTCTAATAAAGGAAGTCTGCACATGAAGGGAAGCTAAAATACGGATGCTTAATGTGAGATGGCAAGGGAATGTAGTAGTAGTGGATTCCAAAACTCCCTTGGGGAGGGAAAAGAGGATGAAAGCTGGCATAATTTGAGTGTGGCCAGGAAGCCTAGTTATCATGTATTTGTGGGGTGTGTGTCCTTGTGTGTCTATATGTGTGTGTGTGCCTGGGTACACCTGTGTATCTTTGAGGAGACATGCTCACTGGTACATGCTGTGAATTACTAAACATAATGAAAGTGTCAGCCAGTGACAATGGTAAATTTGCATTCATATCTGTGTGATTATATCCAACTGCAGACCCCTGTGTCTGTTCAAGGAAAAATTCTCCTTCCAGATACCCTGAAAAGTTAGAAGACCAATGTGTGTGAAAAGGCTTAGAGCAGACTCTTATGCATTGAACTTGACTGTGGAAACACAACATAGAGGTGAGAGCAGATTGGGATAGTGCCTGAGGTAGTCAAGTACTGCCTGGGTTAGGTTCTGAAGGGATTGAGGTACCCATGACCATAGCACTGAGGGCTAAGTTTATAAATCCTAGAAAGATATAACATCTGAATTGTTGGATTCAATCCCTGACAAAGTAAAGAGAAAAGAGAAAGCTCAGGCAAAGAGGCCAATGAGAAAGTATACGGTTCTTTCACAAGGTGACACAAAGTCACATGGTAGATTAGTAATCTTTTTGCCCCTGGTATTTTCTGGCTTATCTTTTTCATGGATGTGAGACATCCCAACATATGAAGTACTGAAAAAAAATCTGAGTAAATGATAATCTCCTTTTTATCCAAAGATAGGTCTCCCTGGAGGAGAAGATAGATCAGGGTGACAGAAACCGGACTGGGAAGGCATCTTCTCAAACACAACTGGGAAAATAGGAACTATCTGCATAATGGGATGGCCCTCCAGCATGCTCTTCAATATTCATTTAAAGACTATTAGAATTTGGGAAAATGAAGAAAGGTTTTTTGTAGTGTGCTTCACACATAATTAGCAAATGAAACATTTTCCTCTGTAAGTCCAAAAAGTTATTCCTTGATGTAAGACTACTCTTTATTGTTTGGGAACTGCTTTTTCTGTCCCTGATGTCACACTCTAGGATGGGAAGACTGACTGCAAATAGAAGCTCTAAGTGAGGAAATGAGTCTTGAAACATAAGGTCAGGTAGGCTTCACTACAGAGACATGGGATAGCTTTGTCTTTTTCCTCCACATCCAATCAATATATGTAAACATAGACACTCATCTTGTCATTGTCCAGTTAGCAATGACAAAGGGCTAGAGTTTCTACCAGGGCAAATAATTGTTCCTAAATGATGCCGATCCACGATGATTATGAAACCCATTTCACAACTCACCTCTTCTAAGAAACCTTCCTAGATTAACCACAACTAAACTCTCATCATAGAATCATAGCTTTAGAGCTAGGAAGGATCTCAGAGGCCATTAGGCCAACTCCTCATTTTATAGATGAGGAAAATGAAGTCCAGAGATATGAGGTGACTTATGACCATACAGATAGAATCATTCACCCTCCCCTTTTCCTTTATTTTGTTGTGTGCATGTAGGTGTGTGTTGGGGAATGGGTAACACCTAGTGAATAGTTTTCATCTTTATATATGCCTGTATACCTTTTCATGGAGTCTTGCGCATGTCTTTTAAAAATTCTCCATGAAGGATCCACCCAAAAGGTTGAAGATCTTTCTCTTGTTCTTTTAATAAGAGGATATCGATCATTCATTAACATCTCAAGAGTACCAAAATATCATTCTGACTGTTGGTCTTTGATTACTCACCCTTTGACATGAATGACCTACTTTCTAGTAATCAATGTTATAGAATCATAGATTTAGAGTTGGAAGAAACTTTAAAGGTCATCTAGACTAGTGGTGTCAAACACAAATAGAAGTGGCATGTTGTTTAAAAAGTACGAATTAGCATTATGTTGTATTATATTTTTGTTTACTTTGTTAAATATTTCCCATTTACATTTTAATCTGGCTCAGACCTCACTCAGGAATTTTGAGGAGAGAGAGCTTACAGCCAAGAGTTTGACCCCTCTGAGTTAAACTAACCCTCTCATTTTATAGTTGAAGAAACTGAGGTCTAAAGAAGTTAAATGACTTGGCCAAAGTCATGCAAATATTAAATGGCAAAGTCAGGATTCAAATTCAGGTCCTCTGACTCCAGATCCAGCACCTTATTCCCTGTCCAATGCTGCTTCAAAGTATCCCAATACATTTATGCATAAAGGATAATATGAATATAAATATGTATTTATCTCTATCTCTACTTATCTATCCATCTATCTCCCTGCCCCTTGGGAGATAATATGTTTGCCTAAGAAGTTTTATCAGTGTTATGAAAGACATCCTTTGTAAAGTCCAAAAAGAAAAAAAAAAACTAAGCAACAGTGAGGATCTCAAAGTGTTCCTATCTACAAACTGTATAATCCTAAATGCAGGGAACATAAAACAAATCTTCCTCATTGAAATCAGAAGTGATATAGACATTGATATAACTATCCATACTGGAAAAACAAAGTGGATATAAGATGCATACTGTCCAGCTTATGACATAGCACTAAAAAGCCAAATAAGGCTGGTACTTCAACATAAAAATATTGGCAGTTACAGCAGAAGAACAATGAAGCAGGCCCAAAATTTAGTACTAAGAAAGCAATCAGACTTGACAGTCTTTGGGGAAATTACACAGTGCTTTTGATTATTCTAGGCGATTTGCTGCTATAAAATTTCATCTCCTTAACACCAACGTTGTCCCAGCAATTCCATGACTGTGGATGATGGTGCAACATATCTAGGAAGAATCAAAATTTCAAATAAATAACCAAAAAAAGACAATGGAAAGACATATGGGAGGTATAAGAAAGCCGCAGTATATTAATAATGATCACTTTCATGTTTTCAGTTCACATGGGGACTTTCAGCTTAAGCATCAAAACCTTAATATTTTTTATTTAAAGAGCTATTGAAAATCTTTCTAAAATGTATTGCTTTCAAATTGCCTTAGTAAACATAGAAGGCTGAACAGTAATTTAATAGTTTTTGAATACTCAGCAACATTATTATGAATATCAGCAGGGTTCTACCTTAATAGTGTGATACACTCAAAAGCTATTGAAGTCAGCTGGATTCACTGAATGCCTCATCCCCAGCCTACACTCCAGAACTACTCCACTTTTGGTGTGATGTAAGTGTAGCACAGTAGTGTCCTTTTAGCACTGTTTGCCCCTATATTATAGAGAACTGTAATTTCTTTTGTCTTTTTCTGTAGATGACTGCCTTCCTCCTGTCAATTCTTGCCAGCACACTGCTCCCCACCTATGATCACTTATAATCTTCCCTGACATTACTGTTACCCATTGTTTTCTCCTTTTGCTTCTCCATGCTTTTCTTTTCTTTTCTTTTTGTCTCCTCTCCCTTCCCCTCTCTCCACATTTCTCAGCTTTGGAACTAAGAGGATTTGGTTCTCACAATTCCTGTCAGCCAGTGAGAATATTCTTTTCCTTCAGATCTTCAGAATGACTAATCATATTAATCACATACATCCCTCCATTTTCCCACCATTTTTGTCAGTGTTCACTACTCAAAGTCTTTTTTTTGTTCCCCCGACCCCTGTTTGGTGCTGCATTGAAGTGCTACTCCAATGATTCATGCTGTAACAGAAAGATTACCCTGAACTCTCAAAGGCTCTATCAGTAAAACACAAACTCTAGCAGTTAACTACCAAGTGCAAAAGTCTTTGAATACATTCCCAATGATAGACTGTGTGCCTGTAATCCAAGGACTCAGGCTAGTAAGGTCAGAGACTCTCTTTATTTGGAGGTTAGACTTGTGTTGTTGATTTTTTCAAAAAAATATTACAACTTGGAGGGGGTAGAGCCAAGATGCTAAAGTAAAAGCAGGAACTCCCCTGAACTCTCCCAAATTCTTCTCCCCACAACTTTAAAATAATGCCTCAAATCAAATTCTGGAGGGGCAGAACAAACAAAAGGTCACAGTAAAACGGGTTTCCACTCCAAGACAAGTTAGGAGGTTGGCAGGAAAGCTCTGTTTTACCAGAGTGGTTGTAAGGCCTGGAGAACAGTATAGCAATAACCAAATAGAATTATTAATAACAAGAACAACACTTTACGGTTTGCAAAATGCTTTGCAAAATAAACCTCATTGAATCCTACACAACAACCCTGGGAAGCAAATAATAGTATTATCTCCATTTTACAGATGATGAATTGAGGCAGACAGTAGCAAAACAATTTGCCCAGGGTGACACATCTAGTAAGTATCTGTGGTGGTGTTTGAACTCAAGCTTTCCTGACTTCAGGTCTAACCTCTATATCAATGGGAAAAGAAGGAAAGGGGAGGGGAGAGGAAAGAAATAAGCATTCAAATAGTGCCTCCTGTGTTCTAGGTGCTATGCTAAGCACTTTACAAATATTGTCTCATTTATTCTCATTACTCTGGGAAGTAGGTGCTGTTATTATTTTCATTTTACAGTTGAGGAAGCTGAGGCTAATAGACATCAAGTGACTTGCCCAGGGTCACACAGCTGGTAAGTAACCAAGGCTAAAGTTGAACTCAGGTCTTCCTGACTCTAGACCCAGGAATCAATTCCATTGAGCCTTATAACCAATAGATATACCCCACCACATAAACAATAACTCTTGGGGGACGCTCAATAAATTTTAAGTAGAAAGGGGTCCTGAGACTGAAACATTCGAGAACCAGTGCTCTATAATAACAATTCACACCTTACAGTGTTTTCATCACAACTACCCTATGAGATAGATCAGCCAAGAATTTTTATTTTTATTTTACAGAGGTAGAAAATGAGCTTCAGACAGAATAAATGACTTGCCTGGGGACACACAACTCTAGTCAATGGCAAAATCATACAAAGAAGGAGGAAGCATGAGGCTATTCTCTTCATGGAGAGGAAATACAGCTCACCGCCCTACCCCCTCCACCATCACCGCCAAATGCTGGTGACCTTGGGCAAAGTCCTGATTGCACTGCCTTACTTACTAACACGCCAAAAAAAATTTTTTGATTAGCAATGAAATGTAGCTTTCCTAATAAGAAGAAATCCTTATGGGGTGGGGTGATCAGAGTTGATTAAGGTTAGTAAAAAAGTGATCCTTAAAGGATGCTTAGGAAATCACCCAATCCAGCCTATATGACACCCCAGCCTATATCTTTAGCTTAGATCTTACTGCAAATGTTAGTCCCAAGTACTATCTTTTGATCTCTTACGTATATGAAGACAGGGTCTAAATGTCAAGAACATTGTGGAAATATGGCCCTGAATGTCTACTCTCACACTAAAACTGTTAGTGAAGCCTGACCATAAAACTGTCACAGCAAAGAATCATGGGCTTGATGATTAATCACACTAGCCTGGGCACAGTTTACTATGACCAGCAGATGCCTCCTCTTCCTCCTCCTCCTCTCATCCTGGGCCTGAGGGGAATGTACACATACTACATATGGTTACACTAAAATTATGGGTTTTATGAGAAATATGGCTTCCAAAGACAAGCTCTCAGTGAGAAATTGCTCTTTTTTATGGTTTTGCGCAGGAATAGGAAATTCCCTTCCTGCTGTGATTTGAAGCAATATTTTTATCTGCTTTGAACATATACACAAACATGTGCATTCACTCTCTCTGTCTCTCTCTCTCTCTCTCTCTCTCATTTCCCTTCCCTTTTTATCCCCCTCTGCCCCCTTTTCTCTTTTTCTCTGTCTTTCACACTCTCTCCCCCTCTCTCTACCTCATATTGTACCCTTTCCAAATCCAACTTGAGCTCAGCAAGAATTACAACATGAGTCAGAATGATTTCTCTCTATTATTACCATAAGGGACCAAGTTAGCAGGGAACTTCAAGATGACTAAGTTCAACTCCCTTGTTTTATGGGTCAGGAAAATGAAGTCAGAGACTTGAAATGCTTATGTGGCCTAAGGCCATAGAGGTGGATGTGGCAGAGCCAGAATTTGAACAGACATCCTCAGACCATACATCTAGCATATTTTATACTGTATCATGCTGGCTTTTGAAAGTGACAGCAGGTGTAGGATCAGAAATCAAGTACCCTGAGTTCCAGCTTTATCTTCCTTTAACTACATAATGCTTTGTTTTCAAGACACGCCCTCTCTCTGAAATATTACATTCCACTTTCCCCCCTATTTTGTGGTTTTTTATTTTACTTTCAATCTTCCTTTGTCAGATACAATCTTATTGATTTTTATAGGTTTGCTTTCACTGTATCCATTCCTTTCCATGCTATCATCACAGAAGCCCGTATCACCTCCAATCTGAGTGAGTTTAATAGTGTCCTAATTGGTCTACTTGCCTACCTTGTTAGTCTAATAATGATAAAACAAATAGGAACTGCATTGCTGATTTCATGGGTATAGAGCATTCCTGGGTGAAAAAATACCATCTTCCAATGTAGGTTAGCACCTTCTGTAAAAGTCATGATCTTAGAGAGTTAACCAGAGTACTAACTTCCCCAGAATCACAGAGCCAGAGGGGGTCTTAAACCCAAGTTTTTTCTGGCTCTGAGGCTAACACTCTATGCATTATAACATAATGCTTTTATAATAATAATAAGAATGACCTCAAATATTATTGCAAATTCAACAAATACTGGAATTGGAGTATCATCTTAAACAGTTAAGTCTATCAGTTAGATAGAATACCAGGCTTGGAGTCAGGAAGACCTGAGTTCAAATCTGGCCTCAAATATCTATCAGCTATATGACCCTGGGCAAGTCACTTAAGCCTGTTTGTCTGTTTCTTCAATTATAAAATGAGCTAGAGAAGGAAATGGCAAACCATTCCATTATCTTTGCCAAGGAAACCCCAAATGGGGTCACAAAAAGTAAGACATGACTGAAATGACAACCAACAACATAGACAAAACTATTATTTATTATAACCCTAATATAATGATTCATAAAAATTTAAGCATAATGTTTTTATCGAGGTCCTCATACTGAATCTGAGTATTCAACCTCTATTCCACTTGGAATATAGAGATCTAGTGGAAGAAATCAAAACCATATGGGATTAGGATGAAGTACCTATCATCCCCGTCATCCTGTCTGCCACTGGTACAGTTACGAAGATACTTTCAGTGAGGCTACTAAAGATGAGCTTACATCCCAATTTTTTCAGTCAATTACAAAAAAAGAGCAATCATTTCAATTGAACATACAAGTATCAGCCCAACACTACACATAAAAGAATAATGACTGGTCAAAGGACTGTTTTTACATTCCAACAAGATACCAAGAATTTGAATAATATTAATAATATATGGCATTTATATAATGCTTTAAATTTTGTATAACTCTTCAAACACATTTGATCTTTGCAACGTGGCTGTGAGCTAAGTACTACAGGTATCTTTATCTCCATTTTAATGATAAGGAACCTGAAAGTCAGAAAGGTTAATTAAATTTTACCATTGTCACACAGTGCAAGAAGTGGGATTAAAACCCAAGTTTCCAGACTCCAAAACTAGCAGTTATTCTGCTGTCCCATTCTGCCTCTCCAATCCATTTCATAATAGTCAATCAATCTGCCAATAAGCATTTATTAAGCACCTACTTAGCACCATGCCAGTACTATGCTAAATTCTGGGGATAAAGAAAGAGGCAGCAATCTATCCTTGCCGGCAAGGAGCAGTCTAATAGGGGAGACAACAAGCAAACAAATACGTACAGACAAGCTATATAAAGAACAAAGAAGAAATCATTAACAGAGGGAAGGCACTAGAAGAGAGACAGGGAACAGCTTTTTGAAGAAAGTGGCATTTTAGTTGGAAGTTGAAGGAAGCCAGGTTGATGAGGAAGAAGAACATTTCAAGTGTGGAAGATAGCTAGTGAAAATACCTGAGCCAAGAAATGGAGTGTCTTGTTCACAGAACAGAAAGGAAGCCTGTGTTGCTGGATCCAAAAGTACATATCAGAAATTAAGGTGTAAGAAGACTAGGAATATTGAGGGTAGAACATACATTTTGAAGGATTGTAAACACCAAACAGAATTTGTATAGGATCCTGGATACAAGAAGGAGCCACTTGAATTTATTGGGGAGAAGGGAGTATATGGTTTACATTTTGCTTTAGGAAACTCACTTCATCAGTGAATTGAGGAGTAAAGAAAAACTTGAGGCAAGCAGATCCACCAGCATACTATGGAAATATGCCAGGAATGAGGTGATACGGACCAGAACTAGAGTGGCGGCAGTGTCAGAAGAGAGAAGGGGAACCTATTTGAGAGATTCTGCAAAGGTGATATTGACAGACCTTGTTAACAAATTGGATATGGGAGGATGAGGGATAGTGAAGAATAGAAGATGGTACCTAGGTTGTGAGCTTAGGGGCCTGGGAGGATGGTGGTACCCTTGACAGTAATATTTGGAAGGGAGAAGGGTCTGGAGGAGGGGCAGATAATAAGATCAGCTTCAGACATGTTGAATTTAAGATGCGTACTGGACATACAGTTTAAGATGTCTGAAAGGCAGTTGGAGATGTGAGATCGGAGGTCAGCAAAGATATAAGTGCAGGATAGATAGATTTGTGAATCATCCACATGGATATAATAATTAAATCCATGGCAGCTGATGAGGTAACCAAAAGACATAGTACAGAGAGAGGAGGACCCAGGATAGAGCCCTATTGTGAGAACTGTAGATAGTAGTAGGTGAGATCTGAACATCCAGTAAAGGAAATTGACACATTTAGCATCCTAAAACTTCCCTTTGAACACATCACACCTGGACTCAGAAAACTTCAATTGTTCCCCCTTGCCTATGGGATGAAATGGCAATCTCCTTACCCTGGCATTCTAAGCCCTCCCAAATATAGTTCCTATCCCTGAGTCCCCACACTAAAAAGAGTCTACTAATTGTTCCTTGGAAGAGACACATTTGTTTTTGTGCCTCTGGTAGAAAATGGAAAGAATCATTTCCTTAATTCCATAGATCCATAGTGGGTAGGACTGTGTGCAACAGATGCCAACTGAATATACTTATCATCTCTACCTTTTTCCCAAGAAGGCCCAAGGAGTGCTACCCCAAGCAGGGACACTTGGAATTTAGTCACCAAACTACCTCAGGAAATATCAAGGAGAGATGGAGTGATGGAGTGATGTCGACCATAACATCTGAGAGTCAAGATATTCTAATCACGTAGAGGTTCCCAAGCTGTCTTTAAAGAAAATACGCCTTGGTTTTTAAATGAAATTTCTGATATACTTCATTCAATATGAAAGGAAATAAATTCTAGAGTTTATATCTACCTGGTGAAAAATCTTAGAAACCCCAAAATGAAACATTCCAGAAACCTGAAACTGATGTCCAATTAATAAAGTTACAAAATGTTGGTGTACCCCTCTGACAAACTTCTCATACCCTCTGAGGGGTATGTGTACTTTGAGATGACAGAACAGCCAATCAAAATTCTAACCCTGACTTACCCAAAGATTTTTTTTATAAAGCATATTTGTTTTTGTTTTTGAGAAACAGCATTGGGTAATATATAGCAAGTCAGCTTTAGTCTCAGGAAGATCTGTGTTCAAGTCCTACTTTTGACACATATTGACTAAATGATTCTGGGAAAGTCACTTAACCTCTCAGTGCCTCTGTAAGCATTGGTAGAAGGAGGTTCATCACCAGGTGTTCCCTACACTAATGAAATTTCAGATCTCGATCACCCCATCCCCCATATGTGTTTTGTCTTTGTATCACCTTTGTTTTTGTAATATAATCCTATTTCCTGCCTTTATAACAACTAATAAAAAAGGAGAGGGGAGGAAAGCAGATCAGCAACACTTGGCAACACATCAACTGAACATGACTGTACATAGGAAGTTCCACCACTACATCTGCCCATCTCTCCAAAGAAGGGAGGAAAGTTTGTTTTCTCACCTCTTCTCCTGAGCTAAGGCTGGTCATTATAATTACAACATTCAGTTTCATTTCTATTGCTCTTTCCATTTATACTGTTGTAGTCATTATATACACGTATGTAAACATACACACATACAACACAATACACATGCAGTATATACAAAACACACATATGTAAACATGCACATACAGAACACACATACACAGGTAATATATGGAAAACACATATATGCATGTGTTTCTGTACATATGTATTTGTTTATATATGTATACATATATGTGTATATACATACACACATATATATTTACTGGTTCTGCTCACCTTACTATGCATCAGTACATCCAAGTCTTCCCATGTTTCTTTGAATTTTTCATACAACAACTACAATAATCACAGCTACCATTGACACAGCAGTCGCTATGCTAAGTGCTATACAACTGTTATCTTATTTGGTCCTCATAATAACCCTGGGAGGTTTATTATCCCTATTTTACAGATGAGGCAAACAGAGGTTGCCCAAGGTCACACAGCTGGCAAGCATGGGAGATGGGATTTTAACTTCAGTCTTCCAGAGTCCAGGCCCAGTGCCCTATCCACTATACCACCTCCACTACATTCAGTGTACCACAATTTGATTAGACATTCCCCAAACTGACGAACATTTACTTGGTTTCAATTCTTTGCTACCACAAAAATTTGGCCATCAATGTATGTGGCTCTTTACCTTCACAAACAACCTACTCTTGATGGTACATGGGATGTTGACCAATCAAACAAAAGTATTTATTAAAAATTTGTGATGACCAGTGCTGGCTACCGTGAGAAATGTCAAAAAAAGGTAAGACAGAGTCTTTATTCTCAAGGAGTTTACTAACTTGTTGGGAAAAATAAGACACACACATGTGTATGTGTGTATACATTATGTGTGTGTGTGTATGTGAAATAATTAGACAAGTTCTGAATTTGGGGTGATTCATTGTAAAATCAACAGGAGATCGAAGAAGGGAGAGATAGATCACTGTGGGCTGGGATAGTTGGAGACAGTTTCATGGAGGACATGGACATGTGGTAGACCTTGAAAGATGGGGAGAATTTAAATACATGGAGCTGAGAGGAAAGGATATCTCAAGTGAGTGAGATAGCAAAAATGAAGGCCCTGAAATGGAAATAAACGTAAAGTATATAAGGATCAGAAAAGTGTTCAATGTGGATGAAGTAAGGTTTGCACGAGGATCAGAGCAGTAGATGTGGTTGGATAGATAGGTTGGGACCAGATATTGGAGGGGCTTGATTTCCAATGTGACAATTTGGAAATTTAGCCCTATAGAAAGGAGGGAGCCATTATAGGTTCTTGAGCAAGGAAGTGGCATGATGAAAACCTTATTTTACAATGTTTAATCTGGCAGTAGTGTACAAGATGGATAGTATCACATGGGCTTTCATTTTCTTTTGCTTTACCTCAATTACTTGGCTTGATCTCTTTTCATACTTCATTTCTCCCCACCTATAGACAAGAAATGTCAGATCCCATTTTATTTCACAGATAACTTACTTATTTAGGGCTTATTATTGCTTTCATTCCTCCACCAAAGCCCTACACTAATCCTGCAATGGAGATGACCCTCCTTTCTCAAGAAATGTGCCATAAAAATATTAACTCTGAGAGGTCGCAAACCAGGGCAGAGAGGAGAACAGGGCAAAGGAGAGGGGAGGGGAGGGGAGAGAAAGGGGGAGGTGAGGGGAGAGAAAGGGAGAGAGGAGGGGAGTAGAGGGGAGGGGAGGGGAGAAGAGGGGAGGGGAGGGGAGGAAAAGTGGGAACAAGGCAGGAAAGGGGAGGAGAGGGGACAGAAGGAATCAAAGCTGAGCAAGAGAGCTTTGAGGGTTGCATGTTGAATTTCTTGTGTGCTTGGGGAGAACAAACTGTATATGATAGAGACTCAAAGATTCATGTGCAAACCTCTCCTTTTGTTGTGCAATGTATAAGAAATGTTCATTTTGTTTGGTGTTTGGCAGGTTCAGTCAAAAACAATAAGTATAAAAGGATATAATGGAATCCTTCCCCAAAATGAAGCAGTCTGGGCAAGCTGAAAAGACCTAATTTTAAATGCCAGCTCTGCCTCCGAAGCAGACTCTAGCTCACACACTATGTGACCCTAGGAAGGTCACTTATTACTCCATCAGGCAACAAACATTTATTAAGTGCCTGCTGTGTGCCAGGCACTGTGCTAAGTACTGATCACATAAAGAAAAACAGTCCCTTCTGCCAAGGACTCACAGGCAATTGGGGGAGACAATATGCACACTGTGTAAATCACAGGACATACAAGACAAATTGGAAGTAATTTCAGAAGGATGGCACCAGCATTAAAGGACATTAGGAAAGGCTGCTTGTAGAAGGTGGGACTTTAGCTGAGACTTGAGGGAATTCAGGGAAGCTAAGAGGCACAGGTGAGGAGGAAGAGTGTTCCAGACATGGGGGGCAGCCTGTAGAAGTTCATGGAGATATGAGTGTCTTGTTCAAGAAACAGCAAACAGGCCTGTGTCACTGAATTGCAGATTATATGTAGTGGGGCAGGGATAAAGTGTGAGGCATAAAGAAAGTACAAAGGTAGGGCAGGACTGTTATAAAGGCCTTCAAAAGCCAAATATTTTCTATTTAATCCTGAAGGCTATTGGGAGCCACCAGACTTTATTGAGTAAAGGGGGTGACATAATTAAGACTGTTCTTAAAGAAGATCAGTCTGACAGCTGAGTGGAAGATGAACTGGAGTGGGGAGAAAGTTGAGTTTAGGAGACCAACCAGAAGGTTATTTAATAGTCCAGGTATAAGGTAACAAGTTTCTGCATGGGCGGGGGAGAGGGGGAAGGCAGCAGCGTAAGTAGAAGACAAGGAGTTTATATGAAATATGTTAGGAAGGTAGAAACAGCAGGACTTGACAATAGATTGGATATGGGGAGTGAGAGAGTGTGAGGAGATGAGTCTGACACCTATGTTTTGATCCCTGGTTAATGTCAGGATGGCGGTACCCTATGAGGTACTTCTCTGGTCTTCAGTTTCTTTGTTTATAAAATGAGGGATTTTGGCTAAATGATTGCCAAGGTCACTTTTAGTGCTAACATTCTATTAATCTATGTATTTGTGAGTGGTGGGTATTTCTCACAATCCCATTTCAGACTACGTTGTCAGAGGCGCCTGGTATTAAAAACTCCTGCCATCTAGCTTACGAGATCATGCTCCTTGGACCTTGCTGCTTGCTCCTGTCAAGTAGGAGAGAAGCATTTTCCATTAACTGACTGATCAGCCTCACTGGTGCTCTTGGCTGCAGTTGAAAGGCAAGAGGAAAGGAAGCAATCTTCCTCCATGCTAGGGCAGTTTAGTACATCTGGAATTTAAAGAAATGTCACCTCTTCAAAAAATGTATACTCCAGGAGAAAAATGCCTTGTCATTGTACCCTGTCTGAATCACTGTATGAAAGGTTCTCTGGGGTCATGCCACTTTATTACATTCCTAACCAGCCAAGACAAATCACAATTGTCCTCTTCCTGGCAGCAAAGCCATTCTCTCCCATTTGTATCATTTCTTGCTTAATGCTACCCTGTCTTTTCTTACATAGCTCTTCTCTGTTAATGACTTTGAACTTTAGGTGACCCAACAGGAAAAGTGCTCCATCCACTGCCCAAAGACAAATGTATGCCTAGTGGTAGCCTCCCCTTGAAGAGGAAGGATGCAATTGCTTCTACCCACCTGAATAATTTCACTCAACTTGTTCTAACTCAACTCAACATGTTTTTTTTTGAAACACTTATTTGATTCCGGAACTGGGCCTGGCCATCCTATATGGAGAGGATGCAAAAATTCCTATGGAATCACTGGAAGGGGCCTTAGAGATCATCTACTGTGGTCCAACCCTTTCCTTTAACTTAACAGGTGAGGATACTGAGTTCCATAAAAAGAAAACACAGTGGTGGGGAAAACACTAGCTTCATTCAAAGCACAGCTCAGGCAGCACTTTCTACATGATGCCTTTCCCTGCCCACTCTATTATTATTGCTGGTCTACTCATTATCACTAGTTATTTAATTAATTATTATTATTAGTGCCAGCTCCCTCTTTTTTTAGCTTAATGGTTTTATTTTTTATTTTTTAAATTTGTGGAATAAAATAAGCATTTCCATAACACAGTACAATAAAAGGATGATTTTACATGAAACTGCAAACCTACTATGCACAACTTGCTATTCCTTTCAAATATATAACAAAATAATTGTGTAATTTTCTTTTTTTTTCTTCCTTCCACCCCACCGTAGAGATGGCTACAAATCGGTGTATATGTATATGTGTACATATACATATGCATATATATGTATATATGATATATAATGTACACATATATGTACATATGTATATATGATGTATATAATATACACATATATGTATATATGTATATATATGTATGTGTGTAAAATTATTCTATACATACTTCTATTTATCAGTTCTTTCTGTGGATACAGATACCATCTTTCTTCATATGTCCTTTAAAGTTAATTATTAGTTAATATAGTTAATTAATCCCCCTCTTGAAATCACTTCATCTTGTTTTGTAAATATTTGACATTTCCTCATTTGTGTACATACTGTCTCTCTCTCCCATATGAGCTGATATAGCTGTTCAGCTAAACAACAACAAAAGAAGTCTGCGAGCTGCTTCTCAGAATACTGGTTTTACATTCATAAAATAAAATACAAGTATTACAAAAAACTCATAGATCTGTGGAAATGATGTAATTTGTTCCCATTCAAGTTCACGCACCCTCTGAAATCTATCTACGTATCTGTTGTTTATGAGCGTCTGGATCCTTAGATTCCAGGTTAAGAATCCCTGTTCTATTAAATGGTCAGTAGTTTTGACACAGGGACAGACAATAATTAGCAAAGCTTTCTATGGAGCAGCCTAGGACGAGATGCTGCTGACAAAGAGGGCTGTGGGCAGTCAGGGGCAACTCACCGTCTTCACAGGCTGCAGGGGGACAAAATGACTGAGCTGGTCCTAAAGTCAATGCTACTCTAATTATTTTGTCCTGCATGCTCATTATCAACCCACAGCAGCCCTGACAATATCCTGGGGGTTGCATTAAAATTCCCCCTACAGAGGTACTCATCAATAAACCCTGGAACCGCAAATACTGAGGGGAAAAAATAATCCCTTAAAGATCATAATTAGGCATACACGGTACACTCACACACATGCATACACATGCGCCCACAACACTGCAGAATCACTATGTGAATAAGTGGCAAACTGATTAATACTAATCAAGTCTGAACAATTTATGCCTTAGGATTAAATGTGGCCTACGTGAATCCCAAAGCATCCAGACATAGGAGGGGAAAGATGCAACAACTCGGAATCCAAGATACAAGGAAAGCTGAAGAATGGAATGTTGCTATTGGTTAAGAGGGGAGTTTTCTGAACTTCTAAGTAAAGGCATCCATGATAAAAGTTTTCATTAGGAGTTGGGGGAGGATTTCTAAACTTTTCTGAAGAATGGGTTAGAAGAGCCCATCAAACTAATAGCCCAGTCTAGATAATAATCTTTTTTTAAAAGTCAAATCTGATGAAAATAAATTCATTTCACAAAAAGAAACAATGTGTAATAGATAGAGAGCCAACTTTAAAACCAGAAATACTAGAATTCAATGATTACCTCTGATACATACTACCAATGGGACTCTGGGAAAGTGGCTTAACTTCTAAATACACTAGTCAACTCTCTAAGACTGTAAGTTGCAGAGAAGGCACCATCCTGCAAACTCTTGGCAATTCCCTATATTAATGAAATTCTAGGATTGCAGAATTTGAGAGCTTCAAGGGACCTCCTTTGCCATCTATCCCAATTTGTACCACAACATATCCAATAGTTATCCAACTTCTCCTTGAATATCTCCAAGCAGGTGAACTCATCACTTCTCCAGGAAATCCATTCCATTTCTGAACAGCAAACTGACAGGAAATTTTTTCCTGATATCATTTGAAAATTGGTCCCATTACAGCTCCTACTCATCTCTCCTGCTTTTGCTCTCTATGGCCAAACAGATTAAGTCAAATTCTTCCTCCACATGGCAGCCCTTCAAATATTTGAAGACAGTTATAAGCTGTTCTTCCCACATTCCCTGTACCCCACAAGTCTTTTCTACTTCAGGCTAAACATGTCCATCTCCTTCAAATTATTGTCATATGTCATGGACTCAAGGCCCTTCACTATTCTGGTTCCCCACCTCCAGACTCTTTCCAGCTTATCAATGTCCTTCTTAAACTATAATGCCCAGAACTAAACATAATACTTCAGATTCAATTCAACAAATACTTATTAAATACCTTCCATGAAAAGGGCAATTAGGTCTTGGAATACAAAAGTAAAATTAAATACAATCTAATAAGCATTTATTACATGCCTACTATGTGCAAGGCACTGTGCTGGGCTAGGAATACGAGAAAAAGACACTGATCTGGGAGGGTTTACACTCTAAATACATATACAAAAAGAGAAATTATGATAAAAATTAGAAAATGAGTAAATCCATAGAAGAGGTCAGAGTTGCCTGAGAAATTTAAAGCAGAGCAGGGAGATTGCTTCCAGCTCTAGGCACCAGTAAAGCTACAATGTAAGAGGTGACACAATAAGAAACACTTTGAACTAGGAAATTAAGCAGAGATATGAGAGTTTATTCAAGGCCTAGGGGAAAAATCTTATAAAAGTTCCCAGGAAGTGGGAGAATTCAGGACAAATGTATAAGAACAATTAAATAAAAATTCATAAACACCTACTATGTACAAGACCCTTGACACTTAGGTACTTTACATACATTACAGCATTTGATCCACAAAAATCCCCTAAGGTAGGCACTTCAAGTGTTGTTTTCCCAAGTTTACATATGAGGAAACCAAGGCTCAAAGGATTTGCCTAGGGAAACACAGGCAGTAAGTGTTAGAGGTGAAATTCAAACCCAGGCCTCTCCTGAATCAAAGTCCAGCACTCTTTTCAGTAAATTGCTTCTCAAAGGTAAATTGTCCAGTTTTGATAGAGTCCTCGTTTCCCTGTGGGAAAGGTAGGTTACAGCCCTACTTTAGGAGGACCCCAAATCTGCACAAAACAAAGATAACCAAGCCTCATGCAAGGACCCTCTTCTTGAACAATAGCTGATGTGACCTAATTTCACAGAGTGGTCCCAGGATCATATACTGTGTTTACAAAGCATCACTGCTTTTCTCTTTCTTTATCATTCACATTAAATCATATCCTTCCCTCGAGGCCCAACTTTATACCCACCTCCTCTATGAATCCTTCCCTGACTAAGCCCACACACACACACACACACACACTGATGTCTTCCTTTGGTCCCTGCAGTCAGTGACACACAGTCTATATTGTGTCTAGACAATACCTTTTACAGCTCTCTTCTACTACTGGCATATAGTATCTGTGAGACCCTGGACATATCACTTCAGCTTTTGGTGCTCTAGGCAAATTTCTAAGACTATAAATTTCAGACATAGTGCCAATATTCTTTGGTAGAAGGACTTTCCTCATCTGGGAGTTTCCTGCACCCAAGAAATCAAAGATCCAGATCCCTATCCCTATAGTTCTCTTACTATCACCATCAGGACCACTAGCTCCCTGACTATGTCTGCTAGAGGGGTAGGAGAAGGGGGTTTAAATTATTTTTATATGGTTGTTTAAAATGACTATTTTAAAAACTAACCTGCTTATCATTGCTTCCTTCTGTCCTCTTTGTGGTTTGTTCTTTGTTTCTAGAAGAGGACCATGACATCAAGGAGATGATGACATGACTTTCAACTGAATTGGATTTAACTGAGGGAGGACCGTGCAAAGTCACCAGCCTCACTTTCTCCTCCAGAGCCATCTGGGTCCAGTGGTCACACATCAATCAGGATAACTGGAGATGGCCCAGTGTATATTTATTTCAATGACCTTTTTTCTGGAGGGGGAGAGAATATTTTGTATTCACCACTGCACCAAAGATAATCTATCAAACAAATGTATGTATGCAGCATCGTGATAAGTGCTCAAAAATGCATAAGCATAAGAATAGGTCTTTGTTTTCAAGGAAATTACATCCAGGTAAGTACATAGCATGTTCTACATAGACAGAATGACACTGTACAAAACAGGAAATACCAACAATAATAATAGCAACTAGCTTTTATATAGCACCTTAATGTTTGTAAAGCACTTTACACACCATTGTATTTGATCCCCACCATAACCCTCTGAGGTAGGTGCTACTACCATCCCTGTCTTACAAACGAGGAGATGAAGACTCAGGATCACACAGCTAGGAAACGTCTGAGCTTGAATTTGAACTGAATGAAGAACATGCACAAGGACAGGAGGCATTGGGGTGAAGAGAGTCAAGAAAGATTTCATGGAAGAAATGGTTTTCACTGAGTAGAAGGATTTCCTAGACCGATCCTCATTCTTGCTTTTGGCTGGTGCCTACTATGCTTGCTTCCTGTCCCTGTTTACAACTTCCCCTGTCAGCTGGCAAGCCTCCCTTCATTAAGTCCACCCCAGTTTTGCCAGAGGGAAAATGTTTTCATAGTCTTTCTAGACATGAAATTCCTCGGGCCTTAATATCAAGTATGTGTGTAAGCACACGTGTGTATACATGTGCACACATATACATGTGTTCACATCTATGCGTACATATACACATACATAAGGCAAATTGTGAAAGGAAAGAAATAAGCGTTTATATATTACCAATTAAGTGCTTTACAAATATCATCTAATTTAATGTTCACAACATTCCCGCAAGATAGGTGCTGTTATTATCCCCATTTTACAGATGAGGGAACTGAGGCAGACAGAGATTTAGTGATTTGCCCAGGGTTACACAGCTAGTAAGCGACTGAGGCTAGATTTGAACTCAGACTTCTATCCACTGAAACACTCAGCTCCCTCAACAAGTTTTTGTTAGGAGCTTGTTATTGCTGAGTCATTTTTTAGTTGTGTTCAACTCTTCATGACCCCATTTAAGGTTTTTGTGGCAAAGATACTGGAGTGGTTTGCCATTTCCTTCTCCAGCTCATTTTACAGATGAGGAAACTGAGGCAAACAGGGTTAAGTGACTTTCCCAGGGTCACACGGCCAGTAAGTGTCTGAGGCCATATTTGAATTCAGGAAGATGAGTTTTCTTGACTTCAGGCCCAGCACTCTATCCACCTAGCTGCCCAATGTTAAGAGGTTACTATGTGCCAACCGCTCTGCTATATGCCAATAAGAGCTGATGACAATAGTCGTATGGGTCATTGTTCCGTATTTTGGGTAGCTCATAATGCAAATAAAGATGAGAGTATAAAATAAGGATTATCTTTTTAGGGACAACTGCCTGTCATTGGATATGTTCAAGACAAATCTGGACAGTCATTTACTAAGGCTGACATGGAATGATTCTGCACTCAGGAGAAGGTTAAATAAGATAACCTGCAAGATCCTCTGCAATTCTCAAGATTCTATGATTTCAATTACTCTCTTCAAATGTGATCTTTGCTCTCTCTTCCTTCTTAAAAGGAACAGACACTTAAAAAGCCTAGATGGTCTGCACATATCTACACTCTGTCTTCTGCTGATCATTCTCATTTTATGACAGTAACCCCCAGCAAGAGAAAGGAAGGCCCATTGCTATGGAAGGGAGAGGCAGATAGGGTAGAAATCTGTCTGTGTCTATGAAAATAACAGAGACCTGTAAGTGAAGGCTTCATGTTGAGGGGAGGAGGAAGAAAGCAAGGAAGGAAAATGAACCAAAGAGTCTGACGAAAGAGATGGAGTTGGATATAAGAGAATCAATGAGAAAAGTATAACAAAGAAGCTATGAAGAAACAGAGGGCAAGAGGAAGAGAAAAAAATCCAGGAGGAACAAGACGAAGGCATTTGTAGAAAAAAAAATTTTTAAAGCATTACTAATTAGGAAACTGAACATTTTAATTAAAGCAAGGCAAGTAGAAAACCAGGATAAAGAAATAAAAATAAAATATGAGAGGTGAAGAATGAGAACCTTGGAGAATATGATTGGAAAATAATCGAGTGAGAGATGGGGCTGAGGGGAATGAATGGATTTAGAAAAGGGAAAACAGTCTTTGTGAGATGTAAAGAAAAAAGAGAAGAAAGAATAGGAAAGTCATGCTGAATAAAGCAACATACAGAAAGAAATAATTATTGACATGAATGGAGGTGAGTTTTGAACAGTAAAGAGAATTGTTTTCATTGCTCGGTAGGAGCCATCTGTCAAAGTGTTATCTGGAATGGAAGCTGAAAAAAGGCAATGTTTGATAATTGAGGAGCATCCACTGGTTAATCATGCATGGCCTTGGAGCTATTCTCACAACTTCTCCTGCATGCATCAGGCTGCCTTCTACATCTCTCTCCTGCCCTCCTGCCAGGAAGGCTGAATTTTAAACCTCACCCCGATTCCTCCCTTCCTTATCCTGCAGGCTCCCTCACAAGAAACAAAGATCAAAACCCAATCTGAGGGAGGTTTTCAAATAGATAATCTAAAAACAGGATTGCCCAAAGAGAGTGATGGAAGAAGCATCTGCATGTCCGTCAAATAGATGGGGTCAGTACAATTTTCTGAGAATTCCTTTAGGATTCTTAGATGGTAAAGAATGTAGTGAAGTTGCTTCTGCTCAAATAGCACATGTTGTAGCCCTATTCCTTTTGCTCTGTTTCCCTCCTCCATTTTAGCATTGAGCAGGTGACCTCACCTTCTTTTCTGAAAGGGGCCACTCACTGTGACCTTCCACATCTCCCTTCCAACTTTTCCCCTATCTCTTCATTGTTCACAACTTTCTTCAGCCACAAGAGCAACAGGTGATGTAGAACATAGCATGTACCCTTAATCTCATTCCCTTTCTTCTGCATGAACCTGAGCCATTAATCCTTCCCTTTTCTCATTCATCTTCAACTTTTTCCCTCCCTTTTGGCCCCTTCCTTTCAGGCTACAAATATAATCAGGTTTTCTTTCTTCTCAAAATAATCTTCCCTTACTCTAATGCCAAGTCCTCTCTATTCCTGTACTTATCAAGCTCTCCTGAAGACATAAGAGAGCTAGATAAGCTCTCTCTTGAAGAATAGGATACTCAATGCCTACACATTCTCATGATTCACTCAATCTTCTGCCCACTGAAGTTTGGTTTGGTCACCATCACTCTATGGAAATAAGCCTCTTCATGACCACCAATGGCCTCCCTCTTGACAAATCCAATGTCTTTTTTTCCCTCTCTCATCCCTCTTGACTTTCTCTAGAACATATATTTCCATAGTAAAATGTAAGCTTGTTGAGTACAGAAACTAGCTAACTTTTGCATTTTGACTCTTTTGCATATAGCAATGTCTGGCACATAATATGCCCTTAAAAATGTTTGTTGATTAATTTCATTTGACACATGATACTCCTTCTTCCTTGAGTTTGATGGCACTGTTCTCTCCTGCTTCTCCTCCTACCTCTTAGATCTCTTTTCTATATCTTGTCTTAGCTTCTCATTTATCTATAGTGTCCCAGACAAGGGAATTCCCAAGTTTCTGGCCTAGTACTCTCCTATACTCACTTTAACAATATCTCCACCTGTGATCTATCGCTTTAATTATCACTTCTTTGTGAATGATTCCCAACTCTCCACCACAACATTTCCTAAGAGCTCCATTCCTGTTCATATTCAGTACAATTCCAACTACTTGTGGGATATCTCCTCAAAGTTCTTCCTGCATCATCATGTTTGAAATTGACCTCATCACCTTCCCCCCAAACCTGCCCGTATCTCCTAATGGCACAACTACTATCTCAGTCATTCAGACTCCTTACCTTGTAGTGATCCTGATCTTTTCTTCTCACCCCTCCCATATCCAAGAATTGCTGAGTACTTTCACTTCTAAGTCCACAATATCTCACAATATGAACCCTCTTCTCCAATCCCATTTTCCCAATCCAGAATCTACACAGCTGTCTCTATAAACTTCCAGATAAACAAATTTCTCCTAGATAGATATACATATATAGATAGATATTGATATAGATGTATGTGTATATCTATGTAGATATAGATATATGTGCATATCTACGTATATATGCATATATGTATATCTACATAGGTGTATATATATTTATGCAGATGTATATATATGCATATATATGTGTGTCTATTATATATATGTATATATATACATATATCCTTCAATACTCATGACACTTAACACAGTCCCCAATATATGAGACAGTTAATGATTGCTGGATTGAATCAAACTGCTCTGTGTTGAAAAGTGTCCAATTTTACTACAAAGTATGGCAAATCATTAACTACAACATAATCTGCATACTCAGAGAGTAATGTATAACTGACTCCTTTAATTCAATAGCCAACAAATGAGCTGACTAGGTTCTCATTTTGTGAATCCCTTAGTTTGCATTAATATTAGTGATGATAAAACCTCATGTACATATGGCACTTTTGATTTTCCAAAGCACTTTGATATCTATTATATAATTTGAGCTTCCTCTAGGAGAGAGGCTGGGGTGCTGTGATCTCCATTTTACAAATGAGGAAAGAGACCCAGGGCAGTTAAGTAGCTTACCTAAAGTCACCCAGATAAACAGTAGCAGGCAATAGAACTCTGATTTAATTCTTAGTCCTATGTTCTTTCTATAAGACCTCATCTCTAATGAGGTATACAGCTAAAATAATCAATTTAGGCATGAGAAAAAGAGTCAGAACAATCATTTTTATATCAACTAGGGAAATTTTAAAACTTATATTGCATTCATAATTTTTTAAAAAACTAAAACTCATTATACCAGATTGGTGTCCTTCTTGTCTCTTAAAATAGACTTAAAAGTCCTCATTATCTTTTATTATACTCTTAAAATGCCTAGTAGAGTACCAGGTATATAGTAAGCATGAATGAGCAAATGAATGTGAGCATACAACCTTATAGAGCAACATGAAACAACTTGCATATAATCATTCAGTTTTGTCCCAGGAAAATATAAACATGACATGAAAATAAAACACCTCTTTTTTCCTATGTTTTGCTTCAAACTGATAGAAAAACTATTTGCTCTCTAAGACCTGAAAACAGAACAAAATGAGAAAGAATTTGGATGCTATTTAGTTATTCCACTATGTAGTCTGGAATTAGGGCATACTATCCAAACTGACTACAAGATCATACAGTTTTGGGCAAGGGAGTCTTCTTCACTGATGCCATGGTCCCTTATGGCCATTTTGGTTCTTAAGAGAGGCCTTATAAGAGGAAACAGACAGGTAACTAAATGCTTAAAGCATTTCATTTTTGCACATTTAAATTCATAAAAAGGGAAACAATCTTAAAATAAAATAACTTTAGGAAATAATGTGGGGGCAGGATCAATAGGGGAAGGTTACAATCAACAAAATTCACCAATATCTCCATACCACAGCAGCTCTGAAAATTTCATACAAAGATCATTGAAGGTGAGTTTTTGTATAGAAGGAATGGGTTCTCACCCAGCTGTGTCTGAATAGGGTTCTATTTGGATGATAAAGGCAAGGAGGTAGTAGAGATTGCTTAGTAAAGTCTTGGTTGTGTAGGTATATGGGCCATGGAAGTCTCCAGTGAAGGAAAGGAAAAGGAAGTGATGCCCCATAACCCCTCAGCCTGTCATAAGAGAGGCTAGCAATAGTCTTTTATAGACTATTTAATCTGCTAACTATTCAGTACTTGAAATGGTATCCATTCCCTAATCACTTAGCAAGCACAAACATGCATTCTATCTTTATACCAATCTGAACAGTTTTCTGAAAAATCTTAAGCCACAGGGAGAGAGGAAAAACATAGAAGCTATTATTAGAAGCAGCATTAGATAGAGTATTGGGCTTGCCTATGGAGGACCTGGCTTCAAATGCCATCTTTGACATTTAACTCTGTAGCCACAGCATGGCACTTCTCTGCTCCTAAACTTTTCCATCTTGACAACAGGTATAATAATGGGTTGTAGCCTTCTGGAGCCAGCTTTAAGGGCTTGTGAAAAGCAATGCTCAAATTTTTAAAGCAAGCATTTACACCTTGAAAAATCAGCATTGCTACAAATCAGGGCTTGATTTACTATTTTGTTGCTTTCTAAACTTAAGAAAGTATTATTAATTCAGATTAAACTTAAACATGTACAAATTATCTTTTCTTTTTTCCAGAGAGCCTGGTTGTTAAACATTTACCAGCACACCTCTATATCAGTCTACTGCTTGAGCTCAGCCGGGGTGGAGTAGAAGGCTCAGGGAATGGAGTCATCACCAGTGCTTGGTGACAGTAGACTAATAGTAACAACACTAAGTGCCACTTATAATGCACTTTAAATTTTGCAAAGTGCTTTATTTCCATTGTCTAATTTGAGTCTTGCAACACTCCTGGGTATAATAAGACCTACAGTATCTGTGTTACCATATTATTTTGAGATTCAAATGACATATATATATATGTATGTATATAATATATATGAATCTCTTTGCAAAGTTACAACCCTGTATTAATACAGAATGTAAGCTCCCCAAGGCCAAGCACTGTGTTGGTTTTATCCTTGTGTTCCCAGTATCTAGCATGGTGCCTGGCACATATTAGGCATCTAATAAATGCCTATTAAGTTGACCTGAATTGAACTGAACTGAATTGAAATGTCAGCTATTACTATTTCCCTCAGTTTTGGACTTCAGACACTGCAGCACATCATCAGAGATTCTTTCACAGTGGATTGGACTTTTAGAAACAGTTAAGATGAGTAAGATGGATGCCTAAGGTGCCTAAGGATGCCTAAGATAGGTGGCTAAGACCATGACTGAGGTGTGACTGTGGAAAGTAAAGGGGTGGGATTAGACCATGGATTCTAAACCTAGGGTCTATGAATTTGATTACATTTTAATATTTTAATAATATTATGCATCTTAGCATATTTTAAAGCATTTCAATATAAGTCATTTTCTGGGCAATCCTAATTTATTTTATTCATTTAAAAATACTATTCTGAAAAATGCTCCATAGGCTTTACCACCAAAGGAGTCCAGGACAGACACAAAAAAGGTGAGGAACTCCTGCTCTAGATAATATTATCCTCTTAACTACATTCAAACAGGGTATTAACTAAGATTCTAGTCACCTAGTCATCTCCCAAGTCAATATTTCTCCCACCTCAAAATATTAGGTTTGTACGCTGTCTTCCACTTCTTCCTATGAAATATAAGCTTCTTGAGGTCAAGAACTGTTTTTTTTATTTTGCTTTTGTATCCCCAGCACCTAGAATATACTAGTTCAGGGCCGGGAAACCTGTGGCCTCCAGGCCACATGTAGCCTTTTGACTGAGTCCAAGTTTTACAGAACAAATCCTTTTATTAAGGGGATCTATTCTGTGAGTTTTAGATTCGGTCAAAGGGCAGCACTTGAGGACCTAGAGGACCACATGTGGTCTCAAGGCCACATGTTCCCCACCTCTGTACCAGGTACTTAATATACTGGATTAGATCTAGAGAATTACTACTTTGTTATATTTAGTAGGACTAGTTAGAGATGCTAGAAAACTCAGTTGATGTGACTCAGGAAACACTAATTTGCAAATTAGTTTCATGCTCTACTTCCTGCTTATCAAAATATGCTCTAAATAAATAAATAAAAACAAAATACTAAAGCCAATAAACACTCTTACAAAACAATGAAACAGTTCCTTTGCTTCAGGAGATGGCTGGTTCAGTGGTTAAATACTGGCAGTTCTGCTTCTAATTAGAGGATAAATTAGCTATACATGGGGGAAAAAACAATAAAGACACTTCCTACCCACTGGCTACTTCTTCCTACTTTAGATAAGAGTGATTCCAATAATATGCATAGAAATATTTACTTTGCAGGGAATCCCTTAGGAATTATAATTTGTGGTTTATTTTGACAATAAACACAGTAAGTAGGTATTTCCATGGTAACCATTGCTAAAGAGCCCAGGGATGGTGAAGGGGATTTATTAGAACTGATTGAGACACACAGTCTCCAACTTGATCTCAACTCCAGGCTGTACTGGATCAGGAATGATCATACCCTCTCGCGGAAAGCCTAAAATTGAAATGGCAACCATCTTCTTTCCCCCTCCCATCTAACCCTGACCAATGCCTGATTTTGGAGTCCATCTTCTAACAATGAAATTATTTCAGTACTTCAAGGATCCATGGTTTCTTTTTCCATGGGAACTCTTTCCATAATTGCCACCACTGTGCCCTCCATGCCTTAGAAGATGATGATGAATTCATGAAGCCAAAAAATATACATAAATCCATTACTTGGCAGCCTTCCTTCGAGTAATAACTAGCTAGGTTGGTCTTCAGATGCCAATCATACAACCTATCCCCTTCCTTCATACTTGAATCCTTTCCATCTTAGTAGGACCTACAAGCAGTTACACTCTGCTGATATAGCCTTCAAGGACCCAAGGTCACCATTATAATGCAATGAGCCATCTGGACAGGACTAGCAAAAATGAAAAATGATCCTAAGGTGAGATCACAAGAAGCATCAGTTAAGGGAATCAGCAGTAAATTATAATGCAATCAGCCCACCAATGTATCTGAAATTTCTAATGCTACTGTTATTTATTTCAAGGCACTGACTCTAAAAAACCCTCATCAAAACATGAAAATCCTATCGGGAAAGGTTATTACATTCACCTCTATCACACATCAGGGTAATTGATCAGATTACCTAGGAATGAAATAGAGGACAAATACATATTGATTTGGGCAAGACCTAGGAATGGTCAAAGCATGAATGGTGAGGACAGTTCCTAAAAAGATGAGAGAGCAGAATAATCAAATGCTAGTGCTAGGAGGGATCTTAAAGATGAACCAGTCCCATTCCCTTATTTGATAAGTGAGGAAACTGAGGCCCCAAAGAAGTGACTTGCCCAAAGTCATGCCCATTGCTAAAGACAGAGCAAGAACATGAATCAGTTCCAGGCTCTTTCCACCACACCACCCTGCCTTCTGACTCCAAGTCTAGCACTTTGAATAAACCCAAGTAAAACCATCTCTCTCTTCTCTCAACCCACACATAATTTATTCTATTTTACATGAGTTAGTAGCATAGGAGCCATTCTCCTGCTGGATGGCAAACTCCTTAAGACAAGGACCATCACTTTATCCATCTCTATCTTTCTCAAGTCTAGCAACATGTTGTATATGTAAACTTCTTGATTAATGAACAAATCCTCTTTTTCACATATCATGCTTTCTCACCCCAGGAGTCTGGCTGACTGTTAGCTTGCATTCTCCATGGAGACAAATTGATTTGGTTGACTCTACTTTATTTTGGGGGATGGGGAAGGGAATGCCACCTAACAGTCATTTCCCCTTCACTCAACAAATGGATGATTCACTGCTGAAAAGCTATACAGCTGTCATTTTGGGTGCTGTGATTTTGCTTTGGAATACTGAAATAAATAAGTTTAATGAATTGCTGCTTCTATTTGTTCCAGGATACAAAGATCTCTATAAGTGCAAAACCATCAGGTCAGACTTTACTGCTTTTGACCAAAAGCCATTGCAGAGAAGACAACAGGCAGCACAGGTTGGTTGTAAAAGGAAGACCTATACATTTTAAAGTTCTCTCCAAAAGTAAAACATTAGTGAGTAAGGCACTCCACAAGCATTTATTAAGGGGTATTCTGTGTCAGGCACCGTGCTAACATAATAATGGTGGGGGGGACATGCCAATAAACAGTTACATATACGAAAGAGTCCTTTTGAAAAGGCAAGGAAGGCACTAATAGCTGGAAGGGAAAGTCCTCTTGTGGAAGGCTGACTTTGATATAAGTTTCAAAGGGAATTAAGGAAACTAAGGCGTGAAAGTGAAGGAGCAAATTATTCCAAAATTGGGGATAGCTCGTGTGTGGAGGTGAGTGACAGAATGTCTTATTTGAGAAACTACAAGTAAGCCAGCACAGCTACATCACAGAGTGCATGAAAGGACTGGAAATGTTGGAAGGGTGTATGCTCAACAGAGGATTTTATGTTTGATACTACAGCTAATAGAGCTCACTGAGTCAGTTTGGGGTGGGGGTGTGGGGTGGAGAATTGGACATGGTCAGACTTAAGTTTTAGAAATATAACCTTGGCAGGTAAGGTAAGGCTGGACTTAAGCTAAGGTAAGGCTGGAGTGGGGAGAGACTTGAGTAAGGGAATCAGTCCTGGTTAGGAAACTCCCTCTGCCAGCCAATGCAGATCCACAATTGCTTTTTAGGTTCTTAGAGAGCTGCCTAGGATGGAGAGGTCAACTGACTGCCTAGTGTCCAGAGGCAAGTCATAGAAAAGACTTCAATACAGGATCAGAAGGATAACTTTAAATACCCCTGTCACAGCTGTTTCAAGGAGAGTATAAGAAATGAATTTGCTCAGAAAAATTTTGGGTTTGGGTAGCCCAGTCTCTTAATGTTATGGGCTATTTCTGTTTTCTTTTTCTGTCTGCTTCCCCTTTTCTGGAACATCAAATATCCGGGATCTTACTAATGGAACCTTTCAACTCCCATGCAACCTCGACAACTGTGATGTCAGGGATGGAAAAATAACATATAATAATAACTGACATGTATAGAATATTTCACAGCTTGCATATGTTATCTCCTTTGATCCCCACAACAATTCTGAAAAGGTTCTTTTATTATTACAGGTAAGGAAACTGAGGCTGAAAGTTTAACTGACTTCCAGGGTCACAAAGCTACTAAATATATGAAGTGGTATATGAACTCAGGTCTTCCTTCCTCCTAGGGCACCTGAGTGGTACAACAGATAGAGTACCAGCCCCAGAGTCAGGAAAACTCATCTTCTGAAGTTCAAATGTAGCCTCAGACACTTGGTATCTGTGTGACCCTGGACAAATCACTTAACCCTGTTTACCTCATTTTCCTCACCTGTAAAATGAGCTGGAGAAGAAAATGGAAGATCACTCCAGGATCTTTACTAAGAAAACCCCAAATAGGGTCACAAAGAGTCAAACAGGACTGAAATGACTAAATAACTTCCTGATTCTAGACCCAGAACTTTTTCTACTGTGCACCTAGCTGCCTCCCAATGGTTTGTGAGTCCTCTTCTTCCTCCTGACAGGCCTGAAGGTAATTGCACCTAAAGCTCGGATGCTGTGTATCTGCCACCTCCAGAGATCTGGTCATACCTGTCTTCCAAGTGATAGTGATCCAAGTCCATCCTTGCCCCTTTTCCCCATACCCTCTCAGTTTCATGCTTCTGCAGGCCTCTCAAGTTAAGTTTCTTCCTGTGAGTGAGGTGAAATGAGCCTATAATAAAGGCCAATTGCTTTTTGAATTATTGGCTTAGTTTGCTCCTTCTGTATAAATGTCTATACTCCTAAACAAAAGCAGTGGACTGGGAGATTAATTCCATTAGTGTTTTCTTTTGTAAAATGAAGGTCCCAGAGCCTGGATGGCTTCTACAATCCATCTGCAGCTTAAAAATTCTATAGTTACACCAGACATTGTCTCATACCACTCAGTATTGTCAAAGACTGAAGATAAAATAGACGTGGTCAGCCTTACATGGCCCTTTGATTTCACAATTAGAGCAGAGGCGTCCAAGGGTTAAATTGGACAAGACATGGCCAGCATACACAATGTTTTTTATTACCTTGTTTTTAATTCTTTATATCAAATTCCATAACTTGATGACAAATTTCTAAGTTCTCCCAGCAATGAGCAATGCACTAGCATCAGGAGTCACAGCTGATAGCCCCCTGATTTAAACTTAACCTACTAAAGAGTCCCAAAGGACCTGGTTTACAAAAATTCTTTTCAGCAGCACCTGGGTCCTAGCTTTCGTTTGTAGTCCCACATCAGAAATTCTGTTTTACGATATATCGGGAATGGGTTGAGCCATATCTGTGGACTAATTGCAATTGTTCTGACATTATACTTCATAGAATGAAGTTTTTTGGTGAGCTAGATATTCTCAGGGAAAGAGAAGATCTTACTTAGGCCACAGACTTCTCAGAGTTAGAATAGCTTGTATTCCCTACAGTGCCATGGATATGAAAACCACTCATTAAAGATGTCTCAATTAATCTGAGGGGCAAAGGTGAGCCTGGGTTAATAAGTGCATGTAGGTACTCCAATGCTCCACCTCCCATACACACCTTGGGACTAGTCAGGCTTCATTTATCCAAAATGTAATGGCCCTCAGCGGACAGAAAGATGAAAACAATGGTGCTAACAACATAAAACATTAACTTTAATTGTTCAGAGACTGGCCTATAACAACAGATTGTTACCATGGTATAGTGAGTAGAGTACCAGATTCAGAGCGGACTTGCGTCTTCTCTCCAACTTTATTATCCCACTATAAGCATCCCATTCATTCAAAAAAAATTAGCTTATCCCTTCCTTGATCTTCTTCAGACCTCCTACATAGTTTTCAAAATTCTTCTCGTTTTCTTTAGCATCTATTGTCCAACCCGACCTGGTACTATCCTAGTGATGATATCATTACAGGGCCATACCATTCCTTTACACGTATCCTCAATCAACTTCATTCTTAATCCTTGCATCCATATTCAAGAAGCATTTTTAATATCTAAATTGGTCCGTTAATTCCCTGTGTTTATTCCTTGATATATTTAGTCAGTTACTTCTTTTTTATTCTAAATGGAATAATCTATGGGTTTTTTTCATAAGAATTTCATTCTTGAACATTTACAATTCCCTAACATGTTCATATTCCCTGTAGAATTTTAGGCCCTATGATCCTACCTATATTTCCTCGTCTTCTTCAAAATTCTAGCATATGTGTCACGTTTTCCCCAGCTTTCATCTTTTCTATTACAAACTCTAAGATGGTTTGGCCACTTTCTCTCAAATTTTACATCATTTCTATTTCAGCACTCAGTTCCTCCTTATTAGTCATAATTAGTCAGAATAGCTCTTCTACTCACTGTTTTCCATATGTTTTGAGGAGCGAAATTGAAAAATCATAGAATTTAGAGCTCAAAAAGACATAAGAGATAATCTAGGTCAGCTACCTTATTTTAAACCTCTAATGAGACTCTTTTTCATTAAGTGGATTGCCTGTGTTCTAGGATATGCCTATATCTAGTAAGAAAAGGCAAGAATGTATCTGCTGCTTTGCTCTTCGCTCTGCATATGTCTTAGTCATATTGTGTCTCTGTCCTAGATTTGTGATCTGTTTTGAGAACTTAGCATTTATTTCCTCCTTCTAGCTGGGTGGTCTGTGCTATATGCCCACAACAATATTCCTGTGGTTTCTTTTTCCATTGATCCCCACCCATATATTGTCAAAAGTGTTTCTCCATTCCAGTTCTCACAGATATATAGATATTGGTAGATAGATGTGTATGTGTGTATATGTATATGTACATGTACATGTGCATGTATATGTATATGAGGATACTTCATTGATCCTTTTATCTGTTTTCTACTTTTTTGAAGACAGTATATTATTATATAATCACATACTAGATGTGTGATCCTGGGCAAGTCACTTAACCTCTATTTACCTCAGGTTCCTCAGCTTTAAAACAGAGCTAATAAAGGCATCTACCTTGTCATGTTGTGAAGATCAAATGAGATAATATTTACGAGAAGCTCAGCACAGCACCTGGTGTATGATAGATAGTATATAAATGTGTATTCCCTTCCTCTTTCCCTCCATCTTAGTCGTAAGTCCCATCTCACTGAGTGTCAGTGATACTTAGGACACTGGATTTATTTTCTTGTATTAACATCTCTACTTGACCTTATTAATTAGCTGTATTTTTAAATTTGTATATAGACATCTGATGTCATATATTTGAATATTAGCTCTCTACTTGTACACTGTCTCCTAATGATATTCTTCTTCCTACCTTGTACACATTACTTTTTGTGGTATCTGGCTTGACATCTAACTGTGAGTAGTTTTCTCCCTACCACTCTATTTTCAATTTAAAGTTCTCTTAACATGATTCTCAAGTATCTGGTAAATTTATATATACATATATGTACATATACACACATACATATATACATACATACATACATACACATACATATATTTATCAACACTCATTAAGGGCACACTATCACTGGCAAAAAGCCCATTATTTCTATATTTTAAACAGCAGTTCAGAAATCCAGATCCCATTTATCAGACAGCATCTTCTTAACTTGCTATTCACTTTCCAGATTTGCATTTCTTTGTCCTTGTCTTAATAGGAAGTAGCCATGAAAACATCATCTGCATTTCAAAAGTCTTTAATTTCTTGTCTAAGACTTCAAAATCATTAGCTATGTTTTTCCAGACTCTTTTTGTCCCAAATGCCCATTTATCTCCTTAAGACCACACAAAAGTGGTTAGTGGTCATATCTTTTGGCAAGTTTCAGGAGGCATTCTCAGATACATACCTCAGAAAGGGAACAAACATTTGTTTCCCCACACTGACTCCACTCATCTGTGTCCTGTCCAGGGTGTTCCATATCCCCAAAGTGTTCCATGACTGCTTAGGACCCCTTATTTCACCCAAGCAGATATGAATTACCCCAAGATCTTTTGTAACCAAGTTATCCATTATAAGTTGTACTTGTCTCCGTGGTTCTCTGTTCTACTTGTCAAGGGATTTAACAATACTTTGTCAATTGCTTGATTATTTCATGTACATAATGTCATGGATAAGGATCCTGCCCATTGCATTAATTATGTGAATGAAACTCCAGAGGGTGATGAAATCTGAAGGGAAGTTGAAAGAACTGACAATCATCCATCTTTCTTCTCCATAAGAGAAAAATGCACTAAAAGCAGCACAGCGTGCATTCATATAATGGCATTGATGGAGGCCACTAAAAGATAGATCTTCTTTCTCCTTGCCTTAAAGCAGGATTTTCCAATCTCAGTTTCTTGGCACACAATGATTTATAACGTGTCAATGGAAAGAACTCTTTGTCAATGGCCAAGATATCTCTAGTTTCTGAACTAATGACTATGTGTCTTTGTGCATGAAATTTAATCTCGCTGTGCCTCATTTTCAAGCACAATAGTAACTATTCTTCTATTTCACAGATTTGTTTTGTGACACAAATGAGACAACTGGTGTCAACTTTTAAAAAAAGAAAAGCTTCAAGTAGAATAAATGTAAAGCAACATTATGCAAAGTGTCTAGTGCTTCCCTAAAAGCTTGCAAGGGATAGAGCTGCCCTATGAATGAAAATTACTGAGTATGGAGATAGGCACCAATGCAGAGAGAAAATAAAAGCTGCAATATATCAATGAAGCCACTAACAAGTGATAGTGGTTGGCACAAGGAAATAGAAAGTGATTAGTCTTCCCTAACCACTCTTGTCCATTCCAATCTCTTCCTCCTCTGAACTCAATTAGAATTTGCTAGATTGAACTGTAATAAATACACCTAACTCCATCCACTACTTCCCTTACACCAAATTCCAAAATGGCTCCTACAGAGGTGGGAAGTTCTGACTCCAATAAAATACATGTTCTACATGGCCCTTCTGATCTCTTGAGAGGTCATTCTCCTCACTGGTACACAGATGATGACCACATGGTGGAACATGCCTTATCTAGCTGTATTGGTAATTAGGGTGGGACTTTTTTTTTTTTTTACTGTTTTCTCTTTTAGAATGCTAAAGTAATAAAGTACCTTTGATTAAGTCTTACTAGGTGCTAAGCCCCAGGCTCACATCCTTTTGCTGATTAGGTGTGAATTCTTGGGGTGAACAGGGTATAAAAACTCAGAGGTTAGCATTTTGTCATTCATGGAAGGAGTGTTGAGACTCTGAGCAAGCCCTTGTAACTGCCCCCCACCTTTGCTAACTCAGACCCATTAGTTCTTTGATAACTATGCATTGTGATTTAGTTTGTTTATAATTTATTTGCATTTGCTCTGAAGTTCAGGGTTCTAGCTTTTCCTCCTGAACTAAGTGAGTCATATATGTGTATGTTCAATTAAAGTGAGATTGTTAACCCCTTAAAGTTACTTTCCTAAGTAAAGCAGATCAAAGAACCTGTGCTGGCAGCTCTTGTTGCTGTTCTTGTTGGGTCTGACACCTCAACAGCTGCTGCTAGCCGAATTATTGTTACACTAGCTATGAGAATACAAAAGAAATAGTGTCTATCACCCTTTATTACAAAATGATTGGACTTTGAGCTGGAAATGGCCTTGAGACCATTTAATCCAACCCTTTGATTTTATAGAGGAAGAAACTGAGGTTCAAATTCATGAACTGACTTAAGTACTTATTTTGTATCTATGTACTCATATAGCCAGAACTAGGAAAAAGTATCTGAAGCAAATTGAATGGGGAGTAGGGAGAGGGTCTAATATATGACCACTACCACTCATGACTGAAATGGAATGGAGACAAAATTCTTGGATATTGAAGAGTCTCCTGAGGAAATGAGGTCCCAGTGGACATCTAGTTAAAGAGATAGATAGGGCCATTCAATTCAAGCAGAAAAATTCCCGATTTAGGTGGCCAAGGAAGATCACTCAGATATGCACAGATAAGTGAGTTTCAGGACATATATTTAATACTTATCTTGAGGTAGGCTGATACTCTCATGAATCAGGGGAGCAGGGTTTTGGGAGTTGGTGCAGTAAGTAATCATGTAGCCATCCATCCAGGCTCTGATATATCAATGCCATGGTCCTCCAGGCATATAATGAGCTCAGCCCTTCAGCTACAGTTATCATTGGGCAGCATCGCATGATTCCACTATGTAGACAACCATCCATCTTTGAATGGCTGGGCTTCTTAAAACAGATATCAATACTGCTAAGAAGTCTAATAGGATGCTTGGGGTAAGAGATCCTTAAACTGATTGACAACCTGGGTAGATCTGGCCACTGAGGCTATTTTGTACATAATAAAATAGCTAGTATTTATATAGCACTTCAAAGCTTACATAGCATTTTATGTATAGTATCTCATTTGATCCTTACAAAAACCCATAAGATGGGAATTATTATTATTCTCCTTTTTATAGATAGGGAAACAGTGTGAAAAAGGTTGATTTATACAAAGTCAGATAGCTGCTAATTATATCAAGCAGGATTCAAACTCAGGTCAGGTCTTCTTGACTCTTCCTGATAATGCAGCAGTCTAACCACTACACCACCTAGCTGGCATGATGGGATTGGTATGCTGGTATACTAAAGCTGAGTAGCTGCAATTAGCTAGCCTGACCTATTAGTCTGTGGCTCCACATCTTACAAAAAAGTAGCTATTGCTTTTACCCAGAAACCTTTGAGACTAAAGAAGACACAGTATTTGTGTGCCCAGTTAGGCTCTACAATAAGAGGGACTGGAGAACTGGAAAGTCCAAATGTTAAAAGGGTTGTAATGGAGAAGACTATGAACCATATAGTCAACTTCTCATGGAAGAGAATGACTTGGAGGATATAATGGAACAGACTTTAAAGGATAAGAGGTGGTAGCAAAGAAAAGGTCTCACAACAGGAATGAGGAGTAAGGAAAACAAATGCCAACTCCTCTTGGCCCTGGTGGCAGGGGCATATAAACAAAAGAATAACCAGCTTTGGAGAAGAAGATGAAAGGAGTGGGAGAGGAAGTGCTCTATGATAAATTCAAGTTTGGTAAAAAAAAATAGAGAAAGGATACAGAGAACAAAATGGAAATGAAAGGAACAGAAGAAAGAGGACTGGTATCAAAAGGAATGGTATGAGCTGGACAGATATGACCATATGAGTAGAAGTAGCAAGGGAAAGGTATTTTTTTTGCCTAAATAAATCATAGCTGTGACTCACAAGCATTAGAGGAACAATAGGTAGTAATTTAATAGCCAGAATATATGGGTGATTTTTTCAGAAAAGCTAAATTTGTACCAAGGTTTAATTAGAATGGTTTGCCAGTAAGTACCTTTGTAGATCCTGACCCTAACATACAGATCTTTCACAGAGTCACAGAGTTCCCGAATTGAAAGGGACTTCAGTGGTCATCTAGCCTAACATATATAGGAAAATGAATCCCATCTACAAAGTAGTAACCAGTGGTAATCTAGCCTTTGCTTAAATACTTCCAATGAAGAGGGCACTCACTACCTCCTGAGGCAGCCCAATTCACTTATGGATTGCTCTGGTGCAAGGGTTCATAACCTGGGCTCTGTCAAATTGACATTTTAGTGTTTTGATAACTTTATTTCAATATAATTGTTTTCCCATGAAATCCTCCATTTTCCTGTCTCCATTACACTATGCTATCCCTATTTTATAGATAAGGAAACACCATGAAAGAGGGTAAGTGACTTGTCAGAGCTAATAAATATATAAAGCAAGATTCAAACTCAGATCTTCCTAACTCTTAAAGTGGCAGTCTATCCACTACACCACTTAGCTGACATGATGACATTGGCATGCTGGTATATTAAGGGTAGGTAACTATAGTTAACTAGCACAAGCTATTAGTTTGTGGCTTCACATCTTGCAAAAAAAGTAGCAATTGTTTTTAGCTAGAGACCTTTGAGGGTAAAGAAGATATGAAAGCCTATGTATTTATTTTATACATTTAAAAACATTCTTCTGCGAAGCAATTGACTGCTGAAGAGGACATGACACAGAAAAGGTTAAAAGACCCAACTCTAACAGTTAGGAAATCTTTCCTTACATCAATCCTGTGATAGGACCACTACGGACCAGAGTTCCTTGTCCCCCTGCTCCCACAACATGAGTTAGGCTAGTTTTCCCTAAAAGGCAAGGAAATTGTTTTGGGGACCTGATTGGGCCCTATGCCTTCCCTCGATGCAGCATCCTGATAGCCTCTGGCCATATTAATGTGGCTTCCTGGTTACCTGACAGCATAAAAAACTCCATGTGGGATCTCAGCCTCTTCAAAATTGGTGGATTTCCTAAGATCATGCAAGTCATTACACCCTGTCCTGCCTACCAGCCATGTTTCCAAAAAAAGGCAAGAGTGACTATATCTAAATAAGCTAAATATTATTTTACTGATATCCTTTTCATGCTATAATTAAGTAAGTCTCCTTTTGTTAACTGATCAGAAACCTCATTTCTTCCCAATGTCAATGCTGAATTAACAGGTGCTTGCCTCAGGCCTAAGTTTGCTTCTTCACATTTCCCACCCATTACTCTTAACTCTGGAATCTGGGACCAAAGATGCATCTTCCATCCCATGGCCTTTCAAATACTTAGAAACTCCAATAGTGTCTAAAGCCAAACCTTCTTGTCTGAAGAAAACAATCCCAAGTTCCTTCAGCCAATGTGCATATGGTCTGGATCTGAGGTCTTTTAATCTCAGCTGATTATAGCAGAGAAGAAATTTAGGATCCAATATACATTTGACATGAAACACATCTACTACTATCATAACCATCCATATGCTTTTATTCAAGACCTACTCTGTGCAGTACTCTCTCCCCAGTGCTAGAAAAATCAAGGGACAGGTGTGAGACACAATTCTTTTCTTCAAAAAGCTTACTTTTGGGTGGGATGGGAAAAGAAGGAGTGGGTGCCTGTGGCCAGTATACACTGATTTTGCCACTGCTTCCCCCCCTCGCTGAGACCAGAGAGCTTACATAGCACACGTGCTTAGGTCAGACTTAAAATCATGGGATCATAGATTTAAAGCTGAAAGGACTTTGAATATCATCTAGCCTAACACTTATTTAAAGATGAAGAAACTGAGACCTAGAAAAGTGACACGACTCTCAAAGGTCACACAGCTATTAATGGTAGGGTCAGTATTCAAATTCAGGTCTTCTGATTCCAAACCCAGGGATCTTTTGACTATACTGTGTTGTTTACCACTCCCATGGGAAGATAACCTAGGAAAGGGGCATAATGGAATTCTACAAAGGTGACAGCTTCAAGCCTGGAGAGGGAGTGCTGCTCTACCAAGGTCAGGTCATGCGTTCCCAGGATATGGCACCCTGGGGCAAAGACCTAGTCACCTGTTCTAATTCTGTCTCTGTGGTGGGGGATATATAAGAAGTACAAAGTGTGGTTCCTGTATTCAAGAAATTAATAATCTTTCTGGGAAATCTAATGCACATGAAATAATTAGATAACAATATTCTGGCCCAGAGGAGTTCAGAGAAAGAGGTGATCGATGGCAGCTGGAAGAGCCAGGAAAGTCTTCCTCAATAAGGTTGGATTTCAGCTGGACCTTCAAAACAGGTAGAAATTGGGATAAGAATTCTCAAGGAAGCCTGCAAGAAAGAAAGAAAACTCATAACTTTCCCCAAGAGATTTAAAATGAGCTTTATGTTGGATTAGGCAAAAAGAAAGGAGGCAAAGAATGCACAAATGCACTTACCAGAGCAAAGAAGCATTTTCTTAGTGTATTTCCCTGTGGGAGTAATAATGACTGGGCATTTAGCCCTGTACACATTATGTTTCTGATGTAATCTCTTCTATACTGCCCTATTCCAGCCAAGTCTCAATGGCTCAGGAACTCCAATTTTTAATGGATCCTGTCCCATATGACCAGAACCCTTCCTTTCCTTCTATTCCCTAGAACCTTGAAGCAATTAATACAAAGAATAGATATTTGTTCATCATCAATAGAACATTGTAAAGTGACATAACAACCAAATCTCATCTTTGATTCTTTTGAGAAGATCAGAAGGTCTACCAAGAATCAAACATATTCACATATGCCACATTATTTGACCCAAGATAGTCCTTCCCTTCCCCCATGCAATCCATATGCCCTGCATCAAAACAGAGTAAGAGGATTAATATATGCATACATACCATAGGTATAATACTTGTAAGGTGCCTCCAATGTGTTTGGGGGTCTCTATTGTGTCTGTTAAGGGTATTTGAAAGAATGAATGCCTCCCCTTTTTGTTACCTCATCTTAATTCCTCTGGATGGAGAAAAGGAGCTACAATTATAATAGCTAGCATTGATGTTCTTCTACATAGCTCTACCCGTAGCTAAATCTGTAGTCAAAAACAAGCAAGCCACCATCTAATGACTAAACAAAGAGAGACAAGCATCAGAGTCAGATTAGAAAGCAAGTGGGGAAAAGTATAGATAGGAGGATAACACAGAAACAATATGAAGGGCTCAAGGCTGAAGTGCCACACTGAGGTGAGAAGAGTGGACCTTGGGGAAAGGAAAATTATAGGAATAAGGTAAGAGTCCCAGGACTCAAGACTTGCGTCAGCTGTAGAAATGGCTAATTATACCTGTCCTACTTACCTCATAAGGTCACTAGAACAAAAATATTAGAAAAAGAAATTATAATTGGTGGGTATGATTGCTGAGTCCCTATCAACAGGATTGGAACTGGACCTGTTATTTCATGGGCATAAGAACTTCCAGATAAGAAAATTCCCTCTGCCAATGAAGCTCAGCACCTTCTCTGCAATTTACAGCTTTAGAGAAAATCCTAGGGCACTGAGGTTCACCCAGGGTCATACTACCAGCTTGTATTAAAGGCAGGGCTTAGATCCAAGTCTTCTTGGCCTTGGCACCAACTCTCTATCTGCAATACCATGTTATCTCATTACTGTCCATGATCCTTAAAAAGACCACAAAGAATTAGTAAAATGCCTAACTAATAGAGATAGACAAATATCCTGATTTTCAAAAAAGAGGATAACCAGGGTAGTGAGGACACTGGAGAGTATGCCATACAAGGATCCATTGAAATCCTGGAGGAAGGTAATGTGGGAGTGACACAACATCTCTCTCCTAGTTTTTTTTTTAAATGTATGGGAATGTAATTAGACTTGTTCCTCTTTATCTCTGAGACCAGAATTAGATCAAGTATTAGAAATTGTGGAGAAACAGATTTGAGCTCAACATAAAGAAAAATCTTCTTTACAATTAGAGCTATGCAAAAGCGGAGTGACTTTTATGTTGAAATAATCATGTGTGTGTGCATATGTATGTATGTTATGTAGGCTGTATCCTACCCCAAAACCTTCCAGGCTTATTACACGTTATTCTCCTTAATATACTTTGCCTAGTCAAATTTGTCTACTTACTCTTCTGTGTATATTACAGTTTATTTTAAAAATCTGCGCCTTTGTACAAATTATCCCCCATGCCTGGAATACAAGCATTCCCCAACTCAGAGATTACCTCTCTTTCCGTAAAACTCAGTTCAAGGAGTACCTTATTTAGCAAGCCTATCTTACATCTTCCCATTGCAATTGTCTCCCTATACTCCAGAAATTACATTGTATCTACTTTTCAAACATTTTGTATTTACTTTTTTGTATAGATACTGCTTATTGTCCATAAAATATAAACTCGTTGAGGGCAGGAGTGGTTTCCTTTTTCTTTGAATCCTCAACACCTAGCACAGTGATTAGCACAGAGCATAGTACCCGATAATTGTGTGTTGAATTAATGAATTAATGAATGAATAAACCTAGACCATGAAGATCTTGTCCAGCTGCCTGCTTTTGTACTGAACTCTAACACTTTAGAAAGTTTTGTTCTAGATTAAATTTGTCATACTTTTCTAACCATTACAGAATATATGAGCCCCATAAATGAGCTGGGCCATGCTTTGTTCCCATTGTAGACTCTAGTGTGGTCAATAAGAAAGAATTTAGATGGAGCCATGGGCTCTACCAACGTATAGTAAGAACCAGGTTGATGAAATATGACATAACCCCATAGAATCACTATTTAGCTGTGTTCAATAATGGTCATTAGTGTGACATAGTGGCTCCTTTCCAAAGCCAGGCAGACTGAGGTTCAAGTCCCATTTCTGATATACACTGACTAGGCAAGTCACTCGACCCTCCAGTGATCCGGGAGCATTTCTAAGAGTCTAATATTCAGAGAAGGTGCCCACCTGCACTGGTAGAGGAAATTTATTCATCCAAGTGTTCCATATATTAATGAATCATAGGTCTATTACCTATTCCTACTCCTAACTGTACAGATGATAGCACTAGTGGTTTGTTGTTATCAATCAACAATAGTAGTTAATTTACTTCCTCAAATCAGACTATGTAAATATCTAGGAAATTGGATCAAACACCTAATTTCAAGGTTTTTTTTTCTTCTGGTATGAAATCAACTGTCATAGAAATTGAGGTGGTCTTGTAGATAATTACTATATCTTTTTAGATTTGGTGATAAATCTGTTCAGAAGGAAATCAGTCATATCTCTAAGAAATCTTAGTCTCATATTTATTAATTATATTTCTGAATGGTTGCATTTTGTTTACATCTTTACATCCTTTTGCAACTTCACATATAGTTGATACATTTTTAACCTTATATACAGTTTTTAAAAGATGACAATTCTAAGTCAGGGAAAACTCACAGGTACCGTTTGTCAATCATAAGGTCTGTGTGGAGACTGGGGAGGGGAGAAATAGGAAGGGAAGGGAATGGGAGAACCCAGAGACAAACCATTCAAGCCCATATTCATTAGCTATGAATCAGCTTCTGGGCCTGAAAAACTTCCTTCACTCTGAGAAAATACAGTGAATCATGAAATGCCTAGTTTTTTGCCTAGGCAGAGAAGGCCATTGCTTAATAACTGTAACCTGTTGTCTAAATGATCTCTAACCAAAGGCAAACTTTCACTTTATGATGGAAAAAAAGGCTTAACATGAACTCAAATTTGCCCTAAGGAATGATTTGTGAGATTTCTTCCAGAGTTCAATTTTCAAAGCTCAGAAGAGAAACAGAGCATTTGGGAAGTGGGCATTTAAAGATAGGGAAGAGGGTGACAGACACAAGGGTCAACAAGGAAGATATTATTCAAAAAGGGTGAAGAGTCTGAAACCATCTAAACATTTTGCTTAGGGTCTCACCTGTTTGAGATCACAGCAAGCTGATGAAGTAGTCAGTCATGACCAAACTGAGGGTAAGGGAAGTTAAGTAACCTGCATGTAATCACATGGATAATAAATGTTAGACTCATATTCTAAGCCTGATTATAAGACAGAACATAAGATCAAAGGAGAAAAACCAAGACATATCGCTTAGGAGAAAATATGAATGAGAAGAGCCTTTACGCTTTGGGGGCCAGACTCCATGGAGGTAAGGGAACCTGAGCTAGGTCTTGTAGGATGAGACAGATCACAGGCCAAGATGTGGATTGAGTGAGTACCAGACATAAGGCTTAGCCTAGCACATGCCCTGAGGTGGTAGAGTACAGGATGAGATCAAGACATAGCTATTAGCCCATTTATGATGAAGCATAAGGTATATAAATCAGTTAATCAACAAGCATTTATTATGTGCCTTGTAGTCTGTGTCAGACATTGTGATACAATGACAAAAGTAAAACAAGACCTAACCTCAAGGAGGTTACGTCCTATTGGAGAATGAAGGAAGGAAAGAAGGAAGGAAGGAATGAGGAAGGAGGGAGGAAGGAAGGGAAGGAGGGAGGGAGGAAAGGAGGAAGGTAGGAAGGAAGGGAGGAAGGAAGGAAGGTAGGAAGGAAGGAATGAGGAAGGAGGAAGAAAGGAAGGAATGAGAAAGGAGGGAGGAAGGAGGGAAGGGAAGGAGGAAGGGAGGGAGGGAGGAAGGAAAGAAGGGAGGGAGGGAGGAAGGAAGGAAGGAAGAAAAGAAGGAAGGAAAGAAGGGAGAGAGAAGAAGGAAGAAGGGAAAGGAAGAAGCATTAATTAAGCACCTACTATGTGCTAGGCACTATGCTAAGAGCATTATATCTATTATCTCAATTGATCCTCGTGAGGCCACTAGAAGGCAGGTGCTATCATTATTTCCATTTTACAGTTGAAGGAAATGAGTCTAAGAGAGATTAAGTGACTCGCCCAGAGTCACAGAGTTAGTGTCCAAGGTTGAATTTGAACCCAGGTCTTCCTAACTCTGGGCCCAGCACTCTATTCACTGAACCACCTAGCTGCAACTTATGCCAAATATGTAATGTGATGGGGAGGGGGAAACTAATAGAAAGAGGAAAAAGGAAACTAGTAGCTGGGAAGATCAGGAAAGCTTTCTGGTAAAAGGTGGGGGTGAGCTAAGTCTTGAAAGGAAATTGGAATTCTAAGAGGAGAGATGGGAAATAAATTCCAGGCATGGTGGTTATCTAGCACAAAGCCTTGGAAACAGGAAATGGAGTGCTACGTATGAAGACACTTAAGTAGGCAAATTTGACTGGATCTCATAGTGTGTGAAGGGAAAGGTAGGATGAGATTGGGTTAAAAATAGAGGAGTTTATATTTGGTCTCAGAGGTATTAGGGAACCACTGTAGCTTATTAGAAGGGGGTGAGATAGTCAGACTTTCACTTTAAGAAAATCGCTTTGGTAACTATGTGAAAGGCAGATTGAACTAAAGCAAGATTTTAGGCAGGGAGACCAATTAGATTGTTGTAAAGGCTAGATTATCTGGTATGTTGTTCCACTTGCCCTTAGCACAATGCCTAACATGTTATTGTTGTTGAGTCATGCCTGACCCTTCATGACCCCATTTGAGGTTTTCTTGGCAAAGATATGGGAGTGGTTTACCATTTCCTTCTCCAGGTCATTTTACAGATGAGGAAACTGAGGCAAACAGGGTTAAGTGACTTGCCCAAGGTCACACAGCTAGCAATTGTCTGAAGCTACATATGAACTCAGTTCTTCTCAACTCCAGGCTGATTGCTCTATCCACTGTGCCACCTAGCTGCCCCTTCTGACACGAGCCTAACAAATATTTAAAAAAAAACATTTCATTTTTCCCAATTGCACGTAAAAACAACTTTTAACATTTAGGTTTCTTTTTTTTAATTTTGAGTTCCAAATTTTCTCCCTCTCTCCCCTGCCCCATCCCTGAGACAATAAGCAATTTGATATAGGTTATACATGTGTAGTCAAGCAAAACATATTTCCATTCATAAATATTTACTGAGTGATTAATTGTATCTTGAAATTTTGGGCAAGGATGGGTTGGGCTAGATAACTTCTAATATCTTTTCCACCTCTGAGATTTTATGTGCACGAGGGCTAGAGGTTAGTTCTCTAAGGTCCCTTCTATCTCTAACAATCATTGATTCTCTAAGTGGCAGGGAACTTCAGTCTTCATGGGAATGTTTATTCCATAATGAGCATCAAAAGTAAGATCAATAACTTTGCTTTTAAAACAGCACCCAAACCTTATGGGATATTCTTTTATAATAAAAATTGCTGTGCTCTACACACTCTCATCAGCTTTTCCGGTTTTCTAGCGAGTAATGATGGGCAGCCACAATCTCTCGGATTCCTTACAGTCTTAAAACACCTTCTGTTTTTCAAAAAACCTTAACATATATTTTCTCATTTTATTCTCACAATTCCGTAAGATTAACAGGGCAGATAGGATTCAATTTAATTCAATTCAATTCTACAAACATCTGAATACCTACAATATGAAAGCACTGTCCTAGATATTAAGTGTTGAGAAGAAGCACTACATGCAGAATACGAGATTTGGAATTAGCAGCCCTAGGTTCAAGTCCAAATTCTACCACTTAGGAATCATGAAGATCACTTAACCTATAATACCCTCAGTTTCTCATGCATTAAATGGGGATAAAAATACTTGTATCTCACAAGAGTTTTGTGAGAAAAAAAAATCAACCTTTGCCAACCTTAAAGTGGTTAACTAGTTCTGTGATTCTGAGTAAGACACTTCACTTTCCTGAACATAAGTAATAATATTGTTAACAATTACAAATCATATTTCTTTAGCACAACAATGTTTGCAAAGTGCTTTCCATTATCATGAAGAAGTCAGGACTCGAATGGAGAGTTGTTGAAGAAAGAGGAACTAGCTATGTCTTCTTCCAGTTTGTTGGATTTGGAATTGCACAAAATGTTCCAGGGCTCCTAGCCTAATGTTCTCCTGTGCCGTTGTTCTCTAATTTTCAGTCCTGTTCAACTCTTTGTGACCCAACTTTAGGGTTTTCTTGGCCAAGATAATGGAGCGGTTTGCCATTTCCTTCTTCAGCTCGTTTTACAGATGATGAACCTGAGGCAAACAGTTAAGTGACTTGCCCAGGGTCACACAGGTACTAAGTATCTGAGACCATATGTGAACTCCCGAAGAAGAGTTTTCCTGGCCACTGTATCTACGGCACCACTAGCTGCCCATGCTCTTCTGTACATAAAAGCATTTTGTTCATTCCCAGTTCCAATAGAACTGATAAAAGACACAGCTAGTTCCTCTTCCTTCCATGACTCTCTAAGAGTTAGTTTTGCCACCATGGCAAGCAATCTATAATATCATTGCTCTTTCAGTCACAGAGCTCTATTTTCTGCCTCTTATTATATATAACCTTTCCACTACCAAACCATAAACACCTCTGATATGCCATGACTGGCATATAGTAAGTGCTCAATAAATGCATGCTATTGATTTGAGTTACTTATAGTGGGAGACCCTCATATTGCACTAGACAGAGTTGCTCAGTGTGACAATTCAGGCATCATGGGGAGAGACAAATACCTCTTTTTCTTCCTGCAACAACATCAGAAGTCTTTAACTGAGTCTGACACATTGAGTCATATTACCAGGGCCTTACTATCATTTCCATAGCTCACTCAAGAACGAGAATAAGAAGGAAGAAGAGGAGTGTTCCTTTCTAGTATCTTTTGATGGCATCCTTCCACTCCTCCTCAGTCCCCATCTTCAGTCATTCCAATGAAACATGACTGGGGCAAGATGACTAACCCTATGGAAAAACTACTCCATTAAAGATGCTATATTTCTTCAAGTTGAACTTTAAATGGCTCAAAAGATGGTTGGGTCCTTTCATTAGCAAGTTTAGGGAGGAAGGGAACAGAGATGTCATACTGAAATAGGCAATCCTGGAGCAAGGGAAAAGTTGAAAAATGTAGAAAACCCATTGAGCAAAGCGGAGGGTTAAGAGAGCTGGCTAAAATTAGTATTGCAGAACAGGCAGAAATGGGAAATAGGAGAACAGCTTGGTCAGATTCGAGGAACATACTGCCTTGAGAAGAGCCACCCTCTGCCATGATTTGAAAGTTGTTTTTAGGTATTTGGGAGTGGTATGGAAAGACCAGAGAGCTCACAAGCCCATATTGGAACTCTACCCTGAAGAGATTAATGGTGACTGCCAACCTCATTAGCAGAAGGGGGAGATCTGTAACCCGCATCTGAGAAAGCTGAACAGCTAATTAAAACTTTGCCAGCATGGCTGGCAAAGCAAACCTGAAGGAGACACTTCAGCCCTGTAGTCAGTGGTGAACCAGAATATCAGAATGAGCTCTATAGTCCCAAATAAGGAAGAATGTTTAGGATTGTAGCTTAAACTAGGTTGTCGCCAGAAGTTGAATAGGCAAAGAAAATTACTAAATAAACCATACATGTTGAAGTTTGGATGTTTTGTAAGCATCTATGTTTTTGTTCATTTTAATCCTGCTTTTTAAAGCGCTTCAACATACTTCTATGGAATTGTCACACCCATGTCCTTCCCATGAAACAGTTTGCAATCCATCCACACCTGCATATTTTGATAAAAAAATTGTATATTTGATCTTTTCAGCTATGATTCATTGTCTGTTCCTTGTTATAATTTTCTAATTAAGGGCACTTACGTATTAAAAGGGCAAGTCTCTGGAGTTCAAATATACAGACCTTTAAAGAAAAATGATTTAAATTTCAGTAAGAAAAATCTAGTTTAAAGGTAGGCACTAGTGTTTTTCTAAAGAAGTCTAAAAGTTGCATAATAGCATGGAATAATTGAATGAGAGAGACTTTTTATTTGTTCTTTGTAGAATTGTTTTTTGTAGAACCATTAAATTTTCTAACCAGAGGCAAAGGGTGAGACTTCCTGACCTAAGTTGACGGTTTTCCAACTGGCTTTATATGTTTTATCTTTCTTGAAAAGAATAGCATTATAAGCAAGATGAAGGATCAGTTGAAGAAACCAGGTGTGTTTAGCCTTGAATAAGAAATTTAATGAGGGTCCCTGATAGCTGTGGCCAAGTATTTAAAAGGCTGTCATATGGAAGAAAAGCTTATATTTCTGAAACTTGGTTTCAGAGGGCTGAACCTGTAGCATGGGTGAAAGATGCAGAGAATTTGATCTCAAGAAGTAGTTGGATGGCTAGCCATCCAACAGGGTTGTAAAGATTACTGCTCAGTATAAGCTGGACTTGGCAGAGCAGATGGTACATTGGATAGAGTGCCAGACTTGGAGTCAGGAAAACCTGAGGTCAAATCTGGCCTCAGATACTTAACTGTATGAACCTAGGCAAGTCACTTAACTCTGTTTGCCTCAGTTTTCTCATCTGTAAAATAAGCTAGAAAAGGAAATGGCAAACCATTCCATCATTTTTGCTACCCCCTCCCATATACACACACCCAAAAGTGGGTGATGAAGAATTGGACATGACTGAAAAATGACTAAATAAGTTGAGCTTCAGGACCATTGAGATCCCATCCAATTTTCATTATTCTGAAGATTTTTGACCAACTATCAATAAACTAACAAATCAATAGCACCATACAGTTGTATGATCTCTAAAAGGAATAGCTATATAGTAACAGTTATGCCTGGACAATTTAACCCTGAGAGTCAAATATAGCCCTGTCATTCCCAATTATATATGTATTATGTTTTAGTGTATTTTGTTGTAGGCAAGAAATATTTGTGTGTGTGTCTGTGTCTGTGTCTGTGTACGCGTGTGTGTGTGTGCGTTCACGTGTGCATGCACACTGAGGGGAGGAGGAGCAAATATGTTTTTTTAAAACTATATTGGTAATGACCTAGACATTGAAGAACTAAAAAGAGAGAAAATTCGTGATGTATTGCAGATAGTGGAACAGGGCCTGCAATTTCGTTGGTACAGATGAGGAAACTTCCTCTACCAATGCAGACTGGCACCTTCTTTGCAACTTACAATTTTAGAGAACTACCTAAAGTAATCAGAGATAATTGATTAACCCAGGTTTATTTAGTCATTATTCGTCAAGGACAGGACTTGAATCCATTTCTCCATATACAGGAAGGCCAGCACTCTATCCGCTGTCCCATCCTGCCTTAGAGGCCTGAGAGATTTAGTGACAGGATGGGGCACAGAGTTGGTTAATACAAAAGAAGAAGAGCGGGAGAAGATCTAGGTGAGGTGTTGTAAAGGTAGGGAATCAAATGGAACATAGAATGAGAGTAGAGTAGTGCTGAATACAAACTTGGACTACTTAATTTTGCAAAAGGCTGATCCTGCCTATGTAAATTTTCCATCTTACATATAGTGGCTATATCTTCAGTATCCCCAGGCATAGAGCATGTCCCCGTATATGACGTCAGTTGCAAGGGTTGGGAATTCAATGAAAGGTCTTCAATGGAATGTGCACATCATACTCACACATTTTGACTTAGAGGGAGAAAGAGAAACAGGGACTGAGAAAGAAAAGGCCCTTCAAGCACAAAAGCTTCTTGTTCCCCCTAAGTAGCACGAATTAACTTCTCTGTGATTAGCGATGGTTGCCACAGGTGTAAGTGAATTCCTTGCTCAGCGATCTTTTGAGCAAGAAGCAGATAGTATCCCTGAGATCCTGCAGCTGTCCTATTTGTCCATCCAGGAGAAACCATGAAAGTCATCGAAAGCTGCCGTAGCACTCGCAAAGTTCACTTTTGACAGTGACCTGTGAGGTAATCATCTCTCTCCAGCTCCAATTTGATTTGGAGTCAGGCCATTTATGAGCAGGTACTAATTCCTATCATCCCATGACCAGACCCCAGTTAGGGAAATGGACACAACTGAAAGTGTGTCTTCCACCGTAAATGGCCTGGTCAGGCTGAGGGAAGCCCATTACCCTGGTAGAGTGTGAAGGGTCAGGCTATTCATAACTTAATTCACATGTTCACAGAGATCACTTTTTCTTGTTTTCTTTTTGTCTGTAACCCCTAGTCCCCTCTGAAAATCACATTCTTTCATTACAGTTGTCTGAGGCTCTGGAGAACTTGGTAATTGTCCATAGTTACTGTCTTATGTGTCCTTAGGCTATAGCTCACAAGTTTTGTTTTCTTTTTTGCTTCTATTTATAAACGACCTGCAGAGTTTAAAAAAATAATAATTAAATAAAGACCACACAATATGCTTTGGCTAAAGCAAAAAGGAAAAAAAAGGCCCAGGTATTTAGTATAGTCTATATTACACGCAAGTAATGGTTCTGTTCCTATTAGTGGAAAGAATGCTGGATTTGGAGTAGAGGACAAGTGTTCAAATCCTGGCTCCTAACTTTACTACCTGTGGGACGTGAGAAAATTAATTAACTTCTCTGAGCCTCAGATTCCTCAACTATAAAAATGATTGTGTTGGATTCAATGATGTCTAAGATGTTTCTGATGTTGTCAGAATACAGATTGAAGCATACTATTTCTCTTTCTTGTTTTCATTCAAGTTTTCTTGCACAAAATGACTAACATAGAAATGTTTTACATGATTGCACTAGTATAACCTATGTCAGATTGCTTACTATATCAGGGAGGGAGGAGAGGAAGGAGAGAGGGATGGAATTTGGAGCTCAAAATATAAAAAGCAAACAAACAGGAATGCTAGAAATGTTTTACATGTAATTGGGGAAAAAACAAAATACTATTTTAAAAACAAAAACTAAAAAACCCACAATGGGGCAGTTAGGTGGTACAGTGGATAGAGCGCCAGTCTTGAAGTCAGGAAGATTCATCTTCTTGAGTTCAAATCCGGCCTCAGACACTCACTATGTTACCCTGGGCAAGTCATTTAACCCTGTTTGCCTCAGTATCTCCATCTGTAAAATGAGCTAGAGAAGGAAATGGCAAACCACTCCAATATCTTTGCAAAGAAAACTCCAAATGGGGTCACAAAGAGTCAGACATGACTGAAAATGACTGAACAGCAGGAGCAACAACACTAGAAATCAGACTCTCAGAGTTATCCCTAGAACCTTGAAACGAGTAGCAGAAATGGTCCTCTGAAGACCTAACCTGCCAATGAGAGTAGGAGTTGGGAAGGAGCCCAGAGAGGAGACTACAAACACAAACACACACACACACACACACACACACACACACACTGTATTATTATGGTTGTCAGACAACATCAGAAATTTTCTGACTTTAGGTTCCATGTGATACAAGGGAAAAAGCATGGAGTCAGACAAATTTGGTTCTTCTCTCAGATCAACCAGTTACTTAATGATTATATGACCTTGGGTAGTCTACTTTACCTCTGTGGGCCTCATTTTCCTCCTTTGTAAAACAAGGAAGTTAGATTAAATGATTTCTAAAGTCTCTCATCCAGCTAATAATTTAAACTTCAATAGTTTAGAGTTTAATGAAACACACACACACACACACATACACACACACACATATACAAACACATTCCCAAAGTGCTGTGCCTGGCAACATCTTTGCAGGTAAAGGGGAAAGAAAATTTTGTCACTAACGGGATTTGATTAGGATGTCAGCAAGGAAACTAGGTTGGAGGCATATTAAGGAAGACTGACAGGTACTATTTAAATGCTAATAGCTGAGTGATCAGAAATGATTGGAGGGGGGAAAAGATAAATAGACTCCAGAAAATAATAATTAGCCATCTTATGAACTTTGCTTAAGATTGAATTTAAAAAAAAAATATATTTGTCTAAGCATGATAAAACAGTTTGTTTTTTTTTTAAGTAAATACCCTTCATACTGAGCTTGAAACTTTAGATGGAGGGACAGGTGTTTATCCAATGGCATTTATAGACCCATTAGGGCAATGACTTCCCCATCAGATAAAGACTTGTTTTTGGCGAGTGAAGAACTGGTAATTAAATCCCTAAAATGATCTTTTCTTTCTTGCTCCTCCTCCTTCTCTTTTACCCTTGATTCCCATCCATATACTAGGAAGTCCAGTGGTTCTAAACCCATCTGTGTGTGTGTGTGTGTACACAAATTTTTGTTGTTTAGTGGTTTTTCGTTAGTGTCTGAATCTCCACGACTCCAGTGGAAGTTTTCTTGGCAAAGACACTGGAGTGATCTGCCATTTCCTTCTCCAGCTCATTTTACAAATGAGGAACCTGAGGCAAATGGGGTGAAGTGACTTGCCCAGGGTCACAAACCCAGTAAGTGTCTGAGGCCAAAATTGAACTTGGGTTTTCCTGACTCCAGGATTGGCATTCTATCCATTGTACCACCTAGCAGTATATATACATATATGTATATATATGTATGTATGTATGCATGTATGTATGTATGTATATGTGGTAAAAAGCAAGATCCTAACCTCTCCCTCCAAGCAGGTTAAGGTTGTTTTTCTTTAAAAGGTATTAAGATATTCCTTGACACTTGGTTGCTTCGGGGGACTAAGTGCTCAAAACATTAACAAAACAGTCATGAAGGATTGAAGGAGCTCTCAGATACTAGGCTAGTGGGTTAATGGGAACTTTACTAAGCTGAATCTGCTAAAGAGGTTCTCAATGGCTTTCCTTTTGAATATCCTTTCTACGTTGTTGTTGTTCAGTCATTTTTAGTCATGTCTGACTCTTTGTGATCCCATTTAGGGTTTTCTTGACAAAGATACAGGAGGTTTGTTTCAGGTTTGGGTTTTTTTTTGCCATTTCCTTCACTAGCTCATTTTACAAGGAAACTGAGACAAGTTAAGTTAAATGACTTGCCCAGGGTCCCACAGCCGGTGTCTGAGGCCATATTCAAACTCAGGAAGATGAGCCTTCTTGACTCTGGTACTCTACCCGCTGCATCACTATATAAGTGTCCTTTTGCTAATTGTTGAATGACCTAGGAGCATCTCATTTTGTTTCAGTATTGAACCTCCACTGCTAAGGGATTGACCACTCAGTCCCAATCCAGAATACCGCATGACCTGGGAAAAACATTTATTCTTTCTGAAGCCTCAGTTTCCTGACATTTAAATGTAGATAATAACACCTGCTATTCCTCATAAAGTTGCTAGGATGAAATGATACAACATGTAAGGGGGGGAACTTAACAAAGTTCTATCAGACGTCAGTCATTATTAATGCAACATGCTGAACACTTAGCTTAACTCTGTGTTGTATTTGTATTGAATATACATCACACAAAGTCATCTGTAAATAATGAGATTTGACTCAGGTTGATATTTATATTCTTAAACAACTAGTTGTACAATGGAAAGGTCAAAAAACCTCAGTTCAAACCTTGGCGTTTCCTCTTACTACCTGTATGACATTTGAAAAATTATTTAGTCTTTCTAGACCCTGGTCTCCTCGTCTTTAAAATGAGAAAGGTGGGTTAGATGATCTCCAAGATGTCTTTTCAGGTCTAAATTTTATGACTTCAGGACTGCTGTATGGAATTTACACTCCAGTGGCCAAAAGCCCCACCCTGGAATGGCAGTGAACCCTGGAAAGCCGTCCAACTGTGGCAATGACATGTTACCAAAGAAGGTTGACAGCAATGAAAAGTTAGGCTGCTCATAAAATAGGGAAAAAAACATTAGAGAACACATATGAGAAATTTCAGCTTTGACAACCTTACTTACTGTGATGACTTTGAAAGTGCCCTGTGGCATCCACTAGATAGCTGTGTGGCCATGACCAAGTTACTCAAGCTCTCTGAAACTCAGTTTCCCCAATCACAAAATAAGAATAGCTCAAGTGTGTTTTGAGGAAAGCTCTTTGTACTAAACTATATAAAGGTGAGCTATTGTTACTCTTGACCTTTAGCATCTCATATCTTTTTATACAGATCTTATTCTATATTCACCAGTCGATTCTGAGGTGTATGAGGAGGAGGGGAAGTGATAGGGTGCTTGTGCTTGAGCCCCAGCCCTAAGATCATGCCTCTGGAAGCCTCCCAATCTCTTTGTAGGCCCCTGCCCCGGGAGAAAATTTTCTCTGGTTGAAGAACACATGCCACCCTGGCTCTGTGATTCCCTCATCAGAGCAATTATGGGGATGCTGACCCAAGGACTCTCTTGGTACCAGATCCCCAAGGTCCATGCCTCTGGCAACTAAACAAAAATGGTCTTTTCTCCCTCAATGTCTGGTATCAGCAAAATTATCTCTGTAGACTCCCTGCATTTTCCCATCTATAGATTATAAGCGCCTGCTCCCAAAGGTACCTGGACCCCTGATATATCCCTTGAAGTCCCTAGATTACCTAATTAGCACCATTGGCATTCCTTTCCCTTGTCCTTTTTCCATATAAATCCCAGTCTGATCCTCATTATCTCTCAGATTCCCTTGGAACTTTGCCTGCTTTTGCTAAAGCATTACAGTAAACTTTTGTACTTGACTGAGAGAAGGCTTGAGTGTGTGAATTAATCTCATGCTATATTGCCTTGGCCTTCTCAGGGCCCCAGAACCTCCAAACCTCTTCCAGAAGGAAAGGAGAAAGGAACGAATATTTATTAATGACCAGTACTAAACGCTTTATAAATATTATCTCATTTGATCCTCACAACCACCCTGGGAAGCAGGTGCTATTATCATCTCCATTTCACAGTTGACAAAACTGAGGCAGACAGATGTTAAATGACTTATTCGAAGTCAAACAGCTAGTTGGGGGTCACACAGTCTGAGGCTGGATTTGAACTCAGGTCTTTCTGATTAACCCAATTATAGTTTGTAACCCTCCTAAAGCATCATATAACTGTGAATTGGTATTACAGTTACCGTTATTTTAATTGTTGCTTATACACCCATTGATGACAGGAATTATATACTTTTATTATATTATTATAATATATATTATTATACATTTTATTATATATTATATAATTTTTCTTGTACCTCGTACAATGTTAAGCATGCATTAGGTTTAAAAATTGAAAAATACAGACCTCTATCCCTAAAAGGCTTAGCTCCAAAGAGAAAGCCTTGGTACTGAAAGGTTTACAGCTGTATTTTGTGTGAGGTAGTTTCTCAGCAGCCTCAGAACTGTACTGCACATAGATGATAAAAGGAAGAAGGCAAGAAGCAAAGGGACCATTTTATCTCTGCGGGAGCCAAGTTACAAAGAAACAACCGTTGACACCATGAGGTAACTCCGTGAGCCTCTAGGGAATGCCTGTTAGTGAACAGTAGAGGTACAGAAGAATTTGACTCTACCTTCATCTGATTTTGATATTTGAAAGTCAGGGCAGCTCATGGAGCTTAGTTAGGAAAAATGAAACCTTCATCCTGTGTCACTGCTCCTAGGAACGCATACCTACCACGTGAAAGGTTTCAATAAATTCCATCCTTTGTCAGAAGTTAGGGGTATGAGATGGAGGTGGAGGTTGGAGTGAAGGAGGGAGAGGGAGCACATGGAATCGAAGACATGGTTCATGTCTTCAGAAAGCTAACCATCTAACCATAATAGCTTTAATTTACTAAAGTAGAATTCTTTACCTTTTATAAAACACACCCCCTACATTATAGCAACATAGCATGGTGGATAGGACACCAGATTTAGAATCAGAAATATCTGGATTCAAATCCCTTCCCCTCAAACATATTAATTGTATGACTCTGGGCAAATTACTTAACCTCTTTGTGCCTCAGTTTCCTCAAGAGCAAAATGAGGGGGTTGGATTCCACTGCCCCCAAGATCCCTACCAGATCTAAATCTAGGAACCTATATCTCATGAACCTTGTGAGAAAAATAGTATATGTATTATTATCCCCATTTTACTGATGAAGGAAATGAATGTCAGGGAGGGGAATTGGTTGGCTCACAGTCCCTATCCATTCCAGGTGTTGGGAACCTGTGGCCTCAAGGCCACATGTGGCCCTCTGGGTCCTCAAGTGTGACTGAACCCAGACTTCACAGAACAAATCCCCTTCATGAAAGGAACTTGGATTCAGCCAAAGGCCCAAGTTTGATAAGCCTGAGGGTCACATGTGGCCTCGAGGCCACAGGTTCCCCATCCCTGTATAACACCATCCTGCCATGCTATGAACAATGTGCTTTGTGCTAATAAATCACAGAGTCACAAGTGAAATCCTGATCCCTTGAGTCTAAATCCACTGTTCTTTTTGTTCTAGTCTATCGATTGCTTTCTGCTTTACAGATTCTTTTGGAGAGAATACAGTGCACAAACAATGGACATCATGAAGGAAAGGACCTTGGATACAGGACCATACACAAGAGAAGGCCCACATGCAGGAAGGGATTAGAGGATATGTTGAAGTACTTTTCCCAAATGGTCAGAAATCATAGCTCTGTTCACAAAAAGTAAATTAAACACTTTGAGTAATTGGCCAGTTACTAGTCAAATATATGACTCAAACGACTGGTCAATTCAGTTAGCTCAAACCACAGGTTAGGTATAAGTCAATTATACATAAATAGTCTATTAAATAAGCAAATTGTCTGTCCAAAACCACCCTTTATGCACAGGCAGAGTAGATACGTGTGGGCCTTTCAAGTGGGGCAACCAAAAGACCTCGCCACCCATCCCTCCCAAAGTTTTCTTCTATCGCCCTGCCATATTGCCTTCAATTCCCACAGTAGTCTCATCCTTTACAAGCCATTACAAGAATTATGCATTTTTGAAGAAAGCTAAGCCATATACTTTCTGGGAAGAGGTAACACATTACCTTAGTGCTTAGAGAAATAACAGGGTATAGTTCAATGAGTACTGAATATTTAGGAGACCTGGCTTCAAGTCTCAACTATAAAACTAACAACCTTACAAAAGACATTTAATTTCCCTGAGTCTCGGTATACTCAAAGCATATTGGGAATAGTGATATTCATTTGTTGGAAGGACCAAAATATATAGTGTCAAAATGTTTTAAGAACAGAGGAACCTAGGTTGTACAGTGGCTAGAGCACAGGACTGAAAATCAAGAATTCAATTCAATAAACATTTATTAAGCACCTACTATGTGTTAGTCCCTGTGATAAGCATTAGGGATACAAATAAGAAAAAGAAAGATAGTCTCTGCTCTCAAGGAACTTAAAACATACAATACACAAAAAGAAGTTGAAACAGGGGGAAGTGAGAGAAGACCATCAATGGATACTTGATATGAAGGCATGAGATTGTTCCCCCTGGGGCTCAATATTCCCTGTAGTGGAAACCAAGCAGAGCCACTGATAGAAAATGGAGAGTTACAGGAAAAATTCTGAGCCCTCTGTAAAGGAAAGCTATAGGAGGTGTTTATTGCTCCAACCTTCAGTCCCCCAATCAGAAGGGAGAAGTAGGTGAGGCAACTGTGAAGGTGTAGAGTAAACCATCAAAAACTGACTCAATCCAATGAGCTTCAAGTGATCAGTTTATCCTGGAGGAGGCCTGATGTTCCAAGGAGTAGAAAACAAGCAGAGATGCTAGTGAAAATGGAGTGCAGAAAGACCTAAATTTGAATTCTGCTCCCAGATGGTTACTAGATGTGGGACACTTAGCAAGGCATTTAGCCTCTCTCAGCCTCAGTTTCTTCATCTGTAAGATAAGGATAGTAATAATATATATCTCACGGGGTCTTGGTGAAGCTGAAATGAAAAGAAATATGTAAAGCACCTTAAAATTTACAAGTGCAATAGAAACATTAGCTATTGTTAAGAAACAAAGGATAATTTGGAGAAGAGAAGCTGCCTCATGGTGTTTAAGGCATTGTTAAGATATTAGTTAGATAATTCATTGTTCAGATATGTGTTTTTGCCATTTCATTCATGTGAAGAACTCTCAGGGTAGCATCTCCTTCTATTCATGTGGATGACAACTCCTTAATTTAGTGTCTTGGAGATTTTCCTGGGGGTACGGAAAGGTTAAGTAATTTGCTCATAGATATACATATAATATATGTCAGAGCTGGAAGCTGAACCTAGGTTTTCTTGACTCTAAGGCAGGCCCTGTTATCCATTAATACCATACTGCCTGTCAGCTAGCATACTGACACATTAATTAGTTTTACTCACTTTAGTAGTGGTCTTTCTCCCCTCCTTTTGTCCTATAGAGATCGCTTGGGAGAAAGGTGCTGGCCAGAGCCAATACATACAGAAGAACTGCTAGAAAAATGACCCCTAGGCAGGGGTGGTAACTTGCAGAGATGACTGACAACCTTGAGTGATTTGAATAATCCCAGCCCACTGCTGAAAAAAGCTAACTGGGGAGTAAACAGGGCCTTCATCAACTCCTAAACAAGTAAAAAACATATCTTTGGGTGTCCTCTGTTAAGTAGCAATGGGAAAAAGGACATCAAAATTTGTGGACCTTGATTCATGATAAGGATTTTCATGAGACTGGAGCCAGAAGAAGCCCCAATTCAGAACATACTGCTCTATATCCAGTGACTGACTAGAGATTTGGCGAAAGAAAGTAATCCTCAGTAAAAGGAAGCCCCCTGTTTGATAGCATACTTCACAGAAGTCCTCTGTTGCCTGCCTAACAAAAGAACTCATGAGACATTTTTTTCCCTTGTTAATGAAGCCCTTGCCAAGAATAGAGAAAATTTTGCATTAACACTGAGGGATTTTTGGTCTTGTCTGCCCTTGCCAAAAAATAACTGTGTGACTGAGAAAGAATGTTGTCCCTAGGGCCCTTTTCTGGGAACGTCTGGGGAACAGCGCCTGGGGACACCTGCTTGGAGTTACTATGTATGATGCCTTGTTGGAGATTTTCTATTTTACTTTCCAAGGGTTCCGTTTGGGTTTCTGTTTTGCTATCCACTTTCTTTCAATAAAATCTCCTATAACACTTTTAACTGTGTATTTGCAAATGAGAATTCAATTTCAACATAATAGTGGAGGCTGGCTTCTGGACCCAATTCCTTTTTTTTTTGAGGGGGGAAGGCAGAGCAATTGGGGTTAAGTGACTTGCCCAAGGTCACACAGCAAGTAAGTGTGTCAAGTGTCTGAGGCTGGATTTGAACTCAGGTCCTCCTGACTCCAAGGCCAGTGTTCTACTCACTGTGCCACATAGCTGCCCCTGGAACCAATTCCAACCAGTTCTCAAGAACCAACTTAAATTCTCAATATCAGCATTTAGACCTTGGAAATCATAAATCAAAAAACATGACATATCCAGGATTGATTTATTGTTTCGTTGATTATCTAGACTTAAGAAAATGATGGAGAAAATGTTAATAATGCAAATTAAACTTTAAAGTATGTTATGTGTATAGTTTTGAAGAGCTGGGTGTGAAACATTTACCAGCACATAGTCTACCAGTTAAATATTTACATGGTGGTAGGGGAGGGAAGGGAAGGAACGGTTAGCACATGTACATAGGATCACAGATTTAGAGCAGGATGGGAATATTGAGATCATATAGTATTTCTGAGATGCCTTATAACACCATCACTGAAATCTGACCAAATTAGGGAAGGGTTGTGTCATGGAGAAAGGATTAGATCTTTTTTCTCTCTTTGGATGCAAAGAGCAGAACAAAGAGCAATGGGTAAAAGCTGGAGAGAGGCAAATTTAGGACTAACGTCAAGAAAACACTTCCTAACAATTAATAGAAGCTGTCTAAAAGTGGAATGGGCAACCTTGAAAGGCAGTGAGTTGCCCTTACTTGGAGGTCTTCAAGCCAAGGTTAGAAGACCACTTATCAAGTATGTCCTTTCAAGTTTGAGGTGGAATACATAGTTACTGAGGCTGTTTCCCATTCTCAAATTCTGTGATTCTGTGACAGTACTTCCTTTTCAGTTTCATGGCTTATAATTTAGATGGTCTTGTTTGAAAATATGCAATCACTGGTTTGTGATTTAATTTCTAATGTTAGAAATAGCACATTTTAGTGGAAATAATACTGGACATGTATTCCAGAGATATATGAGTAGTAAGTCTCAGCTCACACTCTTTCTAGCTATATGACTACTGGAAAGTTACGCTAACATCTGTTCATCTGTAAAGCTGGAATACACTGTTTGCCTTACAAGTTTGTTATAAGGAAAGTCCTTAAACCTGAAAGCATTATGTGTGTGTATACATATGTATGTAAGAACTGATTATTGCATTTAACTTTGCTTTTTATTATTTATCATAATTTTTACCAAATACATTGATATGGCTTCCCAGCATTTGGGATCTCATGTAGGTAATTGTAACTTTGGGGCATATAGTTTCTGTACTGATAATTAATTCCCAGTAACTAATATCTCCCAGATGAAGAACATGCTCCCAAATCAGCACTTTCTAATTATTTTATTGGATTTTAATAATGGAGGCAAAAGCCATTTCTAATTGTGGCAACACAGTTAGAAATCTAATGTGGCTCTCTCTCTTGCAGTAAAGAGACCAGGAAAGCAGATCCCATATACTCCTATGTCTGTGTTCAAGGCTGGAGATGATCTGACCTTCAGAGGTCCTCTGAGACCTGGGTTTCTCAGCCTTTCTCAGTCAGACAAAAACATGAACTTGTTAAGATACACTGGAGACATCCTGATTTAGCGCCACTACTTCTAGTCCAGCGTATAGCCCATATACATTCTGCATCCCCAATGACTGATGTGTATACATGAGCTATCTTCTCTTGACTCTCCATCATGGTCATCACCACTCCCATATTAAAAAGTGGCAGAGTAAAGACTGGGAGCTGTCATAACAAACCTATGCACTTCAGCAATGTGTTTAATGCAAACTTTAAGGGGCCCTCTGCTCAAAACCTCTCCATCAAAGTCCTGAAAAGGGTCTGACTTAGTTGTGCTCCATAAATGCCTTTTGGAAACAGGTATTATAAACGAGGTTAAACTGTGAATGGTGTAGTGGGTGGAACACTTGATTTGGAGTTAGGAAACCCGGGTTCAGATCAAAGCTCTAACACTAGTCCTCTAGCTGGCTTTATTCACATTACTTTGTCTGTCAAGTGAGGTTAATAATAGATGACCTCACAGCTTAGGTTATGAGGAAATTCAATTTAATAAGCATTTATTAAGCGCCTGCTCTATACAAGGCACTATTCTAGGCAATAAGTATACAAAGACAAAATGAAACAGTCCCTGCCCTCAAGGAGGTTACATTCTGCTGAGAACATAAAAGATCTGCGTAAAAGTATATATAAAATGTGGAGTTAATATAAAGTATATAAAAACATTTTGCACTTAAAACATCATATAAATGAAAAATATAATTAAAGGATAAACTAGTTGTTCTAAAATTTCCCATTTCTATCCACTGTCACCTAAAATCTAGGTACAATAGATATAGCACCGGACCTAGAATCAGGAAGACAAGTTCAAATCTTGCCTCAGACACTTAATAACCATGATCCTGAGCTAGACGCAATCTCCCTCGGTCTCAGTTTCCTCGTCTGCAAAATGGGGATAAGAATAGCACTTACCTCCCAGGGTTATTGTGATGAAAAAAATAAAAAAAATTTGTAAAGTGCTTCAGAAACCATAAAGTGCTGGGGAAATGCTACTCCTTATCATTGTTGTTGTTTCTGTTGTTATGGTGGTAGTGATGGTTGTCATCAACTGCAACAACAACACAGAAAAGGATTCTGAAGCATCACCAGGCTTTTCCTTTTAAGGGACTGAGAAGGGTGTGGCCAACATATACCTTTACAGAATTCACATGCAGCTGTCCTTCCTCATCCTTACCTTTGTTTGGGCTTCCTTTGCTGCCTTGACCTTAGTACTAATATACTCAACCAGCTTTTGCTATAGAATCCTATATTTTATGCGTCTAACCCAGTCATCATTTCTTTTCCTTTTCGTTCTCTAATATGGCCATGTGTCTCATTACCATGACTCCTTTCTACTAAGGTTTCTTTTCTCCTCCAAACCCTAAGGTCAGATTCTATTCTTGATGGCAGAGCACCCCTCTCCCAGCATTGTTTTACCTGAGGTTGTGCTGTTCCCTGCAATACATTCCCTGCCCCACCCCAGCCCCACAGTCCAACTCCCTCCACACACACCCAACCTTGCTGACTCAACAAAATGTACTGCAGGTACAATAACTTCTAGTTATGGCTCCGGCCCCAGCCCTAGCATTGACCAGCTTCTGTGACTTTGAGTCACTTAAGCATTTTTGTGTGCCTCAGTTTCTTCATCTGTAAGAGAGGGGAAATGACCTCAGGGTTGTTGTAGGGGTCAAAGGAGAGAGTAGAAGGGAAAACGCTGAATCAGTACTTCTTGACTTTTTAGAGTGGAAAGGGATCATTTCCCAGAATGCCACTCTGGTTCCTCTTGTCAAGAGTACCTCTAATTCCAGCTCAAAAAAGAAAAAATATATTATTTTTAGCCCCATTTCCTAAGTGATCTTGGTGGGGTTATTTTTACGCCAGCTGTCGGTTCAAGCTTCAGATTTCATCGATTGGGTAACATTTCATAAAAGGTCCTTATATATGGTGGGTGTGCGCTTCCCTCTTTGTCATTGGTTCATATTACCCTAATGAATTCAGATGAGACATCTTGGCAGAGAAACACAAATATCTATCAGTTGACCTCTCCCCTCTGGGAGAAATTCTAATTCCAAGAGAACAACATTAGACATGAGCCCTGGAGAGTGATCAGGATAAGATTACATTGCACTGGGCAGATACAGAAGCACATAATTCTTTAGTGAGAGGTCACAATCAGGCCACAGATTAATCAGTGGCTAAGTGAGTCAAGGGGCATTATAGGTTTAGAGAATGCTGCCTGGAGAATATAACCACAGCAAAAGATGTTCTAGGGCTGGGCTTTGTGGAAAATGTAATATAAGCATATGGACTCTAGAACTAAACTACTTGACTTTTCTGTACCAGTCATAGGACATTACCCCACTCTCTAGGTGTTTAGTACCCTTTTGTCACACCCAGGCTGCCAGAGACCCAACACTTTGGAATTTCACCCACACTTGCCCTTCCACAGTGCCTATTCTCTATATCTATTTTCTTTTCTTTTACTCTTTCATCAAAAATTTTCCTGTCCTATGTGCATTGTTCTATGGTCATAATAAGACTAAAGGTAATGCATAAATCAGTTCATAGTAATATTTGAATTACTGATAAAGATTCAATATACTACCAATGGCATCTACATTTTTACTGGGAGAGTCTTGAAGACACAATGATGCTCTAAAGAGTGGGCTCTTAACCTGGGATCCATGGATCCCCAAGGTATCCATGTGGAGATCTCATGGGGTTTGTAAACTTGGTCTTTATTTTGATGTGTCTTCCTTTATGTATCTACTTATGTTAATTCAATGCTTTTGAAAACATTGTTCTAAGAAGGAATCCACAGGTTTCACTAGACTACCAAAGGGGTTTATGATCCCCCAAAGTTTAAATATCCTGCACTAAGGCAATTTCAACCCCTAAAGGCAGGCTGGTGAGATAAACTAAGGATGGAAGATTATTCCATTTGGATAGTATACTGCCACCTCAAACTGAACCTATCTTAAGTCCAAATTATCATCTTTTCCATCTCAGATTCATTAACCTCCCACTTCTATGCCTTTCCGATACTGAATAATGTCACTATTACTATTCCAGTCGGTTTCTGAAGCTTGAAAACTCAGAATCTTCTTTTCTTCACCCCTGTCTTTTGCCCCCAACAGCTAATCAATTAGTCAGTAAATTCTAATGATTCTTTAAAATCCGGACTCTTTTGTCTTTCATTTATTTTCCACTGCTTCCACCCTGGTCCAAATATTAATTACCTATACAGAGCATAGCAATTTTGATTGCTAGTGGAAAATAGAACAAAAGCTACCACCTAAACTAGACCATCGTAAGTCTTGTTCCCAAGTTGATTTGTATGATAACCAGGGATATTAGGGAAGAGGGAAAAGGGAAAAGGGAAGGAAATAAACTTTTATATAGCTACTACTATGTGCCAAGCACTGTGCTGTTATGAATGAAAAGCTCAAGAGACATAGTTTCTGGATAATTAATAATTTTATTAATTATGACTAGCAGATAATAAAATGGTCACTTGGCTTTCTCTCATATGTTAAAGATGAATCTTGGGGGCCTCTGAATGACTAAAAAGCCTTTAGAAAGGTAGGTATATCTGAAGATGGTAGACATATTGATGAGGAGGTGGGCAAAAAGTCCTCAGCTCCTCCTGAAGAGAATGTGACCTAAGCAGGAGACTCAGCCTCCAGCAATCTGGGGAAAAGATTCCATCTCTACGCAGACCTCAGTGGTTGTTTTTCTCCTCCATAAGCTTGGTCACCCTAAATTCTAATAGAAGCCTCCAAGTACAGACAACGGCTTATTTCCTAAGGGCAAGATCTCATTAAAACTGGATTCTGTTTGTAAGGTCTCCTAGCTGGGTAGAGTCCCACCCAAGGTCAAAAAGCATGTACCCTAAGGATTTGGGCAATCTCATCTATCAGCAATGTCCTTCAGATGTTGGCTGAAAAACCTACAAGGGGCTAATTTCTGAATGAGGAAAAAGAAAAGGGAAAATGTTGATGTCAATTAATAACTGGTTATTAAAGTAAGAGAAATAATCATCTTTCTTGTCCTAAGTACATTATCTCAATTGATTCTCACAATAACCCTGTGAGGTAGATGCTGTTATTATCGCCACTTTATAGTTGAGAAAAAAGAGGCAAACAGAAGTTAAGTGACTTGCCCAAGGTCACACAATTATTACGTGTCTGAGGCCAAATTTGACCTTAGATCTTCCTGACTCCAGACCCAGCACTCCATCTATTTTACGACCTAGGTGCTTATTAGTGAGGTTAAAAGCTGCCTCCTCATCCGACTTTGTAGTTTTGCTAAGTGGGTTATTTAAAGTAGACCATAGCAGGTGACCCTGGGATATGACAGGAATTAAAAAGAATTTGGGACCATGACACAGACAAGAGTTTAAGGGGGGCGGTGACTGAGCAGTATAAGGAGGAAAGGATTTCAAGATAGACTTTGAAATGGCTAAGGACTTGTCCAGTTAGCTGGTTGAGTAGAATTGGCTAGAGCTTTCATCACAAAAAAAAAAAAACAAAAAACTAGCTCATTGGGCTAGCAACCTCAACAGCTAGCAGACCCCTCCCACTCATAGGAAAACTGTTTCACAACTGAAGACCAGCCACTGACAGCAGAAAGGCTACATGAAAACTGTAACTCAGCAGAGTGCCAGAGAGGATAGGAAGAGGCTGTACAGCAGCAGAAAGTTCACAGTAGAAGCAGAAGGCATAGTGGAGATACTCAGCAGAGAGCACCTTACACATGAGAATGCAGCAGAAGGATGAGAACAGCAAGGAACCCTAGCTTAGCTGAGAAAGCAGCTCACTTTAGGACACTACCAGGAGAAATCAGCATTACAGAAGCATCCTAAGTATGGCTTTCGCAAGCCACATATGTGACCTAAACATAGACATATACTCTATATTGATACACCTTCACATGTGTGCCCTGGCTCCATGTTCCCCTGTGTGTCCCTTATCCCACTAATGGTGTGGTAATATAATGCATCTCTCTGCTTATGTGGAAATGTTGCCTATCACTTATTTTGATAAGCTAATTGAATAAATGTGTTTTGCTTTGATCTAACATGTTAAACTGGTTGGCCTCATAAAAGTAAGCATATTGGCAGGTGCTCATGAAGTATGGTTTTCTGACATGCGATGTGTCTTAAATCTAGGTTGGATTTCTGGAATCCTACCAATAAGAGGGGTCCCAAGTCTCCTACATGGCTCTTACAGATATTACTGCAATAACCTGCTAACTGGTATCCCAGCCTACATCCTCTAACATCTACTTCTAACTCATCCTTCATATCACCACCTTATTACTGATCTTAAGTGCTGCTATTTTGCTGTAAAATGAAAAGGTTCCACGGGAACCTGAGGCCTCGAAGCCACATGTGGCCCTCTAGGTCCTCAAGTGTGGCTCTTTTACTGAATCCAAACTTCACAGAACAAATTCCTTTAATAAGAAGATTTGTTCTGTAAAACCTGGACTCACTCAAAAGGCCACACCCAAGGAGTATATACGGATATATAGATATAGATATATAAACATGCATATATACCTGTGTATACATATATGTATGTTTGTATGTATGTATGTGTACATGCACATACACACACCCACACACATACACACACACACAACTTCTGTTTCCTCAGCTGCAAAATGGGGATAATAATAGTACGCACCTTCCAGGGATATTGTGAGGACAAAATGAGATCACATTTGTCAAGTGCTATGCAAACTTTAAAGCACCACAAAAATGCTAGCTATTATATTTAAACATATTTATATCCCTTGGACATAGGCAATAATAAAATACTTAGTGAGTGAACAATAACAACAAAAGATATTATACAACTAGTTATGTAATGAGGATATGTGGTCCAATATATCCTTAAGTAATAATGTTTCATGGCTGAACTGGGCTTAAACAGTATGATATATTGATTCATTGGGCCAAAAGAATCTATTCTCTAATTCAAAACGGGATGACCCAGCACATATTTAGAGTAGTCTGTGACCAACCCTGAAGTGAGTTCACGTGGGCCACTTTTACACTTTTTGCAATACGTATCTCCTTGAAACAGGATGCTTTCTTTTTTCTCTCTCCCTTTCTTTCTTTCCTTCTTTCCTTCTTTCTTTCTTTTTCTTCCTTCCTTCCTTCCTTGCTTCCTTCCTTTCTTTCTTTCTTTCTTTCTTTCTTTCTTTCTTTCTTTCTTTATTTATTTCTTTCTTTCTTTCTTTATTTCTTTCTTTCTTATTTCTTTCTTTCTTTCTTTCTTACTTTCTTTCTTTCTTTCTTTCTTTCTTCCTTCCTTCCTTCCTTCCTTTCTTTCTTCTTTTCTTCCTTTCTTCCTTCCTTTCTTTCTTTCTTTCTTCTTAGCATTACTACTGCCAACATCTTTCCCTTTGACCATGCCCCAGTTGAAAATCAAGAGAAAGAAAAGGGGGGGGGGGCAGAAACAATCTATAAAAATTAGCAAAATCATACCAAACAAACCCACATAGTGACAATGTCCATAAGTATCTATCTATTTCTGCACTTTGTGTGCATCACCTCTCTGTCAGGAAGGGGGTAACATGCTTCACCATAGGTCCTCTAGAGACATAACTGATCACTGCATAGGTTGGAGTTATTTAAAAGTTGTCTTCTGCTAGCATCATTCTCCATCAATTCACACTACCCAGGATTCTCTGAAATTGTTTCTTTTGTCATTTGTTACAGCACCATAATATTCCATTATATTGATATGCCCTAATTTGTTCAGCCACTACCTAATTGTCTAAGAAGCAATCTGAATCATTTACTTAGATCTTGGTTCTTTTTTCTTCCTCCTTTTCATCTCTCCTTCAGAATCAGGTTTGTTTTGCCTATGACTATTCCTTTTCTTATATTATCATCCCTTCTAAATCATTCTCCCTACATGACATCCCTACTTATTTCTCTGTTGAATTAGATGCATTCTCACAAGATATAATGCATGTGTATATATTCATCCCCTCTTTGTCCATTTCAGATAAGAATGTTCATCTGATGCCTACTCTTCCCACCCCTTCTTCTATGTTTCTATATTCTTCTCACATATATCCCAATTATGAGAAACTACAAGTTTCAGACCCCTTCTTCTTCCTTTCTGCACAAATGTAATCCTATTTTTACTCTCTTTTTTCTTTCCTTCTTAAAACCTTAAGAACAAAATCAATTTCTCCTCAGCACTTCGGTTTTTCTTATTTAACTCTTTTGGTCCTCTTTGAAAACATTAAATCTCCGAAAGGATTTTTTTTCTTCTTCCTCTATTAAAATGTTAGAACTACATCATCCTATGTATTCTTGTAGTTGCCAAAATTTTTTTTTACCTTTCTAGGTTTCACTGGACTTTTGTATTTTAATTTCAAAGTTCAGCTTTGGACTTTTCATCAGAAGTGCCTGAAGTCCTCTCTTCCATTAAACATTCATTTTTTGCTCTAAAGGTAATGCCTTGCTTTGTAGGAAATGTTATTCTTGGTTGTAAGACTGTTTCTTTTGCTTTTTGGAAAATCATACTCCAAGATGGCCTCTAATTCTTAGTAGAGGCTGCCAGATCCCATGTGATCCTAACTGTAATTCCTTGTTTGAACTGCTTATTCCTTGCAGTATTATTTCTTGGACTTGAAGCACTGAATTTTAGCTTTGCTATTCCTGGGACTTTTCCTTCGGTGATTCATTTCAAGTGGTTAGCAGTGGATTCTTTCTACTTGCCCTCTGGTTCCAATAAAGGTGAGCAGTTTTAATTTATCATCTCTTGAAATATAATGTCTATTTTTAAAATCATGTTTTCCTCAGAGTCTAGTGATTCATTGATGACCTTTTTTCTAAGTCAGTTTATTTTGATATCAGTTATCTTACATTTTTCTTCTTTTATCAGTCTTCTGGTTTTATTCCTATATTCTTAGAGTTTTGAAGAGTAATTGATTTCTGTTTGATCTAAACTAGTTTTCAGGGAGTTCATATCTTGAGCAAGTTTTACCACCTTATCTTCTAAGCTACTTACTTACCTTCCAATTTTTTCTATTTATTTCATTTTGATCTCTTTTATTTCTTCTAGGCATTCATGTAGTACTTATGGTAAATCTATTTGTCTTTGACTCTCTGTTTGCCTGTGTTACGGAGTCAGATTTACAATTTATTTTCATGCTTTTCATTTTTCTTTGATTTATTCGTCTCTCCAGCCATATTTCTTGGATTAAAGCTTTATGCCAGGGCAAGATTCTACCATCTAGCACACTTTTGGGTAGGGTGGTCAGTCCTGCTTAGTCTCACACTGTGCTAACCTCTATCTTCTAGATGGAGCCCCACTTTTATCTTTGAGATTCAGAGGAGTGGATATTCAGGCCTCTCTCTGTAATCTCATGTGACCAGAATGGGCTTTGTTTTCTTTGGGTGGCTCAGTTTATCTCATTGGGCCTTGATGGGTGCTGGGCCTACTGCTCCTCTTCCAGGGCAGGAAGCCCAGAGACCATGCCTGGGAGCAGAGAACTTCCTGTATGATGAGTCATGGGGCTGGCTGAGGGGAGGTGTTGACTCCAGAGCCATGCCCTATTCGGTGTTAACCTAGGGGAAGGGGCCAACTCAAGAACCAATCAGCCCTGGTCATTCAGGTGGCACTTGATGATGTCAAAAACTCTATAAGAGGGGAGAAGATGGCTTGAAGATTCTCTTTCCTTTTCCGGTTGGCGCGGGAGCAGTGGCAAGCGTGACTCTGGGCCAGCCCTTGCTCTCGGGCTGAGCTCAGATGTTGGTAACTATGAATTGTATTGGATCTGTCTGTTGATATTTTTAATTTGTTTGTATTTTGTTCTGAAGTTCTGGATGCTGGTTTTGCTTTCCCCTGAACTAAATGAATGTTCTGAACTTCGGGGTGCTGGCTTTTTCCCCTGAAGTAAGTGAATGAATCTGTATTTGGTCTGTCTGTTGTTGCTTGTCTGTATGCTCCCCTGAACTAACTGAATGCTGGATTAAAGAAAGCTGGTCAACCCCTTCACCGTGCTTTCCTTTTTTAAGCAGATAAAAAGAACCTGTGCTTTCCCGGCATGCTGGCAGCCTCCTGGGTGCTGGCTATGGGAACATCTTATGCCCCCACAGAAGCTGCTAGCTGGATTGTTAAAACATCTCAGTACAGAGTCCAAGAGGCTTCAGTTCTCCTGATTCTGGGCTTCAGCAATGCAACACCATTAAGCTGGTTGCTTCTGCATTGATCTCTACCCATTGCCATTCATGGGGACTTCTGAGGTCTCCACTGTGGGACTTTTTGCCTACCTCCTCACTAATATGTCTACCCCCTCATTGACTGTTAACCAATCTGAGTTGATTTCCATTTTCAGAGACATACCCTTTTCCAAAGGCTTTTTAAACTTTCAATATTCTCTAGGAAAGTTATTTGATTTATAAGAGAAAGCTAAGGATCATTTTATTGGCTAGCCATAATCATTGCTGTTTGTCCTTCATTCTCAAAGGAGGCCATGACATCAGGGAGGTGATGCCATGACATGAAAGTGAATTGAACTGAAGTGAGGGAGGGTTTGCAAAATCATAGCCTCCCTTTTTCCTCCAGAGCCATCTGGATCCAGTGGCAAGACATAGATTAGGGCACCTAGAGATAGCCATGGATGCAATGGGACACCCAGCTGGGAACACTCATTCAGAGAATAAGGCTAGATAAGAAATCTATAAAGTTATCAATTACCCAGAAACTAGGTCTCTCAAACTTGTCATAAGTCACAAGGCATGATAATGCACCAGTTGGGAACTGGTCCAATTATTCTAGAGAACAATTTAGGACTATGGACGATTCTCAGAAGAAGACTGAGTAGGTCAGAAAATTCAAAGCTCTCCATATTTCTTCCACAAATAAGACAAAAACAACACCTCAGGGAAGATATAAAGTAATAAAAAGAACCAAGAGTTGGGGCAGAACAGTGGTCTTCCTGGAACAACCAGAAAAGATATAAGGTTTGGTCTTCATGAAGTGTAAATACCTCCAAGCTAGTTCCACTGAAACAGCAAGCATCAAACCCTGGAGCTAGCTTTGGCCCCAGCCACAGAAATAAATAAAAAGCCAAGTGGATAGGGAAGGGCCCTTGAGAGAATAAGGGAGGAAGGTAGGGGTGGAGAGGATAAGGGAGGGATCTTTTGTACATGGGGAAAAGGTGGGGGAGAGAGGATAAGAAAGAGACCCTTGGAGCAGGGGGTTGTGGAGGTTAAGTAATAGGAGGGCAAGGTAATGGGTAGAAGTAAAGCAGAGGAGTCAGGAAGGATAGGAAACCAAAGATACACACAAACATAAAATAAAGATCACTAGTAGAATTTACCATGGAAAAAAGCAGGGGTAGTAATTATAATATCAGACGGAATGAAAGCTGAAATAGATTTAATCGAAAGAGAAAAATAGAGAAAGTGTGCCAGCCATATTAATCAATATTATTTTAGACTATTTAAAATAATTAGTATAAGGTTCGAATATTGCTGAGGTATAGGAAATGGTGAGTTGGTGAATTTAGAAAAATATGGAAAGACCTGGACTTATGAATGATGTTATCCACCTTCAGAGAAACAGAAGACAAACAAGCATAGTATGGTCTTACATAGATACATACATGTACAACTGTAGAGACCTATGTATATGTATGTGTATGTAAGTGTATGGATGGATGTGTATATGTATACATATATATGTATATATATATATACATATATATTTATATACACACATATATATGTATATGTGTGTGTGTGCTTATGTATATGTGTGTGCTTATGTATATGTGTGTATATATGTTTGTATGTATAAATATATCCTCCCTTAATTGTAGCCTTCTTAGAGGAGCAGGGGGAAGAAAGAGGAAAAAAAGAACAAAGTAAAAAGTGCATAGCAGAAAACAAAATAAAACCTACAAGGAAGCACAATATATAGTATTTGGGGTGGGGCAGGGCAATTGGCGTTAAGTGACTTGCCCAAGGTCACACAGCTAGTACATGTGTCAAGTGCCTGAAGCTGGATTTGAACTCATGTCCTCCTGACTCCAGGGCCAGTGCTCTACTCACTGCACCACCTAGCTGTGCTATAGTATTTACATACACACACACACACACACACACACACACACATATATAGTATTTATTATACTATATATATGTTGTATATATATAGTGTTTATTATATAGGCTTTCTTTAAATGGAAATTTATTGCTTTATATTTTGAATCCTCTTTTATGTTCTGCTGTACACATGACAATCGCTTTTTTCTTTTCTTATTTTGTTTTTAAGTTTAAAATATGTTTCCTGGGGCAGAGCCATGATGGTTACTGGAAAGCAGGGACTTGCCTAAAGCTCTCCCCCAGGTCCCTCCAAACACCTAAAAAATGGCTCTGAACAAACTCTAGAACTGCAGAACCCACGAAATAGCAGAGGGAAGCAGGGTTCCAGGCCAGGACAGCCTGGATGGTTGCAGGGTAAGGTCTGGGAGTAGAGCAGAGCAGAGCTCATAGTGGGCTGCGCCTGGACCAATCAGACCAGAAGCCAGGCAGAACAGGCTATAGTGCCCTGAATCAGTGAGCTGTGGCAGTTACCAGACTTCTAACCCAGAAACAACAAAGACAACACAGCAGGTTAGTGGGAAAAAACTTCTGGGACAGAGTGAAAGGAGTTTGTGGTCGGCCACTGCCCCAGGGGCAGAGGAGGTGGTGCAATTCTAAGGCTGCTTCCAGAGCTACAGCTGCAGTTGCTTCCAGCCCCAGGCCCACCTGGTGGGAGGAATTAAGAGGTGGATCAGAGCAGGAGTGCAGAGCCTGCTTGGATCTGAGTCACAATTCCGGTTGGTGGTTGTTGGAGGAGGACGAACGCTGGTGTGGCAGAGCTTGCTGTGTAGAAATAGCTCTGAAAACAGCAGCACAGCCCCTCAAGCTTGCGAAAAAGTACTCTCTGCTCTACAAGCAGTAGATGAAAAGCTCAAGGGTCAAGTAGTTGGCTGGAAGCATAAACAGGCAGTGAAAACAGTCTCAGATTCAGACTCAGACTTTGGAATCTTTCCTTGGTGACAAAGAAGACAAAAACATACAACTAGAAGAAGTCAACAAAGTCAAAGAGCCTACATCAAAAGCATCTAAGAAAAACATGAATTGGTCTCAGGCCATGGAAGAGTTCAAAAAGGATTTAGAAAAGCAAGTTAGAGAAGTAGAGGAAGAATTGGGAAGAGAAATCAGAGAGATGCAAGAAAACCATGAAAAACAAGTCAATGACTTGCTAAAGGAGACCCAAAAAAAATACTGAAGAAAATAACACCTTAAAAAATAGAATAACTCAAATGGCAAAAGAGCTCCAAAAAGCCAATGAGGAGAAGAATGCATTGAAAGGCAGAACTAGCCAAATGGAAAAGGAGGTCCAAAAGACCACTGAAGAAAATACTACCTTAAAAGTTAGATTGGAGCAAGTGGAAGCTAGTGACTTGACAAGAAATCAAGATATTATAAAACAGAACCAAAGGAATGAAAACATGGAAGACAATGTGAAATATCTCATTGGAAAAACCACTGACCTGGAAAATTGATCCAGGAGAGATAATTTAAAAATTATTGGACTACCTGAAAGCCATGATCAAAAAAAGAGCCTAGATATCATCTTTCAAGAAATTATCAAGGACAACTGCCCTGACATTCTAGAGCCAGAGGGTAAAATAGAAATTGAAAGAATCTACCAATCGCCTCCTTAAAAAGATCCCAAAAAGAAAACTCCTAGGAATATTGTTGCCAAATTCCAGAGCTCCCAGGTCAAGGAGAAAGTACTATAAGCAGCCAGAAAGAAACAATTTGAGTATTGTGGAAACCCAATCAGGATAACACAAGATCTAGCAGCTTCTACATTAAGGGATCAAAAGGCTTGGAATATGATGTTCCGGAGGTCAATGGAGTTAAGATTAAAACCAAGAATCACCTACCCAGCAAAACTGAGTATCATGATCCAAGGTAAAGTATAGATTTTCAATACAACAGAATACTTTCAAGCTTTCTCAGTGAAAAGACCAGAGCTGAATAGAAAATTTGACTTTCAAACACAAGAATCAAGAGAAGCATGAAAAGGTAAACAAGAAAGAGAAATCATAAGAGACTTACTAAAGTTGAACTGTTTTGTTTACATTCCTACACGGAAAGATGATGTGTGTAATTCATGAGACCTCAGTATTAGGGTAGCTGAAGGGATATACATACATACATACATACATATATATGTATATATATACACACATACATATATATGTGTATATATACACACACATACATATATATGTGTATGTATGTATATATATATATGTGTATATATATATAGACAGAGGGCAAGGGTGAGTTGAATATGAAAGGATAATATCTAAAAAAACAAAATCAAATTAAGGGATGAGAGAGGAATATATTGAGAGAGGGAGAAAGGGAAAGATAGAATGGGGTAAATAATCTTGCATGAAAGTGGCAAGAAAAAGCAGTTCGTTGGAAGGGAAGAGGGGGCAGGTCAGGGGGAATGAGTGAATCTTGCTCTCATCAGATTTGAATTGAGGAGGGAATAACATATGCACTCAAATGGGTATCTTACCCCACAGGAAAGAAGGAGGAAGGAGATAAAAAAGGGGGGACAATAGAAGGGAGGGCAGATAGGGGGAGGAGGTAATCAAAAGTAAACACTTTTGAAAAGGGACAGGGTCAAGGGAGAATATTGAATAAAGTGGGACAGGATAGCAGGGAGCAAAATATAGTTAGTCTTTCACAACATGAGTATCGTGGAAGGGTTTTGCATAATGATACACATGTGGCCTATGTTGATTTGCTTGCCTTATTAGGGAGGGTGGGTGGGGAAGGAAGAGGGGAGAGAATTTGGAACTCAAAGTTTTAAAAGCAGATGTTAAAAAAAAGTTGTTTTTACATGCAACTGGGAAATAAGATATACAGGCAATGGGTCATAGAAATCTATCTTGCCCTACAAGAAAGTAAAGGAAAAGGGGATGGGAGGAGTGGGGTGACTGAAGGGAGGGCTGACTGGGGAATGGGCCAATCAGAATATATGCCATCTTGGAGTGGGGGGGGGAGGGTAGAAATGGGGAGAAAATTTGTAATTCAAAATCTTGTGGAAATCAATGCTAAAAACTAAAAATATTTTAAATTTTTTAATAAAAAAAAGTTTAGAAAAAGTAAAGGAAAAGAAAATGAGAGGCTCCTACTAAAAAAAATAATGTGAAAACCAAAAGAAAAGTTGCTTTTATTTTCTTATTTTTTATTTAAATTTTAGTGTTTAAGTTTAAAATAAATTTTAAAAACTTAGAACTATGCCAAAAAGGCTATAAAACTGTGCACAACCATTAGCAATGCCACTACTAGTTCTGTAGTCAAAAGAAATCAAGTAAAGGGGAAGAGAGGACCTATTTGTACAAAAATATTTATAGTGGCTTTTTTGTCATACCAAAAAATTAGAAATCGAGGAGATGCCAATCACTTTGGGAATGACTGAAGAATATTGTGGTATATGATTGTGATTGGATACTATTGTGCCATAAGATAGTACAAGGGTGATAGTTTCAGAAAAACCTAAGAAGACCTATATGAATTGATGTAAAGTGGGGTGAGCAGAACCAGGATGTCACTGTACAGAGTAACAGCAATACTGTAATGACAATCTGCTCTGAAGATTTAGCTACTCTGATCAATACAGTAATCCAAGATAATTCTGGAAGACTCTTGATGAAAAATGCTATCCACCTCCAGAGAGAGAACTGAGTGTAAACTGAAGTATAATTTTTTCACTTTCTATTTTACTTGCTTTTTTGGCAACATGGATAGCAAGGAAATATGCTTTGTATGATTTCACATGTATAGTAATATCATATTGCTTGCCTTCTCAATGGGTGGGGGAGGGACTTTGTGGAGGGAATTTAGAACTCAAAAATTTTAAAAGAATGTTAAAAATAAATAATATTTTTAAAGTGAACAAAAATTTAAAGACCACAGTCTGTCATTAGATTTCTAGATCATTAGTTGGTCTGATACAAATTTCAGAGTTTTACTTGGGAAGGTATGTGGGAAAGGAGTAACCTGTCTCCTGTTCAGATAGCCATCTCAGCTGGGAGATTCTATACTGCCATTTTTAAATTGTGTTTCTTGACTTCCATTTCCACCTTTCCATAGTGGTGTGAAAATTTGTAGGGAAGCTCAGCTCTTCCATATACAGGGTGTTCCTAAAGTCTGGACAGATAAACAATTGATGGCAATATGGAGTTATTGCATCGAGTTCACATGAATCTTGCAAAGTGCATCAACCTTTGCATCACAAATGATGGAAATCTTATTGAAAATGTTATTTGTTAATATTCCAATTAAATAAAAATTTCATTCATTTCTTGAAAATATGCATTTTTGCCTATGTGTCTGGACTTTAGGAACACCCTGTTTATTCCAATAGTTACCTAAAACAGGTACCAGGTTAAATATAATCAAAAATTACAAAAAGAACCCAGTAACTTTCTTCTACTCTTGGACTGTACAGAGAAACAGCCAGAAGGTATGAGTACCAGAAGAGGCATCCTGCCAGGAAAGTCAGCATAGAGACCCTAAGAGAAGACAGAAACTGACAGATGTACCCTAAACAGGTACAATGCCCATAGAAAGTTAAATCAATGAAACTTGTCAGTCCCCTGAGCACAGATATATTAGTGAAAGTAGAAGCCAATGGAATAATCCAGGAAATTGAGATTAGGCCCAAACAGGACCTAAACACCCCATCTAAGATTGCAGTATAGAACTTGTCCCTAGAATAAAAACCCAAACCAGGAAATGAGTTGGATATATGCATAAACAAAATAAGACTGCATATACCATAAAGAAATACTATGGTTCAAGAGAGGCTAAAATGGTAAACCCAGAAAGAGAAAACAAGTACTTAACTACTAGGAGAATCTTACAAAAAATAAGTTTGTACACAAGCACTAGAAAAGTTCCTAAAGAAATAAAACAAGAGGTGAAAAATGAACCATATATTTAATAACAGTTGTAGAGGAAAGAATTAGAAAGAGAATAAACAACTTTCAGCAAGAGGCAGAAAACCTTATTCAAGTAATAGGCATTCTGAAAATCAGAATAAACCAAATAGAAATTGACTACATAATAAAACAAGAAATATTTTAATGAAACCAAAAGACTCAACAATAGAAGGTATTTCCCATCAAAAATAACTGACCTGGAAAACAGGTCAAGGAGAGATAATGTAGGAATTATTGCAGTCCTTAACAAACATAACCATAAAAAAGCACCTGGATTTTGTATTTTAAAAAAATCATGGGATAACAGGCAAGATAATGAAATACATGGGAGTAGCATAGCCTAGCTCCCTCTACAAATAGTCCACCAATTTTCGAAGAAGAACACTGGAATGAGTAGTGATGGAGAAATTGAAAGAGAAACCACAGTAGATCACTGTTCTAGCCCAAGATAAAAAAAATTCAACATGTAGTCAAGTTTGCAGAGAAGGAAAAATGGAACAGGAGTGGGCCAGAATTATAGACTCTGCATCTTGGTCCTGAGTTTGGCCCCCAATGTAGGGATACCCAAAACTGACCCAGACTCAGACCTATGACAATACTGAGGGTTCTTCAGGAGAGGCCTAGTTTGTTGACTCAGCTTCAGGTAACTAAAAACAAAAACAGGAGTAACAAACAGTCATGATCTCAGACAATAAAAATAGACACAGTTAAAAGAGATAAATGGGGAAACTATATTATGCTTAAAGGCACAGAAAACACTGAAATCATATTAAAAGTTGATAAATATGCACTAAAAGTTCTAAGTACGGAAAGTAAAAGTTAACTGAATTCCAAAGAAAATAGAAAGGAAACATATAAGTTTGGAATCAATAAAATCCCCCCACCCAGATCTAGAAAAATCTGACAAAAAGATAAACAAGAAAGAAGCTAAGAACCTGAACAGAACTTTAGACAAAATAGATATCATAAGTCTCTGGCAATTACTGAGCAGAAGTAAAAAGGAATATACATATTTCACAATTGTGTTTGGTACCTTTACAAAAATTGATCATACATTAAGGCATTAAAAACCTAAAGAAAAATAAAAATGCTAAACACATTCTTTAAAGCATTAAAATTACAATGAATGAAGGGGCTTTGGAGAAATAATTCAAGCATAAATGGAAATTTACTTAGTCCTAAAGAATTTGTGAATCAAAAAACAAATCAAAGAAACAATAGATAATTTCATCAAAAAATAATAACAATAAGGCAGCCAAAGCAGTCTTTAGGAGAAGTTTTATATCAATAAGTACTTTTATTAAGAAATGATAAAGGAATAGATCAATTCATCAGGCATGCAAGATGACATGGTCATACCCAAGCAGTAGACAAAGTGCTTGTAGAGTGCCAGACACAAATGTCTAGGAAGCATGTAAACTTCTGACTATGGGACCCTGGACTAAAACCCTGACTTTGAGAGAAAGAGGCCTCCTGAGGAGAAATATAATGATTAAAAAAGAGAATGAAAGACACCAATCAAAATGAAAAAATTTCTGAGAAGACAGATATATGCATGAAATATTTTAAGAAAAAAGTTCTTAATTTCTGGTATGTGAACTTTAAAAATATTTTTTATAGTTACATCTCAATAAATTAGTTTCCTTGTATCATATGCACTCTATTTTATACATTTAAAAATATCATTCTGAGAAAAGTCACTTAAGCTTCACCAGACTGCCAAAGAGATCTTTATCACCAAAAAGTAAGAACCCCTGCTCTAGTTTCTATCTGGCTTACTTTTGTTTTGATTCCCAAGAAATCATTGCATTTTCTACATGATTTTATTCTTTTTTCCCATCATATACAGTAGAACTCTCAATGTTTTTATTGTAAAAAATCCATTAAATAAAGCTTGAGCAAAATACAATACAGCTAAAGAAGGATATGGCATTAGGATAGATATTCATCCAAAACAGAAGACTATAAATATTCAATTGTAACATTAACCCCCCAAAAATGTTAAGAATTCCTACTTTAAGGCAGAATTATGGCTTTCCCAAAGAAGAAACCAAAACCTGTTGGAAGAATGAAAGTGATTTAGTGGTCCCCATAGAGACTGAGTCTCATATTTAAAAAAAAAAGGATGTTTCTTTTTCAAACAAGCAAAGGGTTCCAAAAATATGGTAGTCAACTGAGTAGGTCTGAGGTTCTGAGGATAAAGTCTCTCAGTTTGTCTTAGATTCTTTCAGAGCAAAGTATCTCCACAGAGCTATCCAGAGTACTGAAATGCTTCGTCTTAAGTCATCTGACCCAATGAACCAGGTTTCTCTCTCTCTGGAACTAACCCTACTTCTTCGCCCTGTCTTACTCTCCTGATTTTGACAACTACTGATACCAACCACTAGCAATAATCTATATCATGTCTGATGTCCCTCACACTTAAAATAGACTGCTATTTCTCCTGCTATCTTTTGAAGTCCCTCTCTTCTTTCAAAGCTCAATTCAATTCTTACTCCCTCAAGAATTCTTTCCTGACCATTCCAATATAAAGGGGGTTTCTTTTCAAGTTTCTCAAAGTGATTTGCATAGACCTCTCTTTTGCTCTTCTTTTAGATGAGCTTGTCACATAGTCATAGCTGTCTTTGTATACCTAGTAGGTATACATTATTACCATAGTAGGTAAACAATAAGTGTGTGTTGTATTTAACTGAATTGAAATGTCTCCTATGCCTATTGTCTGGCCCAACACAAAGTTTAATTTAAAGTAGTCACTATGTTTGCTGCCTGATCTAGCCATGCTCTAAAACAATGATACAAGAGTCAAATGGAAAATGGGATCCACTAAGCCATACATAAGGATCCCTATGGGACACATATTCACCTAGTTTGGAAGTGCAATATTATCTATTTTATTGTATTTTATTTATTTTGTTAAATATTTCCCAATTACATGTAAATCAGATTCAGACAACACTCAACAATGTTGTGGCTACATGCAGCTCATGGGCTGCATTTTTAAAACATCAGCTCTAAATCAGTAATTCTCAAACTTTTTGGTCTCTGGATCTCTTTATACCTTCACAAATTATTGAAGACCCCCCCCAGGGAGTTTTTATTTATGTGTGATCTATAAATATTTACTACATCAAAAATCAAAATGTCTTGGAATTATTATGAAATGTTTTGACCTTGCAGATACCCTTTGAGGTTTCTGGAGACCCTCAAGGATCTTTGAATCATACTTGGAGAACCATTGCCGTACCATATGTTACCAGAGTGGGTGATTCCACCCCATGAGGGTTGCTGGAATGATCTGGGGGAGGGGGAAGGCGCAGTTTGAAATGATGCAAATTTGAAAAAAAACTGTTAAAAGATTAAAGAAAGTAGATTTCCAGGGGGGCACTGAGTAATTTTTTTAAAAAGTGGGTAGTAGGCCAAATAAGTTTGGGAACCTCTGGACTGCCAGCCAGCCCAGTATCCTAGCCTGACAGTTAGCAGCTGGAACATGTTAGTGACCACACTTATTTTTTTGAATAAAGGCCAGCACAAACAAAACAGTCATATGAACTTACTATCCAGTCTTAATTATTACTTTTATAATTAGCAAGAAAGTCACCCTTCAAATTATCCCACACTATTATTATGAATATATGCATTTTTCTGAAGGTGTTATTTGGGCTACTTAGTTCAAGTCACCTTCTTTGTCCATAAAGTGTTCCCCAAGCAACACTAGTGATCCATCCTTTCTCTGAAACAGCATGGTGTAGAAGGGAAAGAACCAGAAATCAGGTGTATTGGGGACCCTTGAAGAGTTTGTCTTTTGTTTCCTTTGATTAATTCAGTGTATTTCATTTCATCTCTTACTAGGTGCTAAGCCCCAGGCCCAAACCCCTATTAGGTTCTAAACCTATGTGGGTGTGGATTGGTGACTAAGGTGGGGCCCCAGGTGGGGCTAACCAAGGGAGGCCTGATTAGATCTTTGCTCCTAAGTTTGCCCCAAACCCCTAATTACTAGGTGCTAAGCCTATGTGGGTGTGAAGCTCCCAGGGTCCTAAGGGGAGATGCTAACTCCAGAGCCAATCATAGCAGCCTAAGTTCTGGTCATTCAGATGATGTTTGATAACATCTGAAACTGTATAAAAAACAGGAAGACAGAGCCATTTGCTCAGGGCTCTCACTCTTGGTGGCGTGCTGATGCAGAGACTCTGGGCAGCTGTAGCTAAGAGCCCTCCAGCTTGTAAACCTGGATTCTGGGACTTTGTTAAACTCTGGTAACTATGCATTGGGATTTGAATCAGACAAGGTCTGTCTGTCAACATTTGCACTTTGTTTGTATTTTGCTCTGAAATTCAGGGTGCTGGTTTTTTCACCTGAACTAAGTGAATGAAGTCTGTATGCTGGATTAAAATAAACTTGTCAACCCCTTAACATTGCTTTCCTTAATAAAGCAGATCAAAAGAACCTAGGCTTTGGCAGTGTTCTTGTTGTTGGGCTTGTATTGGTCTTTCACCCCCATAGCAGCTGCTAGCCGGATTGTTGAAACATCAGGAAAACCTGTGTTTGAATGTGTCTTGGATACATGCTAGATATATGATCCTGGCAAGTGACTTAACCTCTCTGGGCTTTAATTTCCTCATCTGTAAAATAAGGGGGAGGCCTCTAAGTTCTTTTCCAGATCTAAATCTATGACCCTATATGATCCTTATCCTAAAAGCTCAAAATGCTTCATTCTTTGCTCTCCCCCCATTTGGCCATTGGCCCATTCCTCCTTGTATTACTAGTTACCTTTCTATATGTATGCCCTGTCATCCCAATTGTGAGTCCTTTGAAAGTGAGCTCTATATGTTATATTTCTATGTAGCTCCAATATCTAAGTGTACAGTGGGTGTTCAGACACTGCTTGATAATGATAGTAATTAATGATGGTATAATTTGGCATTGGGTATTCCATCCTATCAACTCCCCCTACATACAGAATATAAAAATCCTTTTTTTCTTTCTTCCCTTCTAGTCTGTCTAGATTGAGGGCTTTAGCACATTTCACATCAATATATCAACAAGAAAATAACTAGACACACCAAAGCACAGCTCTGAAAATGTAATTATGTAATCTTCTGGCAAACAAATAAACCCCTGGCTAATGCAGAGCTTGTTTCCTAAATGTTTTTGCTCCTTTCTGCCCAGAGCAGGCTCACAGATAAATATTGAGTGTGCCAGGAAGTTGCTTAATTATTCATGGACTAAACTTTTAAAGTCATAACTGGGAAAGACAATCTCCTTGAATTTACCTACTTGCCGAAAGCCATGTGTTATTCATTGGAGCGGAGGAGGTTTTTCATATCCCTCTTATTTACCTGTCAGTAGTTAAGTCTCCAGGTGGAAGAGCTGGTAATGCATTTTTTAAGCAGCTTAATTTCATCCCCACAGATATCTTCATTAAACCAAAATGCAAATGACCCTACCCCATCACTATTTGGTGTGAGATTTTGGTATGCCCGTGGGTATAAAGCTGGGCAGGCTATTTCATGCAGCTTGGGCAAAGTTTAAAAATCCTGCCCCTGCCAATTACTGTCCACTGGAAGCTTGGAGCTGCTCTGTAACACATGCAATTCATTTATTCAAAACCAAATACTTATATGCCATAGAGAATATGATTTCCTGACACTAAAGGTAGGCACACATAAAAAGCAATAATTTGAAGTGCCCCTCATTGTACCCCCAAGCAACTATGTATATAGTAACCAGATCTGGAAAGAACTTAGAGCTCACAAAATGCAGCCCCTCACTTTACAGTGAGGAAGCTAAAAGGGAAGATCAGCGAGATGCTCCCTCTCTTAGACAGAAAGAGAACAGTGAATAAGCAACAGAGCCAGACTTTAAACCCAGGGCCTCTGACTCCACATCCAGTATTTTTCCACTGTACCATGACCACCTCCCTTCCCCACTTTAGTCTTATTTCTGTGAACATATGAGTGTATTTCTAAATTTACAAGTATTTATTGAGAGCCTACTGTGTAGCTAGGACTCTGGACAGTTGATATGTCATTTAAATTTCTAAATACATTTCCATGAATGGGCATATATGTACACAACACAGGAAGACTCAAAGATGTGGCTGGGTGGCACATTGGGTGGACAGCTGGACCTAGATTCAGGAAGACCTGAGTTTAAATATTGCCTCACACATTTACTAGCTCTATGTCTCCAGGCAAATCACTTCGTCTCTGTCTGCCTTAATTTCCTCATCTATAAAATGGAGGTGATGATAGTACCTACCTCCAAGGGATGTTGTGAGGATCAAATGAGATAATATTTTAAGGCATTTTGTAAACCTTAAAGTGCTATAGAAATGCTAGGCATTGTTCTTGTTGTTTTATTACAACTATCGTGATCATCATTATTTGAACACAAACAATCCCAAAGGAATTTATTAGATGTCTCCTAAATGCATGGCACTGTGCTGAACATGGGAGTACAAAACCAAAATGAAAACTGGTTCCTATCTTCAGTGAGCCTACATCCTACTGGTAGAATACAATCTCTAAGTGAAGCATACGCATAATCATTTCAGGAGGAAGGAGGGGACACTGTGCACTAACGAGATCTGTCCATCAGCAGTTATTAAGTTCCTGCTATGTGCCAAGCCCTGTGATGTATGCTGGGAATGTTACTTAGAGGAGATGGCACATAAGGTGAACTTCAAAGGAAGATAGGGATTTTAAGAGATGAAGATGAGGAGGAAGTACATTCTAGACACGAGAAAAAGATTGCCAAAAAGCATGGAGGTGAGAGATGGAGCACCAAGTTCAGGACAGTAATGGGGCCACTTGGTTGGAATATAAAGTTCATGAATGGAAGAAATATGAAAAAAATGGCTATCACAATAAACCGAACCCAGCTTTCAGAAAAAATGTAAAGGCCTAGCTATGGAGTCTGCATATAATTCTAGAAGCAATAGTCACTGATGGTTCTTAAGTAGACAAGTGACACGGTCAGACTTACTCTTTAAGAAAATTTTATTGGTAACTGTGGGAAGGAGGGATTAGAGAGGAAGGATATTGGAAGCTGGGGGTCTAACTAGGAGACTTTTGAAAACAATGAGAGCCAATGATGGTCTCAAGAAGGGTCATTATTATGTGTGTGACTGGGGAGAAAGGGATGGATAAGAAATACTGCAGAAGTAGAATATATAAAAATGGGCAACTGATTTGGATATGTGAAATGAGAGAGAGGGAAGAATTGAGAATGACAGAAAAATTAAAATTCCAGGATGAATGTTGTGTTACATAGTCACTTTTCTTTTTTTTATTTTTTGGGGGGGGGGGGGAAGGTAAGTCAATTGGGGTTAAGTGACTTGCCCAAGGTCACACAGCTAGTAAGTGTATCAAGTGTCTGAGGTCGGATTTGATCTCGGGTCCTCCTGACTCCCGGGCCAGTGCTCCACTCACTGCATCACCTAGCTGCCCCTGCATAGTCACTTTTCAGTGATATCAGCTGACCCAAACCCTCCAATGCGTATCCAGTTAGCTCATTGAGTTTAGAGCAAAGACTTTGTGAAGCCAAAGTCATGAAATTTATGCACCTGGGTTGGTGAGTTTCCCTCTACTCCAAGCGAAGACCAGTACTAGCTGGCCTTAACTGTGTGTTGCCAATGAAATAAGGAAGATAAGACAGTGAAGATAACTCAGTATATCGTAGTTCCATAACAAAGCCCACAACGTGCAGGTGGTGGGTCTGCAGATATGTCATCTTTATAGAGGAAGAACTCAATGTTAGTTAGCCTATAGGAGAAGCATATGGAATTCAGATAAATGTTGCCCATCTAAAAAAGGTAGAAAGATTATTAATTTGGATATACACATAGCTCCTACCCTTCAGGTACCTTGGATCCTGTATCATTGGGGCAAATAGATGGTGTCTTAAACCAACTACTAAGCACAGTTCTTGCTACAAGGTAGACATTTAACAAATGTGTATTGATTGAATGGTTAAATTCCTGCGTCCTTGAGCCTTCACTTTGGGGCTTTGTGGTGGTTCTTTTTTAAAAGTTGTGCTTCCCATTCATCATGATTTTGCCTTTCATGGAAATTTCATCTCAAACACGGCTCCCTGAAGCACTCAGAAACCTTCTTTCTGTTGGACTTTCTACACAAACTATTACAAACTACATGACATATTCTATGAAGTAAGGTCAAATAATATCAGAGCCAAAAAAGACCCTTGAGAGTTCATCTACTCCATCCCTGTCACTTTAAGATGGGGAAAGTACAGACACAGAAAAAATGAACTTAAGATCACACAGAAATGTGTCATAGCCATAATTAGAACCACGTTCTACTGACTTTTAGTCTTGTGTCCCTCTCATTGCACCATATTGTTTTAGTAGTAATTCAGTGACATCACTTCATGCTTCACAAAAATTCTATCTTCTTCAATTTGTCTCCATCTTTTTCTACCTTTCTACTTTCCATTCTATTCTGTGCTCACCTTGAATTCTATCGTCTTTGCATGTTCAAATCTTTTCTCGGAATTCTTTGCTCCAATTCCAGCTATGATATTCTCTATTTATCATAAAATCTGTTCCTGCTCCCATCACAAGACCTTCAAACCTTCTGATGAGAAGTTTCCAGAGGCAGACAACACTGCCTCTCAGTGGCCAACCTTCAGTACTGCAAAAGAACAAGTTTTTCAGCATCATCTTCTCCATACCAAGTTAGATATGGAAAAAAAATTCAATCCCCACGTTCTCTGCTCACAAGGGACTTGGAAAGAGGAAGATAAAGCCATCCACAAGAAAAATTACAAAGTCCCCAAGTTAACTTTGAGATTTCTAGCTCTTCTGGGGCCTTCTCCTTCTCTTGTGATACCTTCAAAACCCTCAACCCCATCAGGCTCTCAATGCATTTCTGCTCTACCTCATCTTTCACCTCACTTCCCTTAGACATGAGAAGAGTCATTTACTCCTTAGTTTTCACTGAGCTGTCTATATTACCCTTTATCAGAGAGTATTTCCTTTTTATCAGTATCCAAACCTTATGTTGAATTTAATTGGAAGAAAAACTGTGTGGGGGGTGCAGGGAAGGGGAGATTCAGGACGTAAGAGCTTTCACCAACTCCTTACAGTTTACCATATAGTCAGTCTCCTATTCTACATACTCATAAGGCCAGACCTAAGGCAGAGTCTAGGAAGAGGGGGGCCTATAAAAACTGCATTCCATTTCATCAATAATCATTAATCAGAGAGATGTGGAAGCCTCACTCCCTCCTGGTAGCCATTATGGGCTAGGCATCTATGAGTCTCTTTTCCCAGTTGCATTGCTCTCTGCAGACTGTCCACTGATCCCTATTAATACATGAATTGATAAGGCTTAGGGTTATGCCCCTAACCAAACATATGCATGTTTTTATAGAGGACTCTCAAAGACTGAAAAGCTTTTAGGCCCTCTAGGTGAAAGCATTTCTAGTATAGGATTTCATGCATCCAAGCAGGAGAGTAGGGTATTAGGTTGACAGGCAAAACCCTCCCTAGTGCCCCCCAAATCATGTCACAAGATACCAATTCAATCTACTTATAAGATCAGTTCATGACCAAGATAAATCTCTTTTGAAATTGCTTTTAGGGTTATATTGGGAACCACATGACAAAATCATAATCATTACCTTATAGTCATGCCTTGGTGTTTTACTCAGAAATGCATAATCTACCTTGATCACCTACATTAGTCACAAGACCTGGCTCCAAATGACTTTCAGCTATTTCCAAAAGTCAAATCCTCTCTCAAGAGACGACAATTTCTCATCAATGAGGATATTCAAAAGAAAGAGGCAGACAATGAACAAAAATAAAACTCCTAAAGAATTCTTGACAAGTCATTTGTGAATGAATCATCAGAATATTGTTTTTGAGAGTTTTCAACCATGTTCTCTTTTGGAAATTTAGAATCATTAAATTTCAGAGTTGGAATCAATGTTAGAGATAAAGGGATAACAAGATTTTAGAATTAAAAGCAACCTCGAAGTTCATCCAGTTCAAAATTTTCATTTTTTAGATGAAAAAGAAATATGAGATGAGAAGCTAAGTGGCTTGTCCAAGGTAACTGTTGGAAAACAACAGAGTAATGACCAAAACCTATGAGTTCTGACTTGGCCGTTGTGTGACATTCCCCAACAAGTGGTTGCCCAATCTTTGCTTGAACACTTCCCAGTGACAAGGAAATCGATACCTGCTTAGACAGTCAACTCCATTTTTTGGACAGCTTTAATTGTTAGAATTTTTTTCCTTGAATTGTCACAGATTTCCCTCTAGTTTTAACCTGTCAGTCACAATTTTCCCCTCTCGAACACAGAATATATTTACTAACTCCTTCCCAAAATATCCTTTTAAGTATTTAAAGACAACTATCATGTCTCCTTTATACCTTCACTTATTCAAGATAGATGTCTCTATTTCCATCAGTCATACCTTTTATGATAGGATTCAATTTCTTTCAAGATCCTGCTTTTCCCATTCTGGACCAGGTCATGGAATCGTACCTATCTTTCCTGAACTACTATAAGAGAAGGAAGCAAAGGGTCAGGAGCTACTGTATAGCTTGTAAATATTTTAAAATCTACTTGATAGCTATGGTAACCCTTTTCCCCTTTAGGAAGCATTTTCCCTAGTGAAAATGAGAGTCATCTAAAAAGTTATAAACACTGCAAAAATAGGAGAAGAATGAAGCAAATTAAAACCCTCCTCCTCCCCTCCTCATTAAGCAGCTAATTCATTTCTCTGCTCCCTAAGGACTGAGATATTGCAATCAGTGCAAAATCCTCAGGAAAAGAAAAAAATAGCCTTCAAAATATTACAAGACAAAAACATTTTCTGGGCAGAATGAGAAGAACTATCTGAGGGCAACTATAACTTGGAGCCTGGCATCATCTCTGTGATCACAATTGCTCAATTATTCATTTTTTAAAAGTATAATTAGCCTGCCTTCAATAGTCCTGGTCCCATATCCCTTTCACACAAGAGTTCTTTAATGGAAAAAATTTACTGAAATCTTAATCAATAAAACCCTAATCACGTTGTTCTGCTATCTTGTGAATATAGTTTAAAATTTTAGAAACATCACTTTTACAGGGCTTAGAGAATTTCATGATATTCAGCCTCAAGGAGTGTTTTGGTAAGGTTTTTCCTTGGGGAAGAAGGATTAGATTATTGACTTCCTGGTGAGATGAAGAGGACACTAGAATCAGTCATCAAAGTTAGACCTGGAAAGGATCACCTATCCTAACCACTTCATTTTACAAGGGAAGCAATTTATCCAAAGTCACACAGGTAGAAAGTAGCAAGTCAGAGAGCCAGGGTTGGAACTCAGGTCCCTCTGACTAAATGCAAAACTTGTCCATAACACCATCCTAAAGGGCTAGGGTCAAGTAATATTTCATTTCTTTGGGAAGGTAAACCATTGGGATTTCTACAAAACAAATACTGGGATAGGCATCACTCAGAGCAAAACCACACTTAGTTGAAATTGTGAAAAGACTCAAGTTCATACTTATTATTGTCAGGTCTTTTAAGAAGTAAAATTATAGAAGACCACCATCCCCCCCCCCAAAAAAGTCTTTAATTGGATAGCTTATCGCTAAAATTGTCCATTCAAAAGCTCCAGTCTATTTTTTCTAAGATTCTCACCCATGGTCCCTTCAGTTTCTGTATACAACTGAGATCAGTCTTATCTAAGCCCTGACTCTTACTTTGATAAATGACTGTAATAATTGCCTGCCAAATCAGAAAGATAATTATGCCCTCCCATGTTCCCTGCAAAAGGCTAGACCCCAGATGACAACACAAACTACTAAATTTGGACCTCTTTAGATCTGACTTCTTCCCAAGATTGGCCAAAGTAAAAACTCTCCATGGACATGCTAAGAGTCATCTGGCTTCTGTTGGCAGTTAACTGTTTTTACCTATAATTAGGTTTTGTCTCTTATTTCTCTTTTTGGCTTTTTACTACCTCCAATTCGAGTTTTCTAGTAGCCTTCTGTTACTACCTTGCTGCTTAGTACACACTGCAGTGATGCTCAGCCACAATTTGATATTCTCTGAAGATAGTGTGGCCCCATGATTACTAATTAATAACAGCTAACATGACTCCTACTCTCTACAAAGCACTGTACTAGGTGCTTTACCACGTTTGATCCTTACAACAACCCTGGGAGGTAGGTACGATTATATACCTATTTTACAGAGGAAGACATTGAGGCAATCAGAGCTTATCACATAGCTAGTAAGTGTTTGAGGCTGAACTTGAAACCAGGTCTTCCTGATTCCAGGGCTGGTACTCTATCCACCACATCTCAAATAAAAAATAATTATTTGTCTTTATCATCTCTATTTCTACAAAGGAATCTATAAAATGTATCACCGGAGCTTTTTGGTCAGGATTTGCACAAGATAGTAAAATATCCCTGACTTTGATTTATAGTGAAGTGAACCAATCAATTGCATTTCAAATGCACTATTATAGCTAAATGATTCATTTCAAATATATTTCCATTTTTAAGTTTAAACTTGCGGGGGGCGGAGCCAAGATGGCGGCTGGAAAGCAGGGACCAGTGTGAGCTCCTTGCCGAGTCCCTCCAAAAACCTATAAAAATGGCTCTGAACCAATTCTAGAACTGCAGAACCCACAAAACAGCAGAGGGAAGCAGGGTTTCAGCCCAGGACAGCCTGGATGGTCTCTGGGTGAGATTTATCCCACATGGAGCTGGGAGCTGGGAGCAGAGCGGAGCACAGCCCAGTGTGAGCAGCGCGGACCAACCAGAATAGGAGCTGGGCGGAATGTGCCCTACCACCCTGAATCAGTGAGCTGTGGCACTTACCAGACTTCTCAACCCACAAACACCAAAGACAGCGGAGAAGGTTAGTGGGAAAAGCTGCAGGAGTGAAAGGAGTTCCCGGTTCAGCTTCCAGCCCCGGGGACAGTGGAGGTGGGGCACCTACAGCTGTTGCTGCTTCTGGCCCCAGGCCCACCTGGTGGGAGGAATTAAGTGACAGATCAGAGCAGGAGTGCACAGCCTGCTGAAGATCTAAGCCCAGTCCAGGTTGGGGGTTCTTGGGGAAGGAGGAGTGCTGGCGTGACAGAGCTGGCACCTCCCCTCCAAACGTGGAACATAGAACTCTTTAGTCTACAAGCAGTCATACCCCACTGAAAAACTCAAGGGTCAAGTTAGTTGGTTGGGAATATGGCCAGGCAGCGAAAACGTGCCCAGATTCAATCTCAGACTTTGCATTCTTTCTTTGGTGACAAAGAAGATCAAAACATACAGCCAGAGGAAGTCAACAAAGTCAAAGAGCCTACAATGGAAACCTCCAAGAAAAACATAAACTGGTCCCAGGCCATGGAAGAGCTCAAAAAGGATCTGTAAAAGGATTTGGAAAAGCAAGTTAGAGAAGTAGAGGAAAAATTGGGAAGAGAAATGACAAGGATGCGAGAAAACCATGAAAAACAAGTCAATGACTTGCTAAAGGAGAACCAAAACATACTGAAGAAAATAACACCTTAAAAATAGACTAACTCAAATGGCAAAAGAGCTCCAAAAAGCCAATGAGGAGAAGAATGCCTTGAAAGGAAGAATTAGCCAAATGGAAAAGGAGGTCCAAAAGACCACTGAAGAAAATACTACTTTAAAAATTAGATTGGAGCAAGTGGAAGCTAGTGACTTGACAAGAAATCAAGATATTATAAAACAGAACCAAAGGAATGAAAACATGGAAGACAATGTGAAATATCTCATTGGAAAAACCACTGACCTGGAAAATTGATCCAGGAGAGATAATTTAAAAATTATTGGACAACCTGAAAGCCATGATCAAAAAAAGAGCCTAGATATCATCTTTCAAGAAATTATCAAGGATAACTGCCCTGATACTCTAGAGCCACAGGGCAAAATAGAAATTGAAAGAATCCATCGATCGCCCCCTCAAATAGATCCCAAAAAGAAATCTCCTAGGAATATTGTTGCCAAATTCCAGAGCTCCCAGATCAAGGAGAAAATACTGCAAGCAGCCAGAAAGAAACAATTTGAGTATTGTGGAAACATAATAATGATAACACAAGATCTAGCAGCTTCTACATTAAGAGATCGAAGGGCTTGGAATACGATATTCTGGAGGTCAATGGAGCTAGGATTAAAACCTAGAATCACCTACCCAGCAAAACTGAGTATCATGCTCCAAGGCAAAATATGGAGTTTCAATAAAATAGAGGACTTTCAAGCTTTCTCAGTGAAAAGACCAGAACTGAATAGAAAATTTGCCTTTCAAACACAAGAATCAAGAGAAGCATGAAAAGGTAATCAAGAAACAGAAATTGCAAGGGACTTACTAAAGTTGAACTGTTTTGTTTACATTCCTACATGGAAAGATGACATGTATGATTCATGAGACCTCAGTATTAGGGTAGCTGAAGGGAATATGCATATACATATATATACATAAACATATATATGTATATGTTTATGTATATATATAAGTGAATGTGTATGTATGTATATATCTATGTGTATATATATATGTGTGTGTGTGTGTGTGTGTGTGTGTGTGTGTATAAAAGAGAGAGAGAGCAGACACAGGGTGAGTTGTAGATGAAGGGAAGATATCTAAAAGAAATAAAATCAAATTAAGGGATGAGAGAGGAACATATTGAGAGAGGGAGATAGGGAGAGATAGAATGGGGTGGATTATCCCACATAAAGGTAGCAAGAGGAAGCAGTTCTGTGGGAGGAGGGGAGAGGGCAGGTGAGGGGGGAATGAGAGAACCTTGCTCTCATCAGATTTGGCCTGAGGAGGGAATACCATACATACCCAATTGGGTATCTTACCCCCCAGAAAAGAAGAGGGAGGAAGATAAAAAAAGGGGGGAGGATGGAGGGGAAGGCAGATGGGGGTGGAGGTAATCAAAAACAAACACTTTCGAAAGGGGACAGGGTCAAGAGAGAAAATTCAATAAAGAGGGATGGGTTGGGAAGGAGCAAAATATAGTTAGGCTTTCACAACATGAGTATTGTGGAAGGGTTATACATAATGATACACATGTGGCTTATGTTGAATTGCTTTACTTCTTAGGGAGGGTGGGTGAGAAGGGAAGAGGGGAGAGAATTTGGAACTCAAAGTTTTAAAAGCTGATGTTCAAAAACAAAAAAAAAGTTTTTGCATGCAACTAGAAAATAAGATACACAGGCAATGGGGCATAGAAATTTACCTTGCCCTACAAGAAAGGAAGGCAAAAGGGGATGGGAGGGGAGTGGGATAATAGAGGGGAGGGCTGACTGGGGAACAGGGCAACCAGAATATATGCCATCTTGGAGTGGGGGGGAGGGTAGAAATGGGGAGGAAATTTGTAATTCAAACTCTTGTGAAAATAATGCTGAAAACTAAATACGTTAAAAAAAATAAATTTAAATTAAAAAATAAAATAAAATAAATTTAAACTTGCAAAATATCTCTAATAAGCATTGTGTAGGCATAAATATAAAATGTTTATATAACATCAAGCCCTGAGACTTGATAACAATAAGGGCTGCACAAAAGTAGAATGGGATGGAGATGGGCTCTATATCACTAAAGGTCATTCAAACAGAAGCTAGATGAACACTTGTAGATATGGTACAAGGTGGACCAGAGAGCCTTTCCAAATCTCCAGATTTGGCATTTGGTGATGCCAAAAGTCTTAGGCATTCAAGCTGCTACAAATTGTGGATGATTAGCTAAACTATAAGAAGGCATGGAGCAAGCCAGCCATCGCTGCGTCTGACGAAGTAGCAGACAGCCTCTTGGCAGACCATACAACAATTTGCCTGGTATACCTACGATGCATATAGTCAACAAATAAGAACAGAAAAATTTCAAGAGGAAACACAGATTGCTAATAATCACTTGAAAAGGTGTTCAGCCTCACTGATAATCAAAGAGATACAAATTGAAATGACCTTAAAATACCACCTCACATTCATCAAATTGGCAAAAATAAATTCAGACACATTTATTCACTGCTGGTGGAATTACAAATTCATAGATGGTTTTTGGAGAGCAATTTGGCAATAAACAGTAAAAAGTTCTGCAAATAATCATACCCTTTTACCCAGATTAATGGAATCAAAACTACATTTGCATGACAAATTATAATACTACCATATGTTACATCAGATTTTTAAAAATACATTCATATTTTTGCTGTTCTGCTGGCAAAAGTGCTTACTGAGGGGTCACGCATCCCATAAGGCTGCAGATGGACTGGACTATGGCTCTTATGACTATTGCAACAAGCAAAGATATTTCCTTCCTCCCCAGCTTCCTGGCCTTTAAAGCTCAAGGTTGTATAAAAATTAATTTGCATGGAATTGTTTAAGATTATTGATTAGCTCCTTTAGCCAGCTTCCAGCAGTTTAACAGTCTACCTCTTAAAAGAATGCAACAATAAAAAAGCAATATGTCTACTACCATTGAGCCAAGACTCAGGCCAACACAGTCTGATGATTTATGAAGATTTTGTTTTGTTTTGTTCCAACATTGCCAAGTTGTTTTGTTTTGTTTTGTTTTGTTTTTGTAAAGGAGTTTCATTTCATAAGGATTCCTTAGTCAAGGCAACATTGTAGTTGGAATTTATGGAAGGGAGGGAAAAGTTTTTTCCCTAATTGCTTTTATACTAAAGGACACAACTGAACAACTCAGCAACAGCAATAAATGTACAAAGCCCTGCACTGAATTTTGGAGAAACAACAAAAATAAAATGAAATCTACTGTCTTCAAGTAGCAGACAATCTATAGGAAAAACAATACTTGATATTTTCATAATATTTTACATAATCTTATTTGGCTCTAATAATGACCTTGTGAAGTAGTACTACAGTATTATGATTCCCATTTTGCAGACGAGCAAACTGGAACTAAGTGACTTGCCCATGATCACTCTGCTGATGATATATAAATGCATGGGATTCAAACTTGTCTCTCTTGTTTTTGTCTATTGCTTTTTAAATTATACCAAGAAATCACTCAAATAGTGTCAGCTCCATAAAAGCTGCTTTCCTCAAGTTATATTTATAGGTATTTTTAAGTACCTTTCCTCAAGGTATTTTTGTAGCTATTTTTGTAGTTATGTTTGTATTTTGCATTAGATATAAATCAGACCCAGAAAAACAAAGGTATATAGCTTTGATGACTTATCTCCCTGGCTTGGTGCATTGATCAAGACATCAAAGAGAAGACATTATTTTTTCATAAAAGATAGAAGAGTGTATGGGCCAAGAAACCATTAAAATAATGTCAGTTCCTCAACTAACATAGACACTCAAGTTCCTGGCCCTTTGAAGACTTATCTGTCACCTGCCTCCCCCTCTCTTTTTTCCAGTAATGGAGAATAAGGTAAATTGAGATACATAATTTAATAGCACTAAGCAGTCTAGCCAAGGATACTGGGATTTGAATGACAATGACCATCCTTTCCTTTTCTTGTTCATTTGATGAATGAGACTTTAAGTTTCTCTTTTCACCTTATAAAAATCAAGAATTCAGGACATCATGATTTGTTCTTTGGCAAAAGCATGGGACCTTTCTTTTCATGTAAAATTAACAGAAGTTTCTCTCCTTGAAGACTGGGACTTCTCTGTTGATTTGCTTGATTGGGACTTACATCATGACCCAAAGGATGTTTGGGATTTCTTCCTATTAGCAGGAGCACTACACTTGAATCTTTTGTCTCCTTGCTCTAGTCACTCATCCCATTCCATATTGCACCCCTACCATTTACTTTCTCTTCTCCTAGTCATATACTGGTGAACACTACTAAAGGAAGTCACAGAACTGTAATAGCTGGGATAACTACTAATTTTTTGCCTAATTCCAAGCAAATATTAACTACTGCATGGAAAAGACTTTACTCTTCCATGGATGACCTCTATCATCACACTTTCTACCATATCTGTTCAAAACCTTTTCTTTTCTTAAGTCACCTATGTCAAACTCCCTCTGTAAGAAGGGGACCTTACCTCATATATTACAGGGGATAAAAAGATCTCTTTCTCTATCCCAATTCTATCACTCAGATCTCAACTTGATTTCCAGTTCTCTCTTCCTTTGCTCCAGTCTTGAAAGAGGTGATTGTTTTCCTTGCCAAGGTAAACCTTTATTTTTTCACTTGACTTTATCTGCTACTCTCTATTCCAAGATATTCCCCCTTGATCACCATTTTTTATCCCCTGGCTTCTTCTCTGTTGCCCATGAACATGCCTGGATCCCCTCCATGTTAAAAATTAAAACAGCCCTTACTTTATTATTCCCACCAACCCATCATTCTGTATGACAGGTATTAGAAAACTGCAGCTTGTTTTTGTATAAGCTGCAAGCTTAAAATGGATTTTATGTATTTAAATACAATGCTAAGAATGGTTTTTATACTTTTAAACAAATTTTATAGAGTTTTGGCTCTCAGGCCATTTGCAGACCCCTGCTATATTATTCTTCCATTTCACTGAATTCCTAGGGAAAAAAATACAAAAAAGCTATCTGCACTCATGGCCTCTAGTTCCTCACATTCTACTGAATTTTCATTCCTCTGGAATCTAGTTTATGACCCCACCACTTGGCTGAAACTGCTTCCTCCAAGGTCACCAATGATTTCTTCATTGCTAAATCCATTGCCTTTTCTCATGTCTCCTCCTTCTTGACCTCTGCAATATTGACCAATCTGTGCTTCTGGATACTCTTTTTCCTGGGTTTTCCTGATACTGATCTCTCCTGATTCTCTTCCTTATCTATAACTATTCCTTCTCAGGATCCTTTGCTGGATCTTCATTGATGTCCTAGTTCTCTGTGAATCAGTATACCCTAGGACCTTGTTGCAGACCCATTTCTTTTTTCTCTCCATACTCTTTATGAGGTCACCAGTTCCCATGGATTTAGTTTAATCTCTATGCAGATGACTGAAAAATCTACCTATTTATCCCACATCTCTCTTGAGTTCCAGTTACACATCAACAACTACTTGAGGGCCATCTTCACTTGGAAATCTCATAAGCATCTCGAATTCAACATATCCAAAATATAACTTATCATCTTCCCTCCCTTCTCTCAAAAAGACCTACTCCTTTTCCTACTTTTCCCACGATTGTTGAGGGCTCTACTACCCTTCTAGGTACCCAGGTTAAGATAATTGTAATCATCCTCAATTATGGACTCTTTTTCAGCCCCCATAGCTATACAATTGCCAAGTTATATTGATTCTATCTCATACTAATCACTATTTCTCCATTCACAGCTTCCACCCTAGTTCAAACACTCACTCCTCTTCATATAGACTTTACAATAGCCTCTTAATCAGTCTTCCTGCAACTAGTTTCTTCTCTTTTCACTCTATCCAATACAGAGCAACCGAATTAATATTCCTAAAGCAGAATGTAATTGTGACACTCCCCTGTTCTAGAAGCTTTAGTGGCTCACTACTACATCTATGATAAAATCCAAAAACCTTTATTAGTCATTTAAAACCCCTCACTCTTTCCAATCTACTTTTTGAAAAGTAATCCTACATTATTCCCTGCAATACATGGGACATTCCATTTCTCAATTCTGTACCTTGGCATTGTCTATTCCTCATTTCAGGAATATCAGCCCTCCTCACTAACTTGTGTCTTTTTACAACTTCTACTACCCTTCAAAACTCATCTCAAGTGTAACATCCTACATTTTGATTCCTTCAATTATGAGCACTTACTCCTACCCCTCCCTCTTTGCCTTGACATTGATTTTTATGCATTTTGTACTTACTTATCAATACACTATTGTTTTCCCCCAGAAGAATAAAAGCTCCTTGAGGGCAGGAATTGTTTTCCTTTTTATCTTTGTATCCCTGTCATTTAGGATATACTAGGTGCACAATAAATTATTGTAATAGAATTTATTTTTAGTCATGAGTATTAAGGTGTTTAATATGATTATTGAGGTCCTTTAAAATTGCTAGCAACATTAGAATGGGTATTTTATTATGTAGAATTTGTGACAGTGAAAAAAATTACCAGGCACCATATATTAATAAATAATAATAATAATATTGCATTTATACAGTTCTTTATAATACTTAAAATTTAAAATTTCATCATCTACTATCTTTTGTTCTTCTCTTCAAAAGCTATTAGTGAAGTTAGATAAGAATTATCATTTTCATTTTTCAGTGATAAAGAGAGTTTGTGACTTGCCCAAGGTCACAGTGCTATTGGCAAGCCAGGACAAAATCCCAGATCTCCTGAATGTTTCTCTAGCATTCTTTCCAAGGTATCTTGCTACCATTTTGAAGTTGATAACCATGAATCATGATTCTTATAAAACTGAACAAGTGAACACTCCCTAGGTTCTTTTGTACATGCCATTTAGGATGTGTAGGATGCACACCTACATTGTTATCATTTCTTGGTTGTCACTAGTTATTCTATGCTTATCCTTTTGTCCCTTCTCCTGCAGAAATGCTCATCTCATTCCTTGCATGAGCACATACATGACTGACTAGGTTCGAGACTGGATAGGGAGAAAAGGGAAGCCAGAACAGTGTTAAAAGAAGAGGAAAACAGGGGTGGAGCCAAGATGGTGGCTGGAAAGCAGGGACTTGAGTGAGTTCCCCACCTCATCCCTCCAAAAACCTATAAAAAATGGCTCTGAACAAATTCTAGAACTGCAGAACCCACAAAATAGCAGAGGGAAGCAGGGATCCAGCCCAGGACAGCCTGGATGGTCGCTGGATGAGGTCTATCACGCACAGAGTGGAGGGGAGCAGAGCTCAGCATGGGAGGCAGCAGGACCAACCAGACCAGGAGGTGGTCAGGACAGGCCCTAGCACCCTGAATCAGTGAGCTGTGGCAGTTACCAGACTTCTCAACCCACAAACACCAAAGAAAACAGAGAAGGTTAGTAGGAAAAGCTGCGGGGGACAGAGTTCGTGGTTCAGCTGCCCCAGGGGCAGCGGGGGAGGTGCAGCTACAGCTGCAGTTACTTCCAGCCCCAGGCCCACGTGATGGGAGGAATTAAGTGGCAGATCAGGGCAGGAGTGCAGAGCCTGCTGACGATTTGCATCAGGTCCCCGGGTTGCTGGTTCTTGAGGAAGGAGGAGTGCTGGGGTGGCAGAGCAGGCTGTATAGAAATAGCTCTGAAATCAACAGCACATCCCCTCAAGCTTGGAACAAAGTACTCTTTGCTCTACAAGCAGTCATACCCCGATGAAAAACTCAAGGGTCAAGTAAGTTGGCTGGGAACATGGCCAGGCAGTGAAAATGCACCCAGATTCAGTCTCAGACTTTGGAATCTTTCTTTGGTGACAAAGAAGATCAAAACATATGGCCTGAAGAAGTCAACAAAGTCCAAGAGCCTACACCAAAAGCCTCCAAGAAAAACATGAACTGGTTTCAGTCCAGGGAAGAGCTCAAAAAAGGATTTGGAAAAGCAAGTTAGAGAAGTAGAGGAAAAATTGGGAAGAGAAATGAGAATGATGCAAGAAAACCATGAAAAACAAGTCAATGACTTGCTAAAGGAGAACCAAAAAAATACTGAAAAAAAAATTGAAGAAAACAACACTTTAAAAAATAGACTAACTCAAATGGCAAAAGAACTCCAAAAAGCCAATGAGGAGAAGAATGCCTTGAAAGGAAGAATTAGCCAAATGGAAAAGGAGGTCCAAAAGACCACTGAAGAAAATACTACCTTAAAAATGAGATTGGAGCAAGTGGAAGCTAGTGACTTGATGAGAAATCAAGATATTATAAAACAGAACCAAAGGAATGAAAAAATGGAAGACAATGTGAAATATCTCATTGGAAAAACCACTGACCTGGAAAATTGATCCAGGAGAGATAATTTAAAAATTATTGGACTACCTGAAAGCCATGATCAAAAAAAGAGCCTAGATATCATCTTTCAAGAAATTATCAAGGAGAATTGCCCTGATATTTAGAGCCACAGGGCAAAATAGAAATTGAAAGAATCCACAGATTGCCTCCTCAAATAGATCCTCAAAACTCCTAGGAACATTGTAGCCAAATTCCAGAGCTCCCAGGTCAAGGAGAAAATACTGCAAGCAGCCAGAAAGAAACAATTTGAATATGGTGGAAAAACAATCAGGATAACACAGGATCTGGCAGCTTCCACATTAAGGGACTGAAGGGCTTGGAATATGATATTCCAGAAGTCAATGGAGATAGGATTAAAACCAAGAATCACCTACCCAGAAAAACTGAGTATCATGCTCCAAGGCAAAATATGGATTTTCAATAAAATAGAGGACTTTCAATCTTTCTCAGTGAAAAGACCAGAGCTGAATAGAAAATTTGACTTCCAAGCCAAGAATCAAGAGATCATGAAAAGGTAAACAAGAAAGAGGTATCATAAGGGACTTACTAAAGTTGAACAGTTATGTTTACATTCCTACATAGAAAGATGATGTGTATGATTCATGAGACCTCAATATCATGGTAGCTGAAAGGAATATGCATATATATATATATATATGTGTGTGTGTGTGTGTGTGTGTGTGTATACATACATATACATATGTGTGTGTCTATGTATGTATATATGTAGGTATATATATGTGTGTGTGTATATATATATATACACACACACAAAGGGCACAGGGTGAGTTGAATATGAAGGGATGATATCTAAAAAATAAAATCAATTTAAGGGATAAGACAGGAACATATTGAGAGAGGGAGATAGGGAGAGATAGAATGGGGTAAACTATCTCACATAAAAGTGGCAAGAAAAAGTGGTTCTGTAGGAAGGGAAGAGGGGGCAGGTGAGGGGGAACAAGTAAATCTTGCTCTCATTGGATTTGACCTGAGGAGGGAATACCATACACACTCAATTGGGTATCTTGTCACTCAGGAAAGAAGGAAGAAGTAGATAAAAAAGTGGGATGATAGAAGGGAGGGCAGACAGGGAGAGGAGGTAATCAAAAACAAATACTTTCAAAAAGGGACAGGGTCAAGGGAGAAAATTAAATAAAGGGGGATAGGTTAGGAAGGAGCAAAACATAGTTAATCTTTCACAACATGAGTATTGTGGAAGAGTTTTACATAATGATACACATGTGGCCTATGTTGAATTGCTTGCCTTCTTAGGGAGGGTGGGTGGGGAGGGAAGAGGGGAGAGAATTTGGAACTCAAAGTTTTAAAAACAGAAGTTCAAAAAGCAACAACAACAACAACAACAACAAAAAGTTTTTGCATGCAACCAGGAAATAAGATACACAGGCAAAGGGATGTAGAAATTTATCTTGCCCTACAAGAGAAGAAGGGAAAGGGGGATGCGAGGGGAGTGGGGTAACAGATGGGAGGGCTGACTGGGGAACGGGGCAACCAGAATATATGCCATCTTGGAGTGGGGGGAGGGTAGAAATGGGGAAAAAATTTGTAATTCAAACTTTTGTGAAAATCAATGCTGAAAACTAAATATATTAAATAAATTTTAAAAAAAGAAGAGGAAAAGAAGAAGGAACCTAAGGACTGAAGGTCATGATGAAGGCAGAGAGCAGGCATGCAAGTCTTAAGGAAATGGGAAAGAAGAACATACAAGATTAACAGTTCCAAATGACAATGAAGCCTAAGGCTTGATCATCCTAGTGGATAGCAGAAGTGGCCTAGAAATGGAAGTCACAAGAGTTCAATAAACTGTGAGGACAGAACGTTAGAAGGGTCATTAATAAAAACTGACAATTATAAAGCATGTTCCCTACTTCACTTACATTATGTGAATGAGTAAAAATTAAATTTGCACAGAGTTACCAGGAACTCATCTATCTCATAAAGTTTGCAAAGGGTTTTACATACAGTAATTTGCTTTAGCCTCACAACAAACCAGTGAGTTTGGTACTAAAGATACTGTCTCCTTTTTTACAGATAAAGAAACTGAAGCTCCAAGTTAGTGATCAGTCCAAGGTCACATAATTAGTAAATGTTAGAGAAGGAATTTGAACTCCCGTTTTCCTGACTGTGGGTTCAGTATTCTTTCCATTACGCCAGGGTGCCGCTATAAAATGGAAGTCCTCATTTCCCATAGTGGCCCTGAGAAAGGACATAGAGGAATAATTTAAACAGAGTTCTAAATAACCGTAGAAAACTTTCGTATCTGTTATCTCATTTAATCTCAACAACTCTATAAAAACGGGAGGTTGAGTAGCATAATCTTCATTTTAAATGTAAGGAAATAGATACAGATAAATTAAGTGACTTTTCTGATGATACACAGAAAATCAGTGATAAACCAAGACCAAGAAGCCACATCTTCTAATACCTAATACAATATCCTTTCTTTAATTATGGATTGCCTTTATATGATGCTAAACAGACAATTTATCTGGCATTTTTAGCTGAATTGACTGGCATTTTTTTAACCAAGACTGGTTATTTTGTTGTTGCCATGTAGAGATAGTCTCACTCAATCACAAAATAATTGTATACCATGTGATTCTATTACTCTAAGGTAAATAAAAATTCACTTACTTGATTGTTGTTTTGGCTACTTAACAGATTATTTCCCCGAAAACTAGATTCAGCTCAGCAACTCTTAATAACTCTCAACTTCTGCCTATTCTGCAATTCCAAATTAGTTGCTATTAATTTTTAAAAAGCAAGAATTAACCTCTTGCTTTTTAAAATGCAACAGAGGGAAAAGCACTTCAAGATGGGAAATTACCTCAGTGGAATAAGCTAATTGGGAAATGAAAGGGTTGGAATCTAAGTAAAGTGTGTTATAGAAAGTTGCTGACCAAAGCACGTAATTGTTCTCTGAGAATGGTCCAGTTTTACTGATATACTCTTTCTTGATTTCCTGTGCAAGGCAGAAAGGGAAATTTGGGCTGGTTTCAGCTTAAGGATCTAAGACATTTTGAATCTTTGCTGCTTCATAGCATAGCACATTACCATAAAAAAGAAAGCAGAGAACCCTGAATTCCTTCTAACCTTGTCCCACCCCCGTAGTTCTCTCAGAATATATAGCCCAGGAGAATCACAGCACATTAAACTATAGAACTAAAAATGATCTTTAAGTTTATCTTAGAGGCAACTAGGTGGCACAGTGGATAGAATGCTACATCTGCTTTCGGGGAGATTTGAGTTCAGATTTGACCCAAGAAACTTGCTGGCTGTGATAGACTGGGTGTGTTACTTAAACTCCTTTTGTCTCAATTTCTTTAACAATAAAATGGGAATAGTAATAGCACCTCCCTCTCAGGATTGTTGTAGTGATGAAATGAGATAATACATGTCAGGATCTTTGCAAACCTTGCTGTCATTCAGTCTTTTTAGTCATGTCTGACTCTTCACGACTCCATTTTGGGGTTTTTTTGGCAAAGATACTGGAGTGGTTTGCCATTTCCTTCTCCAGCTTATTTTATAGATGTGGAATTTAAGCCAACAGAGTTAAGTGATTTGCCTAGGGTCACATAGCCAGTAAGTGTCTGAGGCCAGATTTGAACTCAGGAAGTCAAGTCTTCCTGACTTCAGACCCAGCACTGTATCCAATGTGCCACCTAGCTGCCTCTATAGATAACTATGTATAGCTATATAGCTATAGATATAAATAATAGGGATATAAGTAAATAAATAAAATATAGATATAAGTAACTATATAGCTATAGATAACATGTAAATGTAATCTATTATAATCTTTATTACATTCTCTAACTCCTTTATGGTATAGGTGAAAAAACTGAGGGCCAAAGTGGATAAGAGATAGCTTAAGGTGACATGGCCTACAATGCCAGCACTTAAAATCTAATTTTCCTATCTCCCCAGCCTCAACTTTTGCTAACCTGATGAACTGAGTAGGCCAACTGAGAATTATGAAATACTGTAATCTCAAAAGAATCAAAACTGTAGATAAGCCTAAGGGTGGTAGAAAGATGTTACAAGTTGACTATCTAGGGGCTGTAACTTATGAGCAAGGATAACTTGGAGGTGAGAAGCAACATAATAATAGATAGCATTTAAGAAATTATTAAAGACACATAAGATTACAACCCACCCAGAAATATTAAAGGGAACCATGTTTTGGGAGGGTTTGAAAATCTAGTAACCTTACCAACCTGAATCAAACTCCAAGTGGGAACCATAGTTGAACCAGCATCTAATTCAGACAGGATAGATGGGTGGGAGTGGGAAAGAGTGGTAAATAATTCAGACAACAGCAAGAATGTACCTCTCCCCTGGCCCAGCTGCTTCTATATTTATATGAAAGATTAGGGTCAGCTTTTAAGATTCTTTTACACTTTAACTTTTCCCTTTTGTTGGTTATTTTATATCCCTGTAATTTCTTTGCACAGGCTTGTAATAAAAACCTTCAAGACATCTGAAAGGTTATGTGCTGATTTCAGGGAACAGGGGAAAACATGTGGAAACCATTCTCAGCCTCATTTTCCTCATCTGTAAATGAAAGGGTTAGCTCCCTCTTATTTTGAATAAGCTCTTTCCTCAAATTTAACCCTTGCCACCTTGCTCAGGAAACTTAGAACTAGTGACAGAAAAAAAAAAAAATAAGGCAACAGGAAGAGCTGTATTTTGAGCCATATTTTGCTTCTTTCCAGTGGGGGTTAGGGGAGGCTGTGAACATGGACTTAGAGACTTATAGCATTGCCAAGTCTCTTTTCAATATCTCTTCTCAATTTACAGCTTTTCCAGGTTTTTCTAATTGAATCAGGAGAAACACCTAGTATGTTTTATGTTTTTGTTTTGTTTATGTACCATAGAGTGAAGGGCCCTGCATGTGTATTGAGGCTCCACATGTAGCAAAGCCTTCATTGTGTATGGCTCAAAGAGAGATTGAATAGAAATCTCTAGTCTCTTCCATCTCCACCCTCATCCAAGGGAGATTTTCATTCGTGCCAAGAAAGGAAGTGAGAAATAGGGAGGGAAAGTCACTACTCTGCTTTCCTCAGAGAGATGGGGTACAGGTCTGGAATATCTGCCTGGTCCCTTAAATATTTGTCTAGGGAATATGAGAAGGTTTGAGCTAATTTCTGTTACATTCATAAGAAGAAGGCTACAAAGAAGTCAGGAAGTTCTAGTCCCAGACTCTGATATTAACTGGCTTTGTGACCTCAGGAAATCTTTTAACATTTCTGTATTTGTCTAAATCATCTCTCATGTCTCTTCCAGATTTAATATTCTATGGCTCCCTGTGTCCAGCATGGTCCTTTCCCTCAGGGTACTTACAATCTAGTTGAGAAGATAGACACATAATTCAAGTTCAAATAAGGTAATCATTATGGGCTTCATAGATAGGCTTCAAAGATGAGCTGGCACTTGGTCTTCATGGATGGGAACTACAGTAGAACCTCAGTTTATGAATTGAATTTGTTTCAAGATTCTGTTTGTCATGCAATTTGTTCATATTGCAAAGTGAATTTTCCCATAGGAAATAACGGAAAGTTGGATGATCGGTACCACATCCCCCAAAATATTCATATAAAAATAATTATTTAGTTTTTTTTTGGCCCTGATGCACCTGAAATACAATAACAATGATTAGTACACAATATAAATTGAAAATGAAATAAATTAACCTGTACTTTACCTTTGAGAAGAGTTATGGCCAGCATGAGGGAGACAAGAGGGAGGAGGAGGTATCAGTAATTAAGGTGGGACAATAATCTCTTTTGGAGCACTTATTTACTCAAGTGCCCTTGAAGAGTCTGGCTTTTGTTTCTTTGATTAAATCAGGAATCTTTGATGACCTCCTTGCCTCAAGGGAGAGCCTAATTTACAAGAGTTTGAGTCACATGTTTGTGACACTTTTAGGTCATGTGGGTTTGAGTTGTGATGCCCTTTGACTCTGAACTGAGTATATAAACTCAGAGGTTGGTGTTTTCCCCTGGGGCTCTCACTCACTGGAAGGGTGACGTATGACTCTGGGCAAGCTGTTGTAACTGCCCCCCTGCTTTGCTAACCCAAACCCATTGGTTCTTTGGTAACTATGAATTGTGATTTGGTCCGTTTCTGTTGTCTCTGTTTGTAATTTATTTGTATTTGCTCTGAAGTTTAGGGTGCTGGCTTTTCCTCCTGAACTAAGTGAGATATATATATGTGTATACACACACACACACACACACACACACACACGTATGTTTGATTAAAGTGAGATTGTTAACCCCTTAAAGTTGCTTTCCTTAGAAAAGCAGATCAAAGAACCTGTGCTGGCAGCTCTTGTTGCTGGTCTTATTGGGTCTTACACCTCAACAGCAGCTGCTAGCAACATTGTTGTTACAGAGGAGGAGGAATTGCTTGGAAGGAGAATCTCCTTCCATGAGAACATCAGGGATTTCAATGTCAGCAGTGTTCTCTCCTATGCTACTTTCACTAAAAGTAAGACTAACACTACTGCCTTCACTTATTTTTTGCTTTTTAGAATCACTTTCATGTTTTGAGCCACTGATTTTTTTTTTCTTTATGTTCACTTCTGACTAGGAATCTAACAACACTTGCTTTTGACGTTTTTTTCAGAATGTAAATATTTGTGGCTCTCATTGCTATAGCCTTATTTAGGTGACTTGGGGTTCCTTTGTTTGACATATGAAAGAAAAAAAAAACCACTTCCCTAAGTGAGCATCACCCCTTCGCAAACCATTCAACTCCAAACATAATGTTCATACTGCAAATTTTTGTTCATCATGCAAGACAAATTTTGCAAAAAAAATTTTCCTCATCCAGCAAAGCATGCATAAACCAGGTTACTCGTAAACTGAGGTTCTACTGTATTTTGATAGGAGGAGATACTGGAAATGTAGTAGGTGAGGGTACAACCATGAGCACTGGTAAAGAACAAGCAGTGTTCAGGAGACTGGCCTGACTGGTGAGCAGAGGACTGATTTCACTACTTTACCTGGGATTCTAGACCTTATAAGTCACTTCAACTTTCTATGGCTCATGACTGAGCCATATGCTTTGCATATAGAATGAAGTCACAGCTTTTGTGTGGGCTTACTGTCTCTTAAATCCTTTAAATTACCTATAAAGTACATTAGGTAAGTGAAGTAAGTCAGCCAGATCCATAACTTCCTTCTGAATAGAGATCAACTCAAAATACATGTCGTATTTATATAACAATTTCATGTGTGCAAAGTGCTTTACAAAAATCATCTCATTTATCCTCACAACAACCTTTTTCAAATTTGGAAACTGAACCTGAGGAAACTTACCCTGGGGTCATTTAGCCAGTAAGTGTCTAAGGCCAGATGTGAACTCATGTCTTCTGACTCCAAATTCATGGTTCTCCCCACTGCACTATATAGCTGCATATAAGGACATACATATATAACCACTGAATGGAAGAGTGGGTACAATAAACCATACTACTTGGATACTTTTCTTCATTTCTTTTTCCTTTTTGCCCAGTACTGTAGTTGAAGTCACATAAGCTAAATGAGCATATGAGTAGTAGACTTTTCCAGTTGACTGAACCAAATTGAAAAGTATTTGAGGGCTTCTCCTTAAATGCCAGGTTAAGAAGTCTGAATGGTAGGAGGGATGAGGAACCACTGATGGATTTTGAGCAGAAAAGTGATATAGGGCCTCTTTCTAGAAGATTGGCAGTGAATGGAAAGAGAGAGATGGGATGATAGCCTAACAGAATACTCAGAAGCAAGGAGAAATTTCATTTAAGCTAAGAGAGACCTGAGTGGGTTAGTAGGCAGATAAAAAGGCAATTGAAGGATTGAAGGAAAGACTGAAGTTGCAGGAAAAGAGGAATAATTGATACGCTAAGGTCCTAGGGAAGTGGAGAGGGCAAAGTTTAGTAATTGGGCAAGAAGAAAAGGTCTGTTCTTTATAGACAGAAAGGGAGGCAGAGATGGTTGGTTAAAACAAGAAAGATTTTCAGGTGGGGTAAAAGAGAGTTGAGGTACCTCACATTATCTGGCTTCAGTTTTTCCAGTAACACAGAAGGCAAATCATCTGCTAAAAGTAAGAAGGGCAGGAGTAGGAAGGGAAATGAGGAATGTGGCCAAAATTTGTCTTCCTTTTAGTACTTCTAAGGTAGGTTCTTTATATTTCTATTTCTAGTCTTCTTTTTATTGTGGACCTTGGATACTCTCCCAGGACACTTCCCTAAGGAAACAGAGATAAATAGTAGAGAGTATAAAGAGACTTCACAAAGGAATAGTAAGGAGGGGAGAAAGCTGCTTGGCAACTTTTAGAGCAGCAACAAGAAAATTTCAAAAAGGCTCTTCTTGTGCTATGTAAATGATATGCAAATGTGCATCCTGTGTATGCAGAGCATGTAACTTGCTAGGCAATCCATGCCCTTGGCTGTGGCCAATGTTACTGATGGCTGGCCCAAGGCCCTGGCCTATGGTGACTGTCACTAAGGTCTACTTACTTGTCACCCTTATGGGCTCTGATACCCAGATCAGGTACCAACTCACTCTAATATAGTGCTCCATAGATCACAAAGCACTTTGCTTACAATAACTCCATGAGGTCCAGAGTGTGTGCTATTATTCTGGTTTTATAGATGATGAATGTGAGGGAAAAGGGCTTCCTTACAATGACACAGCTAATAATTGTTGTAGATAGGATTTAAACCCTGATTTGACTCCAAATCCACATACCACAGACTCTTACACTATAACAGAGAAAAGAGACACTGTGGATGCTCTAAGTAATAGCCCAACCATATTCACATGAGGGGAAAAAATGAACAGGATGGATTTAGAAATTGCTTTTTTAAAATGCTTGCCTATTTTTATCTTTAATTGATATTCACTAATGACACTATAGTTACATTTTTAATTAACAAATTATAATGGGCAATTAGTTGGAGAAGATGAAAAAAATTCCAAACCTAATATAATGAAATGAACATTTTCACTTAATCATTACAGGGAAAAAAATGTTTTATTTATAAAAGCTGGCATCTCACCAAAAGATTAGTCTTTCCAAATGAGGAGGAAAATGCTCTAGGAAGAAAATGAAAGTGTAAAAAGTTTATGGAATAGTGGTTAGGGCTACATTTAAGATGCATCCTCATTTTCTTTTACTAAATAGAAACAAATAGTCTGTATTTCCTGGAAAATTGAAGGTAATCTTCTTTTAGCCAATCACTAGTTCCTCCAAAAAACTATTGGGGGAACAAATATCTTCTCCACCCAGTGAACCACAATCATGGGATGATTGTAAAAGATCAAAAGAGAACAGTAGAAATGTTGCCCTGGGACAGACCCATGGTCAGCTTTGACGTCTCTAGTTTCTCCATGGTTCCTGGATCCTAATTACTAAACCTGGTTTAGAGCCACTACATCAACTTGCTCCCCTCATGCCACCAGTTCCTGAACTGTATTTGGCTCACAGCCATGTCTTAAACCACTTGGTATCCTTCTCAGCAAGCAGTGGAGTAACTAGCACCCAACACTGGTTCCACAGTCAGCTAGTATTTTAGTTAACTCAGGACATCCTCAGCTTAACAAGTTATAAGGGCAATTACATGATTCATCACAACTCATTTAAATCATCTAGATCTCCATTCTGTTGTCTCACCCCAGTCTTGGACTTCAGTTCCCCTTTGATTGTCTAAAAGATTTTTTGAAATGATAGAGAAAGTGTTAATAATGGAGAATAAACTAAAAAGTGTGTCCTACATACTTTTTTGGTGAATTGATTGCTAAAAATTCACCAACAACACCCCTGTCTCCATAGCGTCTGGTATATAGTGTTAAAAATCCAATTGACATTCAACATGTGCTAGAAGCAACTGAGAAAGACCTTAGAAATGGAATGAAGAGGAAATATACCACCAATGAGTGAAAAAAGGAACATTCTTCTTTTCATAGAGTTGGGTTCTTCTCATTTTACTTTTAGTAAGATAAGAGATAGCATGGTAGAGTGACTAGAGAGCTGGCCTAGAAACCAGGAAAGTCTGGATTCAAGTCCTGCCTCTGACATAAACTGGATATGTGACCTGGGGCAAGTTACTTAGCCTCTCATAGTGATCTAGGCATCTCTCTAAGACTGTAGGTTGGAGAGAAGAAGCAAACCTGCATTGGTAGGAAGAATTTCCTTACCTAGGATGTCTCTATACAAATGAAATTACAGGGCCACTATTCTCCACCTCTGTCACTATGATGAAGTAGAACACATACAGAACTTTTAAAAATAAATTTTAATTGATAGCTTTTGTTTCGTATTTATACCATCATAGTTATCCCAAGTATCCATTCTTTTAAAAATAAATTTTGATTGCTATTTTCTGTTTCTTATGCCATCATAGTTATCTCAAGTATCCCTCCCCCATCCTAGAGGCATTTCATAAATAAATAGTATTTTAGAGAGAAAAAAAGTCAGCGCAACTGATCACTATATCAAAAAAGTCTGAAAACAATTGAAATGTCTAACACTGATGAAACTTCCACCTCCATGAGTTGGGGGTATCCTCTGATGTCTCTTCATCTGAATACTGTTTAATCCTACTTGAACTTTTATAAATATTATATTTACTTGTGATTTTTACTGTGTAATTATTTTTTTCCATTCACATTATTGTAGTTACTGTTTATGTTGTTTTCTTAGTCTTACATACTTTAGTCTACATGAGTATCTACAGATTTTTCCATGATTCTCTGCACTTATCACAAATATAATTTCTTATAGCATTAGATTTGTATACCATAATTTGCTTAGCCATTTCCCAATTGATAGGTATTTACTTTTTTCTAATTCTTAGCTATCACAAAAAGTACTGATGTAAATATTTTGGCATATATGATGACTTTCTTCTTATTGATGACTTCTTCAGAGTATAAGCCTCACTATTTTATCAAGTTCTATGAAGCATCTCCTTTGAAATTTGATTGGCATAGCATTAAAAGGGTAAATTGCTTTAGGTAATATTGTTCTTCATATTATTTTGGCATAGCCTGGCCATGAGATTTGAATATTTCTTCAACCGTTTGAGTTGTTCTTCATTTCCTTAAGGATCATTGTGTAATTAAATCTATACAAATCTTTTGTGTTCTCTGCCAGGTTGATTACCAGAAATTTTATGCATTTTGCAGGTATTTGCAATGGCATTTCCTTTCTATTGCTGCTTCCTGTGTGTTGTCCTTATTATATAGAAATGCTGTTGGTTCTCAAGAAATATTTTGCAGCCTACAGCTTTGCTAGAGCTATTAATTGTCTCAATTAGTGTCTTTGTTGATCCTCTGGGATTTTTCAAGCCATCATATTATAAGCAAATGGAAATAATTTCATCACCTTTTCTTTTATCTCCTTTTATCTTTGGGCCTTTAATTTCTTACTCTTGCTAGCATTTCCCAAACTATATCAAATCGTAGTGGGGAGAGTAGGCATTCCTACTTCACTTCTGTATTTACTGGAATAGGTTCTAGTATATCCCCACTGCATATGATGCACACTTTTGGTTTTAGATAAATGTTTTTAATGTTATTTTTAAAAGGCCCCTATATGCCCATATTTTGTAACATTTTTAGCATAAATGAGTGTTACATATTATTAAAGGTTTTTCTGCATCTGTTGAGATGATTGTATGGTTTTAGATGTTTTGGCTTTTAATATGATTAAATATGTTGTTTTCCTAATGTTGAACCACTCTTGCATTCAAGTGGGTATAAATTCCACTTGGTAACAATGATTGGTTTCTTGGATAAATCATAGTAGTCTGACAGCATTTTGTTTAAAATTTTTGAGTCAATTTTCCTTAAAGATATTGGCTTATAGTTTTCTTTCTGCATTTTATCTTTCCCGGGTTTAGGTTATTAGGACAATATTTGTCTTATAAAAGGATTCTGATTGGGTGCTTTCTCAGTTTTTGAGAATAATTTGTGAAGTATGAATACTGTCTTTAAATTTTTAAAAGAACTCTCTTATAAATCCATCAGAATCAGCTTTTTATTTCCTTTGGTGGCTCCTTTCTAGTTAAATCTATTTTCTTTTCTGAGAGTGGGTTGTTTTAAGATCTGTATGTGTTCTATTGATAATTTGAATATTTTGTATTTGTGTAGATATTCCTCTATTCCTTATGTGTTCCCAGTTTTATTAGCATGTAATTGTGTATAGTGTGTTCTGATTATTCTTTTTATTTCTTCTGATTTTTCTGTGATTTCATCGTCCTCATTAGCCATTTTATTTCATTTTTCTGTTCCCTTTTTTAATCTGATTAGCTAAAGGTTTATCGATTTTATTAGTCTTTTCAAAGAAGCAAATTTATTTGTATTTATCATTCCTATTTTTTGTTTCCAATTTATCTGTTTCCCCTCTAATTTTTAATATCTTGCTTTTTTATCTTAGTCTTGTCTGCTTGTTGTTTAAGCTTATTTTAGGTTTGTTCATTTGTTGATTTTATAACATTTAAATGCACATTCAGTGCATTAATCCTCTTTTTTTCTATTTTGCTAATGAATGTTTGTAAGAATATGATTATCCCCTTCCCCCATTGACTGCTTTAACTGCATCCCAGAAATTTTGGTATGTTATTTCATCATTATCATTTACTTTTATATAGTTATTACTTGTTTCTATGATTTGTTCTTCGACCCACTTATTATTTAGGATTTCACTGTTAAGTCTCCATTTGGGTCTATATCATTTTTGTAGTCCCTGAACCAATTACTATCTATTATTACAGTCTCTAAATGTATTGACTATTTCTGCCTTTTCACATTTGCCTCCAATACCTCTGTGCCCAATATGGGGCCTTTTTTGGTAAAATTTCCATGTGATGATGAGAAATGTGTATATTCTTCTGGAATTCCATTTAGAAGATGCCATAAGTCTTATGACTCTAGACTCTTCAGAAATTTGTTCAGTACCATATTTTCCTTTTTGTTTTCCTTTCTGTTAGACTTATCCAAAACTAAAAAGGGGTATTAAAGTGTCCTGTCATTGTTGTGTTATTGTTTATGTCTTTTTGCTGCTTAGATAATGTTTCCTTTATAAATTTGGCTACTAAATAATTTGTGGCATTTAAGTTTGTTACTGATTTTGATTTGTTGCCTATGCTTCCTTTCAGTACAATATTATTTCCTTGTTCATCCTTTTTCTTTTTTTAATGATTTTTCTTTGTCAGATAGTATAATACCTACTCTTTTTTATTCAACTGATGCATTATAAAATTTTGTCCTTCCACTCAGTTTTATTTTGTGTATATCTTTGTTTTTCAAATATACTCCTTGTAAGGAACTGATTGTAGGGTTTTGCTTGCTTAACCAATCTTTCATTCTTTTTCATTTCATTGGATTGTTTAATCTATTCATATTTAAAGTTATGAGTTATATTTATATTTTTCTCCATAGGTATCTAATAGTGGATTTTTCTAGTTATGATTTTTCCCTCTTCTGCTGTAAATACAGTAATATATTCCTTCAGTTACTTTACCTTAATCTTTTTTAAAGCATCCCTGTTCCCATTAGCTCTCTTCTCCTCCACTCTGGTCCCCTCCTCACATTTGTTACTCCTTTATCTTTGAGGTTTTATTTATTATCTCCTTTTTCCTCATCTACTTTTACTTGGTTACATAATTCTTCTCTTCTTTTTTCCTCTCAGTCAAGTAGATTCCCTATTTTTCTCCCATTGAACCAGATCTACTCATTAGTTTTTATTTTTTTCATTTTGTACCCATTTTCAAAAAAAGATCTCCAGCTCCTTTTATTAGCCATCTTCTCTTTCTACTCAAGATCCTCCTTCTCTGATTCATGACCTCTATCTCTTTTCTCTGTATTCCTAATGCAATCAAAGCTTCCAAGTTATTTATTTTATGCTATCCCTTCTAAGAGGTTTCTTCCATTGCTTTGTAAAGCTTGCCCCATGGATTGCTCTTTTCCATTGTACCTTAGTCCTAGAACAATGCCTTTTGTTGCAGGTAGTCAGACAGGACAGTGCCCTTTGGTAGGGTCTCTTCCCCCACAATTTTGCTGATTATGAAGCGCACTTCTGTATATTTGCCTTCCCAATTTTTTATTCTCTCTTGTGTTACTTACATGTCATTACAGCTTCCAGTTTTTCTTTTCTCCACTGAATTGTTAATTATTTATGAAATTATTAAATGGGGGCAAGCATACAGTTGTTTTTAGGAGCAGACTAACTCATATCCATGCCACCCTGTAGTTAATTCATAATATAGCCAAATAATTTTATTCGGTAACATTTGATTTCTGCTGGTTTTACTGTGGATATCTGGAACTTATCTGAGATTTCCATACCATAGGACCAAAAGGCCTGGATGGTAAGTCTAGATGGCTACCCCCAATTTAGTACATATTATCAGTATGTGATTTTTGGTTAATATGTGATACATTTGTGAATTGTGCTCCTTTGATCTTTGGGATGGTCTACATGTGACTTCTAGGTTTCCCCCTTGCATCTTATGTCATCCTATTGTGACTTCATACTGGCTACTTATAAACTTATTTCCTGTACTGACTGGAAGCAGGGGGAGAGGGGGTTGTCAGGGGAACCTGAGAAATATACATTTAAATACAATTCTGTAAGCCATAAATTGTGCTGTTATAATTTTTATTCCTTTTTTGAACCACTCAGGATCAGCGTGTTGTGGTTCCATGTTCTCATCACATTCCACAGGGTTTTTTCATGCTGGGTTAAATCATTTTCCTTTGTTTTACAATATTTACTCAAAGATGCCTGAACTCATTTGCTACATGTGTAGGCCATATTTCTTTCTGCTATTAATATTCCCCATGTTAATTTATCTGCTTATGTTCAAGGTTTTTGAGTTTTCTTCTTTCTGAGATCTTTCAAAATTTCATTCTTTTTTCCCCTGATTCTCCCCAATTCACTTTCCAACTCTGTCCCTCTGCCAGTGGTTTCCTTGGGGGCTGTATTTCAAAATTTCTCAGCCTCCTCCCATGCTGAGCAATTCACAGCTCATCAGCTCAGATTTCTACCCCAGGTGACATATGGGTAGTCAGAACTATCCCCAGCTAGATGGTATGCTCTTTCCCTCAGGCTCAGCAGAGTGCTATACACACTCTACCCTTCCCTCCTCACCCCTTACCCACCACACACTGGGTTCTGTCCAGATATCCTGTCTGCTCCCTCTTTTAATTAGGTCTCTGGCTCAGCATCAACATTTCAGATTGCTGCTGCATTGGTGTGATGGGATTTCCTGCCCTGGCACCAGTAGTTCAAGAGTTTTGCAGCACTGATACTACAGTATTACTGCCCCCAGCAGACTTTTGCTCCTAAAGGGCTGCAGTTATGCTGACATACTGTTGTAATGGAAATGAAATCCAACTCACCAGCCAACAAAGGAATCCCTGCTCCCTCTGCCAAAAACAGAAGAACTTATAAATTTATGGTTGGTCTAAGTGACAATTTCATCCTCTAAAAGAAAAAGGAAATAACAAAGTGAACTCCTGTGCTGTACTTGATAGGAAACAATAAGGAGAAACTCCTGCTAAAATAGAAATGATGGCAATGTTAGGGAAAAGTGACTATTTGATAATCAAGTCCATAACAAGAAAAGGAGAGAAAAGTCAGGTATAGATTAAAATACATCCTAGATTTGAAGAGAGTAGATTTTGGAGTATAGAAATATTCAATAGCATAAGATTCTGAAGGGATAGGAATCTTCCAAGTATTAAATTCTGAAGATACAAACAAATGATTATCACCAAAAGGAAAAGATATCACTGCCTAAAGATACAAATGTGGCTCCACAGGGAACTTAATAACCAACTCGTATTTTAGCAAGAGATGGAAGAAGAGGAAGTTGAATTGAGGATGAATACAAAAAAAGTCCTGTTCTATTTTAGTAAGGCATGTATAAGTATTAAGTTCTTTCTATGTCCCAGACACGATGCTAAGCACTTTATAAATATCTCATTGATTCAATGGAAGCAAGGTCAGGTGAACTGAAGATGAATACAAAATAAGAAGTAGCTGGGTAGACAGAGTGCTGGACCTGGAGTCTAGAAGACCTGCATTCAAATCCTGCCTGAAATATTTACTGCCTATGCAACCCTGGGCAAGTCACTTAACCCCTCTCCATCTCAGTTTCCTCATCTGTAAAAGAGGGACAATAATGGTAAAATAGATAATACAAGCAAAAATGATTATGGCTAAAGGAGATAACAGCAACTCGATGACCAACTCATTTTAGCAAAATGGATATAAAAGACAGAAGGAAAGGCAGATGAACTGAGTATGAATAGAAAATAATAAGACAGTCTTGTGCTATTGAAATCTGCATTGCTAAATCCCAGGATGAACTGCAAATGTCACTGAATGAAGCTAAGGACAATAAAAAGTACTTTTTAAAAAAGATTTGTTGGGGGGATGGAGGCAAGATGGCAGAATGAAAGCAGGGATTCCCCTGAGTTCTCCAACAGACTCCTTCAAATACCTCTAAAAAGCGAATCTGAATGAATTTTAGAGCAATGGAATCCATGAAGAGACAGAGTATGGCAGATTTCCAGCCCAAGACAAACTCAAGGATCAAAATGAAGAATCTTTTGCACTGGGCTGGGAAAGGAGCACAGTCTAGCAGGCAGGCTACACCAGTGCAGATCTGATCATAGTGAGGCTGGTTTGGACCCCAGCAGACTGAATTGCTGGCAGCAGTGGTGGCTCCCAGACCAGTCTGTCAGAGCTGGATGAGAGTGAGGCGTGGTCCTACACAGGGCCTCTGGTGGTAGAGGCAGTAGCTGCTCATGGAGCTGTTAACTCACAGACTGAATGTGTGAAAGTCACCTATTTAAACTTCCAGGAGCCAAGATGGTATAGTAAACAGTAAGTCACTCTCCCCCTCCCTTGACCTGGAAAAACCCAGAGCATCCTGGAATGGTGGAGCAAGCTAAAAGACAGGGTATGGCAGTCTTTTAGCTTTGGCTTAGGAGGCTAGGAGATTAACAGGAAGGCTCGCACTTGCTGTGGCTGAAGGGCATCAGTGCAGGATGGGAAGCATCCCAGCAGCCGCCCCACTTCACCATACCAGCAGCAGATCCTGAGACCCAGAGGAGAGGAGCAGGCAAGAGCCAACACCAGGCACACACGGCCTGCGGCTCAGGGCCAGGTAAAATACAAGACCCCTACAATATACAACTGCAAGCACCTGAGGCCCCAGCACAGAAAACCAGTAAACAGGCCCCTATCCCCCAACACGAGAAGTCTGGGACAGTGCCCGCTAGGCCTGAGAAGCAGAGATCAAATTTAAAAGCCAAAAAAAAGGTGAACAACATGAGCAAGAATAATAAAAAAAAAAAGCAATGACCACAGAGAAATATTTTGGTGACAGGGAAGATCAAAACACAAATTTAGGAGAGGACAACATGGCCAATATACCCACATCTGAAACCTCAAAGGGGAATATGAACTGGTCTCAAGCCCAAAAAGCCTTCTTGGAAGGGCTCAAGAAGGATTTTAAAAGTCAAATAAGAGAGGTAGAAGAAAAATTTAAAAATACAATTGACAAAATGGAAAAAAATACACTGAAGAAAACAACTCCTTAAAAAGTACAATTGGCCAAATGGAAAAGGTGGTACAAAAGCTAATTGAAGAAAACAATTCATTTAAAATTAGAATTGGGAATCTGGAAGCTAACGGCTCTATGAGACATCAAGAATCAGTCAAACAAAATCAAAAGAATGAAAAAATAGAAGAAAATGTTTCGTTTACATTCCTACATGGAAATATGATGTGTATGATTCATGAGACCTCAGTATCATGGTAGCTGAAAGGATTATGCATATATATGTGTATGTATGTATATATGTGTGTATATATATATATATATATATATATATATACTTATGTGTGTGTCTATGTATGTATATATGTATATATAGGCAGAGGGCACAGGGTGAGTTGAATATGAAGGGATGATATCTAAAAAGATAAAATCAAATTAAGGGATATGAGAGGAATATATTGAGAGAGGGAGAAAGGGAGAGATAGAATGGAGTAAATTATCTCACATAAAAGTGGCAAGAAAAAGTGGTTCTCTAGGAAGGGAAGAGGGGGCAGGTGAGGAAGAATGAGTAAATCTTGCTCTCATCGGATTTGACCTGAGGAGGGAATACCATACACACTCAATTGGGTATCTTACCCCACAGAAAAGAAGGAGGAAGAAGATAAAAAGGTGGGGTGATAGAAGTGAGGGCAGACAGGGGGAGGAGGTAATCAAAAACAAACACTTTCAAAAAGGGAAAGGGTGAAGGGAGAAAATTCAATAAAGGGGGATAGGTTAGGAAGGAACAAAACATAGTTAATCTTTCACTCATTGGCAAAACAACTGACCTGATCCAGGAAAGAGAATTTAAGAATTATTGGTCTACCTGAGAACCATGATGAAAAAAAGAGCCTTTACAGCATCTTTCAAGAAATCATCAAGGAAAACTTCCGTGTAGTCCTAGAACCAGAAGGTAAAATAGTCATTGAAAGAATCCACTGATCATCTCCTGAAAGAGATCCCAAACTGAAATTGCCAAGGTATATTGTAGACAAATTTCAGAATTATCAGATTAAGGAGAAAAATACTGCAAGCAGCCAGAAAGAAACAATTCAAATATCATAGAACCACAGTCAGGATCATGCAAGACCTTCAAGCCTCTACATTAAAAGACTGGAGGGATAGAAATATGATATTCCGTAAGGCAAAGGAGCTTGGATTACAACCAAGGAACAACTACCCGGTGAATTGAGCATGGTCTTTCAGGGGAGGAGATAGACATTCAATGAAATAGGGAACTTCCAGGGGGATGGGAGGGGAGTGGGGTGACAGAAGGGAGGGCTGACTGGGGAATGGGGCAACCAGAATATACACCATCTTGGAGTGGGCAGGAGGGTAGAAATGGGGAGAAAATTCGTAATTCAAATTCTTGTGAAAATCAATGCCGAAAACTAAATATATTGAATAAATTAAATTAAATTAAATTAAATTAGATTAGATTAAAAAAAAGAACTGGAAATCAAGGAGATGCCCATCGATTGGGGAATGGCTGAACAAGTTGTGTAATGGAATACTATTGTGCTATGGGAATTGATGAACAGGTGGACTTCAGAAAAACCTGGAAAGATTTATATGAACTAATGCTGAATGAAGTGAGCAGAACAGGTAGAACATTGTACACAGTAACATCCACAGTCTGCAATGACTGATTTTGATTGACTTAGCCCTTCTCAGCAATTCAAGGACCTAAAACAGTTCCAAAGAACTCATGACGGAAAATGTCATCCACATCCAGAGAAAGAACTATAGAGTCTGAATGCATAGTGAAGCTATTTTCTTTTTTTGTTGTTGTTTTGTTTTGCTTTGTTTTTTCTTTCTTATGGTTTCTCCCATTACTCATAATTCTTCTATACAACATGACTAATATGAAAATGTTTAATAGGAATGTATATGTAGAGCCTATATCAGATTGCAGGAAGGGAGGGGGGAGGGAAGGAGGGAAATTTAAAACTCATGGAAGTAAATGTTGAAAACTAAAAATAAATAAATTAACTAAATTTAAAAGAAAAAGCTTTGTTGGGAAGAAGAGAAGGAGGGATAGTACTGTTGTTTAGTATGGGTGGGGAGGCAGGTGTGGTGACACACTCCTGTAATCTCTACTGTTGGGGAAGGTGATATTGGTAGAATCTCATGAGTTTAGGAATGAGCGGTAGTAGGACCAGCAGTGGTAGGACATCCAGGAAGTACCAAACTGCTTAAGGAGGGAGTGAGCCAGCCTAGGTTGGAAACAGAGTAGTTCAAAGCTTCTATGCCAATCAGCATACTGCCTGGTCCAAATAAAGACCTGTTCTCCCCCCCCCAAAAAAAAAGCTTAAAATAACAATAAAGTTTGAACTACTCAACTTCTATTTTCTTTTCATTTTGTTTCCTAAGGTGAATGATATTTGAATTTAAAAGCACAGAACAAAAATGACTCATAGTGAACTAAAACTAACTATGAATGTGGCAATGTTAAGAGTGTACCATGTACCTAGCACCCCCCCACTCAATGAGTTCTGATTACCAGAACCAACAGAACTATATCTTATCTTATGCTACTTTGAAGAACTGACGTTTTTGCTGAGGAGCCACTACTGTTGGACCTCTGAAAGGTCATAGGGAGTTGGAGAGGTGCTGCAAGATGGAAGAAGGACAAGTAATGTCCTGATTTTTGAAAATGAGAGGAGGGAGCAATGGGCAAATGACAGGCCAGCAAGCTTGACTAACAAGATTCTATGACACACTTAAAGGGGTAAGCTGTGAGTATTTAGAAAGGAAGGCAGTGATATCTAAATTCCAGCATGGATTCATCAAGGACAGGTGGTGACAAGCTAATGTCATTTCCATTTCTGCCATGGTTATAAGATTGCTAGACCCTGAGAATGTTATGAACATGATTTACTTGGATTTGAGTAGATAATTTGACATCATCATCCTGGATATCCTTGTAGAAAATATGGAGAGATGTTTTTTAGGAGCCTAGCTTGGCTAATTCCACTCTTGAACACTGATAACACAGGTGGATTTGGAACTGGCTGAATCAATAGAACCAAAGAGTAACCATTAACAATTAATCAGTATGTATCACTATCCTAGAACCCTTCACTGTATAAACCTCAGATGAAAAGACAATCCAAACTCCTAGAGCAGAAAACCTCACAATATAAAAGCAGGATCATACACATACACATTTCTATTCTCCCAGATGGGCTTATATGTATTATGTTCCTATAGCCCACCCTAGGGGAATGGCATGTTTAATGACTGGCAGGGGATAAGGAAGGAAGAGCGGGGGAAGGGACATATTTTTTAATTTTAATCTACATTTTTCTCATCACTTCTTAAAGACAATCAACAAAACAAAGCAAGCCCGGATTTGTAGGGTTTACAGATCTCCATGGTGTAAACCATGGAATTCAACTCCCCTAAGCTGGTATGAGTTTGTTACAGCATATCCTTGCTACAGAAAACCTAACAGTTTTACTACAAATTATACTGCTGATGGGAATACAGTATTCATGTCAGTCCATTTCCTCTAAAGGAAAAAAAAAAGACAAATCAGCTCCTGAACATCTTAAATCAAAGTGTTTTATAAGATTCATTCCTATCCATTATCTCATTTTCATTCTTACAACCATACAGTAAAGTAGATAGTAAAGATCTTGTTCTCATTGTACAGACGAAAAAACTAAGTCTCAGCAACTTGCTCAAGGTCACATGGCTAATGGATGTAGAAGCAGGCAATGGAACCCAGGAATTCTAACTCCAACAAAGCTCAGGGTTGTTTTCCTTATACCTAAGGACTTAACTCTCCATGGTGGCCTCTCAGAAAGTTGTTTTTTTTTTTTCCCAAATATTCTTAGGAGAGAAGCAGAGAGCTAGCCTTCAGGGAAATAGAAGATTGTCTATGTGGTACACTGATAACCTGCTAAAACCTTTAGCTTCCCCTGGTACCTAAAATTCCAGCCAGAATACTAAAATCCTGCTCCACTGAAGGCTGTAGTTAAAATTTAAATATCTCGACTGGAATGGGCAATATACTAACACATTAGCATCCCCTAACTCTGATTAGCATATCAGAGTATCTGGGAATGAGAAAGAAGACAAACAATGCCTTCATTTACACACTGCTTTGTACTTTTTGAAGCCCTTTTGAGTCCAAGTCCATTTTTTTCATTTTCTGCTCATCATCAATCCCTGAAATAGTCAGGGCAGGGATAATTATGCTCATTTTACAGAAAAGGAAACTGAGTTCTGAGAAGTTAAATGACTTTTTCCAAATTTCCACAATTAAATTGAGATAGAGCAGCAACTAGAACGCATATCCCATTACTTCTGTTCTAGTTCTTTTACCATGATAATATGATACTTTCCTGTCAAAACTCTGATTGAAAAGATCTAAGGCAAGAAGTATTATCCAGAGAGGACAATCATGACAACCAAAATGGAGGCTTCGTCAAGGCGCAATGAACAAAACTAAGAAAAAGGTTAAAGGTGTGCTGAAGGATGCAGCAGACACCAAAGACTTGTTGCCCCATTCATATTTTGTACAGGCCAAGGCCTAGTAACATGACAACGAGTGAATGAGCCACTTTGACAGCATATCACACAAGGACACAATTGCCACTCCAACTGTTAAGTCATTCAGTTGTGCCAGGATCTTCATGACCCAACATGGGGTTTTCTTGGCAAAAACACTAAAGTGACTTGCCATTTTCTTCTCCAGTGGATTAAGGCAGAGGGTGACACTTGTCCAGGGCCACACTGTGAGTAAGTGTCTGAAGCCAGAACTGAACTTAGGTCTTCCTAACTCTACCACCCCAACCCTACCCCCAGAATGAGTAGCAGCTGGAGCTGGCAATATATTTTAACTATAGCTGATCACAGAATCCCAGAAACTCAGGATTGGAAGGGACTTTAGGGACCATTTAGTCCAATTGGTATGTAAGGAAGAATTCCTTATACAAGATATCCAGTGAATAAGTAGCCTGTTTTTGGAAGACTAGCCACCCTAAGAGGAAGAGACAGTGTGCAACAAGACTAAAGGTAGACATGGCCACTGTCTCAAAGTACTGGACCTGGAATCCACAAGACCTAAATTCAAATCTAGCCTCAGATATTTAATATAATATGATCTTGGGCAAGTCACTTAATGTGTTTGTCTCATCTGTAAAATGAGGATAAACGATAGCATCAAACCTCAAATAAGTTTAAGATAACATATGTAACTTCAAAAACTTTAAGGAAATATACATGGTGGTGGCATTAATTTTGCTATTATTATAGTATAACTGGTTTGCTTTATAACTCTCTATATTTGATTTGATGCATTGAAAAACAGAATTCTGAGGGAGGAGAGTCCATCAGCTCCATCAGACTTCCAAAGAAGTTCATGAAACCAAAAAAAGGTTGGAAACCTCTGCTCTAAGGTCTAAGGCAACTCCAACATCTGTTATTCTTGGACTAAGGAATTGAGTTAAGCCAATATAGGAAAGGATAACTATTCACCTGAAAGATTTCAGAAGGACAAAATCAAAATGTCACACACTGCGCATTGAGGAAAAGAGATTGGTTATAAGAGATATAAAACTTCAGAATTCCCTGAACACATTTGTTGTTTAGGGGTCCAGCTTGGCTAACCCCACTCTGTTTGGCCATTCTGCTCTATTTTGAAGCAGATATTACTGTGCTGTTAGTCATCATCATCTAAAATAAATGCTCAACTATTTTTTTAAATGCCAAGGGAAATGCTTTCTCCATCACTGGGGTTTATCTGCATTAATCCATCCAGTCACCCTTAGCAAATCTCCATCTTTGAAAAATAAGAAAAAGCCGATCCTGCTTATAAAACTGCCGCTGTCCTCAAAGCAAAACCCCCAACCACTTTCCCTCAGAGAAGGCTGTGCATTAGAAAACGGTCACCACTGAGAAGGAATCAGCGACTGCGTCTAAATCAGTCAGTCAATCACATCATGTACTAGAGGCTTTGGAAGATGCAAAATGTTTGTATTCTAATAAGATGTATGGTCTCTGACATCAAGGAGTTTGCTATAATAATAGCTAACATTTATGGAGAGCACTGAGGTTTGCAAAATGCTTCCCTCCCAACAGCTGTGTGACAGAGATAATGCAAGTACTACTACACATACTTGAAAACTGAGGAAAGTCCTACTTCAATGTAACATCACAATGTGGAGGTGACGCTGGGTTTTCTGAGGCTATTCCAGTGAAGCATACCTTCTTGCAGGTTCTATCTTGCTGTAAAATCTTAAATGGCAGTGCTCACAAAAGATGATTCCTGCTTTCCAAGCACCAGCCTAGCTAAATACTGAGAGTCAGTTTTGCACAGTAGACAGCATCATAACAATTATACAACTTACTCATTTTAGTAAATTTTTTAAGTACCTACCATGGACAAGCCACTATACATACAGTTCAAGCAGCAGATTGTGTGTCTTCAAGGAGATTACATTCTTCTGAGAGGATACAACTTGTAAGTCATCAGCAAGCATTTATTAAGCACCTACTAATGTGATAAATAAAAACAAAGTACATACCTCCAAATGAGGGGCTGGTCAGTGACAGATGCTTTTTTCCTATCAGGTGCACTCCTTGGATTAGATTTCAGCATGATCATGTGCCCAGGAAACATCATCACAAAGAAAATTATCATCCTTTGAGAGTACATTAAAGCTAGGGGCAACTAAGTGGTGAAGTAGATAGAATGCTGGTGCTGCAGACAAGAAGACCTGAGTTCAAATCTAGTCTTAGACACTTACTAGCTGTGTGACGTTGAAGAAGTCATTTGACCTCAGTTTGCCTCAGTTTCCTCATCTTGAAAATGGGTTTAATAATAGCACCTACATCCCAGAGTTTTCAGATATTTGTAAAGCACTTAGCACAGTGTCTGGCGCATAGTAGGTACTACTTAAATGTTAGCTCTTGTATCAGCTTTAGTACTTATACATCATTAGTAACCTCAGTACCCTCTGCCCCTCTGATTGGAGGGCTAGAATGTGAGACAAATAAATCCTCTCAAAGTTTGCATTTAAAGATGGCTCTGAGGCCAGATAATTCTTCATTTCCTACCAGCTTGTACTCCTTAAACAAGACTCCACCATGCCCCTCCTTTGAGTAGCCAGGTACTTTCTCTTAACAGATTTTCAGCTTCTTTTTGTATGTTGTCTTCCCCAGTTAGATTGTAAGTTCTTTGAGGCCAGGGACAGTCTTACTTGTTCTTATCTATACCAGTGCTTAGTACAATGCCTGGCACATAGTAGATGCTTAAGAAATGTTTATTGACTGACTGGTAATCTGGTTTCTTTACAGAAGTTCATTATAATGTGGAATGGAGGAAATTGGCTCTTTACTTCAGAAAAGGAGTAAGAATTCTGTTTCCCTGTCCATGTTCTGTTTGCTAAAGAAAAATCCTTTTATTGGCTACTGGACCAAAACCCAGATGACATACAAAAGTTCCCAGGGGAGAAACTCACTCCTTTTTTCTTAATTCAGTTCAAAAGGTCTGAAGATATCTCTCTAAACTCCGGGCAGGGGGAGGGGGAGAATGTAAAGGATAGAGGTGAGCTTTCCATCTTACTGGGCCACCCTATGAACCCATGACTTCCCAGGCAAGCCTTTGTCTAACACTTGGCCACCACCATTTGTGTCTTCTTTCTACAGATACAGGGAAAGACTGTAAGATTTTGTAAGGTTAGACGAACAGAGGTTCAGTGCCAGAGGTCCATACCAGAGTTTGCTGGCAGCTAAGCCAGTGGGGCCCTGAAGAGAAATCTGCTTTGATTCACTCTGAAAATGGATAGACCCAATATTAATACATCTTGTCTTGCAAGCAAGGGAGAAACTTATCCAGCAGCTTTGCTCCTTTTGGAAATGAAATGACTTTGAAGCTTAGCAGTACCAGAAGCATGAATAGCCTTGGCCTCATGTTTTCCTACACACGAACTTCACTAACATTATATTCTGTGGCCACTTCTTGTTACAGACAGTATGTACATTAGGGGAGTGTATACACCAGGTTTACTGAGGGAAATGTTTTGCAACAACCACTTTTATTATGCTATATTAGTAAACACTTCTTCTGTGAACCAGTTTTACCTCCTGACTCTTAGTGGGAAGCACACCAGGTAAGGGCTTATAAGCAGTCAGGGGCCCAGAATCACAACCATGTGGGACCCAACCCATAAGTTCAAGGGCAAGGTAGGGGCTGGGGATGGGACAGATAATAAAAGAGGAGGTGCTACAAGACAAAGAAAGCCTACTGATCAGACCTGCAGTTAAAAGGACAATCCACAGAACTGGTCTACCAGCAAATCTATTTCAGAAAGAAAGTGCAAATGGATGGTAACCTAGGCTGATAACCTAACAAGAAAAGGAAAGGGAGACTGACTGCCTTTGGGAAACTGTGCTGCTCTTTTAATGACTCCAAATATCTCTCTCAAACTAAGACCCATCTTTTTATCACAAATGTTCTTCTGGTGCTGTGAACCACAGAACACTGCAGACTCCAGAAAAGTGGCATTAAGGATCACCTAAAGAAAAATGTGAAAACATGGTGGTGTGAACAGGCTGCAGCTCAAAGGAAGCATTGTAAATGAGGCAATAAGAAACATCCATCATCGTGTTATGGGGCAGGAAAGAGATGTAGCTAAAACAAGAGACAACTACTGGACAGCCTACATGTTCTATTACTGTCCATATCATGTTAAGAGAATAAAGAAGAAAGCCTCCAGCATGTGAGGTGGGCCCCCTATGGTAAATTTGTGAGAAGACATTGAAACTAATTTCATAGGATGAACAGATATAAATGAGCTGTTGTGTACTTCACTAGAGGGAATACTCCTCATCAATTAAATCATATTCCACTGATGTATACAGGTGAGTAAACAAAGTAAAAAGTACAGGGTACAGGTGAGTAAACTAAGCTTCAGAGAGGTTCTGCCTGGCCCAGGGTCACACAGCTAGTATTTTAGTTGTTGGGACAGAACTAATGCTAGTGAAACAACTAGAGAATAGTTAAGGGTTAAATTGTATAGTACTCATTCCAAATGCAATTGCAGCTCAAAAAAAGGGAGAATTCAATCTGGGCCAAAATAATCAAGGAAGCCTTCCTGGTAGAGGCGGTATTTGAATGGTGCCTTGAAGGATGTGGGGGAAAGGGAATTGGGTGAGTAGAGTTAAAGGAATTTTCTTCCATTTTTCAGTTTAGGAGTTCCATCAACCATTATATAAGCAACTCCCATTCTCTAGTAGGGGAAAATTAACTGCTCTGATTAACGACTAAGCACAGGTGAATTTATGGGGACTTTATGAGTTAATGCTTTATTTACTCCTCAACACCACAAAGTAACACCTAGTTTATCCCATATCTTCAGCAAATGAACTCCCATAAAGCTTCTCTTTTAAGTAACAGGTTTTTTTTAATTTTAACTATTTACAGACATTTCAGAGACTTTCTTACCCACCTTTCCTCTCCTCCCTCCCAACCAGGAACTATATACTCAGAGACCCTGAGAGATTGACAGTTTCTTTCACCAACTCCCACTTGGATTTAATCTCTAATCTATTGTGCACACATTGCCCTCTTTTCTATTTGAAACAATAGTTTCTCCCTGGTGATTATGATGGTGCTGATTCAGAGAAAAGTTAGAGGGAGTTGAGCTACCAGAAGGCAAGTCTAATCAGCCAGAAGCTATGGAATAAGACAAGACAAGACAGGGAAGTGATGACTGCTGTGTTAAGGTGCACGCATCTGGCATTCCCTTTTCCTTGTCTTTTTCTTGAGAAAGTAACTTTCAGGTTGCCAAACTGATAATGGAAAGCCAACAACCACCAAAAACACCTGATTCTTCCTACTTGCCACAAGCATGAGAAGCAACTGACTTTGGGATTGAGGGCTGATTCATAGACTGCTACAGTCTGAGGCTCTGTCTGGGGTGTAAAGGACTAGAGGAGAGGTAGTTGAGACCAAGGCTGGACATATGGCCCAGATACTAGAGTAGATGCATGAGGAAAGAAGGTCCTGAGAATAGTATCTCCCTTCATTCTTTGCAGAAGTGGGTGACACTGAAAAGAATGTCACATTTGGTTGCTGTGTTATTTTGCTTAAGTGCCCCATCTCCTTTTCTGGGACCTACTCTCCTGAATGGTGAGTTCCTGGGTAAGGATTGCTATTTCACTAGAAGCCCCAGCCATGTTCTCTTCACTCTCAGGTCAACTCACTCTGTACTGTTCAAATTGCTCACCAAAAACCTTCCCCTGAGGTAACCACTCCATGATTTCTAGTTCCTTTTAAGTTTTGCCCACACCTATTAAAATATAATCTCTTTGAGAGTACGGACTATCTTGTTTTCCTTTATTTATATCCCCAGTGCTTTGCATCCTGGCACGTAGTAAGGCTTAATAAATGCTCACTCACTCTATCTTTCTAACTTTCTTTCTATCCATCCTTCCATTAATTTATCTATATTTGTTATAAGGGATAGATTTCGACAAAGGGGAGGGCATAAAATGGGAAACAAAGGTGATATAAAAACCAAAGATATGAATAATGTTTTTCTTAAAAATACATATAAGTATGTAACCTAATTGCCAGACCATATTAAGGGAATGAAAATGGAAATGGCATAAAATATATATATGTATATACATATACATATATATATATATATATATATATATATATATATATATATATATGAATTGTGAAAAATACTACTCTAAATGTGGAGGCATAATTCCTACCTTGGCCCCAAAATTGGCTAGTTATTGCTGTTGTCACTGTGTGGCTCCCTGTTGCCCCATGGGTGACCCACAACATTAATTCTTCAGAAAATAAGCTGTTCTATGACTCACAGCTATACAGCATTACTAGAAGAATATTAATATTAAAAATATGGGTCTTAATTTCAGGGAGAAGCCTGTGGTCATTAAAAGCACCATGCCATTTCTCAAGGGCAGTCCTTCCCGCTCTCTTTCTTTTACTCAATTCTGGGCCCAGTTCACTGTCCATTTTCAGGGTCTAACCCAGATATGTTTACTGTTGAGCCAGTTATCTGGCTTTTCCATCCAACCATATATCAAATTCTAGGCAACAAGTATTTTTTATCCACTGAATAATTCCTGTGCATATAGTTTGGTGAAGCTGTTTTGATTGCAAATGGATTTCATTTTGGAGACTCCTTACATTGTTCACAAACAGGAGCATCTAGAAGACTTCACAATCTATAGAGAATTCCTCTTCCATTTGGACTCTACTGGAGACCTTCCATGAAGACGACAGGCACCTATGGCTAGCATAAGTCTTCCTGTTTTGTGCTTTGCTTGATATTAATTATCAGATTCCTCAAAGTTATTTCTGCTTTTACATCTTCCAATGAATCTTGAATGATTCTGAAATATGCATGGGAGATACCTTATTGATGGATATTCTTTAAGGCAACATTTTCCTTTTTTTCTAACTAACACAATAATTACAGTGGGATATTGCATTCTTTATACCTTTTAGTCAATTGTGTGACTTAAGAGGGAAATCTAAAGAGAAAGCCAGGTGCCCTTTCAGTTTCTGAACAAGTAAGGAATTTGAAGGAGAAAGAACATCAAGACTTGTTAGTCCTCATATCTGAATCTATTATTGGTGAATGAGACTTTGAAGATTATAAATTATTAGTGGCTTTCTCACTGCCCATTAAATGAAGTATAAACTCTTAATTGTAACATTAAAAGCTTTTTAATGTCTACTAACCCTACTAGCCTTATTTCATTTTACTCCAACTCTGTTACTGTGAAACTAGATTTCTCTCCTTTGCTCAGTCTCCATTCTTTTGGCCTTTAATCAAACTGCCCTGAAGCTAAGGAACAGATTTACCTTCTTCTTCCCTGACTCAATATCCATCCATTGATGCTACTCAATGCAGGTGCTACTCCTTCCATGAAATTTGACGTTTCCCTTGTCCAACAGACATTCATTGAGTACCTGCTATGTGGGAAATGATTTAGATCCCTATTTCATTTAGACCCCTGGCTTATTTCCATCATTATTTAGTTTAGTGTGATTCTATAGAGATAATGATTATTTCTGTTATACTTATCCATTAATACACATTTAATTAGTTAACTGATATTAGTACATATTTACATATTTTATATATCTTATATTTAGGGATAATTAGATAAGGTGAGATAAACTCTTTCTTGTATTAGGCCCCAGGACTTTAAATTATAAGTTACAAGTTCACTTGCTCAACCATAGGATACTCACTAGAGGGACCTCCATCCTTTTGACCTGATGAGCGAGTGATCAAAGCTAGCATGGGTGAAAAGACCTCCAGACTTCCACTCTTGTTTTTTGACTAATCATCGTGACCTAGCACAGTATGGCAGAGATGACCTCATGATCTGGAAAGACCTCCAATTTATTTTCGTACCTCCAGACCACCCGCTATTGCCTAACATGACCCTTGCCGTGCCCATCCTATAACCACCCATGAAGATGCATCATCTCCAGCCCTTTTGAAGAGTCAAGATTTAGGTCTGGAGAGTCAATGTATAGATCTGCCAATTAATGAGATCCTATATTTTACTCTGCCTTATCTATATCATCTGGGTGTCAAACACCATAAAACTAAGGCCCTGGAGTAAGGGGCATCTCAGATCATAAGGAAGACCTGAGGTCCTAGTCATTGAAGGGAGGACGGGGTCTGGTCCATTTAATGAATGGTTATAGGCTCAGAGCTTTGCTTCAGTGTTTTGTTTTGTTTTTTGCATATTGGACAACTTTTAGATCCCTTACTTATGTGCCAGGTAGTATGCTACAAAGACAATCCTATTCCCTCAAGATTATACTATAATAAGGAAAGACAAGATCTGCATCATTTTATAAATGGGAAAATTGGAGAACTATAGATATGAAGTGACTTCCGAAGGTCACACAGGTAATCAGTACCAGACCTGGTAGCCAAAAACAGATCTTCAGACTCTAAAGCAGTGTTCTTTTGACTTACTCATACTATTTATCAAAATATAGCATATTTACTCATTACAGTTAGTATCATCTTTGTATAATTAGTTGTTTGAAGTTTCCTTTGAACTCTTTTTTGTTTCCTTCCTCTTCGATTTCTTTTTTCTGTCCCTTGTCTCGGGTTCTATGCAATTCTACCCTCACCCACACCCCAATCTAGTAGTTCCACTTCTTGATAAGAGCCTTTTATACTGAATATATCCTCTGACTCTTTTCTCTTTCCCTCCTAAAGTTCCCTAATTATCCTCTCACTTCCTTTCCTCTTCTCAGAAAACCACATTCTCTGAACCACACCCTACCCCTGTCTCCTTTTCTCAGCAAGCATTATTGTCTGCCTACTGGCTCCTTACTCTACCTGTTCCTCCCCCATTCCCTCTTTTTCCTCTCAGTTTTTCCCAATCATGATGTGAAAACTACCTTCTTTATTTCTACCCCATATCTTCATTAAGCCCTGCCTTAGTACCTTCCCCTTCTTACAGTCCCTGGATGCCTTCCTATATTTATATGGACAGATTTCACAGTTTGATGATTTCTATTCAATTTTTGTTCTGGGCCATTAACACGGGTATTGCTCTGTCTTTTGTGTGCTTTATTATGTTTTCTTCCGGGGAAACTGGCATAGACATGTGAAACAGTAAACATCAGTAACAGTAAACACAACATCAACAATAATTGTGAATACACCTATATACTTCTGTATTGCAAAGTATGAGAGACTCTCTATAAAGAAGGTAAAAGAAGTATAACATTTATTCAGACACCAGAAAATCATATCCCACAACCAAACATTCAGCTCCCACAGCCAGTCAGCCCACTTTATCACAACAGAAAGGAACTTAAAACACCATATCACAGCCTGGAAACTCACCATCCCAAAACCTCTCTGACCCCCAGCTGGGGTCTTCCCCAAAACAGTACAGCTAAGTCAGCCTATTCAGTTCTAACAATCATGAGTGCAGCCATTAGAAGCCATTAGCATCTCTCTCTCTCTCAGCATTTTCTGTAACATAACTTCCTTTTCCTGTCAGGAAGCGCCTCCTACCATGTACCTTAGGCCTCCTGTGACATCAGCAGGTCATATGGCCTATTAATGGGTGGGAAAGATCTTCAAATCAAAATTGCTAATACAACATGCCATCCCTCATCACAGAGACTAGCATAGCCTTTTGAAAAAGTTTTTATTATGGTTTTATTCCCTATACTCAAACCACTCAATGTTCAAGATTACATGCTGCACTCATATCATTTCTTCAGCCATGTTTTTTAGCATATCTTGAGATGAAATGCAGAGGCCTTGTGGTATAATGGATAGAGAATTGTCCTTGGTCAATCATAATTACCCATGTCACTTAAAAAATTACATCATTATATCAATAAATATAAACAAAGTTTTTTTAAACAAAATACAATACTCATCCCCATTAAAAAATGCTAGAAAGCAAAGGAATAAATGGAGTTTTTCTAAAAATTCTAAGTAGAGTTTCTCTAAAAACCAAGAGCAATCATTACCTGTAATAGGAATATATTAGAAGGGTTTCCATGATGATGAGTGGTAAAGCAAGGGAGTCCATTATCATCATTATTATTTAATATTGTACTAGAAATGTTAGTTACAGCAACAAGACAAGAAAAAGAAATTGAAGGAATAAGCATTGGCAAAGAGAAACAAAACTATCAATTTGTCCTGATGATATGATGGTATATTTAGAGAACCCTAGAGAGTTGACTAAAATAACAGTCGAAGCAATTAGCAAATTTAGCAAAGTTGCAGGATATAAAATAAACCCATATAAGTCATCATCATTTCTATACTTTACTAATAAAACTCAGCAGGAGAAGATAACTGCAAACAATATAAAATATTTGGAAGTCTACCTGAGAAGACACACAGGGATTATCTAAACACAATTACAAATCACTCTTTATACAAATAAAGACAGATCTAAATAACTGGGAGAAGTATTAATTGTTCATTGGTATACTGAAACAATATAATAATACTACCTAAATTACTAAAAAAAAATACTAAAAAAATACTACCTAAATTAATTTACTTATACAATGCCATACCAATCAAACTACCAAAGAATTACTATGTAAAACTAAAAAAATAATAACATGATTCATTGGAGAAAAAAGGTCAAGAATATCAAAGGAATAAACAACAAAAAAAGTGAAGGAAGAGGGTGTAGCAGTAAATATTTAAAGCAGTAATTATCAAAATAATTTGGTACTGAATAACAAAGTGGTTGATCAACAGAACAGATTAGGTATACATATGGAAGCAAAGGAGCACAGTAACCACTTAGTGTTTGATAAAAAAAAAAAAAAATAAAAATCCTAGGTATTAGGGCAAGAACTCAGTTTCTGACCAAAAAAAAAAAATTGCTGGGAAAACTAGAAAGAAGTCTGGCAGAAACTAGCCATAGATCAACATTTCACACTACATACCAAAATAAGCTCAAAATGAGCACATGATTTAGACATAAAGGGTGATATCATAAGCAGATTAGAAGAGCATAGAAAAAAATATTTTTCAGATCTATGGATAGATAAAGAGTTTGTGACCAAATAGAAGAAAAAGAAGTGCATGGGAGGTAAAGATGAATAATTATGAATACATAAAATTAAAAAGTTTTTCCATAAACAAAACCAATGCAGTCAAAATTAGAAGCAAAGCAGAAGCTGAGGGAAAATTTTTTACAGTGTTTTTTTCTGACAAACACATTTCTCAAATATATAGGGAACTGAGACAAATTTATAAAAATAAAATTCATTTCCCAAGTGATAAGATAACTAGTCAAAAGATATGAATATGCCATTTTCAGAGGAAGAAATTAAAACTATTAATAGTCATAAGAAAAATATGCTTTAAAACACTCATAGAGAAATGCAAATTAAAACAACTCTGAGGTACCACTTTTTACCCATAAGATTGGCCAAAATGACAGAAGAGGAAAACAACAAAAGATAGTGGGGAGTATAGTATATGGTAGATAGTCTCATGGACTTGTGATCAGTTTTTTGTTGACAAAAAAAGCCCAAGTCCTCATATTTAAAACACAAATCATTCCCTGTCCAAAACTGTCAAAATAGCATCTGAAAGTGTTGTTTATTTATACTCATATGTTAAAATTTTTATATTCCTATAAGGTATCAAAATTGTCACCTATAAGAGAAGCAATATCATATGTACTTTGACAATATAAATATTTCCCCTAAAATTTGCCCACACATATACACATTCCTTATTTCTCATCTGAATTCTATGGCTTATGATCATGCTATATTTGTACAATCTTCCATTTCCTGGACTATATGTGTAAGCTACTACATCAGGTCATATAGCCTTGTCCAAATGATAGTCATGCGCACAAAGTATGATCCTCACAACAACCCTGTAAACTAGGTACGTATTTTCAAGCTAGCCTCCATCTTACAGATGATCACACGTGTATGTATATGCATGTATAAACGTGTATAAATGTATGCAGGTATGTACATATACACTAATAAAATTTTCCTTTGATCGTATTGCTAATGTGGAACAGAGACAAAACCATTCACTAAACATTTATTAGGTACTAATATCTAATAGTTAAACATTTATTATTTCAAAAGGCAAGGCATTGTGCTAGACAATGGAGGTACAAAGATAAAACAAGGTATGATACTGGCCCCTTTAAGAAGCATACAATCTAATGGGAATATAAGACTTGTACAACACAACTCTCTATAAAAGCAAGTACAATGTGATAAGTGAAAAGGAAAAGTCCAAAGTGCTCTAAGAAATTTGTGGAGGGGGAATTACATCCAGCTGAAGATTTTAGGGCTTTTTGGATGAGGTAGATCCTAAATTGAATCATAAGAGAAGGGAGAGATTTCAGCTACTGGAGAAAGGGAAGTATGGCCCTTTCTATTATGTAGGAAAGTATGAACAATGTCACAAAAATGGATGAGGGATGGTAAAAGACCCAATTTAACTAAGATACAAGGTATGTGTGAGAACAAGTTGGAAAAGTAGGTTGGAAACTGATTATAGAGAATCTTGATAATAAGAGCTTTGAATCTGGTAAGTAATGGGGAGCTACAGAAGGTCTTTTTCACAGAGGAGTGATGTGACAAAAATATATGAGGAAGATTACTGGAACATGGGATATGGCAGATGGATTACAAAGGAAAAAAGCCAGAAGTAGTGGAAAAATAACCAATTTGGAGGTGATTATAATTTTCCATTTAAGAAATAAGGGCTTGAACTAGCATAGTTGCAATGGGAATAAAAAGGAAGGGATTGAAAAGAGATTATGGAGATAAAATTGACAGAATTAGAACACAGACCTCTCCACTGCCCTCCCCATGTTTTCCACTACAATATACTACTACCTTGTGTTGTTTCAATCATTTTTCAGTCATGTCCAATTCTTTGTGACCCTGTTTGGGATTTTTTTTTTTGGCAAGGCCATTTTGTTCTCCAGCTCATTTTACAGATGAGGAAACTGAGGCAAACAGGGTTAAGTGACTTGCTCAGGGTCACACTGCTAGTGTCTGAGGCCAGATTTGAATTCAGGAAACTGAGTCTTCCTGACACCAGCCCTGGTGCCCTATCCACTGAGCCACCTAGTTGCCCATACTACCACCAAACACTTTCTAAATATGCATACATACACATACACATATACACACACATACACACCAAAGAGTAGCAGGAATATTCCTAATTGATTTCAAGTATAACCCTTCCTCACCCCCCCCCAAAAAAGGAGATATGGAATTTTCTATGTAGACTTAAGGCAAACATTTGCCTTTTACCTAATAAACAAAAATGCTGATCTCTTTCATATGATTTCTTTCCTTTCCATTATATAACATAATGATAGGCCTGAGATTTCTATAAATAGCTGAAGCACATATAGAGGGCTCTGAAAAAAATATTTGCTGTTATCACAGTTTCATTAGGTCTGGCCTGTCAAAAGCAGGTAAGATTAAATGTGCCTTTAAGAAGCACAGGTAATTGTCATGCTGTTCCCATCACCATTCTCACCAAAGGGGCATCATACTGCTGCAGCTACTGCTGGGCAGCTAGTAAGGAAAAGGAAGCAGATCCTCCCTTCTCATAATCCGCTCCTTTGGAAGAAATGAGTTACCTTTGGAAAACACATTAAAGACCCATTACACTATCAGTTTGAGGTGCTTGGGTGACAGCTAAGAGGAAAAAGGTGAATGGGATATTGAATATGCAGAAAGGGTAATGTTTTCAGTGGCACCTCAGTGTCTTGAAAGCCATAATATATGTTGCAAAGTCATCTAATTTATTCCCAAGGAATAGTTTACTACCTATGAGGACCTGACTCAAAAGTCATTAGTCATGTGAAAGTTTACCTTTGGTTTCCAACAGAAATAGTATCACGTCTCTTTGGAACATGCACACACATACACACACACACACACACACACACACATACACACACACACACAAACACACAGTGGTGCCACAATTGCAAGGTCTTAAGGATCACAGAGCTAGAACGAGAAGCAAAGTCAAAAGCATTTAGTCCAACCTCGTCACTTTACATATTAAGAAACTGAGAAGGGCAGCTAGGTGGCGCAGCGAGTAGAGCACTGGCCTGGAGTGAGGAGGACCTGAGTTCAAATCCAGCCTCAGACACTTGACATCCCAATCCTAAGGAAGGGCAACGCCAAGAAATGTTCAAATTACTGAACAACTTTGTTCATTTTGCACACTAGCAAAGTTATGCTTAAGATTCTGCAAATTATGTTTCAGTGTGAGCTAAGGATAACCAGAAGAAAATTGCAAGGGACTTACTAAAGTTGAACTGTTTTGTTTACATTCCTACATGGACAGATGATGAGTATGATTCATGAGACCTCAGTATTAGGGTAGTTGAAGGGAATATGCATATATATATATGCATATATATATGTTTATGTATATATATAAGTGAATGTGTATGTATGCATGTATCTATGTGTATATGTATGTATGTGTATGTATGTGTATATATATATATATGTAAAAGAAAGAGAGCAGACACAGGGTGAGTTGAGGATGAAGGGAAGATAGCTAAAAGAAATAAAATGAAATTAAGGGATGAGAGAGTAACTTACTGAGAGAGGGAGATAGGGAGAGATAGAATGGGGTGGATTATCTCCCATAAAGGTGGCAAGAGGAAGCAGTTCTAGGAGAGGAGGGGAGTGGGCAGGTGAGGGGGGAATGAGTGAACCTTGCTCTCATCAGATTTGGCCTGAGGGGGAATACCATACATACTCAGTTGGGTATCTTACCCCACAGGAAAGAAGAGGGAGGAAGATAAAAAAAAAAAATAAAAGGCAGGGGGATGATGGAGTGGAGGGCAGATGGGGGTGGAGGTAATCAAAACAAACACTTTGGAAAGGGGACAGGGTCAAGGAAGAAAATTCAATAAAGCGGGATGGGTTGGGAAGGAGCAAAATGTAGTTAGCCTTTCACAACATGAATATTGTGGAAGGGTTATACATAATAATACATGTGTGGCCTAGGTTGAATTGCTCAACTTCTTAGGGAGGGTGGGTGGGAAGGGAAGAGGGAAGGGAATTTGGAACTCAAAGTTTTAAAATCAGATGTTCAAAAACAAAAAAACTTTTTGTATGCAACTAAAAAATAAGATACACAGGCAATGGGGCGTAGAAATTTATCTTGCCCTACAAGAAAGGAAGGGAAAAGGGGATGAGAGGGGAGGGGGGTGATAGAGGGGAGGGCTGACTGGGGAACAGGGCAACCAGAATATACGCCATCTTGGAGTGGGGGGGGAGGGCAGAAATGGGGAGAAAATTTGTAATTCAAACTGTTGTGAAAATCAATGCTGAAAACCAAATTTGTTAAATAAATAAATTGCATTTAAAAAAAAAAAAAAGGATAACCAGAAGAGTAGACTGGTTTTGCAAGAAGTGGAGTAAGTAAAAACCAAATTGCCAACATTCACAAAATTATAGAAAAAGCAAGGGAATTCCAGAAAAACATCTAATTCTGCTCCATTGACTACACTGAAGCCTTTGACTGCATAGATCACAACAAAATGTCTCAAGTCCTCAAAGATATGGGAGTACCAGGTCATCTTATTTGTCTCCTGAGGAACCTGTGTGTGAGTCAAAAAGCAACCGTTAGGGGACTTGCCTGACCTCTTCCTCAACCCCTCCAAATGACTTCTAAAATGAATCTAAACAAATTCTAGAGCAGCAGAATCCATAAAAAGACAGAGTGAAATGAATTTCCAGTCCAAGACAACTTGGAAGTTTGGCAAGAAATGGTTGTTGTATAAGGGTGAGAGTAACACAATCCAACACAAGCTGCACCAGTGCAGACTGGGCACCAGCAAACCCAAAGCAGGCCTAGGAGTGACTGAATCTGTGGCAGCAGTGGCGGTTTCCAGAACTCTCAGCCCACAGATTCCAAAGGCAACTTAGAAGGTCAGCAGGAAGGGGCTGTTTCACCTAGGTGAGAATGGAGGACAGTCCAGCTCAGGCCATGAAGCAAAGCCCCAGCAAACCAGAAGCAGGCCTTGGGAGTAACTAAATCAGCAGTGGCAGCTGCAGCAGCTGCTTCTGGAGCTCGCAGCCACAGATAATAAGGGGGTCAAATAACTGGTAAGAAGAAGTCTGTTGCTTTGCCAATACTCAGATCTGGTTCTCAGTCCTGGCTGGCAGTCCCAGGGTGAGGAGGAAAACTAACATAGCTTGTGGCCACAGTGACATTTCCAGGGCAGAAAAGTCACTCTCCTTAGGTCATACCATCTTGGAAAACTGCAACTTATACATCCCTAGAAGTATCTCTGAAAACAGCAGCACAAAACCCCTGAACCATGCCATCTACCCTGGAAGTAGAGCCCTACTTTAACAAAGAGTTAAAAGTCAACTAATAGGCTGGGTAAATGAGTAAACAAAGGGAAAAAAACTCTGACTATAGAAAGTTATTATGTTGACAAGGAAGATCAAAACACACACTTACAAGAAGACAACAAAGTTAAAGCTCCTACCATCCAAAGCCTCTAAGAAAAATATGAATTGGTCTCAGGACATGGAAGAGCTCAAAAAGGATTTTGAAAATCAAGTAAGAAAGGGAAAGAAAAATTGGGAAGAGAAATGAGGATGATGCAAGAAAATCATGAGAAAAGAATCTATAGCTTTGTAAAGGAAACACAAAAATATACTGAAGAAAATGACACCTTAAAAAACAGACTAGGCCAAATGGCAAAAGAGGTCCAAAAAGCCAGGGAGGAGGAGAATTTCTTAAAAAGCAGAATTTGCCAAATGGAAAAGGAGGTCCAAAACCTCACTGAAGAAAATAAATCCTTAAAAACTAGAATGGAGCAAATAGAAGCTAATGACTTTATGAGAAATCAAGAAACAATAAAACAAAACCAAAAGAATGAAAAAATAGAATACAATGTGAAATATCTCACTGGAAAAACAACTGACCTGAAAAATAGATCTAGGAGAGAGAATTTAAAAATTATTAGACTACCTGAAAGCCATGATCAAAAAACAGCCCAGACATCATCTTTCAAGAAATTATCAAGGAAAACTGCCTGATATTCTAGAACCAGAGGGTAAAATAGAAAGTGAAAGAATCCACTGATCACCTTGTGAAAGAGTTCCCAAAATGAAAACCCCCAGGAATATTATAGCCTAATTGAAGAGTTTGGCCAAAGAGAAAATATTGCAAGCAGCCTGAAAGAAACAATTCAAGTACACTGGAACAACAATCAGGATAACACAAGATTTAGCAGCTTCTACCTTAAAGAATCAGAGGTCTTGGTACATAATACTCCGGAGAGCAAAGGAGCTAGGATTACAACCAAGAATCACCTACCCGTCAAAACTGAGTATAATCCTTCAGGGGAAAAATTGGACATTCAATGAGACAGAGGACTTTTGTAACTCTACGTGCTGTTTGGTCATAAATTTTTCCCTTCTCCACAAATCTGACAGGTAAGCTATTCCTTATTCTCCCAAATTGCTTATAGTATCAGCCTTTATACCTAAACCATGAACCCATTTTTACTTTATTTTGATATACGGTGTAAGATATTGGTCTATGCCCAGTTTCTGCCATACTATTTTCCAGTTTTCCCAGCAGTTTTTGTGAAATAGTGAATTCTTAACCCAGAATCTGGACTCTTTGGGTTTATCAAAGAGTAGATTGCTATAGTCATTAGTCTTATGTACCTAACATATTCCACTGATCCACCACTCTATTTCCTAGCCAATACCAAGTAATTTTGATGACTGCTGCTTTATAATACAATTTAAGATCTGGTATGGCTAGGCCACCTTCCCTAGCATTTCTTTTCATTAATTCCCTTGATATTCTGGACCTTTTGTTCTTCCAGATGAATCTTGTTATTAATTTATCCAGCTCCGTAAAATAATTTTTGGCAGTTTGATTGGTATGGCACTGAAGAAGCAAATCGATTTGGTACTATAAATGTTAGCTTTAGCAATAAGAGAAGAAAAAAATTGAAGGAATTAGAATGGGCAAAGAAGAAACTAAGTTATCACTTTTCACAGATGATATGATGATTTACTTAGAGAATCCTAGAGAATCAAGTAAAAAACTATTTGAAATAATAAATAACTTTAGCAAAGTTGCAGGATATAAAATAAACCCACATAAATCCTCAGCATTCCTCTATATTACTAACAAAATACCACAGCAAGAGATAGAAAGATAAATTCCATTTAAAGTTACTGTAGATACCATAAAATATTTGGGAGTCTCTCTGTCAAGACAACTGCAGGACTTACATGAACACAGTTACAAAACACTTTTCACACAAATAAAGTCAGATCTAAATAAATGGAAAAACATTAATTGCTCATGATTAGGCCAAGCTAATATAATAAAAATGACAATTTTAATACTTTCCAGCATTCTTGATGGAAAGATCAGAGCTGAATAGAAAATTTGACTTTCAAACACAAGACCCAAGAGCAGCATAAAGAGGTAAACAAGAAAGAGAAATCATAAGGGACTTAATAAGGTTAAAGTGTTTACATTCCTACATGGGAAGATATTTATAACTCATAAGACCTTTCTCATTATTAGGGTAGCTAGAAGTAATATATACATATGCATATATGCATATATACATATATATATATGGGCAGAGGGCAGAGGTGTGAGTTGAATATGAAGGGATGATATCTAAAAAATAAAATTAAGGGGTGAGAGAGGAATATACTGGGAGAAAGAGAAAGGGAGATGCAGAATAGGATAAATTATCTCACATAAAAGAGGGAAGAGTGGGGAGATGACGGGAAGTGAGTGAGCCTTACTCTTATGAGAATTGGTTCAGAGAGGGAATAATATACACACACAAATGGGTATCTTACCCTACAGGAAAGTAGGAGGAGAAGGGGATAAGAGAAGGGAGGGGCAGGCTGTGATAGAAGTGAGGGCAAATTGGTAAGAGATAGAAGCAAAATACTTTTGCTCAAACTACTTTTGAGGGGGGGACAGGGTGAGAGAGAAAAAAGAATAAATGGTGGTAGATGTAATAGGATGGAGGGAAATACAATTAGCAATAGTAACTGTGAAAAAAACATTTGAAACGAGTTTTTCTGACAAAGGCCTCCCTTCTCAAACATATAGAGAACTGAGTCAAATTTATAAAAATAACAGCCATTCCCCAATTGATAAGTGACCAAAAGATATGATCAGTTTTCCAATGAAGAAATCAAAGCTATATATAGCAATATGAAAAAATATTCTAACTCATTATCGATTGGAGAAAAGCAAATTGAAGCAATTCTGAGGTACTACCTCATATCTGTTAGATTGTACGGAAAAGATAAAAGACAATGTTTGAGATTATATGGGGAAAATGAGACATTAATGCACTGTTGGCAGAGTTGTAAACTGATTCAACCATTCTGTAGGCCAATTTAGAACTATGCCCAAAAGGCTATGAAACCATGCAATACCATTACTAGGTCTGTATCCTAAAAGAGATTTTAAGAAAAACCAAAAAGGAAAAGGACCTACATGTACAAAAATATCTATACCAGCTCTTTTCTAGGGGTAAAGAATTAGAAATTGAGGGAATGCCCATCAATTCTGAAATGGCTGAACAAGTTGCTGTATGTGATTATGATAGAATATTGTACTATAAGAAATGATGATCAGGATTTTCTAAGAAAAACCTGGAAATACTTGCATGGGCTGATGAAAAGTGGAAGGTACCATATACAAAGTAATAGCAATATTGTAAGATGATCAGCTGTGAATGATTTAGCTGTTCTCACAATACAATGATCCAAGACAACTCTGAAGGACTTATGATAAAAAATGCTGTTCATCCCCAGAGAAAGAACTGATGGTGTCTGAATATAGACTGAAGCATACTTTTTTTTTACTTTATGTTTCTTGAGTTTTTTGTCTATTTTTCTTTAACAAAATGACTATTATGGATATGTTTTGCATGACTACACATGTATAACCTATATGGAATTGCTTGCCTTCTCAATGAGGAAAAGTGGGAATGGAAGAAGGGAGAGAATTTGGAAATCAAAGTTTTAAAGACCAATGTTAAAATTGTTTTACATTTAACTGGGGGAAATAAAATAATAAATGCAAAAATAAAATCTTTTTTAAAAAAAGAAGAAACAGAACCAAACATGGAACAATGGACTGGTTTAAGATTGGAAAAGGAGTATGACAAGACTGTGTATTGTGACCTTAACTTATATAGTCAGAATTTATAAGCCAGAATTAAGATTGCCAGGAGAAATATCAACAATTTTAGATATGCGGATGATACCACTCTGATGGCAAAAAGTGAAGAAGAATTAAGAAGCCTCTTGAATGAGGATGAAAGAGGACAGTGTAAAAGTTTGCTTGAAGCTTACATCAAAAAAAAAAAAACTAAGACATTGGCAACTGGTCCCATTACTTCAATAAAATAGAGGGAGAATAAATGGAAAATGTACATTCTTGGTCTCAAAGATCACTGTAGATGGTGACTGCAACCGTGGAATTAAAAGACACTTGCTCCTTAGAAGACATGCTAAGGGAAATCTGGACATGATATTAAAAAGCAGGGATATTCCCTTTCCAATAAAGGTCCAGATAGCCAAAGCTACAGTTTTTCCAGTAGTAGTATATGGCTGTAAGACTTGGACTATAAGTAAAGTTGAGCACTGCAGAATCAACTCTTTAGAATTGTGGTGCTGCAGAAGAGTTTTGAGAGTCTCTTCAACAGCAAGGAGGTCAAATCAGTCAATATTTAAAGTAATTAAGTCAGACTATTTACTGGAAGGCCAAATACTGAAGCTGAAGCTTAAATACTTGGGCCACATAATGAGAAGACAGGACTCATTGGAAAACACCCTTATGTTGGGAAAAATTGAAGCCAAAAGGAAAAGAGGACAGCAGGGGATGATGGATAGATAGTGTCATGGAAACAACAAACATGAAATGAACAGCCTTTGAGAGATAGTGGAGGATAGAAGAGCTTGGCATACTACGATCCATGAGGTCTTGACGAGTTGGACATGACTGGATGACTGAAAAACAACAAACTATTTCTTGCCTTAAGGATTGGTGCTTCTTCCCTGGCCCTTTAAGGGGGGATGACTTTGCTGCTCTCTTTTGAAAGAAAGCATTCATGTCATAAAACATGGGTGAAAAAATATTCACTGAATTATCTAGGAACATTTGTTTTCTTTTTTTAAAATATTTTAATTTAAAGTTTTGAGTTCCAAATTCTATCTACCTGGCTTAGAGAATCTTGTCGATTTGTTTATAGGATTTAACCAGCTCTTAATCCACTGCAGTAGATATTGGTAATTTGGTTTTCTTCTTTCCTCTTTTTAAATCAAATTAGCCAATGGTTTTTCTATTTTATTGGTTTTTTTTTAAATCAAACCAGCCTCTAGTTTTATTTATTAGTTCGATAGTTTTCTTACTTTCACTTTTGTTCATTTCTCCTTTGATTTTCAAGATTTCCAATCTGGTGTTTAATTGGGGATTTTGAATTTGTTCTTCTTCTATTTTTTTTTTGATGCATGCCCAATTCATTGATCTGCTTTTTCTCTATTTTGTTAATATAAGCAATTAGAGATATAAATTTTCTCTCAAGTACCACTTTGACTGCATCCCATAAATTTTGGTATGTGTCTCATCATTTTCTTTAATGAAATTATAGATCATTTCTATGATTTATTCTTTTGACCCACTTGTTTTTTAAGACTAGATTATTTAATTTCCAATTAATTTTTAATCTCTTTCCATTGTCCATTATTCAATATAATTTTTATTGCTTTATGATCCAGAGAGGATATGTTTATTATTTCTGCTTTTCTACATTTGGTTGTGAGATTGTTATGTCCTAATATATGATAGATTTTTGTGTAGGTACCATGCACTGCTGATAAAAAGGTATATTCCTTTCTATTCCCATTCAATTTTCTCTAGAGGTCTATCATAACTTTTCCAGAATGGTATATACCCCCTCAACTTCTTTCCTGTTTCTTTTTTGTTAGATTATGTTCTGAGGGGAAGGTTGAAGTCCCCCACTAGGATAGTTTTATTAACTATTTCCTCTTATAATTCATTCAACTTCTCTTTCACAAATTTAGATGCTATATCATTTGGTACATATATGTTTAGTATTGATATGACTTCATCATCTAAGTCACCTTTCAGCAAGATAGAGTTTCCTTCTTCATCTCTTTTAATTAGATCTATTTTTGCTTTTGCTTTGTCTGAGATCATGATTTCTACCCCTGCTTTCTTTGCTTCGGCTGAAGCATAATAGATTCCACTCCAGCCCCTTACATTTACCCTGTTTGCACCTCTTGCTTCAAATGTGTTTCTTGTAAACAACATATTGTAGGATTTTGGTTTTTAATCCATTCTGCTATCTGCTTTGATTTTATGGGTTAGTTCATCCCATGCACATTTATAGTTATAACTGTATTTCCCTTCATGATATTTTTCACTGGCTTATCCCCCACCCCTCTCCCTTATCCCTACCCTTTCCCTCCTCATAAGTATTTAACCTATGATCACCATCATTCCCAGTATACCCTCCCTTTTATCAGGCACCCTTCCCCCTTCTACTAATCCATCCCTTTTCACTTCCTTATAGGTAAGATAGATTTCTATATCCAACTGAGTGGTATGTTATTCCATCTTTGAGACAATTTTGATGAAAGTAAGGTTTAAATTTTGTCTACCACACACACATCCCCTCCATCTTCCTCTCCATTATAATAGCTCTTTCATGCCTCTTTTATGCATGACATCTTACCCCACTCAGTCTCCCCCATCCTTCTTCAAATGCAATTTTCTTTCTCACCCCTTTATTTTGTCTTTTGGGGTATCATCCCATCAAAGTCACCTTATAGCCACACCCTCTGTCTACATATACTCCTAACTGCTTGAATAGTAATAAAGTTGTTAAGAATTGCAAATATTATCTCGCTAAATAGAAATATAAACTGTTTTACCTTATTGAATTTAGGTTTTCTCTTTCTTGTTTCTTTTTTACATTTTTATGTTTCCCTTGAGTCTTGTATTTAAAGGTCAATTTTTTTGTTGTTCAGCTGTGGTCTTTGAATTAGAAATGCTTGAAAGTCTTCTATTTTGTTAAATGGCAATTTTCCTCCTGAATTTTACTGGGTAGGTGATTCTTGGTTGTAATCCTAAGCCCTTTGCCTTCCAGTATATCATATTCAAAGCCCTCTGGTTCTTTAATGTAGAAGCTGCCAAATCCTGTGTGATCCTGACTGTAGTTAGATGATATTTGAATTGTTTCTTTTTGGCTGCTTACAATACTTTCTCCTTTATCTGTGATCTTTGGAACTTGGCTATACTGTTCCCGAGAGTTTTCATTTTGGGATCTTTTCCAGGTGGTGATCAGTTGATTCTTTCAATTTTTATTTTTTCCTCCTGGTTTTAATATATCAGGACAGTTTTCTTCAATAATTTCTTGAAAATTGTTGTCCAGGCTTTTGTTCTATGGCTTTCAGGTAGTACAATAATTCTTATATTATCTCTCCCAAATCTGTTTTCTAGGTCAGTTGTTTTTCAAATGAAAAATTTCACATTTTCTTCTTTTTTTACTTTTTTGATTTTGTTTTATCATATCTTGGTGTCTCATAAAGTCATTAGTTTCCACCTGTTCAATTCTCATTTTTAAGGAATCATTTCCTTCAATGAGCTTTTGTACTTCCCTTTTCCATTTGGCCAATTCTATTTTTTAGGGAGTTATTTTTCTCAGTACATTTTTTATATCTTTTCCCATGCTATTGATTCTTTTTTCATGATTCTCTTCAATTACTCTCATTTCTTTTCTCAATTTTTCTTCTACTTCTCTAATTTGCTTTTTTAAATCATTTTTAAGCTCTTCCAGGAATTCTTTTGGGGCCAGAGTACATTTTTCTTTGAGATTCACATGTAGTCATTTTGACACTATTATCCTCTTCTAAGTTTATGCCTTGATCCTCCATGTCACCATAGTAACTTTCTATGGTTAATCTCTTTTTTTTTTTTGCTCATTTTCTGCATTGTTTTGTGACTTGGTGATTTTATGAGAGAGTTGGTCTCTGATTCTACACTGTCCCAGGCTTTTTGTGCTGGGGCTCTGATCTTTCTGCTGGCTTTCACTGGGATTCAGGGCTTAGCAGCTTTCTTTCTCTGGAGAGCAGGCTTCCCTTCTGGCTTGTACCGGGGGGTGGGGCCTCCCTGTTGGCCTTCCCTGTGTGTCAGGTTTAGCTGCTGGCCTGCTCCAGGGATGGGGCCCTACTGCTGGGTCACATTGCAAACAGGGTCTTTCTGCTGGTAATCCCCAGGGGTGGGATCTCACTGTTTGCCTGCCCTAGGGTAGGGCTTCACTGCTGGTCAGCAATGGAACCAAGGCCTCACTGATGGCTTCTGCTGGGGGCGAGTTTGCTGGGATGAGGCCTTGCTGCACTGCACAGATTGCTCACTTGCCTAGTGGGCTGCCGGTTTGCAGGAGAGTGGGGCTTCACTGTTCAATTGCCCAAGGCTTAGAGCCTTGCTGTGAGGCTGGCTGCTGCTTCTGCTGCTGCTGTTCTTAGACCTTACTCTCCTCCCATCCCAGTGAGACAGACCTTTCCTGCCAAGTTGGTGAGCTGCTTCCATGCTCCTAAATCAAGTCTGTTTTCTAGTTGTTTGGAGGGGAATTTGGGAGGGCTTCAGAGGGTTCCTTCCTCACTCCACTAACTTGGCACTGGAAGTCTGGTTTCTTTCATTTCTTAAAAAACACATTTTCAATAATATTTTTCCATTTCACTTTCTTTTTGCATGGCAATTTTCATACATTTCAGGGCCTAAAAACAGTACAATAGACCCAAACCTTGGGACAATTGTCAGAGGGTTCAGGATCTACACTGACAATCTGTCTCTACAGCCATGTGGAAAGTTCCTTGTTGTGTTTTTTAATCTCCTAGTTTTTGAGAACTTCAAGCCTCAAGTCCAAGCTTAATTAAATCTAGTGAAGAGCAAAGCAAATAAGCTTTAAAAGTCCCATGTCTTGGCTCATAAAATCTCAATACAACAAAACAGGAAATATTCAATTATTCCTACGAGGCTGTAAACATTTTATGGCTCCATCCTTTCATTCCTCTTAAGCCTCTTTGAAGCATTCGGGTTCAGTCAACGTTCCACTTCTCTTCCTCTGTCTTCCCACATGATCTTTTTTATGTACTTGAAAGATGAGTTTTTTCAATTTCACTCCTTTCCACCACTCCAATGCTTTGAGGAAAGAAGGGCAGAGAGGTGGGGCTAGATGCTTTTAGGGTGGTTATTAGAGGACATGGTTGGGCCTCTCTTTCCACTCTCCATAGAAAAAAGGAACTGGTACTTTCAAAGAAAGTAGAGTTGGAATATAAAAAAAAAGTTGGGTTGCTTTTTGATGTGACATGTAAATTCCAGTTCCAAATGAATGAAAGAACAAATGAATTTTTTAAGTGCTTACTATGTGCAAAGCACCATGCTAAGTGCTGGTGATACTAATAATGATACTGCTACTTTGATTACTACTAATAATAGTAACATTTATAATTATAACTACATTTATAAAATGCTATAAGATATGCATAATGCTTTACATGCTTCCTCATTTGATTCTCAAACCTATTGGGTAGGTGTTATTATTATCCCCATTTTACAGATGAAGAAACTGAGGCTGAGAAGTTAAATGACTTGTCCAGAGTCACATAGCTAGTGTCTAAGACAAGATTTGAACTCAAATCTTCATAATTCTGACCAAAGAGCTTTATAAACTAAGCTATTGTCTAACAATAAAAAAAGGTAAAAACAGTTCTGACCTTCAAGGAACTCATATTCTATCTCATGGGGAAGAATAAATAGAAAGTAGGCTTTAGCTATAAGTTAGATGGAAAGGCCCAGTGGACCTTAGGACACAGCACGTAAAGCTACATAAGAAGGGCTAGCACTGAGAGGTAAGTTTGTTAAGTCTACAAGTTAAGTTTTTAACTATAGCTTACACATCTTATCCCCCGACACACTGCCTTAATAACTGCACATTCCTTGAAGGCACGAAACATAGCTCACTCATCTTTGTATCTCCTCCACCGATTAGATCTGTAATGTATCCCTAAGAAAGCCTTCATTCATTCATTCAGCAAATATTTGTTTTAGTACCTACTATATTTAGAGCTCTAAACTAGGCTCCTGAGGAATAAAAAGTTTAACTAAGACATGGTTTTGGGGACCATGGGTTTTATATTCTTGAAGGCAAGTGGGATACAAACACAGATAACTATACCACATTACGTATCAGAGAGTTGCAAAATTAAGAGCTGTGTTAAGACATGGGAAAGAATTATTGTAGAAGGCATCATGGAGAAGTTGCCATTTAAGTTGGGCTTTAAAGTGAGACTATGTATTCAGCAGATGAAGAAGGTTAGAAATTTCAAGCATGGGGGTAGTATGAATAAAGATGTTGTTTGTCCTTCATTTTCAAAAAGAATCAATGACATCATGGGGTGATATCTTGACTTGCAAGTGAATTGGATTTAAGTGAAACAAAATTGCACAAAAGTGTCAGCCTCACTTTCTCTGTCCAGTGGCAAGACAAGAGTCAATATGCCTGGCAATGACACGGATTGCAGTGGATGACCTTGGGGTCTGCGATGTCTGACCAAGCTCTAAGCACTCCACAATTCCTACATTAGCCACCTTCACAGCAGTTTGAACAAAATGTTCTCATGGACCCATTCCACCAGAGGAAGTCTTCGTATGCTTGGGGTAGACATCCTCCTAACTCACCAATGGCAAGTCCTCACACCAAAGGTCTTAGTTCTCTGTGAAACCCCACATAAACAAAGACATGGAGGTAGGAAAGCACATGACACATTTGGGGCAGGGGGCAGAGAAAAAACCACTTTGTATATAGCATTCAGTATGTAGAGGGGTGTTAAAGAGATAAAGCCAGATGATGCCCACTTGTGGATAGCCTTGAATGTTTGGCAACAAGGCTTGAACTTTACTCATAAGTCAATAAATAACCACAGAGGATTTTTAGGCAGGGGGTTTATATTATCAGGCATTCACATAAGAAAGATCATTCTTATAAAGAATAGACAGGAGGGAGGGAGAGAAAATGGAGATGGTAAGCTACTACAATTCTACAAATGGCTGAAACTGATGGAACAAAGAAGGAGGAAATGCCAATGTATATAGAAATAAGAGGTACTGCAAATATTAAATAGATAGGATTTGGTAACTGAATAGGGGAGGTAAGGTAAAAGGATAAATCAAAGATAATGTCTAGGTTTTGAACATGGGAAATGGTAATTTAGTGGTGCCACAGCCAGAAATATTAAAGTCAGAAGAAGAAAAATGAGGAAAGATGAAAGGCTCAATCTGAAATAGGCTGAACTTGAGGCGTTACCAGGTCATCCAGATGGAAATGTCCTATACGCAACTGGAGATTTGGGTAAAGAGGTCAGAAAAGAGATTTAGACTCAATATATAGATATGAGAGTCATATTCATTGAAATAGCAGGTGAAGTCAATGAGTTAATGAGCAAGAAAGTATGATGGACAACAGGTTTAAGGAACCTATATACAACATTCTTTCCATTAGACCACAATAGCCTCTTTTACAATCTCTCCTTATTCTTCCCTTTGCCCCCATTTCTACTACTTTAGAATGTAATATGAAAACAATACAAATCAAAATTATGGCTGTAGCACCAGAGGTAGTCCTGGTCAAAGCTGTTAAATTACTAAACTTTGTTTATCTTCCTCTATGTTGCCTTTGTTGTGCATTCTCATTTTTCTTTCAGCACAGGCATACCTTGTTTTATTATACTTTGCTTTATTGTGCTCCACAGAAGAAATTACAGCAATGTCTTTTGGAGTTTAGAGAACTATAAGATAGAGTTAATGTGGGTGTGGCCCCACAGGGAAGAGAGTTTGGATGGGCAAGAACATTGGATACATGAAGTATGAGGTAGAGGAACAACCATCACAGAGAAGAGAGGCTGAGAGGAGGTAGGAGAAACAAGTTGTGCCTCCTTCAAAATTTTGCTTAGGGGAAAAGAAGAGAGGAGAAAAAAAAACTATTCTCATATTTCACTTTGATCCCATAATCTACTTATAATACCAAGGATGACATTCAAAAAGATAAATTTTAACCAAAAAAATCTTTTTGAGGCTTTATTGTTAAAATTTCTCTTGATAACTATGTAACTATGACTTGAGGTGAAGTGGAAGGCATAGAGTCAGAGGACCAAAATTCAAATTTTGGTTCAGCTATTCCTTTGTCTTTAAGCAGTTCACTTAATCTCTGTGGGCCTCAATTTCCTCATCTGTAAAATGAGTTCTAAATACCCATAAGAGAAGTCTCTAAATAAGAATCACTTTCCACAAGACATCTACCACTTATCAAGTCAGTAAAACACCTCTCCATAAAACAATCTGGGCAAAAGCATACTGCCAATTGAAGAGACATAGTTTGTACAAGATTCATTTCTAGGGTACAACTTACAAAGCATAAGGATCTGGGAAAATGTGAGTTAGGTAGAAATAAGTTCTCATTAGCTATTTCAGGGATGGTGCCAGTGCACTGATTCTATTTTTTTTAAACTACCAATATTGCTAATTAGATATTTTGCCTCTACAGAGATAGCTTGTGATAAATGCTACACTACACAGAAGCCACAATTTCCCAAAGCATCTGCTTAACGCATTAAATTGGAAGCAGAAAGAAAAGAGTTCCCAATTAATCCTTCAAGTATGCAGAAGACAACAATCTGATCTTTATTGGTATTGCATTTTCATGGTAACCCCAGCCAACCACTCATTTAATTTGCTTTTGGCTTTGCGATTTTGGATCAATATGATAAATAAATCACGTTGAACAAGAACTTTATTGGTATTTGGATGAATAATAATGGCCTTGTAAGACACGCTGTTTGGCCAATGCTGTCAGGACTGGAGCAGGAAATAGCATCAGAAGCCCACTATGACAGGTAGTTGTCAGTCAGCTGCTCTGCAGTTATACCTCTAAAGGGCATTGAGTCAATACTTCCCAAAGTTGATATGACTTGATGATATTCAATGTATTATTTAGGGATAAATGCCAGCACAAATTTCCCTTATAAAATTTAAATTTAAATAGAGCTCATTAGCCAATATGAAATGAAGGCAACCCTTCACTAGCTGTTAGAATAAAGGATAAAGTAGAATAATGGAACCTCAGAGGTAGAAGGACCTTAGAGGTCATTGAGTTTCATCTCCTGGCTGATGCACAAAACTCCTCAATAAAGGCCCTGACAAGTGACCATCCAAACTCTGTTAGGATATCTCTGATGACTAGAAGCTCATTACCTCACAAGGCAGTTTGTTTTGCTTTGGGACTTGTCCACTTTTTAAGAGGCTATTCCTTAAAATGAGCTGATAGATGTCTCATTATAACTTTAATCCATTTTTTTCTTTTAAAATCATATTTATATAAAATAGAGTTTTATTATGAACTTCATATCACCAACAAACATAAACATTTCTACATAGGAAGAAATACAGAAAAAGAGGAATGAACATGAAATCATGAAGCTACCCTATAAAACTTGGTATTTTTAAGTATGCATTGAATTTGACATACTACTAAAATTGGCTTTCTTTCTGTCCCTTTATGAACTTTCTTCTACTCTTTTCTATATATTTCAATGTTTAATTGATATTCTTTTCTATCACTACTCTCCCCCACAAAACTTCTCCCTCCACAAATAAAAGCTGTCCCTTTTAACAAATAAGTATTTCATTGGTGGCATGTGAAAACATATGCCTCATTCTGTACCTGCAAAATACATCACCCCTCTGCCAAGAGGTGGGAAGCATGCTCTAGCCTTAGTCTTCTGGGAACTTCAGCACATTGCTACTAAGTGTACCCACTGCATCTATGCAGAATATCACTAATTCCTCTTCTGTAGCATCCTTTCAGTTATTTGATAGCATTTGTTATGTTCTGTCTTTGTCCACTGTCATTCAGGCTACACATCCTGAGTTCTTTCAACCATGCTCCACACTAAAAGATGTTAAGTCCCCTCACCATTGTGGTCACCTATTTCTTCAGATTGTCAATATTCCTCATTGAAAGTGCTAATCTGAGGTCTTTGGTCTAAGAGAGATGGCCCAGTGACCATCTTTTTATTAATAACTTGCTGGTCTTATTAATAAATGATTAAATTGCTCAGAAAAAAGTGGTAATCAGAGATGAACCCTTCTATTAATGTAGCCAAAGATGGCACCAGTCACATCATATTGCTAATGTATACTCAGCTTTCACTCCACTAAATCCATTATATTTTTTTCACATGAAGTGATGTGCATAAATATGCTCAATTAATAGCTGTAATAATGATAAAGCATTTTGTAATTTTCAAAGAATTTAAATACATGCATAATCTTAGTTCTCATTTGTTCCTTATATGTTAATGCAAGAATGTTGTAACAAAAGGAATTGTTATCCTTAATGAATTGAATTCAGAGAAGCTGGGTGATTTATATACAGTAACACAATAGGTAGTGACAGAACTGGGTCTAGAACCTAAGTCTCCTACCTCCCAGCCCCATGTTGTTTCTGGTGCCATGCCATCAAATAACCTATTGCCCATTCAAATGATACCCACAAGAGCACAATTGAAATTAACTCAAGATTCCTTGATAAGTCATGACTAAATGGTCAAAGTGGGTTACTAGTATTGTTTCAATAAGAACAACACAAATTGTTACTTGGAGTCAGAAGATGGGTCCTAGGGTCTATTCAGCCACTGGTTAGGTTGGGTAAGATGCAGGACTCTATATTCTCTAAAGTCTTTCTGACTTGAATGGCCTATGCATCAGCCAGACTACTAAAACACCTAGGACTAGATATGAGATAAATTTCACACTGTGCTAAGCTTATAGCTCTGTACCTGTGCTTGAATGGCAAGGGGAGGACAAAATGTTGATGGAAATCTATAATAGAACCATAGTTTCTGAGTTTGGTGTGGGAACAGAACGATGCTTGCAGAAATAGAAAATTCCCTCATGGGATCTGTGATCAAGTCCCTTGCTCATAGCTCCCATGAGTGGAGATATGTTACATTAAAGACCAATCTTGATGGTGTTCTATAAACACACAATTTAATCTTGAGGTATTCGTGTACACACTGCCTTAACCATGAAAGCCTAAGTCAAAGCATCCCTCAGTCACCCATTTCTCTATAAGGATAGAAGAAAGGGAGGAATGAGGTTCAGAAAGAAGAGGCCAAATATGAGAAAGTAGATTTGTCTTTGTTGGCTATGGAGCATAGAATTAGCCCAAAGCAGGGCTAGATTAGGCAGCTGCCCATATGATGTAATTTCCTTTTACAGCATCCCAATAGTGTCTCTACCCCCGCCCCCCAAAAAGTCTCTCCATAAGCCTAAAATCATAGGGAAAACAAAAACTTGTACAAAGATATTATCTCCAGCCTTGATGCCTATGCCAGAAACCTCTATATATTTTTGCCATCATGATTCATTGCCTGGACCAGAAACTGCTGCAGTTTTAGCTAACACATCAGATGATGAACTTTACTTTGTTGATTCCAAAAAATACATCTGGTTTTTCTAGCACCATATTTTCAAAGCAATACCAATTGAACTTAAAAATGAGTGTGGGAGAAAATGGGCTTAGGGGATGGGACATGCACCTGCCTCAGAGGCTAACTGTGTATTACTAGGCATTTACTATGCATATTTGTTTTCAAGGGCATGATTAGATGCTAAGATAAATGCAAATCAATATAACAGCAAGAGCAACTATAATGGGGTTTGACTATACAGCACTGGAATTCAGTTTTCTGACAGCTTGTCAAGCAAGGGGGAAAAATACCGGTTTACCCATTTCAATAGAAATACTTATAAACTAAGAGAGATTAGCTGTCATCCCAAAACTCAATCAGAAAGCTCCAATTCAGGTTCCTCATCTGTAAAATGAAGCAATTGACTAGATAATCTCTGAAGTCCTGTCCGGCTCCAGCATTTGATGGTTACCTGATCATAAAGAATCCATCAGTCAATTGACAAACCTTTATTGAGTGCCTATCATAAGCATAGTTCTGTGACTATCTGAAGTTAGCAACAACAGTGTCTTAAAAAGCATTTTTATCTTAGCATAGTGTGGTAGAAGCACTGTCGACCAGGTTCCCTGTTATATAAGTCAGACTAGTTGTTTTTTTTTCCACCAAAAATGTTAAGGAAGCCATTCTCAATGCCTAATTATCTTAAGCCCTTGACCAACTTCCTGGTTATCAAAGAATAAAAAGGTCATCCCCCATGAGGAGTCAATACCCTTCAGACTTTTGGTCATTCAAGTCACCAAAACATTTTCTACTGATCAGATACATTCCTATATGAAGATGAAGATGATGCTGCATCTCCTCAAACTAAGTTGCTGTATTCTTTTCATGCTATGCATGCTATGGTTAAGAGAATCTCTTTTAAACATTACATGAGTATTTCATTTCCTTCTAATCTCAAACCTGAACTAGTAGCCTAGACCATGTCAGTACTAACCTATAAAATATAGCTTCCCGAATGCCCTCTTATTTTATTAATTTGCTTATCTCATTACTTCAATTTTTTTTTAAAAAGTCGAAGCACTCTTTGTTATATCACAGTAATTTCCAAATTACACACTGTGATTATGAACCCTACCTTGTAAAAAAGAAAAAGAGTCAAACAAAGCTAAAAATCAGTTCTGACAGTATACACAACAATCCCTACCTTTGCCCTCCATCTCTCTGTGAAGAGAAGTGTGTTTCATTATCAATTCTTGGGACCAAAATTGGTTACTGCAATTAATGAGTTTCATTGTTTTCAGTATCAATTTTCATTTGTACGACTATAGTTGTACATGTTCTTCTCTTGCTTCTGCTTTCTCCTATATGCTTATGTTTATGTAAGTCTTCCAAAGTTTTGCTTTATATTGGTCATTTCTTACAGCTCAGATGTGTTGCATAAATATCCCACAATACCTTCAGCAATTCCACAATTGAAGGCCAACCTTTTTTACTAAAGCAAAAAGTACCACTGTTCATTCTGATTTTTTCCACTTGTTTCCTCCTTTTCATATACATTCTAAAGATGTCACTGAAAGCATTTGGAATAGTGTCATCTCACATGTATTCATTCATTCATGCACTCACTCAAAAAACTTTCATTGAAGAACCTATCATATTCAAGCATACTGTACTAGGTATTGAGGTGGGTTAAACCTTAACGAATTTAATGCCCAGTTGCAGATAAAAACTAGATGCCTAAAAAGTTAAACAACAACATACACATTAAATGAGAGTACAATTGCTCTAGGCATTAAATGGGGGAAAGATCACTATGGGCTTGAGTAGCTGGAGAAGACCTCACAGAGAAGTTGCAACTTGAGCTAAAGTCTGAAGGACAAGCAGGATTTGGAGATAAGATGGAGCAGGGTCACCAGCATAGGCTGTGGCAGCGAAGGGGAATAATGGCATTATTAAATGCAAAGAAATGTACAAGTTGCATTCAAGGGACTGTTAATTGTATGACTGTGGCAGAGAGGCCATGTAGGAAATAGTGAAAGATGGGATATAAGGGTGAGTAGGTAAAGGACAGGTTATAGAGGATTCTTTGAGGGTCCCAAAAACAAAATGTGATGGTGTTTTGTTTTGTTTTGAAGCCTGAATAGGACAGCACACCTCCCTTGCCCTCAAAGTTTCAAACTTTGAGGAATACAGAACACACTACTAGAGTATGATGGACAATAACATTGTCATTCAGATTACGTGATAACTGAAACCATAACAACCCCATCTAGTGCAGTGAAACCTTAAATTTTAAATCAGCTTAAATTGGCTGCTGGTGAGGTTAACTTAAAGGGCTAACTTTTCCCATTGCCCCGGTAACTTGAAAGAAAGCATGTGGCTTCTATTACTACATGCCTACAGGGAGGGAGCATTGAGGCAAGTATTTTTTAAAGAAATGTGGACAATGCAACTAGGGGGAATGGAAATGTGTTATTGATGCTACAGAAATATAAGAACAGAATCTCAGAGATAATGTTTTAAATTATTGATTTTTCCCCTAGAACTTTAGATAAGTCTGTCACCCCAGCAATACTTTAAATAAAAAACCTGGGGCAATGAGGGAACAAGTGAAATACTTATTCAGAGTAGGATGCTCATAGGAAGTAGAGAAACTAATAATCACTTGACAAATATCTATGGAGTACCTACAGGTTCAACTATCACCTCTGCATCAGAAACCTCCCTAATCTACATCTCCAGTCCTTTTTTCTTTTCTGTTCACAGATCCATATCACCAAGAAGTCAAAACCTTGCTTCTAAGCATACACCTAGGTGGTGGCAGAGGTCCCATTATTCTCCTTTCACCCTAGCACAGTCCCATTCTGCCACCTACTTGGACTGTTACAGTAACCTCCTAGCAGATATTCCCTTTCTCCACTCTCTCCCCACTCTACTTCACCTTTAATATCACTAACAGACTGTAATCTTCTTTATACATAATGATCATGCTACTTCTCTGCTAAAAACCTTTTAATGACTTCCTATTGCCTACCATATAAAATTTAATCTCCTTAGCTTCATATTCAAGGCCCTCCACAACTTGACTTGACCACCCCTTTCAATCCTCCTTTTACATTATTTCCTTTTTTTGTTCTCTATACTCCAGCCAAACTGGACTAGTCACCATCCACTGTTCAAGTTCTTCATTTTTCTGCCACTATGCCCTTGTTCACAATGTCTCTTGTGCCTGATATTCTTCCTTCTTCCTCTGTTGAATTCTAATTCATCTTTAAAGGCAAACAAATGTCATCTCCTCCACAAAACTGTCCCTGATCCATCCAATCTACAAAGAACTTTACCTTTCAGAAATTCACATAGTACTCTGTTTACATCTCTCTTATGAAGAGATCATTTTATTTTATAAGAACATGTGAAGATGTCATATGGTCATGTTACACCATGTTTTAAGTATACCTTGCAATTTCCCCCAGTACATATCATGGCATTTTGTACATCAAAGGTACTTAATAACAGTTTGTTGACTGAAAACAAGACCACACATGATGTGTGATCTTAAGGAACTTACAGTTTAGTAAGGAGACAAAAACAACCAAGTGTTTGTATTAACTATAAATGTAATAGTTCAGAGGAGGGAGAGATTAGCATGGACTGGAAAAGTCAGGTAAGGCTTTGAAGAAAAGTTAAAATAATCTTGAAACTGAATAGGATTTGTATCAGTAGGAGGAAGAAGGGACATTCTGTGGTGAGAAAGAGAGCAAAAAAGAACCATTTTATATTTTTCTAGTGCAAAGTAGTGTATCTCTGTGGAGACTGGTAATTGGATAGATTAGCCTGTGTGTCTATATATTTCCTTCTCTTAGAAGTTCCCCTGGGGAAATTTTAATCCATCAGGCTGTATTTCAAACTGTTTAACATTTTGCGTATAGAATGCATCAAAGCCAATAATTACTTTTTCACAAGATCATAGACAATTGTGTCCTTGACAACCCTTCCTGAAACTTTTCCCATTCCCTTGGGTATTTCTGTGTCAGAGGTCACTTGCAATCAGTGGTTGTCAGACCTCAACAGCAGAAGAGAACATTGTGGAGGTAGAAGTAAGCATGACACATATAGAAGGTTGGGCATAAGATGATGTTCAGCCATTTTTCCACACATACACCCTATTGACTTGAATAGGAGACTGTCCCAAGTAAGAGTTGTTGAACTGTTCTCTGTTGGTTTTGTTCCTAAGCAGCCATTATGTGCATTCAATAAAGAAAAAAAATTGGCCTTTTCTTCCAAACGTAGTTCTGATAATAATATTCACCTGCGCTAGTAGATGAATGCCAGAGTTATTCATTGAAGATGAGCTACTCATTGGCCAATTAACACAGATGATCCAAATAAAAACACTTTCCACCCATTTTGCAGTTAACAAATGACAGAATCCCTTAGGAATAGGACATGTGATGGAGAAGTTTTTATAGAAGAGACTGGATGAAAAAAATCTGGCTACAACTAGACCTGGAGAGATGTAATAGTGAAAGCCTAGGGATCTAGGAGCAGTTTACTACTGCTATTAGAGAAACAGTCAGAACTATAGCCAATGGTTGTGTTGAAGCTGAGCGTGGTTGGCTTCTTCAGCAAGGGGGAAGGAAAGGCTATGGGAGGGGAGGGAGAGAGCAGTTCAGTTCTCTTAGCTGAATTGCAGTGAACCACCCTTCCAAAAGTGTATATTACCAGGTGTGTTTAAGGGAAAGGAATAGCTGTTACCAGTGCCAAAAATGTTATTAGTCTAGCTGACTTGGGTACTTTTAAGTAGTTTGTCACAATGTAAATACAGAGTGAGAGCAAGTTTAGGCTCAGGAGCATAAGAAGGAGGCTACTATATTTTCTGGGATTCCAGTGAAAAAAATCTCTGGCCATGGCTGAATCTCTGCATGCTCTTCCTAAGACATTAACTAGAAGAGAAGAAGCAAGGAGACAATATGTGTGACTAATGAATCCTTCCTTAAGTGTCTAATGTCTTGAAGACACAGTATTCCAAATACTACCATGTGACACAAGAGGACAATGTCTTGACAGAGATGAGGCAGTGATTTGAGGGGCTTTCAGAAATAACATCAAACTTCGCTTATAATAAGGTGCTGTTTCTGAGACTGCCCCATTGCCCTAAGAGGATATTTTGAAAGCCCAAACATACAATTATGAAAGCAATGTACCCAAGATTGAGGGAGGACGGCTTACTGGTGATTAGGGATATCAGAAGAGGAACAGGTAAGTAGTCACTAAAGACACACTCTGCCTCTCTTAAATCCCCGCTAGGCTAAGTGTGCCTTAGTAATTACAATAATAATAATAATAATAATAGGAAGCATTTATATAGGGCTTTATGGTTTGCAAATCACTTTACAAATATCGCGTTTTACCCTCACAACAATTCTGGGAAGAAAGTGCTATTATTTCCATTTCCAGGTGAGGAAACTGAGGCAAATATAAGTTAAATGGTTTGCCCAGGGTCATACAGATATTATCTGAAGCCATATTTGAACAAAGGTTCTCCAAGTCTAGAACTCTATCTACTGAGATGCCCTAACTGATCCCAAAGTAAAGTACTGTTTCTAAGTTAAGAGATCACTATCTGAGGCACCTCCTTAAAATCACGCCTCCCTCATGAAGCCTTCCCTAAGAACTCTAGCCCATTTCTCTGAAATTCTACCTCATGTAGAATCTATTTGACACAATTTAGCCTTTATTACTCCACCGTTGTATAGATTTCTCTTCTTGCTTCATATCATAGTGCAAAAACAATGTCACTAGCAGCTACCGTGGCTGTGTAAGACCAATAACACCAGCATGCAGAAGGGCTGCCAACACAGGTTCTTTGATCTGCTTTCCTAAGGAAAGCAACTTTAAGGGGTTTACAATGTCAGTTTAATTAAACATACATATATCATTCATTTAGTTCAGGGGATAAAGATCAGCCCCCTGAACTTCAGGGCAAATACAAACAGAAATTACAGACATATATTATATAAACAGAGCAAATAACATGAACCAGTCTATCCATAGCAATACATAGTTACCAGAGAAGTACCCACATCTGGGTTTTCAAGGGGTGGGGAGGGGGAGGAGTGTGGTATCCCTGCTCAGAGTCTCATCTAGTTGAATCACAGGACACTCTGCCAGTGAGTGAGAGCCACAAACAAAATGCTAACCTCTGAGTTTATATACCCTTCTTAGGGCTTGAAGGCTTCACACCTAATCAGCAAAAGGGTGTGGGCCTGGGGCTTTGCACCTAGTAAGACTTAATCCAAGGTACTTGATTACTTTAGCATTCTCAAAGAGAAAACAGTAAAAAAAAAAAAAAAAAAAAAAAAAAAAGGAGTCCCACCCTGCTTAACATTACAGATAGTCTTTTGTCCCAAATAGATCATAATCTCCTTATTTATTTTATTTCTTAGAATCCTTTGCATTGACTAGCACCCTTCTGGGCATACCATTGGTACATATTTCTTGACCGATTTGAGACCCCAGTGTTCTTATCAAGGCCAAGAAACCATATTGTACTCTCCACTATACTTCAACTTAATTCTTTAAGTATATATACATACATATATGTGCTTAAAGTGTATGTACACACACACACACACACACACACACACACACACACACACCTTCCTCTCCCCAAAGAGCTGAAAAGGTGAGAGGTACCAAAACTAACCAACAAAAGGTTAGTCCCTCTTTTCTTTGGTTTCTTATGCTGGTCAAACAAATTTGGTGGGGGGTGGGAGGGGAGCAAATTTCATTTATTTTCCACACCTGGCCTTGAGAGAAGGAACATTAATCTCTCATTTCCACTAAGCCAAACCCTAATGCATCAAGGAAAGGAGAGCCAAATGTCACTAAATAAAACACTGAAAAAAAAAAAGATTTATTTACTCATAATTACATTCTTATTATATCAGTTACCTAGTACATTTGTCTTGCTGAATTAACAGTGAGAGAGTGGAAAATCCACAGGATGCAGAGCAAAGTGTCATGCATGACAATGTGAATTAACTAAGCACAATTTACCAGTTCTAATAAAATCATTTTTATTTATGTGTGGGTGCTAATGTATTTTGACACACTCCTAATTTCTGTTTTGTTATTTATTAAACAGAAACCTGACAATCCATTAAATCACTATGAGTAATTTCTTTTAAAATTGGTTCCGTTTGCTAGACACGAGTCATTTTTCATTAAGAATTGGACTGTGTATCAGCAAATCACTTATAAAAGTGTAAAGAAAAATAAGGCATAGGCAAAGTAAGTGGATTCTGATATAGGGTAATTCAAAGCCTCACTTTGTACCCCCCTCAGATATCTTCTCCTGCATCCTGCTTAAAATTCCAATAATTAATGAAACTTTAGAGTTAAGATCTGGGTTTTGAAGGAGACCTGCAAGTACTCAGATAAGTGACTTGAGAGGAGTGACATACTAACAGAACCTTCACTCTACTCTTTTTTAAGCCAGATCAACTTGCAGAGAACAAATGTTTCAGGAAATGGAAGACAAAATAGAAACATTTATGAGAGGAATTGGGAAATATTTGGAGCACAAAGAGGGGTCCCAGAGGAGGCATTTCTTTGTTGACATCCTGTAGATTGCTTCTCCTGCATCACTCTTATTAGTATTGCATTGCAGCCAGTTCATGTCCACCAAGTGCATTTTCATTGCTCTTGGGGTGATCCTCAACATCACTTCCTCAGTGACTACATAATTGCTAAAGAATGAATCCATGATTTGCAGCCATATCATCATCAGTGATAAATAAACCACATTTTGTTTCAGGAAGAAACGCAGGGTCATTAAAAGAACTCCAGAAATCAACATCCAAAATTTTACTTTTTCCTCATTCATTGTCTATGCCTCTGCCTCTGTGTCTGTCTGTCTGTCTGTCTCTGCCTCTCTGTCACTCTCTCTCTCCTTATATATAGCATGTGTATGTATATATGTTTACAAACATTATGTTATTGTGTAAATCATATTATATAAATACTATTCATTGTATTTACAAATAAAAATGAGTTCCATAAGGTGTTCATTCAAATGCATGTCATAGTCTGGCATTCTTCAACCACTTTTTTTGTTTGGTTTTTATTTTTGCATTACTAATAAGGCTGAACTCTTTTAAGTGATTATTAATTTCATTTAGGCAACTCTGTAATGTTTCAGAGCTAGAGGAGGAACTTACCATCCATAAGAAATACCTCTTTGTCTTGGACTCTGCACTGGATCTCTGCACCATAAGAATGGTAAGTAGTTTTAATGATTATGCTTCCCTCAGTTTTATGCTTCAAATGATATTGATAACCAGGGGGTCATCAAGGAAGGCTATCTCTGTTGTTATATCTTTTAAGGAATTTTGAGTAACTTTGATATTTGTCATGGGATATAGCTTTCTGGGGGGAAAAAGCTTTAGGAATGTGTTTTGCTATACCAAATAAAATGCTTTCCTATAATCAAAAAGCTGTGACCTTCTCTCTATCCATATAACCACCAGCCTAGTCCAAACCCTTATTAGCTCTTGATTCAACCACTGTTGTAGCCTCATAATTGGTTCTGTGCTTCAAGTCTCTATTTCCATTTCACTCTGTGCTCAGTTGCCAAGGTGATTTTTTAAAGTACAGGTCTGACCATCTCACCACCCCACTGAATGAGCTTCAATGGTTCCCAGTTGCCTCTATGAGCAAATATAAACTTCTTTGTCAGAGTTTTATAACTCTTCATAACCTGTCCCCTTCTTAGCTTTCCTTTCTTCTCATATTTACTCTCTTCCATGCTCTCTACATTGCTACAATTCTTACCTATTACTTGCAGTTCCTTGAACATCTCATTCCATCTCCCATCTCCATGACTTTGCACTTAATGTCCCCACAAGTTGAATGCTCTACTCCTTCACTTCTATCTCTTCATTTCCCATCTTCATTCAAGACTCAGCTCAAGCTTGATCTTTACCAGGAGGCTTTCTCCTGACCCCACCCTAGTTGCTAGTGCCTTTCCCTCTCAGAACATCTTCCATCTACTCTGTATATATCTCGCATCTCTCTAGTCATTTGTGTGTCACATTCCTCATTTCAATGTAGGTTTCTTAAGAAACTAAATTAGTGCCTTTCTTCAATCCCCAATGCTACAATAATGCCTTGCACATAGTATTTCAAAAAATGGTTGTTGATTGACACCAGAACTGCCAAAGTTCTGATATTCCAGTGATTCCTATTAGATCTATAATCAAAAACAAACTATGTTTAGTATTTCCAAATGCTTAACCACTTAGCTCTGACTTACTTTTCCAGTACAATTATACAGTACTTCCCTTCATGAATTCTGTGGCTTAAAAAATTATTTTTCTTGTTTTCTTCACACTCAACATTCCATCTCTTATATCCATGTCTTTGCACAGGCTGTCTCTGATGGCTGGAAAGAACATCTTCCTCACCTATGCCTCTTAGAATCCCTGATTTCCTTAAAATCTGAGCTCAAACAGAATATCTTATATTTTCATTTCTTTTCTAGGAGAAAATGCTTGCCCTCTACAGGCATAGGGCTTCTGTTTCATCCTCTTGTCTTTGCCTTCTCTATTCTTTGCTTTTGGCCCATATTTTTTAACATACTTTTCACCATCCTTCCCTAAGTTCACTAGTACATTGCAATCTCTGAATATCAAATTATGTTTTTGTTGTTCATCCTTCATTATCAAAAAGGACTAATGACATCACAAGGATGACGTCTTGACTTGAGCACAAATTGAATGTGAGTGAGGCAGAAAATCACAGCTTTTCTCTCTCCTGCAGAGTCATTGGAGTCCAGTGGCAAGACAAAGGTCAAGACAACTATCAATGACTGAGGATACAGTGGGTGACCTTGGCCTTTCTCAGGAATGTTTTAAGGTAGAAAGAAAAAGACACAGAGGAAATGAAATTGCCATCTCCATGCATTTGAAGGGGCTGTTGTGTGTATTCTGATTAAACTTGTTGCTTGGTCCAGGGGCAGAACACGGAATGGGAAGAAGCTACAAGTAGACTTAAGCCCCCATATAAGGAAAGAACTTCGTAACAATCCAAGCTTCTGAAAGCAGAGTAGGCAACTTTAGGAGATTGTGGGCTCTCCCTCACTAGGGGTTTTCAAATGAAGACAGGGGGACCCCTTGTCAGGTATGTTGGCCATGGGATCCTTGATTTACTTTAGAACACCCCAGTGGGTTTGTTACTCCTCATTTGTTTAAAAAAGAAAAGGTTTGAGCTAGATTATCTCTAAGATCCATTTCAGTTTTAAGATTTTGTGGTTCTGTTACTAAAATTCTGCTTTTCCTACACATAGGATTGGTACTATCCTAATATATCTCTACTCTGATGCCTTCTCCTGGCAAAGAGACCCTGGAATTTTCAAAGTTCTACCAATGAAACGTGAGCTCTGGGAAGCATCAGCAAGCCAAAAAGCCTTCAAGTGTGTATCAGTGACAGACTGTCCATCTGTCTTCTAAGAACTGGACTACCTAACTTTATAAAGGCTCACCACCAAAACATTGGCCACACAATAATGAATTTTTTACTCATGGCAACTCATGAAGACCATCAGCTAAAGAGATTATGATATTGGTCATAGGGTATACCCACACCAATGAGACCAAGGATATTTTGAAATGTCAAAGGAGCTGGTCCAGCCTATATTTTCAAATGATAGTCAAGGTAAAAGTTCTAGCCTCCTATCTATGAATGCTTCTTTTAAATCCATATATATTTCATTTTTAGAAAGAATAAATAAGATTTAGATCTGCTTCTGGCTGATTATTAGATACACAGAGTTCCAGGTGAATGCTGCTAGATAGACAATGCATGCCTAAAAGGGACAAGCGATGGATATGAAACTAATGGATATAGGAATGGCAGCTTATCAGGAAGAATTCATAGTGTCTCCGTTAGGAAAACAGCAGAAACAGCAAAGGAATAAAGCAGTTATAAAGCAACTGTGTGGGACCTCTCTCCTACCCACAACTTAGTGTTCCCCTGTGGAAAAGAAAATGGATCTGGTAAAATATAGAATTCCTATATCCATTTTTCCTTAAATGGTTTATTGTATCAAAATGATATGCCCATATTATATTAGCAGCATCACATCTTGTCTTATTAGCATCCCACCATGGCAGCATTTGGGTTTGCTTATCAGACACGGATTAAGAGATGATTGCATTTATTGTGTGGGGCTGTGAAGAGGAACTAATTTGATTACACTGAAAGCTGAGGTGGCTGGGGGAAGAAGACGTCACCTATCAGCTCTTCTGCAATTAAGTGTGTCAATTGTCCACCCTGAAATCTAGGAAGCATCCTCCTATGCCTTAGTCCTGAATGATACTCCATAAAATCAAACCACAAGTGCTATGCATTCCCCATTTTGTGGCTCATTCCCTCCACAATATACAGGCTTCATTTATCCTGGAGGCCTGGAGTATTTGTAGAGGGGGAGAGAAAAAGAAATAGAGGGAAAACTTAAAAATGATTTCATTTCCAAATGATACCACATGGGTAAGCATCACCCTCAGCAAAAATAGGATGTTAAGAAATGTTTACGATATCCCCATCTTCTTTTATCTGTATCCTTAATCCTTCCCCATAGTATTTCCTTTGGCCTCCTGCACTATCCCTCTTATTCCTGTCAAAACCTAATTTCAGAAAAGACTCTACTATTAATCATATATTTCTTGGTCCAAGTTTTAGGCTTTATCTTTCCTATCTCAACCTTATATGTCAGCACTGGCCAGGAAACCCAAGAAATGCAGTTATAAAACAAAACTGGCTCAAGTTGAGTCAGACACACAGTCACCTCCCTGCTAGGGATAGGGACTGGACCTGTGATTTCACACTATAACAGGAACGGACACTCCCACCACCAATACAAGTTGGCACCTTCTGTGTAATTCTGAGTTACTGAACACTGAGAGGTTCAATGACTTCTACAGATTCATGCAACCAATATCTATCAGGCAGAACTTGAACATAACTCTTTCTTGTTATAAGACCAGATCTCTACCCACTATACCACATTGCCTCTTTGATACTGCTTACATTTTTGCTTCTTAATCTCATGATCTCACGACTCCCTGACCCTAAAGTTTTCCTGGCAAATGTTCTCATGGATGCACATCTGTCCAAAGATTATAATTCCCAGGATTGTAGATTTTAATGACATTAAACCAGTTAGGAATACTATCCAGACAATCAGGGCAGCTAGGTGACACAGCAGATTGAGAGCTGGTCCTGGAGTCAGGAAGACCTGCATTCAATTCTGATTTCTGATACCTACCCTGGGCAAGTCACTTAACCTCTGTCTCAGTTTCCTCATCTGTAAAAGACGGACTATAATAATAATACGTACCTCCCAAGGTTGTTGTGAGTATCAAGCAAAACATTAATTTTAAAGCTTTAGCCTAGTTCCTAACACACAGCACTATATAAATGTTGGTTTATTAGTATGGATTACTTCCTTGGGACATTGTCTTCCTAATTTGAAAGCAATTTTTATTACAAGCAGCTCCTTTTCCTTGGTTGTTTAGTTCTTTTGTGTATCAGCCAGCTTGTAGGGAACAGTAGATTCAGAGTTGGGCAATGGAAAAGAACAGTGTTGACTGTTGAAAAGCAGATCCGATGGAACTGTCCAAAATTGAGATGAAAGGGAAAGGGAATAAGCATTTATACGTCATCTACTATGTGCTAAACACTTTACAAATACTGTCTCATTTGATCTTCACAACAACCCTGTAAAGTAGGGTATTGTTATTATCCCCTTTCTATAGTTGAGGAAACTGAAGCAAAAAGAGCTTAAGTGATTTGACCAGGTCTACACAGCTAGAAAGTGTCTCAGGCTGGATTTGAATTCAGGTCTTCCTGACTCCAGGCCCAGCATTCTACCTGCTATGTAATCTTGCTTGCCTCGATGCATTGGTCTTCACAAGACATTTCTACAAGTTCCATGATACCAGGAGGGGTGAATTTCTTTTTCAAATCCACTTCTGATGTCCTCTGAAGGGCTTTGGGATGGGGGTATGCAGAGAGAGCAGGGATGAAACAGCAATATTATGACTTGAAGACCAGAATTTTTGTGGAAACAAGGATCTTGCAATGCCTTATGGCCTCCACCTTGTTTGGGTCAGTATGGATTTCTCACCAACTTATTGTTTGCACTAAGAACTCCATTTCCTACTTCTCAAGTGAGCTTTTTTTTTTTAATCTGGCAAACAGTTGGTGATGGTACAAGCCTGAAGAATGGTTCAGACTAATTTAGTATTCTGGGCATAGACCAGGAAAAATATCAAAATAAGGTTGAGATAAATTGTGTCTAGCAGGTCTTGAAACAATAGAGTCTATGAACATTTCACTATAGGGTATTTCACAAGCCAGTAAGTATTCACAAAAGGGACCTTTGCTGTCAGTGGTTAGCTAATCCCAGAAAGAATGAACTGGAGTGAGGAAACAGGACCAAGCTGAGATAAAGTACTTGAACTCACAAAATTGTTCAGGAGGTGCTCCACCACCTACTGTTCAACATTAGGTACACTCTCTTTGACCCTTAGCTCTATAGGGGCCTTCACTGCAGCTTACGTCTAGCTTCATACTTTTCTCCCAAGTCAACACAAGCACATGTGCACGCACATGCACACACGCACACACACACACACACATACACACATTCATTCCCTTTCATGTATCCTATTTTCCAAAGCCTTTCTAGGTGACTAAAACTAATCTGAGAAATCAATTCATGTCAAGGGGTTAAAAGCCAAATATGGCTTAATATAAGCCAGTCATCAAAATGTCCCAGCGTCGCTTCTTTGTGAGTTTAAATAGGTCTGATGACTCCATATCTGGTGCTCTTCCTATTGCCACATGCTTTTGTGACCTTAGACAAGTTACTTCACTCCCATGAGCTCACTTTCCTAATCTGTAAAATAAGAGATAATAATACTTAGACAACCTACCAAAGAAAATTGTTGGGAGAAAAGTGCTTCAAACCACAAGGAGTTACATAAATGTAAAATGTAAAAATTACTATTGTGGATGTTTAAAATACTTGCACTTCTACAAAAGCAAGTATATTTGCATCCATTTATATTACAGACAGATAATACATGTTTTCACAGTACATTTTTCATGCTATCTTTTTTTTTTCCTCAAATCCCAAGTGAATGCATGGTATTAACAAAACTACACAGTCATAACAACAGAATCATTTGCCTATAGTGCTACCTCAAAGAAAATCTTTGATACAAGCATTTCTTTACTTACTGCAGTCTCCATGCACACTAATGTGACAGAACTGAGGTGATACAAATCCACTAATACAAAGTTCACAGATGTAGGAGAGTAGGTAATATTGTAGCATCCACCCCAAGAGAATGCACTTAGACATCTGCAGAGGAAACATAACATAGTGGCAACTAGTGAATTTAAAGTCAAAGGATATGGTTTCAATAGTCATGTACCTTGGATAAGTCTTAGGATCATGGATTTGGGAACTATAAGAAATCTTAAAAGTCATTTAGTCCAATGACCTCATTTTACTCATATGGAAATCAAGGCTCAGGTTAATTGCTTGGCCTTCCCAAGATGACATAACTGGCAGAGTCAGAATTCAAACCTAGGCTTTCTAATTCCAAATCCAGTTTGCTTGTTAGAACACCATGCCCATCACTTCAATTTCCTCATCTGTAAACTGCAGATATTGTTGTACTAGCTGCCTAAAATATTGTGAATAAAATTCTTTATAAACTTTTTTTAAAAACCTCTTTTTAGATTTGTTTTATTGTACAGGCCTTTGATTCCATTTGTTTAAGGATCTCCTAAAGTAGAAATGCCTTCCACCCATGGGGATCAGCAACTTATACTCTTGGAGAGTTGGTTGGGGCACTAAGAGGTTAAATGACTTGCCCATGGTTACCCAATGAGAATATATTAAAGTCAACACTTGAATCCAAGTCTTTGTGACTCCAAGGCTAGCTTTATTGCCACTCAGCTATGTTTCTGCTTATGGATCCTCAGAATCCTGTCCTTCAGAAAGTCACAATGCTACAGCCTCAGGCCAAAATATAATCAGGATTTTCCCATCAGCCCTGTAGCAGATTGCTCACCCAGGTGATAGTAATTAAATTCAATGAATGTTTGTTAAGCACCTATCATCCTGTGATTCTACTACATGCTTAAGACCCTTAAGAGCCCTATACCTACCCTCAAAGAACTTATATTCTACTGAGGAACTAACAATACCTGTACAAAACTAAATATGAAAGAAGTAATTGAGAAAGAAAAAAACATTAACAGCTGGGGTGAGGTGGTCAGAGATTTCTCAGAGGAGGTGACTCAGGGGTTAAACCATGAACGAATATAAGAATTCTGAAGCATCGAAGTTTCTGGGCAATGAAAAATAACTCCTGTAAGTAAGGTGGATTTTAGTGTATGTCAGGTGGATTTTGTATTCTTTTTTAGATAATAGTTCCCAGGATCATAGATATTAGTTCCCAAGATCCCTGGCCATAACAATCTACAAGTTCCTAGGCTCATGGCTTGTAAACATCTCCACCATGCTTGTGCATCATATTATAATCTTAAGACAATGTAAATTCTTGAGTATAGTTGTAAACACCCACTGTGTGTGCACTATGCTAAGTCATCGTGATATTGCTAAAGTTAATGTAAACTTGTTAGGCTACTGCTGGCAAATTGCCTCCTTTGTGTGCCTCTCTATAAATCAAGTGAGCACTGGTCAGTAAGTGGGAACCCACAGGGGGAATGGCTGTGTATGCCTCAATCGGCCCCCATCAAGGCTTAGGGAGGAATGCACAAGCTGGCATGCTATGTGTGCCTTGATCAGCCCCCATCAAGGCTTTAGGGGATTTGTGAATGTATTGCTTACCTAGATTGACCCCCATCAAGACCTAGGGGATCCAAAGTTGTGCTCCTACTCTGTACATTCTTGCCTTCAAGAAAAGTAATTAGGGCATGCTGTAGAAGCTGATGCTCCCACTATCAGCAACCCTCTTGAGAAGAATAATAAATTATATCCCCTCATTATGTCTCTGTTCCTGTCCTTCTGGCTGCTCAGATCAAGAGTGAACCTGCAAGAGGCCGGAGCCCAAAAGCTCTAGTGGCTCCTGCCTGACATATGGCATGCTCAGTGTCTCCTGTCTCCCTCAACTCCTCTTACCAAAACTGGGGACTTGAGAACTAGACTAAAGGTTACTCCTGTTCTATTTAATTGGGGAAAGAAGATGTTTTCCCTTGAGAATTAATAACAGTGAAGGAGTTGTGGGCATTTAAACAATTTTTTCTCACTAAGTGCAAGTCATTCAGTTGTATGGTAAGGAAGACACAAATACTTTTGTCAAGTCCTCAGGAAACTGACAATCTAATGGGGGAGATAACATTTGCCTTTCAGTGAAATAAAGGAATCAGGCAAAAGCTTAATTAACACTACTGTAAAATGGATTAAGTTAATGATTCATTTTAAGGAAATAAGCTCTGAAATGCTCAATTTCTTGGCTCAGATCTTGTAGAGTGGATATGAGGGGGGAAAAAGGGAAGAGGTTATCATAAGTGAATACAATCACTTCTAAACTATGAACTCCTTTAAGAATAGGTACTGATTTTTGCTTTTCTTTGCATTTGCCTGGCAAATAGTAGTGCTACCCCCTGGGGATCCAAGTGGCTAGTTCCAGTTGGCAATACTGCTGTTTGTTCTTCTTCTTCTGTTCCTATATCTTGAGATTTGGGAGCTAGATTTTTCCCCTATTTGTTTATTCATTCATTCTATCATTTGTTTTCAAAAAACTGGGGCAATTAACTCTTTGTCTTGTGTAGTTTCCATCATGATTTCTTGAAATATAGCTCTGGTGAACCAGGCTTGGATAAAGCCCTTTGGAATTCAAATGGAGCTACTTAATTATGCCTTTCAACCCAAATCACTTTGACTCTCAATGATTAGCCAATAATAGGTCCTAGCCCAAGCCTCACTAGCTCATTGTTTGGGTTCTGAGGGCTCAGAATGAATAAAATAACATTTGTCCCTGTTCTGGCCACAATCTTGAGGCTCTTCCCCTCCCAGATTGATTCTTTTGGGATGTCAAACTAAGGCCATCTTATACCTCAATTCTTACCTAGCCCTTAACCACTGAATGAGTGTTCTCTCAACGAACTGAGGCCGAGTAGGTTGTTGTGTTTGTCCTTCATTCTCAAGAGGACTGTGATATGAGGGAGATGATAACATGACTTGCAGTTGACTTAATTTGAGTGAGGGAGGGCTGTGCAAGGTCACCAGCCTCACTTTCTCCCTCTAGAGCCATTTGGTTCCAGTGGTCAGATATTCATCAGGACAACCAGAGATGGCCCAAGATGCAATGAGAGACCATGGCCCTTTTAGGCTAAGGTCTTTTCAGGTTCTCCCTTTGAGTGAGGTAACACCCATTCAGTGAACAGGCCTCTTTAAGAAGTTAGTCAACAGATGGCCCCTTTAATAAAAAAAAAAATCAACCTGAGAGAGGAAGACCCTCAGGGTTGCCAGCCAAAAGAGAAACAGTTACTATTCACATTCACTCTGAGCCAGGTGGGCCCAAAAAATAGCCATAAAGTGGTCCTTGGGCAGGAACCTACTGTTGTGTCAGGAAAGACTCTAGCTTAAAAAGGCCAGGGTCTCCCACTGTATCCAGAGCCATCCCCAGTCATCTGGACCTATATCTTGTCACTGGATTCTGATGAGTCTGGAAGAGAGAGTGAGGCAAATGATTTTGCACAGCTCTGCCTCACTTAAATCCAATTCACTTGAAAATCAAAACATCATCCTGCTGATGTCATTGGTCCTCTCTAAGAACCAAGGACAAGTAGGTGCTATATAAGAGCTTGTTGACTAACTGAAAAGTTAAGGGAACCACACCAATGTGGTAAGAAAGGAGTAGTGAAATCCTCTCCCTGCGGTAATTTTTATTACTATCATTATCCATTATTTTGACTCACGCTTGTGATTTCATTAGTATAGATAATTATCTGTGACAATCACTCATGGAGTTCAGTAAGTCATGGATGGAGATAAGTCCTAGAAAGCTTCCTGAGGCACTGAAAGGTTAAATGATCCGCCAGTGGTAACACAACTATTGTAAGTCACAGATAGGACTAAAACGTGGTCTTCCTGACTCCAAGTCCTTGTCTTCTACCAACTACTCCACTGCCTTTATACATCCTTCTCATCATCATCACTATTATTATTCCCAAAGTCATTCTCTTTGTGGTGCTTAAAGTGATCTGATAAGAGATTGGAAGAAGCTCCAGAGAAAATAAGAAACCAAAGAAATACTGCATCTTGAGGATAGAAAAACCTACTTGTTTCATTTTTTATTCCAACTGAGGATCAAACTCACAAAAGTAAACAACATTCTGCACAGAAACAGAACTACTGGAACAGTAGGGGCTTATTTCACATTTGATTCAAGATGTAATATCAGTTTCAGTGGAACTGCTATGCTGAAGGAAAGTATCAAAAGCATCCATGGAAACTGAACACAGCCTATTCCCACCCCCACCTAAACCCCCCAAATTCCTAGTCTTGAAAGCCTTAGCTAGGTGTTAGGCAATCCAATTATCTGATCAAAATAATTCACAGTAAAGTGTGAATAATCAATAGGCTTAACCCTCCCTGGAGGGATAAGAAAAATGTTCCATTTCCTTCTGAAAATTATTATTCTTGGAAGTCTCTATGAGGATTTTTTTGCCAGGACTCAACTCATGCAAAGAAACTGACATACATCCAAATGTAGTTTGAAGTTCACAAAGAGCCAGAGTTGTAGCAAGCCACCCAAATCCAGAAAAAAAAAACTGCCTCTCTGTATAATATTTCTCCCTAGGAAATTAATGTTCCTTCAACTGTGAATATTTGACAGCTGTTCTAATGGTCACAAGCTGGGGCTATAGAGGAGGTTATGTCAAGAGACTTGGGCATGGTTTCAGGACTGGTATATGAAATCACAATGCGCCAATGTACACCTATTCCTAGAGAGGGAGTATCGGGAAGTGGGAAGAATGCTGGATTTGGAGTTAGAGTCCCTGGATTTTAATATTGACACGTATCACTTCTGTGAGTTTAGGCAAGAATGTAACCTCTCTAGACCTGTTTCCTTATCCATAAAATGAAAAGGGTTGGACTAGAGGACTCCTAAGGCCTTTTCCATATCTAAATCATTGTTTCTAAAGGTAGAACAAATACATACAACAGTATCAGCAAGCCAAAGGTATATTTGACCTGATTTCTTAGTTTAGGGTAAAGACAGCTTTCATGTGAGAAATTCCTTGGTTAAATAAACAGAAGATTTGAGCTGAAGAAAAAGGAGACAGAATCATGAAGGTCATTTACAAAGCTTTGGATTTTTTTTAAGCTAGAGACAGAGTTTGGGAGAGAGCAGATTGGGTGGGCTTCAAGGGAAGATGAAGGAGGAGAAAGACAATAATAAGGATTTGAGCTGAATGAGAAGGGCCAGAGCTAAAGCTGGAAGGAATGGAAAATTAAAGAAAAGAAACATTTAAGAAGAAAGACTTGAGCAGCAACATAAGCAAAATTAGAAGGAAAAGGTGACAGACTGGAGAAGAAGCAAGAAGAAAAGAATTAAAAGGAGAAAGATATAAGCTGAAGATAGAGAAGTAAAGAGGAGAACTCTAAGAGAAGAAAAGAATTAGTAGGTGAGAGAAGTAAGACAAATTGATAACACAAGATAAAAGCTTAGCAAGAGAATAGAAAAGAAGTTGAGAGCAGGAATCAAGGTACTAAGGAAATGAGAAGAACAGCTCTGGGGCTCATGATTACTTTAAGCTGAATTCCCCAGCGGTGCTTCAGTGAAGCTAACAGTCAAGGAGACTAGAAATCTTACTTCTGGAAATTAGGAAGAGCATGGAAAATATAATGTTTGCCATTCTGAAATCTGTAGATCTAATCAAAGTGGATTTAACCTGAAAGAGAAGGGAAATAGAGAAAACTGCCTGTGTATTTCCAGGAAGCTAGATACCATGGAGAGACTACAAGATTGTTATTGTATTTAAAAATAAAAATAAAAGGTAAGAGCAGAGTTTGCACAGTTGATAAGCCAGGGAGCTTGACTATAATTCCAGACAAAATTCTAGAACATATTATGAAAGGGGTGGAGAGTGAACATATTGAAAAAAGTGATGATTACAAAATCAGCAAAGCTTCACTGAAAAAAGGTCATGCTAGGCCTCATTTTCTTTAATGAGAAGGTCCTTGGACAGATCAATGGCAGGAAAACACTTTAGATATAATTTACCTAGATTTTAGCTAATCATTTGACAAAGTTTTTTATGTTCTTGGGTAAAAGATGGAGTGATGAAGGCTAGACAATATATAATTAGCTGGATTTGAGAAGGTTGAATGGTTAAACCAAATAAGTAGCTATTGATGGTTCAATGCCAAATTAGAAAGAGATCTAGAGTAGAATCACCTCAGGGACATTTGGTCCTGTACTTATTTAATGTATTCATCAATGATTTAAATAAAGGTATAATTACAAGTACATCAAATTCCTGGATAACAATCAACTGGGAGAGATAACTAATACACTGGATCAAAGATCTTGTCCAGATGGAACACTGGGAAGAATACAAGATGAAATATAAAAAATCATAGAATAATAGAGTTTGAGAATTAGAAAATACCTCAGTGGATGACAAGTGCAACCTAGGCTCAAAGGGAACTACTACTAGAGCACAAGTGGTCATCCAATCTGGTTGAAGACCTCCAAGAGGTAGAAATTACCATCTCTTGATCAAATCCACTCACAAATCTCATTCCTCTTCCATATAATTGAAGACAGATATCATGTACCTCTACCCTCTTCTCCAATATCCAACTATTCTCTATTCCAGGTTAAATTTCACAGGTTCCTTTTACTGATCCATATATGTACTCACAGACTCAAGACATTTCACAAAACTGGTTGCCCTTCTAAGGATACTCTCAAGTTTATCAGTATCTATTTTAAACTGGGGCCCGTAGGCTTTGCTAGACTGCAAAAGGGGTCTTTGACACAAAAAGGTTAAGAATCCCTAATCCAGACACTCTCCAACATTTCAATGTCTTTTATAAAACATGGTAACCAGGACTGAACACAATAATCCAGAAGAATTCTGACAAGGGCAGAGTATAGTAAAATTATCACCTCCTTCCTCCTTTAAACTATGCTTCTCTACATACTCCAAGATTGCACTAGCTTATAAGGCTGACATATCCCACTGCTGACTCATATTGTGTTTACAATCTACTTAAACCTCCATTTTTTTATACCTGAGCAATAACGCTGTAAAGTTGTAATTGGGGTTTGCAATCTACTAAAACTCCATTTTTTTTATACCTGAATAATGATACTGTAAAGTTTTAATTGGGGTTTAATAAATTCAAATTATAATATTGGGAGAGATGGCTAGAAAATAATTTATTTGAAAAATATCTGGAGGATTAGTGAACTTCAAGCTCAATATGAATCAACAGTGTGACGAAGAAGGTGAGAAACTGAATGCAGTCTTACGTGGCATTAAGAGAGATATATTGTCCGAGACTAAGAAAATAGCAGTCCCGCTGTACACTTTCCTGGTCATATAATTTCCAGGGTATTATTTTCATTTCTAAGTCTCAAATTTTAGAAAGGACACCAATAAGTGATAGAATGTTGAGAGCATGGGTTTTTAGCCCTTTTTGTCATTCATCCCTTTGGCAGTTGGGGGATGCCTATGAACACCTTCTCAGGACAATGTTTTTAAATGTGTAAAGTAAACCACATAGGATTATAAAGTAAATTAATTATGTTGAAATACAATTATCAGGAATTTTCATTAAGTCATGGACCATAAGTTAAGAAAGTATAGTTTAGAGGAAGGTGAGCAGGATACTGAAGGGCATTCATTTCATAGAAGGGCTGATTGAAAGAACTTAGAATATTTAGTCTGGACAGAAAATATTGGGAGGGCGATATAACTCTTTTCAAGAAAAGGCTGTATGACCAATTATCAAATATTATTTAGCCGATGTTCTTGTTCAGGGACAGACTTAATTAGATGGCCTCTGAGATCTTATCCATCTCTTGGAATCTGTAATTCTGTAACATGATCCATGAGCCTGAAGAGGTTACAGTTTGCAAACATCCATTTAAATTAGCTCCATAGCCCTAGGGAAGCAATAAAGTATTAAATCTGAAATGGTTCTGACTCATATAGCCCTAGGGAAGTCACTTCCCTTCTCTGAAATTCTGCTTTCTCCAGCAAAAAGTGGTAGGGAAAAAAATGCCTTCCTCCATCCTTTTCATAAGCAAATTTTAAGGGTAAAGGTCACAGAATCATGTATCACCGATTTATAACTAGAAAAGACCACTGAGATAATCTAGTCTAGCACTTTTGTTTTCCAAATGAGACCCAGAGATTAAGGAATTACCCAAGACCACAGAAAACAAAATGGTATAATATGACTAAAGATCTTGAATGCCCCACACATAGACAAGTATTATTAGCATGTTCCAGTGAGAGATATTATCCCTAGCTTCTTCAAAGCATAATTTAAGTGCCCTTCATAAATGAAATATTTCTTTTATTATTAGTGCTTTTTTTCCTCTCTTTTTTTAATTTAAAAAATTGTGTATTTTTTTAATTTTAAAATTAAATACTAAATGAGGGGGAAAATATTACCACGTATACATCAGACCATAAGAAAGGATTCAATATAAAGTAATAAATTTCCATTTCAAGAAAACCTATATAATAAAAACTAGACATCAGTTTCAAAGCTGTCCAGCTTTTCTTTGCTTCCTTGTTGGTTTTGTTTTGTTCTCTGCTGTATACTTTTTACTTTATTTTTGTCCTCCCTCCCTTCCTCCCCACCCTAAAGAATTACGATTAAGCATGGATATATATACATATATATCTATAAATATGCACATATATATACTCATACACATATATATGTAAGACCATATTATGCTTATTTCCTCCTGTCATCTGTTTCTCTGAAAGCAGATAGCATCTTCTTTCATAAGTCTAAGTCTTTCCATGTTTTTCTAAATCAACCAGTTCATCATATCCTACACCACAGCAATATTCCAATCCAATCACATCCTATCTGAGAAATTTTCTATGAAAGTTTCTCCTCAATTTTCTGCACTCCTTCTGTTCTTGGCTACATAGGTTTTATTTATGCAAGAAATTTTTAATTTAAAATAATCAAATTATCCTTTTCGCACTTCAATAATGCTCTCACCTTATAATAGAGTTTAAGGTCTGATACTGCTGAATCTACTTTCTTTACGTCTTTTTTCCCCTGGCTTCTTTGAAGTTCCTGACCTTTTGTTCTTCCAAATGAACTTTGTTATTATTTTGTCCGGCTCATGAAATTTTTTTTTAGTAACTTAATTGGGATGACTTTGAATAAATAGATTAGCAAAGTAAAATTACATTGGCTTTATCTATCCATGAACAATTAATATTACTTCAATTATTTTGATTTGAGTTTATTTGTATAAAAAGTATTTTATGTTTTATATTCATACAGTTGCTATGTCTGTCTTGGCAGGTATGTGCTCAAGTATTTTAAACCGTCTAGGTATTTAAAGTGGTCTAAAACAAAACTGAATAATGTTACTGACCCATAGTGTAAGTGTCTTTATTTTTCACTTTTGACTAAATCTATTTTAACTCTAACTTTATCCGATATCATGATTACTATCCCTGCTTTTTTTACATACTAAATTCTACTCCTGCGCTTTATCTTATATTCAAATTTTAATTTGCTGTTTCTGTTTTATGGGTAAATTTGTCCCATTCACATCCTAAGATACAATTTCTTGTTGTGTGTATTCCTCCTTCCTATTTTTCTTCACTATCCTCACCCTATTTATCCTATCCCTCTTCTTTCCTCTCCTTTATTTCTACCTGCTTCCTTGCCCTCCTATTCTTTAACCTACCCGCCCCAGTAAGAGCCCCTTCTTTATCTTCTCCCCCCATTCTGTCCTCTTATTGCTTTCTGAATTTAGAAGACTTTTTTATGCTTCTAGTTGTATATGTTGTTCTCTCTTTAACCCATTCCCGTTGAGAGTAATGTTGTAGCACTGCCCACCTTCCCTCCTACTAGCTTCTTCTGTATCAGTTTTTCCTTTTATGCCTCATTTGTATGAGATAATTACTCCTTTTTATCTCTCTTTACAATTTTATTTTTTTTAAACTCATCCCATCATACTCAGCTTATCCCACACACTTCTTTTAAACTACCCAAATAATGATGACAATCATAGAGTACTGCTAATATTTTCACATATATGAAGTAAACAATTTGACCTTATTGAGTCTCTTATATTTGGTCTTTAATATTTATCTTATATTTCTCCTGGATATTATAGGTTAAATTTTCCCTTAAGTTCTGGGGGTTTGTCACAAAAACCTGAAAGTCTTTGAGTTTGTTAAATTCCATTTATTTTCATTAAGGATTATACTTTCAACATAGTAGGTACTGGATCTTGTGTAATCCTTATCGTAGCTCCATGATATTTAAATTGTTTGTTTCTTGTTGCTTCCAGTATTTTCTCCTTAACGCAGGAGCTTTGAGACTTGGCTATGATATTCTGGTAAGTTTTCCTCCTGGGATCTCTTTCAGGTGGCGATGTCGATTTTTTTTTCTATTTTTACCTTGCTTTCTTGCTCTGGAACTTCAGGTCAATCTTCCTTAACAATTTCTTATAATATTGTATCAAGATTCTTTTTTTCATTGTAATTTCCAGGTAGCCTACCTATTCTATTATTTCTCCTCAATCTGTTCTTCAGATCAGTTGTTTTTCTGATGAGGTATTTCACTTTCTCTTCTATTTTTTTTCATTCTTTTGATTTTTTTAATGATTTCTTAGTGTCTTAGAATGTCATTAGCTTCACCCTGCCCAATTCTAGTTTTCAAGGAATTATTTTCTTCCTTAAGTTTTTGATTCTCTAGCTCCAGTTGGTTGACTTTCTTTTCATAATTTTCTTGATTTTCTTGGATTGCTCTTTTTTTCCTAATTTTTCCTCAATCTCTCTTACTTGATTTTTAAAGTCCTTTTTAAGTTCTTCCAAGAAATCTTTTTGTACTTGGGACAATTTGACACTTCTCATTGAAAAAGGAGTGGCTTTTTTAGTTCCATTGCCTTCCTCTGAATGTGAACCCAGATCTTCTCTATCCCTATAGTAACAATATATGGTTGGGTTCTTTCTCCTTTGCTTATTCATTTTTATTTATTTATTTATTATTTTTTTGTTTTAGCAGCTATTAGTGTGATCAAGTTGCAGTCCTGAGATATGGGGAATGATGCCCAAAGCTTCAGGTCCTTTTTACTGTTATTTTCTGAGGTCTTCCTAACCTGCACCTAGGGCCCTCAGACACATTGTCCCACAAATAATCTTTCTCCCTGGGGTCCCTCCATTAGCTGCTCTCTGCACCAGAACTGAAACCAATGACTCTGCTTTCCTGTAAGTGCCTACATCTGACAAGGTCCCTGCCCCCTGGCTAATGCACTCACCAGGTGTGTGCTAGCTGCTCCCTGCAGCCACAGCTGAGATGTATCTGGTCAGCACAGTTGTGCTTAGCATCCCTCCACAATGGAAGATCCTTCAATCTTTTCCTACTCAGCCATCAGACCCCCCACACTGTCTGTGAGATGAAACTTTCAAAGGCTGAGGCTGCCTCTCAACCCAGCTGCCCTCAGGGCTTGTTTGTTGATTCATCAGAGTAGGCTAGAAGTGTTTGTACTTCACTCCGGGCAAACCTCTGCCCCTGGTCTTTCCTGGGGCCTTCTAAAATTGTCCTAGGAGGACAGCTGCTTTACCTTGTGTTTATTTCTGCTGCTCTGAGGTGATGTTCTATTTTTTTTTGTGGAGAAAATTTGGAAAGCTGAACATTTTTCTCTCTCTCTCTCTCTCTCTCTCCCTCTCCCTCTCTCTCTCCCTCTCTACCCAGTTAATTTTTTATTACTTTGAATTTGTATTATATTTGCTTATCCATGTTCATGTCATAGTACATATGCATTTTTCCTTGGAAAAAATGTAAATTAATTTCAGGCAGGGACTATTTTGCCTTCTCTTGATATCACTAGCACTTACATCGATAGACCCTTAATAAATGTTTATTGCTGAACTGAAATGAAATGGCCTGACACAAACAACAGATTCAATGCTCTTTTTGGAAAAGGAAATATCTAAGACAAAGCTTTTCAACAAACATTTAGTAATTCAAACATGATGGCTCTCGAGGTCCAGTAATGCCTGACTATCAGGGTTCTACAACCTCTGACATGAACATTCTTGAAAGAAAAAGAAATGCTCAAGTTCTGAGAAGGACACAGCTCTTACTAATTTTGCAACACAGGATTGTTACTAAGCAGCTTTTGGGCATTCACTGTATTAAAATCTCAAGAAGCTTATGATACAACCCAACATAGACTTTTCACAGCATACACACAACACAGGTGAACACGAACACACAGGGAAAACCACCCAGCTCACCACATTGTCCAGGGCTTCCTTATTCTTCCACACAAGGACTCTGGCTCTTCCTCCTTCTGAAACAAGTAGCTTAAATATTATATTAAAATATGCTGTCTTAAAATCAAAGGTTCAGGGTCTGCCTAATTTTATATTCTTCAGCCTAAGAGTAGCAGAGAAGTTGATATCCTCATTAGAGCTATTACCAACAACTGCTCACTTCTGACTCTACAGACTAACCAACTGGCTTTTCTTCTGGCTACAATAAGGGCCTTTAAAGACCTTCTAAGTATTTGACTTTTTTCAGAAGAAAAATTTGAAGTGGGAAGAAAAATGAGATAATTTTAGGAAAACTAAATTACAGAGAAAAGATAGGACTAGATATAGTACACAACGGAGGTATTTTATGAGTTCATTTTTTGGGGGAAATATTCTCCATGTTACCCAGGGTTTGATTAAATAAGATATTATTCTATTACTTCATTACTCAATAAACATATCATATTCTCAAGAAAATAAGATAAATACATGAAGTCATTCAATATCAAATAACTAAGTACCAAATCAAGAGATTAAGACTCTAAGTGCTGTGGGAATGCAGAGGATGCTGACATTTTCTGTTGCTGATTCAAAAAGGCTGTTTAATAAGCTAAGCTATTAGGGCAATGTAACAACAGTTTGGCTTGCAGCTGCTGCTGAGGTGTAAGACCCAACAAGACCAGCAACAAGAGCTGCTAGCACAGGTTCTTTGAGCTACTTTTCTAAGGAAAGCAACTTTAAGAGGTTATCAGTCTCACTTTAATCAAACATTTATATATATATATATATATATATATATATATATATATATATATATATATATATATATATATATATATATATACGTACGTATGTATATTGTTCACTTAGTTCAGGAGGAAAAGCCAGCGCCCTGAACTTCAGAGAGAATACAGATAGAAATTACAAACGCACATTGTATAAACAGATCAAATAACACAATTCAACAGACAGGCTTTGTCTAATCAAGACATAACACACATAGTTACCAAAAAGAGAAGCACCAACATCTGTGTTTTCTTCAAAGCCAGGGGGCTCCAATGGCTACCCAGAGTCTCCACACCAACACTCTTCTAGGGAGTTAGGGCCCCAAACAAAAGGCTAACCTCTGAGTTTATATACCCTGTGCAGGGTCAAAGGGTGTCACAACCATGCGAATCAAACTCATGTAAACTAGGCTTTCCCTTGAGGTAAGCAGGTCATCAAAGACTCTCGATTTAATCAAAGAAACAAAGGCCAGACTCATCAAAGACACTTGATTACATAAGTGCTCCAAAAGAAAAAAAACAGTAAAAAAGTTCCACCCTGCTTAATCTTACAGGCATCCAGATGACACAGTGGATAGAGTGCCAGGCCTGAAGTCAAGAAAACCCAAATTCAAATCTGGTCTCAGACACTTACAAGCCATGTGACCCTGGGCAAGTCACTTAACCCTGTTTACCTCAGTTTCCTCATCTGCAAAATGATCTAGGGAAGGAAATGACAAACCATTCCAGTATCTTTGCCAAGAAAACACCAAATGGGGTCATGGAGAGTCAGACATGACTAAACAACAACAAATCAGCTAAGCAGGAAGATCAGAAGCCTCAGGAGATCAGTAATCATAGGTACATACCTGCAGTAAATTTAGAAAAGTGAGACATTAGGGGAGATTAAAGCAGTGAAGAAGAAGCCATGACAAAGAATTACATACCTACCTTCCACCTGCATATTCCTTATCTAGCCTTTTCTGGGAAAGGATCATTGCCCAAGTAGCATGCACAGCCAAGAAGAGTCAACCACGGTCACTTGAGAAATGGAGAAACAGTATGCTGTAGTGAAAAGAAAACTGAATTTGAGGCTATAAAACATCAGTGTGAAGCCTGGCTCTGCCACTTACTAACCAGGGACCTTTGGTGAGTCACCGTACTTCTCTAAGCCTCAGGTGACTCTTTCACAGAGTGAGAGGTTTGAACTAGTTGAAAAATTCTAACACTAAGATCCTTTGATCCTACAAATCTATATTGTGTTATTTAAGGAGCCCTGAAATGCTCCCTACTCAAACACTTCTCCTCACTGGCCCTTCCTTAGCTCACAGAATTTCGATATTATTTGCCCATGTGGGTCACAACATAGAAAACACTCATTAAATAGATATGTATTTTTTGCCAGATATGTACATATACACACTTTCTCCCTCAACTAGCTGCAACCCTCATTGAGGATGGAAATCACATTTTATACTATTATAGATTCCCCATACACCTAGCATAATACCTTGAACATAGTAAGCACTCAACATTTGATGAATGCATGAATCTAAGAAAGGTGTCACTCACTGAGAGCTATTAAGGATTAACAAGCTATTAACGTCTAATCATAGTGACCATAAAAGAAACATATCATCTCTCTAGACCATCATGTTTTCATGTGTACAGTGGACTAGATCAGTGGTGTCAAACTCAAATAAAGAAGAATATTTGCAGGCAACTTATTAACTTAGAAAATCACAAATAAATGTTATCTGTATCATATTGGATCTATAATTGTTTTCTTAAACACTTCCCAATTTCATTTTTATCTGGGTAAGCCCTCACTTGGGAATTTTGCTGCTGTGAATTTGACAGCTCTAGGCTGGGTGATCTCTAAAGTCCCTTCCAGCTTTAAATCCTTGACCATATAACAATATTATCCTATGAAATTAGCTTTACAAAGTAATCCTAAGATTGAGCCCTGAAGGAATGGTTGGGAATGTGGAACCTGAATATTATCCCTGGCATGGGCAATCAACCACATGAATGGACTGCTCATCTATTGTTAGAATGGGAATTGCAAAGTCAGTTGTATTAAAAGGTAAGATACTTATAGAAAGTGAAATAGTATAGTATAGATAAACTTAATCAGCTCAATAATTTTGTTTAAGACCTCTCAGCCTATACATAGCCAGCTGGAATTTAACATTTATAAGGCTGAAAAAAATTTTGAACAAAGTCTTCTTAATTATAGATTTAAAGCTGGAAGGGACCTTGGAGGTAATTGAGTGATTTGGTTACACAAGCTTTTGAGTTCTAAATTTTCTCCCCTTCCCTCCCCTCCCCCACCCCCAAAACATTGGTCAATTTGATATAGGCTCTACATATACATTCACATTAAACATATTTTCACATAAGTCATGTTGCAATGCCCTCATTTTTACAGATAAGGAAATGAGGCCCAGAGAGGTTAAATGTCTTGCCCAGAGTCAGATAACTCTTAAGTGTCTGAGGTAGGATTTCAACTCAGGTGTCTGACTCAAAGTCCAATACACTATCTACTATGCCAGGCACAGGAATTGTAATCAAAAAGATCTGGATTCAAATCCTGCTCACATAATTACTATTTGTTTGACCATGAATGAGTCATTTAACATGCTGTGCCTCAGTTTCTTCACATATAAAAGGAGGATGTGGGCTGGAAAGTAGGGACTTGTGTGAGCTACCACCCAGATCCCTCCAAACACCTATAAAAATGTCTCTGAACAAATTCTAGAACTGCAGAACCCACAAAATAGCAGAAGGAAGCAGGGCTCCAGCCCAGGATAGCCTGGAAGGTTGCTAGGTAAGGTCTATCTCATGGAGCTGGGAGCAGAGCAGAGCCCAGCATGAGCCACACCCAGACCAACCAGACCTGGGAGCCAGGCAGAACAGGCCTTAGCGCCCTGAATCAGTGAACTTTGGCAGTTACCAGACTTCTCAACCCACAAACAGCAAAGACAACAGAGAAGGTTAGTGGGAAAAGCTTCTGGGACAGAGTGGAAGGAGTTTGCAGTCGGCCACCGCCCCAGGGGCAGCAGAGGTGATGCAGCTACAGAACTACAACTGCACAGTTGCTTCCTGCCCCAGGCCCACCTGGTGGGAGGAATTAAGTGGCAGATCAGAGCAGGAGTGCAGAGCCTGTTTAAGATCTGAGTCCAGTCCAGGTTGCTGGTTATTGGGGGAGCAGGAGGTTGCTGGTTATTGGGGGAGCAGGAGTGCTGGTGTGGCAGAGCTTGCTGTGTATCTCTGAAAACAACAGTGCATTCCCTCAAGCTGAGGACATAGCACTCTCTACTCTAAGAGCAGTCATACTCCAACGAAAAACTCAAGGATCAACTAAGATGGTTGGGAACATGGCCAGGCAGTGAAAACAGACTCAGATTCAGATTCAGACTTTGGAATCTTTCTTTGGTGACAAAGAAGACCAAAACATACAGCAAGAAGAAGTCAAGAAAGTCAAAGAGCCTACATCAAAAGCCTCCAAGAAAAACATGAACTGGTCTCAGGCCATGGAGGAGCTCAAAAAGGATTTGGAAAAGCAAGTTAGAGAAGTAGAGGAAAAATTGGGAAGAGAAATGAGAGTGATGCAAGAAAACCATGAAAAACAAGTCAATGACTGGCTAAAGGAGACCCAAAAAATACTGAAGAAAATAATGCCTTAAAAATAGACTAACTCAAATGGCAAAAGAGTTCCAAAAAGCCAATGAGGAGAAGAATGCCTTGAAAGGCAGAATTAGCCAAATGGAAAAGGAAATCCAAGAGACCACTGAAAAAAAATACTACCTTAAAAATTAGATTGGAGAAAGTAGAAGCTAGTGACTTTATGAGAAATTAAGATATTATAAAACAGAACCAAAGGACTGAAAAAATGGAAGACAATATGAAATATCTCATTGGAAAAACCACTGACCTGGAAAATAGATTCAGGAGAGATAACTTAAAAATTATTGGACTACCTGAAAGCCATGATCAAGAAAGAGCCTAGACATCATCTTTCAAGAAATCATCAAGGAAAACTGCCCTGATATTCTAGAGCCAGAGAGTAAAATAGAAATTGGATTCTTTAATCCAATGATCACCTCCTGACAAGGATCCCGGAAACAAAACTCCTAGGAATATTGTTACCAAATTCCAGAGCTCCCAGATCAAGGAGAAAATACTGCAAGCAGCCAGAAAGAAACAATTTGAGTATTGTGGAAACACAATCAGAATAATACAAGATCTAGCAGCTTCTACGTTAAGGGATCAAAGGGCTTGGAATATGATATTCTGGAGGTCAATGGAGCTAGGATTAAAACCAAGAATCACCTACCCAGCAAAACTGAGTATCATGATCCAAGGCAAACTATGAACTTTCAATAAAATAGAAGACTGTCAAGCTTTCTCTGTGAAAAGACCAGAACTAAATAGAAAATTTGACTTTCAAACACAAACATATAATTGGGGAAAACGAAATATTAAATTAGATTAAAAAAAGAAAAAAGAAAAAAAATCCTTTGTTTTGGGGAAGGAAAATAAATCAATACCTTTCATTGTTTGAAGCAGTGGGCTAGCTGCTATCCAAGGTTCTGACTACTCTACAAAATACAAAGTTGGCTGCTGATAATGTTACTCAGTCACCTAAGTATCATGTCTGAACACCACAGATTAGAGAAACTCATTAAGGCAGATTGTACTTCTAAAGATTTTAGATATTAAGAGGTGATGGTTTCCCACCTACCAGAGACACATTAGAAACAAGCATAGATTACATGAGCCAACAAAGAGCCAAACTCTGATGGTTATCTGACTTATGCTAGGCCATTTTAGTATCCTCAGGGTTTTTTTGTTCTGTTTGGTTTTTTTGGTTTTTTTTTTTTTTTTTTTTTTTGGTGCTTGCCATTCTGAATATGTATTGGAAAATCAATGCAAGACTCAGTACCCAAGTGAACTCCACCTTTTCAATGACTAGTTGTCTAGTCCTTTATTTACTTCAGCATGAAAGTTATAGTGACAGGGGACTGTCCACAGAACTAAAGTAACACAGCTTTAAACACTACAGCACAAAATAATGTGATTATTGCCATTCTATTGAGAGAGTCAAATTGGGAAACAACTGTAGGCAAGCATTTGTTTTATTTTGCCCAAAGAGGCCTTCACTTTATATCCTACCCCTCCCCACACCATGCAGCTGTGCTATATTCCTTATCTCTCAGGGTTGTTGTGAGGATCAAATGAGACAATGACTGCAAAGTACTTAGCACCGTGCCTGGCACAAAGAAAGCACCATAAAAATATTACCTGTCTATCATCATCATCTCACACTTCTCACACACACACACACACACCTCATAGGAACCTTGGGCTTCAGCCCTGGGGAGCTGGGATCTGATAGGCAAGTTTTCTCTTATAGAGAGCCAGGCCTCCAAGCTACTTCTCATCCATCTCCACAAAATGCTACCTAAGGCTACCACCACCCTTTCTGGCTTGCTGGTTTGCAATGTTTTCCTCTTTAGAATGCTATCTCCTTGAGAGCAGGAATTCTTTTTGCTTATTATTTTTGAAAGTAAAGCACTTAAGACAATGCCTGGAACATATTAGCAGCTTAAAAATATGTTATCTATATACCTAAGCCAAAATCTATTTTATTATTTTGTTCTTTGCTCAACTTTATGTCTCATTGACTTGTTTTACCTTTTGGATATTCATGCTTTGGAATCATCCATCCATGTTTCAGTACTTTATAAGTGCCTCCTGCCTTTGCCCTGGTTTGCCAACTGTCTGTTGACAATTGAGCCATTAACCTCATACAACCATCTGTTTATTTCCGACCTTTTGCCCTTGAAACTTTTATCACTGAAAACAGCCCCATTCATAAAGATAGCTTTGCTGACATCAATCAGCAGTCCTACTTCTGGCTCACCAGCATCAGAGCAAATTATGAATAGTGATTGTTTCATTTGGTGCATTTATATTCCCATCACCTAGCATTATAACTAGCTCACAGTAGGTACTTAATATATACTTGTTGATTTATTTATTGATTGACAGTCTCATGAGTTCTGGATATCCTACCCTGGAGCTGAGACAATTATCAGTAAGGACAAGGGTAGAAAAACACAGCTGGGGCCATGCATCTGAGATGATCTCTGGATATTCTATATACGATGGGTTTAAATAAGAATACTTTTATAAAACATGATCAGTGTTCCTGCATGCTTGTCATGCCAGTTCCTTTTTTGTGAGGTTTATGGTACAGTCAATGGGAAAATGTGGGAGTGAATAACCAAGTAGTGATCAGCAGAGCTCATATTACCTTGACTGTAGTGACTTTACATTTCTTCCTGTTCCTTAGGTATTTTTCCATGTTTTCTAAAAATCTTCACTTGATCCTTCCATGCCCACTCACTATCATCCTTCATTTCTTCTGTAGTCTACATTAGGAGTCTCTACTTTCTTTACTCTCACTCTCTTGCTCTCTCCAAAGTTAATGATGATCTTTTAATTGCCATATCTAATGACCTTTTCTCAATCCTCATTCTCCTTGACCTCTCTGCTGCTCTTCACATGGATGATCACGCTCTCCTCCTATATACTGTCTAGAATTTCAGGACACTTCTTTCTCTTAGTTCTCTTCCTGCCTACCAGACTGTTCCTTCTCAGACTCCTTTGCTATATCTTGATCAAAATCATGCCCTCTTAGCATAGGTATACCACAAAGTTCTCTCCTGGGCCCTCTTTTCTTCTCCCTCTATACTACTTCACTCAGTGATCTCATCAACAACTATGGATATATTAAAATTTCTATGCTGGTGATTTCCAAATCTAACTATCCTGCTCTAACATCCTTGCTGACCTCCAATCTTCAACTGCCTTTCAGACCTCTAAAACTGAAAATCCAGTAGACATATTAAACTCAATATGTCCAAAACCAAACTCCTCTTTCTCCAATCTCCTACCTTCCTTATTACTGTAGAGAGCAATGCTACCCTTCCAGGTTCTCAGTCTCACAACCTAGGTGTCATTCTCAAATCCTCACCATCTCTCACAATCCTCATATCCAATCTGTTGCCAGGGCTATTGATTTCACCCCTGCAACACCTTGTGAATATGTTCCCTTCTCTACTCTGCCACTAACCTGGTACAAGTCCTCATCACCTCCCATCTGGACTATTTCAATAGCCTACTGGTAGATTTGCCTACCACAAGTCTCACTCTGATCCATCCTCCATTCAGCCACCAAAATGATTTTCTAAAGCATAGGTCTACCATGTCATCCCTCTACACAATAAACTCCAATGGCTTCCTATCACCTCTGGGATGAAATATAAAATCCTCTGTTTGGCATTCAAAGCCCTTTCAACCACTCAAACCTCCTCTCAACTTTCCAGTCTTCTACCTTAATCCCTGACACATATTGTTCAATCCATTGATGCTGGCCTCCTTGCTGGAAGAGATACTTTTATCTCTTGGCTCCAGATATTTTTCTGACCATCTCCCAATGCCTATAATGCTCTCCCTATTCATCTCTACCTACTGGTTTCCCTGTTTTCCTTTAAATCCAAACTAAAATCCCATCTTCTGCAGGAAGCCTTCCCAATCAATTATTTCCTATTTTTCCTGTATTTGGCTTGTTTGTACATATTTGCTTATTTGTTTTTTCCTTCTTTAGATTGTGAGCTCCTTGAGAGAAGGGACTGCCTTTTCCCTCTTTTTGTAACCCAGTACTTAACTGAAGTTTCTTTACTAAGATTTCTTAGTAAATGTTTATTGACTGATTGTGAGCTCCATTACTGACCTTCTGGGAGAGCCTGTCAGGACTCATGTGGTATTGCCTATTTCTCTTCATGTCTGTGTATGGATTCACAATTGGATCCTGTGCTTCACTGAAGCTGAGACAGAGTGTATCAAAGAAGAATCTGAATAATTATGACGTGTTTAGAGATTTAGACCACTGAAACACATCTAATCCTCCATGGTTGAATTAAATCCTATCCCTTGGAAAGGATACCCATTAGTGGGCATCATAACGTGACAGGCCACTAAGGGTTACCGTTTCTTCTTTTTACCTAGAGAAAAGGTAGAGGAAAAAAAAGCCTAGTTCTTGGGGTACTTTAGCCTAGTTGTTTTGGGGTTAGAAAATGTCTAGGACTATGGATTAGTTGATTCATTAGAGGGTCACTGAAATAGGATGAAAATTTGGTTTATGATATTAAGAAATACTATGTGAGTGAAGTTAAAAAAAATTATTATAGTAACCTAGGAGCAGGAGGACCAGTTTTATTTGCTATGCTGAGCTAGTAATCACCAAAGCAGGGAGATTTAAAAGACACTGGAATGTATTCCCTGCACCAAATATCACCTCTATAACTATCCCAAATTATTTACTTTATCTTGTCATATGGTCTGATGTTTCAACTATTAATATACTTGAATTAAAATGCAAATACCACCTGCAGGCAAAAGTGACTACCAGTCATTCTTATGTAAGTGTGAATTAGTTTGATAACTTCCTTTCATTATTACCCATACATTATACCAATGATGGAATGGGAGCTCTTTATGGAGGGAGGGAAAGGGATGATTAGAGACAATTTTCTGATATTGTACACTGCAATTCAGAACTCGGTAAGGCATCATTATAGTAGAGAGCATCCAAAGTGCAATAGGAGAACATCAGGTACATGGAATATAAGTGATGGGTGGATTCCTGGAGATGGAAAGCCAAGGAGGCAAACCAACTACATTTCTGGGACAGCTCTGTCTTTGACTTTGAGTGATCAAAAGAAGAATGAAGTTGGTTGTGAGGGGGCTCCAAATAACCTCTTAGTATGGCACACTCATTTGTGCAGAGGAGATATTTTGCTAGAAACTTCGCATTTACAATTTATTTAGTTTAACACTAATCTATCCACAAAATAGATGTAGCTGTTAGTGGAACAGACTCCCTTTGAGAGAACTGCTCCTCATTAATTAATGGCTATGATGTAGTTGCCTACAATAAAGCAACTTTTTAATTACCCCACACACACACACACACAAACCACAAGGAAGACTCTAGGAGAATGTAAGTTGCTTCTGGGGAGGGACTGTCGTTTTGCTTGTATTTGTATCTCCAACAATTAGCTCAGTACCTAAGCACTAGATAAAAACTTGTTGACTTAAACTACCCAGGGGCTTTCAACAGCATGTAAGTTAAAAGTAATGCCCTGGGAGTCAGGAGACCTGAGTTCTAGTCATATGACCTTGGAAAAAATCACTTCTCTCTGAGCCTTAATTTGCTTATCAATAAAATGGGGATTTGGAGAAGATAACAAAGTCCTTTCTAGTTCTAACATTCTAAGATTCCGGGCTTCCTAGAAGCCTGTGCTGAGAGTGATTCCTTTCTTTACTATTAATCCCACTCTATGTGAATAATACAATCTATTCAGCAAATGCATATGTATAAGAGCTTAACACACACTCCAAGATTAGTAAAGAATCTAAGAAGCCAGTGGCACTATGCCAGTAGCCAATTATGCAGTTACTGATATAATTTCAGCATCTCCCTCAAAAGATATCTACAGGTCCTACCACAGTGTTTGAAATCCCTATCATTACCCATTCCTTTAGATTAAGACAATAAAGATTCCTATAAAAGGCAAATTTTATCTTTGACCTATTGAAAGCCATAGGATCTAAATTTAGAATAAAAGAAACTTTAAAGAAGATTTGTTCTAACCCGCTCATTTGACAAATAAGTAAACTGGAGCCAAGGAGCATTGATTGGTTTGTTCAATATCACACAGCTAGAAAGTGACAGAGCTGGGATTTTAACCCAATACCTCAGACTCCATATCCAGTGGTCTTTCTTTTTTCCCAATTACATGTAAAAAAAAAACCCAATTTTAACATTCTTTTTTCAAACTTTTAGTTCCAAATTCTCTCCCTCCCCCATTGAGAAGGCAAGCAATTTGACAAAGGTTATCATGTATATTCATGCAAAACACATTTCCAAGTAAGTCAGCTATTATTGTTTGTCCTTCACTCTCTAAGAGGACCATGACATAAGGGAGGTGATGCCATGACGTGCAATTGGATTTAAGTGAGGAAGGGTTGTGCTGAGTCACCAGCCTCACTTTCTCCTCCTGAGTCATCTGGGTCCAGTGTCCAGACAACTGGAGATGGCCCAGGATACAGCAGGGGACCTTGGCCTTTTCAAGCTAAAGTCTTTAACAAGTCTCAATTTAACTGGCCCATTCAATGATTAAGGCTTAATAAGCAATAAGGCAGAAAAAGACCTTTTTACCAAGTTAAAAACAAATTAATCTGGGAGGGGGAGACTCTCAGGGCTTCTGTCCAAAACAAAAAAAAAATGCTGTTTACATTCATTCTGAGCCAATCAGGGCCCAAACAATGACCAAGTGGGGTTTGGCCTGAGAGCTGATTGTTGTCCTTCATTCTCAAAGGGTACCAAAATGACATTATTATGCTAGAGTCAAGTTTCAACGTGTCTGACTGTGGCTGATGAGACCAATACAAACTTGGAATGCTCTACCACAAGTCAGGCACAAATACTCCATGTGAACATTTGGGGTGGATGTTCTAAATTTGCTCATTCTGCATTTCCTTTGAGTTGTTTCAATTCTGCTTTGCTCACAGAGGACAGAATCTTCTCTGATGTGGGCACACCATGCTGAGCGGTCCTGTGCCAATGCCTCCCATGTCACACAATCAATTCCAAAGTTCTTGGGAGACACCTTGAGAGTGTCCTTGTCTCACTTCTTCTGACCACCATGTGAATGCTTGCCCTGTGTGAGTTCTCCATAAAATAGTCTTCTTGGCCAGTGTATGTTTTGCATTTGAACAATATGGCCAGCCCATCGGAGTTGCACTTTCTGCAGGAGAGTTTGAATGCTTGGCATTTTAGTGCAAGTAAGGACCTCAGTGCCTGGTACCTTACCCTGCCAGGTGATCTTCAAAATCTTCCTAAGACAATTGAAATGGAAGTGATTCAGTTTCCTGGCATGGCACTGGTAGACTGTCCAGATTTCAAAGGCATACAACAATTAGGTCAGCACAACAGCTCTGTAGACCTTCAGTTTGATAATCAGTCTAATAACTCTTCTCTCCCATACTTTTCTTTGGAGCCTCCCAAACACTGAGCTAGCTCTGGCAATGTATGCATCAACCTCATTATCAATGTGTACATCCCTGGAAAGTAAACTACCAAGGTAAGTGAACTTATCCACAGCACTCAAAACTCCTCCATTGGCTGCAACTGATGATTCCCAGTATGGATGGCGTGATGGTGGCTGATAGAGTACCTGTGTTTTCTTGGTGTTAATTGTTAGGCCAAAATTAGCACAATCAGCAGAGAAGTGATCCGTACTTTGTTGCATCTCAGCTTCAGAAGCTCCATTGAGTACACAATCATGCGCAAACAGAAAATCATGGACCAACACTTCCTCCACTTTGGTCTTGGCTTGTAGGCTTTTCAAGTTGAAGGATTTACCATCAGTGCGGTAGCTGACCTTGATACCATGTTTATCCTCATTGAAAGCATTTGAAAGCATGACTGAAAACATCATGCTAAAAACCATGGAAGCAGGGACACAGCCTTGTTTCACTCCATTGGTGACTGGGAAGGCACACGAGCATTGTCCATTATCTAGAACTCGGAGAAGCCTGCTGTCATGAAATTGACACTACAATGCTGATGAACTTCTCCTGGTGACCAAATTTTGACATAATTTTCCATAAGCCCTCATAACTAAAAGTATCAAAGGCCTTGGTCAGATCTACAAATGCATACAGAGGTCTGTTCTGCTCCTGGCATTTCTCTTAGAAGTGGTCGGGCAGCAAACACCATATCAATAGTTCCTCAGCGCTTTCTGAAGCCACACTGGCTCTCAGGTAGATGACCATCTTCCAGGTAAAGGATCAGCCTATTAGAAGCCAAACCATGACCAAGTGGGGCTTGGCCTGGAACCTATTGTTGCTCAATCAACAAGAGCCAGAGTGATTTGAGGTTAACGCAGGTCTTTAATGAAAAAAAAAGCTTCAAAGATTAAAATTTACACTGCCTTTGGGGAGAGTACCCACAGGTAAGGGTCTGATATCCTATGTGCACAGAGGGAAGGGGAAGGAAGGAAGGAAGGAGGGAGGGAGGGAGGAAGGAAGAAAGAAAGGAAGGGCAAGTACATTTCCATGTAAATCATGCTGCGAAACAAAATGGACAAAAAAAAGAAAAATAAAGAAAGCTTTAAAAAAAATCTTTGATCTACATTCAGGCTCCACCAGTTCTTTTTCTGGAGATGGACAGAACTTTTCATCGTAAGTCCTTCAGAATTGTCTTGGATCATTGTATTGCTGAGAATAGCTAAGTTATTCACAGCAGATCATCATACAGTATTGCTGTTATTGTGTATAATGTTCTCCTGTGTCTGCTCATTTCATTTTGCTTCAGTTCATATAAATTCTTCCAGGCTGTTCTGAGAGCATCCTGCTTGTTAATTCTTATAGCACAATACTTCTCCATCACAATCATATACAATAATTTGTTTAGCCATTCCCCAATTGATGAACATTCCCTCAATTTCCAATTCTTTGTCACCACTGAAAGAGCTGCTATAAATATTTTTGTGTATATAGGTCCTTTTCCTTTTTGATTTTTATATCTTTGGGATACAGACCTAGTAGTGGTATTGTTTGGCCAAGGGGTATGCTTAATTTTATAGCCCTTTGGCCATAGTTCTAAATTGCTCTCCAGAATGGTTGTATCCATATACAACTTCACCACAGTGTACTACAATTTCAATTTTCCCACCTCCCCTCCAACATTTGTCATTTTTCTTTTCTGTCATCTTAGCCAATCTGATAGGTATGTGGTGGTAGGTAAGAGTTGTTTTAATTTGCATTTCTCTAATCCATAGTGACTTAGAGCATTTTTTCATGTGACCATAGATATTTTGACCATTTATCAATGGAAGAATGGCTCTCACTTCTATGCATTTGATTCAGTTTTCTATATATTTAAGAAATGACATCTTTATCAGAGAAATTTGCTATTAAAATTATTTTCACAGTAATGATGACAAACTATGTATTTTCTTCCATCCTATTTTCCACCTGTTTATCCTACTCTCTCTCTCTCCTTTCATCCCGTCCATTCTCAAAAGTGTTTTGCTTCAGACTTTTACTTTCCCAATCTGCCCCCCACTTCTATCATCCTCCTCTTCTCTTACCCTTTCCCCTCCTACATTCCTGTTTGGGAGGATAGATTTCTACACCCTATTGAGTGTGTACCTTATTCCCTCTTTGAGCCAATTTCAATGAAAGTGAGTTTCAAGTGCTCCACTCCCCCTTCATCCCTCTTCCCCTCCACTGTAAAATCTCTTTCTGGCCTCTTTTACGTCAAATAATTTACCCCCATTTTACCTCTCACTTTCTCCTTCTCCCAGTTCAGTCTTCTTTCTCGCTCCTTAATTTTATTTGTTTAGATAATCATCCCATCATATTCATACCAGTACCCTCTATGTATACTCCTTCTAACTGCCCTTATCCAATGGTCTTTCTACAAGACTCCCTATTCCAAAGTCATGTAAATTGTTTGAATCTCAGCTTCTTCATCTGCAAAATGGGGACAGTATTTGCTGGACAGTGAAAAGAATTCTGGATTTGAGTCTACTGTAAACATATAATCCTGTAATCTTACCTTAAAATATTTTTATGAAGATCAAATGATCTTCAATTGAAAATTTTAAAAGAATATATAAATGTAAATCATAATTGCTCCAATCTAATTTTTAAAGTAGTATTTTCTTCAGTGGTCCATTGGACCTCCTTTTCCATTTGGCTAATTCTGCCTTTCAAGGCATTCTTCTCCTCATTGGCTTTGTGGAGCTCTTTTGCCATTTGAGTTAGTCTATTCTTTAAGGTGTTGTTTTCTTCAGTGTATTTTTCAGTATTTTTTTGGGTCTCCTTTAGCAAGTCATTGACTTGTTTTTCATGGTTTTCTCACATTCTTCACATTTCTCTTCCCAATTTTTCCTCTACTTCTCTAACTTGCTTTTCCAAATCCTTTTTGAGCTCTTCTATAGCCTAGGACCAGTTCATGTTTTTCTTGGAGGCTTTTGGTGTAGGCTCTTGCACTTTGTTGACTTCTTTAGGCTGTATGTTTTGCTCCTCTTTGTCACCAAAGAAAGAATCCAAAGTCTGAGACTGAATCTGGGTACGTTTTCACTGCCTGGCCATATTCCCAACCAACTAACTTGACCCTTGAGTTTTTCAGCGGGGTATGACTGCTTGTAGACTAAAGAGTTCTATGTTCCGCGTTTGGGGGGGATGTGCCAGCTCTGCCACACCAGCACTCCTCCTTCCCCAAGAACCCCCAACCTGGACTGGGCTTAGATCTTCAGCAGGCTGTGCACTCCTGCTCTGATCCACCACTTGATTCCTCCCACCAGGTGCGCCTGGGGCCGGAAGCAACTGCAGCTGTAGCTGTCCCCCTCCGCTGCCCCGGGGGCGGTGGCCGAACCTCGAGATCCTTCCACTCCCGCAGCTTTTTCCACTGACCTTCTCTGTTGTCTTTGGTGTTTGTGGGTTGAGAAGTCTGGTAACTGCTGCAGCTCACTGATTCAGGGCACTAGGGCCCGCTCCGCCCGGCTCCTGGTCTGGTTGGTCCGTGCCGCTCATGCTGGGCTCTGCTCCACTCTGCTCCCAGCTCTCAGCTCCCAGCTCCCAGCTCTGTGTGGGATAGACCTCACCCAGAGACCATCCAGGCTGTCCTGGGCTGGAGCCCTGCTTCTCTCTGCTGTTTTGTGGGTTCTGCAGTTCTAGAATTGGTTCAGAGCCATTTTTTATAGGTTTTTGGAGGGACTTGGCAGGGAGCTCATACTAGTCCCTGCTTTCCAGCCACCATCTTGGCTCTGCACCCCCAACCTCTGAGTTTTTAGACCCTCACATGGAGTGAATTTAAAGATGGGCAGGGACATGGGGTGAATTTATTGATCAACTGATCAATAAGCATTTTATTAAGCATCTATTATGCATCCAGGATTGTGGTAGGCACTGGGGATAAAAAAGTAAAGAATGAAGTAATCCTTACTCTCAAGAAGCTTAAGCTCTAATGGGGTACATATGTAAATAAAGAAAAATCATAAAGAGAATAAATGCAAGGAACTTAGTGAGGAAAGCTATTGGCAACTGGGGAAACTGAAATGGCTTCAAGTAGAAGATGATACTTGAGCTAAGACTTGAAGGAAGAAAGAGAATTCGTGAGATAAGAGATGAGAAAGAAGCACATTCCAGGCACCAGGGATAACCAGTGCAAAGGCAAGGATATGGATATTGTTTGGTCTTACATGAGAGAAGGTCAGTTTTGTTAGACCACTGAGTATGGAAAGTGGAGTAATTAATAATGAGACCAGAAGATAACTTGAAGTCAGGTTGTGAAGGGTTGTCAAAGCAAAACAACAGACTTTATATTTTACACTAAGCAATAAGAAGCCATTGGAGTTTGTTGAGAACAGAAGTACAATCACATGCATGCTTAAGGAAAATCACTTTGGCAACTTAACAGAGGGAAGATTAGAAGACAGACAGATTTGAGACAGGGAAGCCACTTAGAAGGCCATTGTAATAGTGTATTCAAGAGGAGATGAGGGTGTGAACTAAGATGGTAACTATATGAGTAGAAAGGAGTCAAATGCAACGAATGTTTTGGAATTAAAATGGCAAGACAGCAACTGACTGGATATGTAGGGTGAGGGAGAGTGAAAAGTTTAAGATAATGCTGAGATTACAAACCTGAAAGACTAGAAAAAATTATGATTCCTTCAACATAAATGGAGAAGTTTGGGATAGAGAGGGACTTGAGGGGAAACATAACTCATGTTAAGTTTGGCACACTTCAAAGGGATATGACAGTGAAAGGTCTAGGGCCGTGAAATGTAAATAAAGATGACAAAAGGGCATGGAAGAGGAATGAAGCACCATTAAAGACATACTTCTGTGATACAACAATTTTTTATAGGGCTATCTCTGGATATTTAAATGAACACCTGACAAGTTTCCAAGTCAATCATTTGCCCCACTGCTCTAATCACCATCCTTGTGACTTCCCTAATGAAAACACCCCTTCCTGTACACTAATCTCCTATAACTTATTATCCTTTACTAAAGTATAAGCTCCTTGAGGGCAAGGACTGTCATGCTTTTTTTCTTTGAATCCTCAGATTTTAGCACAGTTTCTGACACATTGTAAGCAGTTAATAAATATGTTTTATTCATTCATCCTATTCCCTTTTGTATTTGTTCTGCCTGAATCTAGATACTCTATGGAAGGGATGGTCAGGAGCTCATGTGATCTATTTGTGTTCCCCCAGGTGTCTGTATGTAGGTTAGCAGCTGGATCTTATATTGCTGTGGAACTCAAATACAGAGCACACCAAAGAGGGAGCTGAACAATGATAATAATTATGACATATGTACCATATTTCCCCATGTATAAGACACACCTTTTTTTCGAAAAATTTGGGGTCTAAAAACTGGGTGCAGCTTATACAGTGGTTGTAGATGGTTTTGCTGAATGTTAAGTTTGGTCTTTCTCCAACTGAGAAGACAATCAGAGACTGGCTATGGAAAGAAGAAACCCTACTGAAAACTCCATGGCAGAAGAAAGCAATGAGAGGCAAGTCAGCAAAATGGCCTGATTTAGAGAGGGAATTGAAGATACAGATTGAAGAGCAAAGGGCAATTGGAATTCCTGGGTCCATAAAGATGGTTCAGCATGAGGCAAGAAGAATTGCTGATGAAAAAGAAGTTACTGATTTCAAAGGAGGACACCACTGGTGTTTCAGGTTAATGAAACAGAATGGACTAAGCATGCGTACATGCACCAGCCTTGCCCAAAAGATGCCTGAAAGCTATGAGCAGATGAATAAAACTTGAGTTCAATAACTTTATGTAATACATTTTTTTTCAAATTTTGGGCTCCAAAATTAAGATGTGTCATACATGGGGAAATACAGTATCTGATCTTTCACAATGGAGTTCTACTCCCAAACCAAGGGAAAAGGTATTAGGAGTAGGTATTAGCACATGATCCATAAGCATGTTTATAGTTGAAAGGAAAAGAGACAGATTGAAAATTTGTGAAAAGTGATGACTGATTATTCCAAATGTGTGACCAAGGATATGGTCATGGAGAGAAAAATGACCTCATCTTCTGAGTCTGGAGGAAAGGAGGATAAAATGCATGAATACTTACAAAGGTAATAGAGGAGTGGAAGAAGAAAGACAAGGAAATTCATGTTCGATGGTCCAGATTTTTTTTCAGTAAAGTAAAAGGCAAGGACTTAGTATCTACCAACTGGTGGCAAGAAGGTGAAAAAGTTTGGAATAGGGGCTATGAGAAATGTAATAAACAACCAATAAGAGATGAACAAAAGGATTACCTTATAACAATGAGGGCTTGACTGAGGTTAGATAGCAAAAATCGGGAGCCCAATTCATTTTTTTTCCCTTCACTCCTGGCTCCACATTTCTTCCACCCATCTAATCAAAGTTAGAGAAGAAGGAAGGATAAGAAGAAGGAAACAGAGTGTGAGAAGACATTCCAGACCAGGGAACAGGAAAAGACCCAAAAGCACAGATCCAAAAAGTACAATATCTTATTTGTTTAGGAGAAAGTGAGCATTGCAATTAAGTAAACCTGTTCTCAGAAAGGAGCAATAAGGGCATGGTTAGAAAGACAAGTCTAAGAGACAATATGTTAACAAGAGAAAGAATTTGGACTTGGGAAACTCAGATGTGAATCCTGTCTCTGCTGCTCACTTGCTTAGTGACTTGGCAAGTCAGTTTTTCTCTCTTGACCTCAATTTCTCATCTGAAAAAATGACAGATTTGCCTTAGACAATTTCTAAGGTGTCTTCCAGCTCCAATGTTCTATGAATATTTGGGGCCATGTCATGGAATACTTTCTATGCCAGGCTAAGCAACTTGGACTCTTTTTTAACCAGTTTTTCAATAACCAGATTATCTGTACTTTAACCAAAATTCACTGTATAAAAAACAGTGAAAAATAGACTCTTTTATTCATAGTCCTCTTTTCATTGCCCCTCAAAGTCTCTTCTCAGGATGCCTACATCCCAAATGACTGTCATTCCAATAAGATCACAATCACTGAATCTTAATTAAAAGCCTTCAGATTGTAAAATTTGGGGTCGCAAAGGACAACTGCAGAGATGCCAGCCCCAAGACTGTGCAAAAGGTTCCAGACCTCTGGGAAGTGATTTGCACTGTCAGTCACTGTGCACATCCTAGAGAGCATTCCAATAAGATATTTTTTGAAAAAGAATCACACTGCCAATTACCTAGACATTGTTATTCATGATAGAAAAGAAGGGGAAAGAAAAGCATTCAGACTAAGAGATGCTTAGCTATTCAGGATTTAAGACACTAGCTTTTCTGAGACATTGTTGTGACTATGTTTTCAGACAGAGATCTGTTTTGATGTTTTCAAAGCTTTCCTTGAAGCTGGTCAAGACACATAGGGAAATTTGCATACTGAGTGTAAGACAGCAATGTGGCCTCACATTCCTTGAATGCACAATTGAAGAAAAATGACCTCTCCTTTCTCCTCTAGTTATCAGGACCAGGATGTGTTTTCTCCCTCCAGGAATGTCACTGAATGCAAATGCTCTGAGGAGTGAAACAGTTCTCAGTCTTTTAAAAAAAAAAAAACACATGGTGCAGGGAAAAGAACAACTAGAGTGAGGGTCTGGAGACCTAGATGAGAATGCTAGCTCAACCACTGAGTTAGCTGTGTGAACTTGGGCAAGTCATTTAACTTTTCTGAGCCTCAGTTTCCTTCCCTATTAAATGACCTGCCTAGTTTAGATGGTCTCTGAGGTTCCTCTAAGCCTAAATTTCTATACCTCTAAATCCCCCAGATAGACACTGTGATTGAACTGGTCAATGTCACCCTAAGAATCTGTGATTTTATCAGTATGAGCAGCCACTCCACTAAGTTAAGTCGTGACCCCTCTAGACCTATGAGATTTGTTATGACTAAAAAATTAATCAGTGAGGATAAGTGGTATAAAGTATGCAGGAGAATGAATTATGTAGAAGAAATGGTATAAAGAATGTTATCAGAGAATAGGTGCTACCTGAAAATAGATGGACCAGTCAGTCACGTAGCAAAATTATAGGATAAACTTTCAACACAACTGAGTGATTTGGCTTAGAGAAAAGGGGTAGTTGTGGTATTAACTGATTTATTAAAATATACTTTTCTGTTATTTTTCAATATTTTACATGAATGGTTCAAGATATTCCTAGCTATCACAGATGAATGATATAGGTGTATTCCAATGGTATCCATGCAATGTTAAGTAAATTAGATGAATCCAGCATGGTGAGTACAGCTTTCTGTGGCAATTTAATATGAAGGCATAGACAAGAGCTGCAAAGGATGAAAAGTCAAGAATATTGCTGTCTACATCATTGGAGGGACTATTTACGTTGACGATCACAGATTAGAGGACCCTTTGTGAATTCTACTAAATCTCAAGGTACTTCGGGCTCCCCTTGTCTGCTGATATATGGGAAATATCAATGGTGTGGCAGTTAGGGTTCTCCTTTTCTAGTCATAGCATTGGCTAGCTAACCAACTAACTTCCAAATTGCTCTCCAAAGAACCAGAAGCCATTTTCAGGATGCTACATTCATGACCCATAGTTCAGTAAGGAATATTATCAAATGCATTGACATCTCCCACAGAGCCCTGAGATAAGCACTTGGTTAATGCTCTACAAATACAGCTCTAAGTGAGCCTAGTTTGTGATGAGCGTTAAATAATATTTGTCCCATTACAATTACTTTCCCTTCCTGAATTAGGTCTAATAGACTTGCTAGAAGTTGATCACTTGCGAAGGCCACAGAATCCCTAAGGCTGAGTCATTACATTTTCCAAAATACTTACCATAATTATGTTTTGTTCAGAGATTAGCTCAGTTACCCACTAGGGATCAATTACAACTCATCTTCAAGCCAGAAGCTAAAATTTTCAAGCAGATCCTCATGGAATGTATAGCTGAAGCTCACCACAATTGAGTAATATGGCTCTTTGGCAGGAGAGGGGAATGGGGGCAGGGGCTGTTATGATATTGCTAAAGTTATTAAACTTTAATTCTACATGATTTTTCAATATTTGGTATGAATAGGTTTGAAGTCTTCCTAATGACTAATAAATATGGCTAATAATTCTCACAAATGACCTATGGGGAAAAATCCCATAAGCCAGAATAGTAATAAATTTGGCCTAAGGATAGAGTTTGTTACCTGATATCATCAATGGCTCATAACAAATTTGTCTCCTCCTCATTCCCTGATTAATACCTGGTCCCCTCAAAGGAGATACTACATAAGTCCCACATCAGAGACCCTTTAAATTCCACCTAGCTGTAGCCACTTACTGAGCACTTATTCAAAAGAGTAGTCCAATCCAACCTTGTAAAAGTGATTTTGTCATCAACCTCAATCCCACTATCTTGAACCCCAATGTTGGCACTCTCTGACTTTGCTTCCTATTTTCCCTAATTTGGCCAAACTTTTACTAACATGCTAATCTTGACTTAATTTCTGACTAGATGTTGATTTGGCATTTCTTTCTAAACTTCCCTGACCTTTATGACTCTCCCCTTTAATTTTGTTTTTAAGTAGGCAACTTGGCCTTCTTTTAGAATTCTAGAAATATCTACATGTACAACCTTCTGTCAGAGTCAACAGTACCAATACTAGCATTTTAGCGGGTCTTGGCACATCCTCCAGGGCTACACAAACTATTTGTTTGGCCCAGGTCACTGGTTTCAGCATGCCCCCTCTTGATTGACCTGTCCCACTGATATTTCGGATTAAATCTCTCCTATGCTAGGTGTACTTGCTTGGAACTGATATGATGATCCCCTCCCATCCTACTTTTTGCTGATTGACAATAGACAATCTGACAAGGAATCTGTGGCCAGGTAACAATTTTATATTAATAGAAGCTTTTTGGAAAAGATCATAGGCCCATGAGATCATAGATTTAGAGCTTGAAGGGAAAGTAGAAGCCATCTAGTCCCCTACCCTCTCATTTTCCAGATAAAGAAAGAGACCAACTGAGGTTAAAGAGACCAACTCTGAGACCAACAGAGGTTAAATAATTTTCCCAAGGTCACAGAGAATCAGTAGGAAAGCTATGATTCTAAGCCATGTCCCCTGACTCCAAATCCATTATACTATCCTGCCTCTTACAGATTGCATTTTTCAGTATAATTTAAAAGTGGGCTGAGGGAAGTGAGATTGTGGAGTACAGGGTCAGCTGGTGACCTGTGATGTTCCTAGACAAAGTGTATACCAAAATCAGGGGAACTGAGCAGTAATGAAGCTGTTTTCTAGATCCAGCCTAAAGCCACCTATCCAATTGTGTCAGCTCAGCTTACTCTCAATTCCCCATTCCCAAAGAAGAGAGTACCCAGTAGCAGGCAGTGGGGCATAGCAGCTGTAACACAAAGGAGCAATTCCATTAATGGAATTTCTGGAGCTATATATCAGAACATAGGCCAGAATCTGTGCCCAAGATTCATCTACTGCGACATTGCCTCTGACCATTCCTGCTTTGGCATATTAGCTCTTTCCATTTAGCCTGTTTCATTCTTACCTCTTTTGCTAACTCCAACTTCCCTCTTGAGGTTTTGGTGACTCCCTCTCTCCCACCTTTTCTTGGTTTGATTCCCAATTCTTAAATGCTGTTTTGACTCATAGATTCATTCTGCTCTGCCAACATCAGTGTCTAGGCACTGTATATCCATTCTGTATAACATTACACACCTAAGAGGACTTACACCATCAGTAAAGCCCTACTGATTACTGGACTACAGGCTGAAGCCTACTATGCATTCCACTGTTAGGCTTTATTCGCCTAACCCACTTCTTATATCCCAGGCTTCTTCAGGATAGGATATGATGATAAGGAAAAGAGGGTAACCACTAAAAGAAGTAGGGCCTTGCATCACCCTCACAAAATTACACGGGGAACATCCTATATAAAATGAGTCTGTGCCCTTGTGGGATGGGGAACAATTTTCCCATTAGGATCAAAGGTGTATAAAGAAGCTCCAGGCTTTTTCTTAAAGAACATGATACTGACTCCTCAATCTAACAGAATATTTACACAGTTTGACACTAAGAACAGAGTACTGGACTTGGAACCAGAAAAAAACATGCATGAATCCTACCTCAGATGCTAGCTCTGGAGTCAGGGGACCTGGGTTAGAATCCCATATTTGACACCTACCATTATATGACCTTAGGCAAGTAACTAGACATTCCTAGACATCAGTTAATTCATTTGTAAAATGGACTACCTGGCCTTTGAGGTCCCTTACAATTCTAGATCTAAGATTATAAGATCCCATAATGTACCAGTTACATGGCCCTCAGCAATTCATGTCATTGTTATGTTTTTCAGCTTCCTCACCTGTAAAATAGGACAAATATGAACATCTACCTCACAACATTTTTGTTCAGATCCAATTAGATGCTTCCTAAATTCATTTATCATGTAATAGTCCTCTTTTGAGGGCTCTGATTCAAGTGTATTTCATTTTTATCTTAGAACCTGGGAAAATACATTTCCTAGTTTCAGAGAATAAAGAGATGTTGGAGTTCTTCTTGTTTATCCACCTCAGCTGAGGCCCAGGAAAATGAAGTGAATTTTTGAAGGCCACACAGAGTTTGCTGCAGAGCCAGGATCAGAATGCAGGCACTGTAATTCTGAATACTACTACTACCATCACCACCACTAAACAAATGAGATTGTGTTCCTGGCAGCTGCATTCAAAAACCTAATCCAAGAATTGAGATTAATGCCATTGTTAGTCTGAAAACTCAATATTTATGGTTCCTGAACCTCTTTCTGAGAATAGTCCTGGAGGAAATGCATTATCAGGGCCCAAGGAGTCTATAAGAAAGACTATAATATATGTCTTTTCATAAATTCAGAACTTCTCTTTGAATCTTGTTTTATATATATACTTATGTACATATATATGTATGTATGTATGTCCATATATCTTTTCTGTTCATCTTTAGAAACTTGCATACAAACCTGCCAATGATTTAAGCTCTAAGGTGACCCAGTCATGATGGTCTTGTATTTAATGAATTTTTTTCCCCATAATTCTGAATCCAGAGAGAGCGACTGAGGTGTATTAAAAAGAACCTTGGTCTTAAGAACAAGGGACCTGAGTTTTAGCCCAAGCACTGCCACTAATGAGCTGTTTGACCTTGTGCAAATTTCTTCCTCTCTCTAAACCACTAGAAGTCTAATTTCATAACAACATTGTGAAGCATCTTATAGAAAAGGAGATACGACACATCACTTAATAATTTGAATCCAACAAGGTTATTTCAGTCATGGTTCTGGACATGTGCTTCAAAGTAAAAGGATAGCACTGACAATGGAGGGGCACACCAAATAAATTTTCCTTGCTTTGCAATTTTGCTTTACCAGGGAGACATATAGAGTCAAGGAAATAAGAAGAGAGAAAGGAGTAGTAATAAGGGAGAAGTGTTGCTGACATGTTACATGTATATCCATCTAGTATTAGAGCAGGAAGTGACCGCATAGGTCATTTAGTGCAATGTTTCCTTATAGGATCAATTCCCTTCTAAAACACCCCTGAAAATAGACACTTGATGGCCTCACAGAGTTGCTGGGAGGAAAGCGCATTTACAAACTAAACTGCTATATAAATGAGAGCTACCATTGTCACTGTAGATATTTGACAAATGAAGAAACTGAGGCCCAAAGACATTAAGTGTTTTCTAATTATACCAAATTACTGGCAGAGCACAAGAATAAATGCTGTTTTCCAGCCTCCCAATACAATGCTTTTTTCCTCCTACATCACACTACATTCTGTACCATAGAGTTTAGTGCCCTTTTCCAACTTGCTGAGGATACTTCAGCCCAGACTACACTGATGGCTACCACTAGCAAATTTGCCCCTAATCTTCTATCCTAATCAAGTTAAAGCACATTTACCGAACTCAAATTACGTAACAGATATTCACATCGCACTTTAAATTTTATGAAGTTATTTATAGACATAGTCACAACTGAGCCTCACAGCAACCCTGTGATGTAGGATGCTATATGTATTACTCTTGCTCATCTTACAGATAAGGATACTGAGTCTGAGAGACTTTAAAAGACTCATCCAGGGTCACATGGCAATTTAGAGTCAGTGGCAGAACTTGAACCCAAGCCTCCCTAACCTTCAGTCCAGCATTCTGTCTGCTACACCACATTGTTATTACTTTTCATGACTATAACTGGTACCAACACTTCATCAATTTCTCCCCAGTATTTTTGCAATCATTTCACATTTTAGTTTGACATTATTTCTGTCCATTTCTTGTATATTCTATTCATTCAACAAATGTTTATTGAGCATGAAAATATGTGCTTAGTATGCTAGGCAATGAGGAAGTCAGTTAAAAATATGATAGTCTACCCTCACAGAGTTTATAATATCTGTTCTTGATACCCAATTAGAGATGTTAGTCCTAAAATCAGTCAGCACCAAGGCTAGGGAATACTACTTCAGTAGTTAATATGAAGACTAAGGGGAAAAGGTGAAACCATATAGCAGGGCTACTTAAATTACCTTGCATCGGCACAAAAGGTTTATTTCACCTGGAATATTTAAAGAGCATGGAGAGTTATTCCTAATGTTGAGGGATTTTTGTGAGACTGAATTTGGGGATTTTAAGTGATTTGTGTTGTTTGAAGTGAAGGTAAAACCCAAATAAAGCTGTAGGACATGGTAAGGGTACCTATAGGTTGCCTTGATTACCTTCAGGGAAATTTCCGTGACAAGGGCTTGTCTTTGTGTCTCTTTGTTGGTGTCTAACTATCAGTGAAGAAGCCAGAAAAAAATATATAAGTATGCATATCTCTTCCCCAAGTGTTTGGTGCTTTGAATTAGTGGCTTGGCACTTTCCTTTTGTGACATAGGGTCAGTACTACAGAAAGGGCTGAGTTTGAGATAAGAAGGCCTTTCAAAGACAGCTTTAGTTACATTTCTGATGTACCATTTATTCTGCAATCCTGCTCCCTCACTTTATACAGGGTGTTCCTAAAGTCTGGACACACAGGCAAAAATGCATATTTTCAAGAAGTGAAATGATTGAAATTTTCAACAACATTTTATTTAATTGAAATATTAACAAAGAATGTCTTCAACTTCAAATAACATCATATGAATTCATATTCATATTCCAAGAGTGAATGTGCTAAAATTAATCGCCATGTGGAGTTACTAAGTTAATACATCGAGTTCATGTGACTCTTGCAAAGCACATCAACCTTTGCATCACAAGTGATGGAAATCACACTGAAGATGTTGTTAGTATTACAATTAAATAAAATGTTGTTGAAAATTTCAATCATTTCATTTCTTGAAAATATGCATTTCTGCCTGTGTGTCCAGACTTTAGGAACACCCTGCAGATGGGTTTTGAGAGCCCAGATGCAGCATTAGGTGTATAGCACTGCATTTGCTCATCCAGTCAAGTGCACTCACAAATATCAGAATTAGTTTGATGAAAATGATGGAGATAGAAGGGGCTAAATGAAAAATGAGAACTCCACAGGATTTACCAGCAGGGTAGTTTATCTCTCTCTAAGAAGACAGCATTTAACTCTATCAAAAGTAAAATGTAAGTGAAGCTTATAGAGATGCAGGATTTGGGGCTCAGTAAAAAGGCAGGTAAGATTCAGTTTTATGCCAATAGCAACAATCCGAACCATTTCTATGATGCCCTGAAGATTATTGATGAGCCAAAGACCTCTGGTGCATCTAAACTACTTAGTGTTGATGGAACCACACTGATCAGTGATAAGGACACCATCCTGGAGAGATGGGCTGAACACTTCTCTAGCGTTTTCAACAGACTGTCATTAACCAATGCCAAAGCCATCAACCACATATATACCTCAGGCTGAAGTCAATCCCTCTTAAGCCAAACTTCCAACTGAAGAAGTTTTTAATGTTGTGGGCTCTTCTTACATGACAAAGCACCTGGTGTTGATTCCATCCCAGCAGAGATCTACAAGATAGGGGGTCCATTGTTCATACAGAAGTCAATAGAAATCTTCTGGGTTATATGGCAAGAGAAGGTTATCCTCCAGGAGACCAAGGATGCCTTCACTGTCCATTTCTATAAAGGAAACAATTTGTCTTGTGACAATCACAGGGCGGTGGGGCAGGGGGGGGCGGGGAGACATCTACTCTCTTAGTCATTATTGGCAAAATTCTTGCCAGAGTCCTCCTGAGAGTCCATATGGCTTCAGAAAGGGCTGAGGAATAGTTGATATGGTGTTTGCTGCCTGACAACTCCAGGAGAAATGTCAGAAACAGCATAGAAGTCTGCACACAGTGTGCGTTGACCTGACCAAGGCCTTTGAAACTGTGAGTCATGAGGGCTTGTGGATGATCATGGCAACATTTGATTGCCTGGAGAAGTTCATCAGTACTATACGCTAGTTTCATAATGGCAATGCATGGGTTCTGAATAAAGATGATGTTCTCACACTTTCCCAGTTACCAGTGGAGGAAAGCAGGATGGTGTCCTTGCTCCTATGCTTTTTAACATGATGTTTTCCATGATGTGGTCAGACACCTTCAACGAGGATGAAAAAGGTATCAAGGTCAGCTAGTGCATTGAGGATAAATTATTAAACTTGAAAAGCTTATAAGCCAAGACTAAAGTGGAGGGAGAGTTGGTATACACCTTTTTGTTCACAATGATTGTACACTCAGTACAGCCTCTGAGGTTGACATGCAACAGTATTGATCAATTCTCTGCCAACTGCGCTAATTTTGGCCTGATAATCAACACCAAGGAAACAGAAGTTCTCCATCAGCCAGCACCACACCATCCACACGTGAAAACATTGGTTACAGCAAATGGAGAAATTTTGAATGCTGTGGATAAGTTAACTTACCTTGGCAATATACTTTCCAGGAATGTCCACATAGATGATAAGGTTGATGCATTGCCAGAGCTAATTCAGCATTTGGGAGGCTCCCAAAGTGTGGGGAGGGAGAGGTATTAGGTCGCATACCAAGCTGAAGGTCTATAGAGCCATTTTGCTGACTCCACTGTTGTATGCCTGTGAAACCTGGACAGTCTACCAGCACTATGACAGAAAATTGAACTGCTTCTATTTGAATTGTCTTAGGAAAATTCTGAAGATTACCTGGCAAGACAAGGTACCAAACACTTATGTCCTCTCTTGAGCTGAACTGCCAAACATTCAAATTCTACTGCAGAGAGCGCAATTCCAATGGGCTGATTACATAGCCTGAAAGCCACATATATGTTTACCTAAAAGACTATTTTATGGAGAATTCATACAAGGCAAGCATTCACACAGAGGTCAGAAGAAACAGTACAAGGACATTCATGAGGTCTCTGTGAAGAACTTTAGTTAGATTATAATACATGGGAGATGCCAGCACAGGACAATCCAGCATGATGTACACATACCAAAAAAATCACTGTGCTCCATGAGCAAAGCAGAATTACAGTAGTACGGAGGAAATATAAGATGCACAAATCTAGAGACATCTCCATCCCAAATGTTCAAATGGACTATATGTGCCTGAGAGAGCCATCCAAGCTCGCATGGGACTTATCAGCCACAGTCAGACACAATGTACCTTGACCCCAACATCATGATGCCATTGGTCCTCTCAAATACAAAGGATGAACAACAATAATAACATTAAGTCCCTTGAACACAGTAAATGATTAATTAATGTCTTTTGCCGATTAATATGGGTAAAGCTCCAAGCCTCCTAAAGGTTTGATGCCCATGTACAAGAATCACTTCTCCCTACAAGTGCTTGGCACATTTTTTATTCCTATAATAGGTAGTAAGATGATTATGTAAATTCCTGGCCAAAGCAAGACTTTTCACACAAGACTACATTTTAATTCAAAGCAGAATAGAATAGCATAGAACTGGCTGTCTTCTGGGCCAGGCCCAGCTCAGGGCAGTTCAGTCATTCAGGTTGAGAACTAGAATGCAATGTTAACATTCATGGATCTTAAAATGCAATAAAAAATAACAACTTAGAATAAGGTCAAACAGGATACAATTCCCAGTTGACAAGATACTTCTTCATTCACTATGACAATGGAAATACTGTGTCAGACAGATGGTCCCAAAGGACAATAATAATTGTACTAAACCTCCAGAACATCACTCCATATAGGCTAGGTTTATTATATTGCTAGTCCTCTGGACCAACCAAGTTCCAAGGTTGGCTTCCTTGTTTCCTTAAAGGGAAACCACCCAAGCTTATAGAGAATAGATATTGTTCTTACCAAAGGCTGATTCATTTAGATTCTAGTTAAAACTGTGCTGATGGAATTGACCTCAAACCACATGTCCAGAACCATGATTGAAATAACCTTGTTGGATCCAAACCATGGAGCAGTGTACACAGTGGGAATGGAGAAATACCATAGTTCTATTTTTTTAGCAGCTTTCATTCTGCTCCTCCATTTCCATAACAGCTACAAATTCTCTAGTGTATCACATTCAATTTTTCTCTCCCCAGTCTGAATGCCCCACTTTTCTTTACTTCCTCTTATTTTGCCCCCCTGGCTCCAAAACTCAAAGGAGACTATTCTGAAGGGGCAAAAGAAGAGTAAAGTAAAAATTCTGGTTCCCTTTTCCCCACTTGTCAGAACTCAGAGACTCTGTTGTAGACATACCTTTGGAGAAAGGAGGAAGGCCACAGTCAGATGTTCCAGGCATACACAAGTGAACATGTAAGCGACCTGTCTCATGAATAGCTGTTCCCTTAAATGATTGCATTGCCCTGTTCTCTGTGCCAACCCCAGGAAGAGAACACTCAGGAAGAGAGTCCTCCTAGGGAGAACAAACACAAAACATGCCCTGGGCATACATTTAAATCAACTCAAAGAACCATAGGGAATATACCAAAAAGGAAAGAGGCAGAGAAGTGTGGTGAAAATAGCACTGTCTCTCAAGTCAAAGAACCAAAATACCAATCCCACCTGTGATGCTCACTACCAATATGACCTTGGGCAAGTTACTTATCTTCTCTGGGACTCAGCTTCTTCACTATAAAATGAGAAACTTGGATTAGATAGAATCTGAGGTCCTTTCTAGCTTTTGGTTTAGGCTACTGATTCAAGGACTGAGCACATGAGGATAAGGAAGAGTTTCTAAACTGATTCTATTGGGATAACTTGATCCCCAGATATGCTAAAATGCATAAAGTACAGATAAAATAGAATATACTACTGCCATTAAGGGAGTTTTGTTTTTAGGGTTTTATTCTCCACCAAAACACTCAATCACTCAAAAAGAACTAAGTACTGAGGAGATAGAGAAGTTAAAAGTCCTTGATCTCAAGAAGTCCACAATCAAATTGGGAAATACGATTAACACATTAACAATTAGATAATAAGACTACAGACAATCAAGTGCTACCTTGTGCACTGTAAGAGCTCAGAGAATGGAAAGGACACAGAGGAGGTAAGAACTGAGCTTGAAAAACAAATAAGGAGAGGATTATTCTGGGAACATGGTGGAGTAGATCAGAAAATTGCAAGCTCTCAATATTTCCCCCCAAAAAAGTGATAAAATAGTACAGTAGGGCAAAAGAATTGAGGTAAAAATAAATAAGAATAGGGGCACAACTGGGGTCTTTCTGGAACGTTTTGAGATGTTCAGAAGAAAAATCCCAGGATGAGGTTTGGTCCCTGTGAAGAGTAAACACTTCCAGGCTAGGGTCCTCTTTAACAACAAGTCGCAAGCCCTGGGGTTAATTGGTTTGAGAGGCTGCCTTGGCCCCAGCCATGGGAACTTTTACCCCCACGATAGTGAGAGGAGTTGGGAGTTTGAGCCTGGGAAGATCCAGGAAACCTCTGGCTGATAAGGAACACCAGACCCAGCTGTGCTGTGAAAAGCAGCAGGGGCAAGAAGGAACCAGCACATGCCAGGTGAGTGCAGAAGCAGTGGGGCAGAAAGCCCCTGGCTGTAGGCACTTACAGGAGGTTGAAGCTTTTGGCTTTGGTTCCAGGCTAGAGGGGAAACCTGAAGATCTGGGGCAAGAGGCACCATTCCCCCATTCCCCAGGGCTAGAGGTGATTACAAAAATTAAGCTATTACCACAAAAAAAGCACAGGCAAAGGAGAAAGAATCCAACCATAGAGAGCTGCTATGACAATGGAGAAGACCAGGGTTCGTCTTCAGAGGAAGATATCGAGGTCAAAAAACCCGAAGAGTAATGTCAAATGGTCACCTGCCCAAACAGAATTCATAGAAAATCTTTAAAAAGACTTTAAAAATCAAATGATAGAGATGGAGGAGAAACTAAAAAAAAGTAAGAAGAATAAGAATTACCCAAAAAATCCAAGAAGGTTATGAAAGGAAAGTCAACCAATTAGAAAAGGAGATCCAGAATCTTAAGGAAGAAAATGACACCTTGAAAATTAGAATTGGACAAGGCGAAGCCAGCAAAATTATAAGAGATCAAGAAATAATTAAACAAAATATGAATAATGAAAAATAGAAGAGAAAGTAAAACATCTTATAAGAAAAACAACTGATCTGGAGAATAGATCAGGAAGAGAAAATATAAAAACAATTGGACTAACCAAAAGTTATGATCAATAAAAGAATCTTGATACAATAATTAATTAAAGTTGTCCTGAAGCATTAGAACAAGGGGGGAAAGTAGAAATAGAAAAAAATCCATCAATCGCCACTTAAAAGAGATCCTGTGAGGAAAACTAGGAATACCATAGTCAAATTCTGAAATGCTCAAAAATAAAATATTAAAAGAACTGAGATTAAAACAATTTAAATATGATGGTGCCACAATTAGAATCACACAAGATCTAGCAATGGAGACATTAAAGGACCTCAGGTCTTAGAACACTATATATTGAAGAGCAAAAGAACTGGGGCTCCGGCCAAAAATATTATACCCAGCAAAATTAAGCATGATTCTGAATGAAAAGAAAATGGACATTTGATCAACTGTCAGACTTTCAAGACTTTGTTTAAAAAAAAACCTGAATTTAATAGTAGATTTGACATACAAGAGCCAAGAGAAATACAAGGTACATACCAAAGACTGATTATAAGGAATTCACAAGGATAAACTGTCTAGTTTTTATATACAGAAAATATAAAACATATATCTAAGATTATTATTAATAATTGAGTAGCTCATAAGAAAGATTGGGGTAAACCTGAATATGATATGAATTTAAAGTATAAAACCATTTAGGAACAGCTAAAAAGAGTAATTATTTTATACAAATGAGGTGTAATGGAAGAACTGATACAGAGGAATTAGATGGGGGAGGAAGGCTGGTAGTTCTGGTAACCTACTTTCATCGGGAATAGGTTTAAGAGGGAACAATATGTACATATTTAGAAGAGTACAAAAGTCTTCTAAATTCAGAAGAAATAAAATGGTAGGGACATAGGGAGGGGGAGAGGACAAGGGGGAGATTTTTAGAGGGGAGGGTAAGGAAATAGGTAAAAGAGGGGTATAAAAGGGTGTTTAGATTTATGGGAATGGGAGGATAGAGGAGGAATCCTTGGAGGGGGGTAGGCAAGGAATATGAGAGCAAGCAGGTAGAAGTAAAAGAGAGGAGGCAGAAGGGATAGGAAATAAGAGATATGCACAAACTTTGTAAAAACAAAGATCAAGAGTAGAATTTCTTTGGGAAAGTATGTATCTATATATGTATATTACATGTATGTATATATTTATAGCTATAGAGAAACATATCCAAACTTAATTGTAGCCTTCTGGGGGGGGAGGGGAGAAAGGGAAAAAAGAACAAAGTAAAAAACAATTAGAATTGGAAGAAATGGAAGAAAAGTTTATGGCATTATAGGGGGGCAGATGAACAAACATTTAGAAGCAGGACATAGGTGATACGAAAAAATGGGCCTGACCAGAGCAGAATGTTTGAGAGAACCCAATCAACACAGTACTTTTTTCTGTTACAGTAATGCCTCCTAGCATCTACAATGGAAATAGAAGTTTATTCATTGTGACAAGGCCACTTCATCTGAGCAGCAGAATGAATGTTTTATTGGAATAAAGGAGATTTTGGTGGCTAATTCCTTTTATATGCCTTCTCACCCTGGAGCAGCATTCTTTCTATCACTTCTAGTCTCTAAAACCATTTGTCAGGTTGTAGAAAAACAGGAACCAATGTTCACTCAGCCACACAAGCCAGTGACAGATGGAATAATTAATTCCATTGAAAAGAAACTATGGTTTGCCATTTGCCTAACAAAACAGCAAACAAATACTCATTCCATTGATCATGTCCTCAGTTTACAATAACCTGTGAGAAATCTATGAGAGTGATTATAAATGTTGAGATTGTAACCTTAAAATGATGAGCTCAGCTATGATAAATCATTTCCACATTAATTCATACACTGACCTGGGGAGCAATTTCAACAGTATGGAGCTACAAGGTAGTTCCAGTTAGGGCACTGAAATTGGAGACAAAAGATCTGGCTTCCAGTCCTGGCTAGGTAATTACCATGTGTATCATTAGTAAAAAAAAATCGCTTAACCTCTCTGGTCCTTAATTTCCTCAACTTTATAATGGATTTGATGATCTCTAAAGTCTGTTCCACCTCAAAATCTGTGATTTTATGAGCCTATTCTCAAGGTATTAATATGATTAATCATACTTTCAGTTAAATTTAATTCACTTCAACTTTTTGCATATTTACAACATTTCATATACTTACAACTTTTTACAATATGTACATAGAGCTGTCCATGATCTCATGTAGCTTGAAATCTATTAGGGAAAGAAAAAACCTATAAGTACATACATATGGAAAATAACTTCCATGCAAGATCTTAATGGAAATTCATAGAAGGAAAGGAAGGAGGTGATATTTGAAAACAACACATTTTCATCCATCTTGGACACCATTAATTTTCCTTAAGTGCCATTTTTAATTCCTTTGATTAAGAACCTGAAATGGATCATATTTTCCTACCATATCAAATCTAAAGTACTTTGCTTTCAAAATTCTAAACAAATTGGCCCTGCCCTAATAATCCAAATTTATTTATACTATACTTTAATGCCAACTCTCCAGGCTAGTTGAAACATTCATTGTTTCACAAACACAACATGCTCAGAGCCAGCAAGGTGGCACAGTAGATAGAGTGTGATGCCTTGAGTCAGAAAGATAAATTCAAATCTGCTCTCAGAAACTTACTAGCTGTGTGATGCTGGGTAAATAATTTAAGAACTAAAGAAGTGGAAAATGAGGGGTTGCCCATGAATTGGAGAATGGATGGACAAGCTGTGGTATATGATAATGATGAAGTATTATTGTGCTATAAGAAATGATGAGCAGGATGCTTTCAGAAAAATCTGGAAAGACTTACATGAGCTGATGCAAAGTGAGATGTATTGTGTACAAAGTAACAGCATTATCATAATGAATGTGAATGACTTAGCTGTTCTCAGAAATACAATGATCCAAGACAACTCTGAAGGACTTATGATGAAAAATGCTTTCCATCCCCAGAGAAGGAAATGATGGTGTCTGAATACAGATTGAAGCACACTTTTTTACTCTATTTTTCTTGAGGTTTTTTTTTCCTGTGTTTTCTTTCACAATATAACTAATATGGAAATGTTTTACATGACTATACATGTATAACCTATATTGAATTGCTTGCCTTCTCAATGGGAGGGAGGAAGGGAGAGAATTTGGAACACAAAGTTTTAAAAATGAATGTTAAAAATGATTTTTACATGTAACTGGGGAAAAATCAAATGCTAAATAAACTTTTTAAAAAATTTATGCAGATTGCCTCAGTTTCCTCAACAGTGAAATAGTGATAATAGTAGAACCTATATTACATATTTTTGTGAGACTCAACTGAGAAAATATTTGTAGAATTCTTAGCATAGTGTCTGGCTGTTCTTTATAGCAGGCATTTAATAAATGGTTTTTCCCTTCTTTTAAACTTCCTAGATTGTATCCATACTATTTCCTCTACATGGAATACACTCCATTTTATTTCCATCTATGCTAATTCTTCAAAGCCATGGGCAAGTCCCACTTTCTCCATGATGCTTCACTGATTTCAGTTTCCATGAATCTTCTCCTTTGAATTCCACAAAACTGGGCAGTTCACTCTTCATCATTTCATGAACATGTGCTTTGGTCTGTCCATCCAGATTCTAAGTTCTTTGATTACAGAAATTATTTTGGGTTATTTTCTGCATTCTCCACAGTTTCTAGCATTGTAGCAAGTACATAGTAGGCATTCAACAAATATTCCATGATTTATTTTTAATGCTCTGCTCTATCCTCCCATTGCACAAAGGTAATAAGATAGAGGAAAGTTTTTCAAGTCTGGCTTAGGGAAGAATTCTTGGATCCTTCATTCCATGCTGAGTCGTGGTATAGGAACTTCCCCTGCAGATAATGCACTCCTCCTCTTCAATAACTGGTTTACTAAGTACCTTTGTCCATCATCTCTGTGTATCAAAAAAGACCCTTTAGAGCAGGAGTTCTTAACCTGGGGTCCTTGATTTTTTAAAATATGTGGATAATTATACTTTAATATAATCAGTTTCCTTCCTAATACTATATATTTTATTTTATGTATTTGAAAACATTATTCCAAGTAGAGGTCCATAGGCTTCATCAGACTACCATGGGGTCCTTCACACACACACACACACACACACATACACACACACACAAAAGGTTAAGAGGCTCTGCTTTAAGCACTGTTACTTGGAGAACATGGTAAAGATGGCGTAAATTTGTATCAAAACCTGGTGTATCTGTATCTTGGACACTGTATTTGGTGCTGTTTGCTATCATCATTATAGAACTGGAAAAGGTGGAGAAAAGATCTACGGAGTGATCAAGGAGATAGAATGTTTTTTTTTGTTTGTTTGTTTTTTGGCAGGGCAATTGGGGTTAAGTGACTTGCCCAAGATCACACAGCTAGTACATGTGTCAAGTGTCTGGGGCCAGATTTGAACTCATGTCCTCCAGACTCCAGAGCTGGTACTCTACTCACTGCTCCACCTAGCTGCCCCAAGGAAATAAAATGTGACTGTTAATGGAGAAAGAAAAACCCTATGAGGAAGACTAGAAAAAACAGGATTATTCAATCTTGACGAACAAGGCTGAACAGTCAGAAGAATACCCATTTTTACCCATTCATATTTTATCACTCCATATTCTATTTAACTCAGCATTTACCAACTCATTCATGGATTTCTGTCAATAATTCTAAACACATTCAAATAGATGCATATAATAACTTGGAAACAATCTGAATTTTTACATATAGCAATCATCATTAAGAAACTACTCAGAACACATTTTATCTGACAATGGAGATTCATCATTTGTATGCGATGAAACCCATGAATTAATTAAAGTAATACATAACATTAAAGCCCTACTCTTGTGCATCATTTTGTCAGGGCAATACTGGGTTCTCAAAGCCTAAGCCAATGAAAACTAATCAAACCCTGAAAAGTTCTATTAATCTGGAAAGGTTTGTCCTTGTAGTAGATTGCATGTTGTCTCCCAAACTAGTTAGCTTGTAGCAGCTCATTACCAGGCTGGCTGTAGAATGGTGGGTTTTTGGTTTTTTTTTGCCGTTAATAGCTCTCAAAAAAATTTCCAAGTTATACAGGGGTTAATGTCTGTGTTGGTGGGAGGAACAGTTCCCTCACTGATGAAGTCACAGGTCTCTGAGAGAGTGAAAAATTCCATCACTAGGCAGCACAATATTGTGGAAAGAGCATTGGTTCTAGACTCAAAAGACCTAGTTCAATTTCTATGAAACTTACTAACCATGTGACCTTCAGCAAACCACTTCACTTCCCAAGGCCTCAGTTTCCTTATTTATAAAATGAGGGACTTGGAATGGATGGCCCCTGAAATTCCTCCCAAGTCTAAATTTATGATACTATGGCCTCCTTTTGCTGCATTATCATGGCAGAGACTCCTAGAGCCTTTAGCAGCTTAAACACTATATGAAACAATGACTTGCTATGCTTTAATCCACACGGATTAACATTATTAGGCTTATAGCTGGCTTACAATAAGTTTGACTGTGATCACCATCAGAAACCCAGCCCAGTGACCAGAAAGTTCAGTCTAACAAAAAGATAATTTTGATGGAATTATGTGGGAGTGCGGGAACACGCTGTCCCATGACCTAAACAAGTTTGACTCCTGGGAAAAAATCCATACAGGGGATAGAAGCTTTTCTAACTAAGATTCTAAAAAGGAACAGAAAGGCCACTCCATAAATGGAGGGAGAAAACCCTTAGAAGGTTGTTTTTGTTTTTATTTTATATATGTGTTTTATGTAGATTTGTTTTTTGTGCTATGACTAAGACAAAGGTGTCTTTTTGTTAAAGGAGCTGTAAACAAAAAAGAACAGAAACTCCTCTTATAATGAAAAATGATAGCTAAGGACTTTAGCTAAAGACAGAAGACAGAGGCCAAAAGAAGCTCCACACCCACATGCCCGGTGAGATCAGGCCTGATAGCAGTGATTAGAGATGAACCATTCATCAGAGCAATATCCAGTAGAGATCATATGTGACCAGTAAGGTAGCATCTAGTGGAGCCAAGAGAGACCGTCAGCATACAGGCTTAGAGAATGCAGCAGGATGACTTCATTAGAAGATGTCTGTAGCCTTGCAGCATCAAAGGTATAAACTGTCCCCTCCAAACATGATACCTAGCCAAAAAGTTTCGCTACAGGGGGGCCATTCTACACGTTTTGATCACACACATTTCCTGTCTGTGCCTCTTCATGTCTTTTTCCTACAGGTATACACTCTTCTGTAAGGGGTTGGTGCCGATCCCGGGGCTGTTAGGACCCTAGCACTTGGCCTGTTTCTTGGGTGAAACCAGACAGGCTTAGTAGGAGCTGGAACGGCAGGTGCCTGGAGGGAGGGCCTCCGCCTTTAACAGCCCCCTGTAGTCGTCCTATACATGCAGGCAGAGTCTGTCCACAGGGGACTCACAAGCCCAGAAGGAGGAACCCAGCTGGCCATTACCTAATGCTCTTGAACCAGTGCCTAACACAATGCCTGACACAATGCTTTGTTACTTTACTTAATGGAACATCTTTGATACTTTACGGGGACATCCTGCCTCGCGCCTCACGTAGCTCATACGGCTCTGACACCATCTTGCAACATGCCCGAGCATTCCCATGCCTCCATAGATACTGTAGGGCAGCATCCCCCCTTGTTCCCATACGCCTACAGAAACCACCTTGCAACAGTCCTAATCTTTCCCATATGCTTGTAGAAACCATAGTGTACCATACACTGCAACAATCCAGATCCTTCCCATTCTATATCGATACCCATACCGGATCAAAGCACAATATACCCGTACTGAAACATTTCTATCCCGTCCCTCTGCAATATTTCTGTTCCTTCCCATGCTGTCATCCCCCCACCCATTGGACACCTGCTTCTGCTCATATAGTGCAAAACCCTATAAAACTGGATGATTTCTCCCAATAAATCGGAGTTGTATCCACTCTGACTTCCGCCTCATCCATTGCGTCCCGAGATTGGGGTCCTGGCTAGTTGAGGACCACCAACACTCTTTTTTTAATTAAATTTATTTAATATATTTAGTTTTCAGCATTGATTTGGAAAAGAGTTTGAATTACAAATTTTCTCCCCATTTCTACCCTCCTGCCTACTCCAAGATGGCATATATTCTGGTTGCCCAATTCCCCAGTCAGCCCTCCCTTCTGTCATCCCATTCCCCTCCCATCCCCTTTTCCCTTACTTTCTTGTAGGGCAAGATAAATTTCTATGCCCCATTGTCTGTGTATCTTATTTCCCAGTTGTATGCAAAAACTTTTTTTTTGAACATCTGTTTTTAAAACTTTGAGTTCCAGATTCTCTCCCCTCTTTCCTCCCCACCCAACCTCCCTAGGAAGGCAAGCAATTCAACATAGGCCACATATGTAAAACCCTTCCACAATACTCATGTTGTGAAAGGCTAACTACATTTTGCTCCTTCCTAGCCTATTCCCCTTTATTCAGTTTTCTCCCTTGACCCTGTCCCTTTTTGAAAGTGTGTGGTTTTTTTGATTACCTTGCCCCCCTATCTGCCCTCCCTTCTATCACCCCCCTTTTTTATCTTCTTCCTCCTTCTTTCCTGTGGGGTAAGATACCCAATTGAGTGTGTATGTTATCCCCTCCTCAGGTCTAATCCGATGAGAGCAAGATTGATTCATTCCCCCTCACCTGCCCCCTCTTCCCTTCCTACAGAGCTGCTTTTTCTTGCCATTTTTATATGAGATAATTTAACCCATTCTATCTCCCCCTTTCTCCCTCTCTCAATATATTCCTCTCTCATCCCTTAATTTGATTTTATTTTTTTAGATATCATCCCTTCATATTCAACTCACCCTGTGCCCTCTGTCTATATATATATACATGTATACACATATACATATATATACATACACACATATATATACATATATATGTATGTATGTGTGTGTATATACATAGACATATGTGTGTGTGTGTGTGTGTGTGTGTGTGTGTGTATTCCCTTCAGCTACCCTCATACTGAGATCTCATGAATCATACACATCATCTATCCAGTTCCCTCCAGCCGTCGGCCCCGCCCTCCCACCCCACCCTTGCCTGCTCCGCTCCATCCCATCCCATCCCATCCCATTCTGTTCGGTTGCTCTGTGGTTAAGGAAGCTGCCTGCCGGGCCAGGAAATTAAATGTCGTCAGAAGACCGAGAAGCCCAGGAAGATGAATTGCTGGCCTTGGCAAGTATTTATGATGAAGATGAATTTAAAAAAGCAGAGTCCGTTCAAGGTGGAGAAACCAGAATATGTTTGGATTTGCCCCAGAATTTCAAAATATTTGTGAGCGGCAATCCAACGGAGTATCTCCAGAATGGTGGCTTTGAATATACAATTTGCTTTCTGCCTCCACTTGTGCTGAATTTTGAACTTCCACCAGATTATCCATCAACCTCCCCTCCAGCATTCTCCCTCAGTGGCAAATGGCTTTCACCAACTCAGCTAACTGCTCTGTGCAAGCACTTAGACAACCTGTGGGAAGAACATCGTGGCTGTGTGGTCCTGTTTGCCTGGATGCAGTTTCTCAAAGAAGAAACCCTAGCATACCTGAACATTGCTTCTCCCTACGAGCTCAAAATGGGCCCCCAGGGGAATATACAGAGCAGGACATCTCTGGCTCCTCCTAACACAGAACTAGATTTGGGGGGGGGGGGCAGCTGGCACTACAGTAGACCAGGAAGAATTTGTGGATGAGAGAGCTGTGCAGGATGTGGAGTCTTTGTCCAGCCTGATATGGGAAATCTTAGACTTTGATCAAGCTCAGCAGAAAAAGTGCTTTAACAGTAAGATGTACCTGTGTAATATCTGCTTTTGTGAGAAGTTGGGCAGCGAGTGTATGTACACATCATCTATCCATGTAGGAATGTAAACAAAACAGTTCAACTTTAGTAAGTCCCTTGTGATTTCTCTTTCTTGTTTACCTTTTCATGCTTCTCTTGATTCTTGTGTTTGAAAGTCAAATTTTCTATTCAGCTCTGGTCTTTTCACTGAGAAAGCTTGAAAGTCCTCTATTTTATTGAAAGCCCATATTTTGCCTTGGAGCATGATACTCAGTTTTGCTGGGTACGTGATTCTTAGTTTTGATCTTGGCTCAATTGACCTCCAGACAATCATATTCCAAGCCCTTCGATCCCTTAATGTAGAAGCTGCTAGATCTTGTATTATTCTGATTGTGTTTCCACAATACTCAAATTGTTTCTTTCTGGCTACTTGCAGTATTTTCTCCTTGATCTGGGAGCTCTGGAATTTGGTGACAATATTCCTAGGAGTTTTCTTTTTGGGATCGTTTTCAGGAGGTGATCAGTGGATTCTTTCAATTTCTATTTTACCCTGTGGCTCTAGAATATCAGGGCAGTTCTCCTTGATAATTTCTTGAAAGATGATATCTAGGCTCTTTTTTTGATCATGGCTTTCAGATAGTCCAATAATTTTTAAATTATCTCTCCTGGATCTATTTTTCAGGTCTGTGGTTATCCCAATGAGATATTTCATATTGTCTTCCATTTTTTCATTCCTTTGGTTCTGTTTTATAATATCCTGATTTCTCATAAAGTCACTAGCTTCCACTTGCTCCAATCTAATTTTTAAGGTAGTATTTTCTTCAGTGGTCTTTTGGACCTCCTTTTCCATTTGGGTAATTCTGCCTTTCAAGGCATTCTCCTCATTGGCTTTTTGGAGTTCTTTGAGCACTTGAGTTAGTCTATTTTTTAAGGTGTTGTTTTCTCAGTATTTTTTGGGGGGTCTCCTTTGGCAAGTCATTGACTTGTTTTGCATGGTTTTCTTGAATCATTCTCATTTCTCTTCCCAATTTTTCCTCTACTTCCCTAACTTGCTTTTCCAAATCCTTTTTGAGCTCTTCCGTGACCTGAGACCAGTCCATGTTTTTCTTGGAGGCTTTTGATGTAGGCTCTTTGACTTCTTCTTGCTGTATGTTTTGGTCTTCTTTGTCACCAAAGAAAGATTCCAAAGTCTGAGTCTGAATCTGAGTCTGTTTTCACCTAGCCATGTTCCCAGCCAACTACTTGACCCTTGAGTTTTTTGTCGGGGTATGACAGCTTATAGAGTAGAGAGTACTTTGTTCCAAGCTTGAGGGGTTTCGCTGTTGTTTTCAGAGCTACTTCTACACAGCAAGCTCTGCCACACCAGTGCTCCTTCTCCCCCAAGAACTGCCAACCTGGACTAAACTCAGATTTTAAGCAGGCTCTGCACTCCTGCTCTGATCCACAACTTAATTCCTCCCACCAGGTGGGCCTGGGGCTGGAAGCAACTGTAGCTGCAGTTCTGTAGCTGCACCACCCCTGCTGCCCCCGAGGTGGTGGCCAAACTGTGAACTCCTTTCACTCTGTCCCAGCAGCTTTTCCCACTAACCTTCTCTGTTATCTTTGGTGTTTGTGGGTTGAGAAGTCTGGTAACTGCCACAGCTCACTGATCAGGATGCTAGGGCCTGTTCTGCAGGGCTCCAGGTCTGGTGGGTCCAGGCGTGGCTTATGCTGGGCTCCACTCCCCTCCGCTCTCAGTTCCATGTGATACACCTTACCCAATGACCATCCAGGCTGTCCTGGGCTGGAGCCCTGCTTCCCTCTGCTATTTTGTGGGTTCTGCAGTTCTAGAATTTGTTCAGAGCCATTTTTTATAGGTTTTTGGAGGGACCTGGCGGGGAGCTCACGCAAGTCCCTGCTTTCCATCTTGGCTCTGCCCCCCAGGTATACACTCTTACCAGCAATGAGATATATATATGTGTGGAAGATAATGTTCCAGCTTTATAGGGAAATGTTTTCTTCCACTTTTCTTATTATGCCATTTCTTTAAATTCCATTGCCTTGAATTAATTGTGTGGTTTGGATGACTAATAAAGGTGAACACATTGGTGAAGACTTCTGAATTATGGTATCAGTAAATGCAGATTCACAGTGTGTCTTGAACTTGTGGTAGTCATTACATCATTATTATAACTCTCTTTTAAAAAGTTGCTAGGCAAATGTTATCTATGATTTTGAAGTTACGGCAATTTATTTTATATTTTACATGAAAATGAATGGACCAGTTTCCCTTGGGTTAAAATGGGGCATAATTTCAAATCAGATTGATTTATTAAAATCGTACTTTCCAGTCCCTTCTCAATAATAGGGATCTCCATATTTATGAGTAGTTACTTCATAAAATGATTTTAAGAACTGCTGAAAAGATCCTCCTGCTCAAAAATATCTCCTCCACTGATCATAGCTGATGCCTAAAATTCCACATTACTGAGCCATTTAATTGGGTTAAACAATGTCCATCTGGTCCAATTTCTTCATTTAAAGGATCAAGAAAGTTAAGTCTCAGAGACATATTCAGTAAGTAGCAGACATGGGATTCAAGTCCAGGTCCTCAGCAAGGCTCCAAGCCCAGCTGTCTTTTGGCTAGACCATACTGGCTCCTTGTGTCTTTTTTTAATACACATTTTCCTTAAAGGAGGAGCAGACTGAGTCCTGAAAACTTATAATGTTGATGAATTTATCATCTCCATTTTTCCTCCATGTAAAAAAGAAAAGAGAAACTGGGAAAGCATTAGAACACTAATAACTAGGTAGGCAGAAGGGGAAGGGGGCAGAAAGGAGAGAAGAAACCATTACAGAAAAGGCCAGGGGCATTAAATATGAATCACGCCATCTTCAAACTTTTACCCAAAGCTGGCCTCCTCCAAAAAATTAAATCAAACATGATCATAGTGATTTACGAAACACCAAAAACATCCAATAGACAATTAATCTATATCAGATGAGGGAAGGCAATAAAGAGGCATATATAAAGAAATATTCCATTTGTCCCAGTTAATAGTAAGATGGCAGGAAATGAAGGAAAGGCACAGTGAAACCTAAAGAAGGAATAAATGGAACAGTAAAGGAAAGTTGGGGGCTATTAAAGGCAGTGGAACATTAACTTCAAACTGAAGGGGATTGATGGCCTTGCTTCGGGTAGGTCATAGTGTGCATTAAGAAGAGGTTACACAAGCAAAGAGGAACAAAGAAGAAGGGGATAACTGAGAGGCTCTCCTGAGACTAGCTCAGGATGAAAGAAAATCAAGAACAGGGATGAATATAAAGGAAAAAAACAACCTATTCAAAAAGGTACAAAAACCAGCTTTTGTTAAAGCTGTCCAGGGGAAGATGAAAAAGGAAATTAACTAGGACCAAAAGCAGCCCATTCAAAGGAAATGTTATCTTAATAACCAGAGACTAAACTATAATATCTTTGAGGTCAGGAATGATGTCACATTTCTTTGCACAACCTCCTCCTATCTATTGCAAACCTTAGGACCCAGTCCAGGGTCTTTGACATTCCAAAAACTTTGTGAATTCAATTCAATTCAGCAGCCATTTACTGAGTGTCCACTGTGCACAATGGACTCTGATAGGTGCTGGTGATACAGAGACAAAACATGAAATCTACCCTGTCCTCAAGGCCTCACATGTTCTACTAGGAGGGAAATGGGGTAGGAGTTTGTGGACAAGGAAATATGAAATAATATGAGGGCATAGAGAGCACCAATACCTAGGGGAAATCAGGCTTTTTACAGAGGACATTAGATTGTTTTAATGAATTGGGTCTACCAACTCATGCACAGCTTCTTCAAGATCCATGTTTTATTTCATGTCTATGTGTCCAAAAAAAAAAATAAGTTTTCATGAAAGAAGAAGAATAATTTTTCCTTCCCATCCTTCACAATACCAGAAGGCATGCTGAGACCCTAAAGGGGTTTAAATGAGTTTTGGTACTGCCTAAGGATTTAGGTAAATATATAGATGGCATTCTTATCAAGTTTGTAGACGACACAAAACTGGGGAAAGACAGAGTTAGCATCAAGAAACATGATGCAGAGAAACATGAGAAAACACATATGAACTGATGCAAAATGAAAACGGGCAGAAGAACAACAGTAACATGAAGAAAAGCAACTTTGAAATATCTCAGAACTCTAAGCAAAGCAGCAAGCAGGGACTTCAGAAGATTATTAATAAAATATATAGTTCCCACCTCTTGACAGAGAGCAAATGGACTCAAGACACAGAATGAGATACACTTTCTCAGATATGGGCAACGTGGTGAATGTTGTTGCTGTATTATACATATTTGTTTCAAGGTCATGTATCAATTCAGTAAAGGTAGAAAAAGGAATAGAAATTATCTGCTTGGCCCTGGAGGTAAGAACTAGAAGTAAAGGTTAGAAATTTAAGCGTTAGGCTTAGACTGATGTAAAGAAAAACTTTTAGCAATCAGAACTATTCAAAAGTGGAATTGGTTGATTTGACAGATAGTGGGTTTCCCTTCACTGGAGTTCTTGAAGCAAACGCTAGATGATTAATTTACCAGGGAATAATAATAAAGGGGATTCTTTTCAAATATGGGTAAGACTAAAAGGCCTACACAGTGCCTTCCTACATGGAGATTCTGTCTTTCTGTGTTTCAGTATAGAAACATATTTCAACAAATTAATTCTGCATAGCAAAGCTTAAGGTGACCCAATTAGGCACTTCCTAATACAAGTTGATAAAGAGAAAGACAATGAATGTAAAAACAAAGCTGGCAAATTATTGCGAATGGAATCTGACTGGCTTGATAATGAATTTCCTGTTCTAAACTGTAACTGTGCATTGAACTGGCTCTAGGGGACTTTAAAGTGTTCATTTTCCAGGACTTAAATGCTTGAAATAATTATAAATGTATGAAAGCTCAGTCTTCTTCATTCTTCATTTCCTCCTCTAATTTCCAGAGAATGGATCCAAGCCAGAAGCCTTCATACAGGGAGGCTTAAGGCATGCCAGATGCCCTCTCCCTAAACTAAAAATATCTACTGCATTGACCTACTGTAGTGCTAGAAATATCCTCCATTCACATTATTCCTGAAAGGCCCCCTTCCCAAGCTTTGTATGTTAACTAAATTGAGATATTTTCTGCTAATCCATGGCTGAGAGGATTGTTCTAATCAACCTATTACCCACCATCTCCATTGTGCAAAGCCATGAAGGAATGAGATATAAAATCATAAAGTTTTGATGTGGACAATGGTTCAGAGTTCAGGAAGGTTCTGGAGCCCAAGCCCTGTCTTTATGGTAGCATGTCAAAGTGGGAAGCCTGAGCGGCCAGGTACCAGAGTGAGAATACTGGATATTTTGGGAAACAGGATGAGAATGAACCTAAAGAGACAACTGAAGTACTATGTAAAGAATAATGGCTTTGGACTAAAAAATCCTAGGCTTAAATCATGTATCAATCACTCACTGTGTAACCCAAGACCCTTGACCTCTCTCTGTTTCATTTTTTTTTAAAAATAGAGGCAATAGTACCCTCAATGAGGTGCATCATGCTGTGATAGATAAAGAGGTAACTTTGCAGCCAAGAAGATATGGGTTCAATTCCTTCCTCAGACACCAGATACAGGCTATGTGATCCTAGGCAAGGATCCTTACTGCTTAGTACCCCCAAGTAACTCTCTAAGAATATAAGATAAGGTAAGTAGTGGAGCTTCCCTATCAAGAGTTCCCTGTACCATCGAGGCCAGAGGTCTGATTTAAAAAAATACCTTCACAAGATTGCTGAGAGGATTAAATGAAATTGTGCATATGTGACATTCACTTGAAGTATAGGTATTTGGATTTCACTTGTTGGTGATGTTATATTAGCAGAGCCAATCAAGAAGTTTAAAATATCTCGAAGTAAAATATCTAGATGAGTCAATAGGTGGTATTCTACCAGAACTTTCTTCCTACATAGGGCTAGTCTACCTTTTCACAGGCTGTAATATTCGTAATCTTTGGCCACTAGAAAATGCTTAAAGCCTCAGAAAGTCTCACAGCCTAAGGCTGCTTTCCTTGCTCCCAAATTGTCATATTAACATGAGGTTCCTATGTGTTCTGAGTCCTAATTTAGAAGCTCAAATATTAACATTTAAAAAGAGGGACTTCTAAAAGCATTTTGGCTCTCTCCCCTCTCCCCCAACAATAGTTCAGTATCTCACTTCACTTCCCATTGTAACCACAGATTTAGACATACTACATAAAGGTTAACTGCAGATTTAATGTACAGAAAAGGGAAATAGACATAACTCTTCTAATCCTGTTGCAATAGACATAACTATCTCTTTTATCCATTCCTTCTCTCTCTTCCCTCCCAGATCTTCCATGTAAACAAGGTGAACCTCCAAACTCCCACATCAGGGACTCAAGAACAGAGAATGGAAAAGAACCTCTTTGAGGTTTGCAGAGTGCTTTATAAATAGTATCTCCTTTGATCCTTCCAGTAACTCTGGGAAATAGGTACTCTTATTGTTCCCCTTTTACAGATGAGTAAACAAAGTTTGTAGCTTGCCTAGGATAATGTAAGTTCATCTTGTAACCTTAGGCAAATTATTCAACAAAAATCCTCAGTTACCCCATCTGTAAAAATGGACAATAATACTTCAACTACCAGCCTCAAAGCATTGTTGCAAGGATGGCACTTTGCAAATCTCAGAGGGAGGGCTTATATATAAAATTGAATATAAATTTTAACTATATATGAGATTTTGAGTTATTTGTGGGGGGAGGGGGCTTCTCCCTCCTCTAAAAACTAAAAGGAGTAAAGAATTTGTGAGCCAGCTCCTGAACTTTAGACAACTGCAGCTACTCAGTGTCTGCACTGAACTGTCAGAGCATTTAAACTGATCATACAAGAAATGAGGTAGCCAGAATGAAATAGTGCCGGGTTGAAAGTGACCAAATAAAATAAATTAGGAAAACTCTGGGGATCTCAAACTGGACTTCCTGAATATGAATAATGATGCTCAGTAAAGATTGGTCTTTTTCATTCATCTTGGCCCTCCTGAAGTCTACAATCTCTTTTCTCTTTCATTCCAGCTCCACTCCCCCTTACCTCACCTTTTGTTCATAACCTCCTTTCTCTGTTTATGTGAGTCAACTAACTGGCAGTTGCTGAAACACCTGTGCTTTTCATGGTAGTAATTTGCTCACCTGGTTCTTGCCGCCAAGTGGCCCCTTTCCTCAGGCATTTCCTATACTGACATTAGCAGCCAGAGAAGGAAGCTCACTTCTCTAGTAGCTGGTGAACCCTAACTTGATTTCATCAGCTAAATCAAGCCAACAAGTATTGAAGGCAACTACGCAGTCAGTCCTATGCAAAATCCTAAGGGGTGCAAGAGAAATCAATGGCATGGGTCTTGCCATCCGGTGACTGCTGCTTAGATGGCAGAGATAATGGATATGTTATTTTTAAAGGTGATGTTTCACCATAGTATAGTTTCCTCCACTACCGTAGGAAACAAAAGATTTGTGTTCAAGTTCTGGCTCTGCCTCTTAATAGTTATGTAACCTCTCTGAGCCTGAGATTCCTCAACCAGAAAATAAAAATAATCTCACCTATCCTTCTTAATTCACAGGGGTGTTAAAAGGATCAAATGGAATTTTGCATATGAGAACATTTCATATAAGGAAATCACTGTAGAAATGTATTGTTACTAGAAAATGTAAGCCCCTTGAAGATAGGGAATGTTTTTCTATTTCTTTGTATCCCCACAACTTAGTAGAGTACCTGGCACATAGTAACTTTTATATAAATATGTACAGATAAATATAAAACCAAGGAATATAAATTGGTATATTTCCATGTAATCTTTAATTTTTCTTTCTTCAACTCATACTGATTCTGAGTTTCTGTTATGTGTCTTTCCCAAGACAAGGAAGTGGGAGAAGGAGCTTTAGCCTTCAAACTAGCTTGATCTTAAAATTTTCCCCATCTGCTTATCACTCAGCAACCAGCAACTTTGTCTCAAATACCGGCTATCTATTCACCTTGCCTAGACCATTCTAGCTTATCACAGGAAAGGTCCTAGCTTGTCACTTCCAACTTCCTTGCTCTTAGCATTTCTTCTGACTTGTGGTTGACTGTGGTGCCAAATGGAAGTACAAAAAGTCTGCTTGTTTATATTCATTCAGTCAAAAAGACACATATAGTGGCCCCTTTGAATTCTCCCCACTCCCACGTTGACTAGCAGTAAAACTTCTTTACCTAGAATTAGCAATAAATAAATAAATAAATAAATAAAACTATTTGTTTCCTTCCCTGAGAGCCTGTTTTCCACTATCAAGAACTTGAGAAAGTAGCTTACAGTAACAAAGGAGATTTTGTTTTAAAAAGCAGGGGATAAGGACAAAAGAAAAAAAACTTAAATATGTTTAGCAGAGATTTAAACTGCTTTCATTATGGTATTCATTCTTCAATATTTCTCTCAGCACTGATGACCCCTGCCAACACTGATGTCTCCTTTTTCAGGCAGGTCATAGTATTTGCTATCACCATCATACCCTTTATCCTTGATTATTCTCAGATTATCATCTTCTTTACTGTTTTGGGTTTTTTTCCATTTCAGCTAATTACTACAAGTACAGAAGAATTTTCTCCCTAATAAGATTGTAAACGTTTGAGGGAAAGGACTGTCCCATGCCCAGCATATCTCTGGCAGAACCTAACACAGTAAGTAGTCTAATAGAATTATAGAATTTCAGAGCTTGAAGAGAACGTATCAGGTAACTCATCCAACCAACATGGGGCAGGGGGAAGAGAAAAGGAGTCACTACTCTGACATACCCAACAAGTGGTCATTCAGCTTTTACTTAAAGATCTCCAATGAGGGGGAATGCACTACCTCCCAAAGCACCCCATTCCACTTTCAGATGGCTCTTATCATTTGGAAGTTTTTCCTGAAACCAAGTTGAAATTGACCAACCTCCTTACAACATCCACCCTTTGGCTCCTGTTTCTTCCTCTTGGTGCTAAATAGAGTAAGAAGCATGAGAGGCTTTAAACTGCATGAAGAGAGCTATTCTTTCTCCCCAGAGTCTTGTAATCTCTGGGCTAAATGTCCTCAGTTCCTTCACTTAGGCTAGATATGTCATGGACTCAACATTCTTTGCCAACGTGGTTGCCCTGCACTGTGTGCTCGCCAGCTTATCAGTGACCTTCCTCAAAACTCAATGCACGGTGGCAAAGAACTAAAAATTGAGAGGATTCCCATCAATTGGAGAATGGCTGAATAAGTTGTGGTATATGACTGTGATGGGACACTAGTGTGCTATAAGAAAAGATGAGCAGGTTGATTTTAGAAAAACATGGAAAGACTTGCATGAAATGTGAAACAAGCAGAACTAAGAGAACATTGTATATAGTAAAAGCGATATTGTTGGAAAAGTAACTGTGAATGACTAAGCTATTTTGAGTAATGTGATCATTCAAATCACCTACAAAGAACTCATGAAAGAAAATGCTAACCACATTGAGAGAAATAACTGACATATAGATGTATGTATTGTATGATACCACATGATATATCGACTTCAAATGCTGGTCTTCTCTCATGCAGGGTTGGAAGAAAACTTGGAACTCAAAAAGTTACCTAAAAATAAAAAATAAAATTGTGGCAAGTACAAAAACAAACAAACAAAAAACTCAGTACAGTATTCCCGAGGTTTTATGACCAGGGCAGGGTATAGCAGCACTATCATCTCCTTATTGCTGGAAGCAATGCTTCTTTCAACAGCACCAAAGTTCATAGTACCTTTTTGGGATCCAATATCATCCTGTTGATTCATAAGAACTCACAGACCACTCTAACTACCAGATCTTTTTCAGATGAAATGCTCTCTATTACTTCTGCTTCTTCTACTTGTGAAGTCATTTTTAATACAAGTATAAGAGTATATTTATTAAATGAGACTATGTAGCAAATGAGTATATTTATCTCTTTTCAATTTCACCTCTTTTAGATTAAACCCAATTCTCAAAATTATCGAGGTCTTTTTGAATCCTATCATCCAGCATGTTACGTATTCTTCACAATTTTTCTCATCACCAAATTTGATACTCATTCCATTTATGCCAATATCTAACTCATTAGTAATGAACATTAAATAGAACAAGACCAAGCAAAGCTTCCTGGGGCACTCCACTGGAAATGTTCTAGACTGAACCATGTGTCTAATTCAAGTCATTCAGCCAGATATAACTCTGATTGTATTGTCATTGTAGTCTACACCTCTCTATCTTTTTCATAAGAATAGCATGATACCTTATTTTTAAAATTGCTAAACTTTAGTGGAACTATATCTCTAGCACTTCCCTGATTTATCCAATGAGTAATCCATTAAAAAAAATAGAACAGAGTAGGGGAAATAAGTTTGGAAAGCTAGGTTGGAGTAGATTGAAGAGGGCCTTAAATAGCAGTTTGAGGAATTTGTATATTATTCTAGAGACAATAGAGTAGCACTGAAAGTTTCTGATAGAGGAATGGCATTACCAGACCTGTCCCTTAGTCAGCTGTATGGAAGAACTTTTCTCCAAGGGAGTGACTAGAATCAGGAGACCAATTAGTAAGCTAAATCATCATCCAGATGAAAAGTGATGAAAAGATGAAATAAAGAAGTGGAATGGGAAAAGAGGACAGGAGAGATGTGACAGTTATCAGAGAGGAAGAATTGTCAACATTGGACAACTGATTGGATATGAACATTAGGAAAGAGGGAAAAGTCTAAGATTACTCCAAGGTTATGAATCAGAATAACTGGGAGGATGGTAGCCTCAACCGAAACTGTGAAATTTGGGGAAGGGATATATTTTAGTGGAGAAGATAATCAGTTCCATTTTGGATGTGCTGATTCCCAGATACCTACAGGATGTCCGAGTGTGGATGTCCAGCAGGCAGTTGATGATGAAGAACTGGCATTAAAGAAAAATATTAGAGTAACATACAGCAATTTGAGATTTTTGTGCATGGCAAACGAATTAGATAATATCTGAGATTGTTTCCAAATCTAATAATCTTTGTTTCTGATCCTAATGCAAAGGTTTCAGGCACTAGACTATAAAGAGTTCTTAAAAAGCAACATTTCTGCACTCTTCTATCTATATTTTTCAATTTCTCCCAAACTACATTTTTTAACAAACAGGAAAATTTGTGTTATAACTGACATAAGTACAAGAAGGGTTTTTATTTTCTTTTTTCAGACAGCTGACAGGCCAATACAATGCAGGGAAGGTGATTACTTCCCTAGCCTAAACAAGATTTATCTCAGCAAAGTTTTTGTTTGTAATTCAAACAGTAACAGAGTGAGAAACACCTTTAGAAATGCTTTGACATCTGTCCTTAACAAGACTGAACAGTGAATCCATGGCTAGATGACTTTTGAGAACTGGGTACAATGTCCCAGTCTTGGAATTCATATAATAAATTGTAGCATTAAGAAGATCAACTCATTTAATGAGCATCCAGAGGGAGAGCCAGGCTTTTGAGCATACCAATTTGCTAACAATAAGCAAGATTCATTCTTACACTTCCTACCTCCACATACCCCCTTTGCAGTAAAGGATTATAGTAGATTTATAATTCAAAAATCAGGAAAGCTAGAACATTAGCCTTTTGATGCTTATAATTGATAATAGCACATGATAATAGCACATATTTCCAAGATGTCTCTATCAGTGTATTTGACTCCTGACATTATACACTGAGCACCTTGTTCTACAATCAATGTACTTTATGAGGACACATCACGAGGAAGACCCCCCAAAACTGGATAAATAGTGCAGGTTTATTTTCAATGCCCCCCTTATCCACTGGTCTTTGCTATTTCAAACTTTCCATTTGCCATCCAGCTCCAGTGCCCCATACATTCCAATTGTACAAGTCTCTCATGTGAAAGAGATTCTATTTGGAGTATAAAGGATCAATAGCTTACCACTTTCAGAACTATTCGCATTTTATAAGACCACATCAGGAGGGCAATGCTTAACCCAAGCAAATTAATTACTAATTGTGAAATTTTAGACATCAATGGGAGAGAAATGAGGAAGCAAGGACTTTCCAGGGGCTTCTTTTATCACACCAGGTGATTAGGTGACTGATTATTCCACCTACTGGTAAGGCCAGACCTCTTTCCCCCAATAAACCAACTGCATATTTCCTGAGTGCCTACTAGGCACTGTCACTAGTATCACAACATTTCCTCTTATGGGAAACAGCTTCCCGCGCATATTTTATTTTGCCATCTGTCTCATTCCTAATGAGGAGCCCTCTTCATCAATGGAAAGCAAATGTTTGCTGAAAATGTCAAGACTACTTCTGAGAATAGCCATAGAGCTGCAGTGGAGCAATGGCTCCAAGCACTAACAGAAGCAACTCAACTTCAGACTCACTTTTTCCCATCTCTTTTCAAATACACATTTCATCTTAGCTCTCACTGACAAGTGTAGTTATTCAAATTAAAAAAAATAATTAGAGAAGGAAAAAATAACATTCAAGAAGAAACGAGAGACTATAAATTATTTTATGTCTCTGTGAACCTTCTCTTTTACCATGACTATATAAATATGACTATGTTAACCTTTACATAATAGTACTCATATTCCTTGTCCTTCTCGTTCTTTTTGACTTACTATATTGTATAAATAACATGGATATATTGGCCTTCTATTCTCCATATATAACATGCATTATTGTTGACTTCAATTGAACTGATCAGGTATAGTGTTCTTTTGGTTCTCCTTTCTTCACTCTAGAGCAATTCGTACAAATCTTCCATATGTTTTACTGAATTTTTCTAATTCCTTGATGCCCAGTAATAATATACTATTGCATTCATATACAATCATTTGCTCAGTAATTCCCCAATTGGTGGACATCTATATAATTTTGAGAATATTTTTGTTTTTATAAATAATGCTGCTTGAAATATTTTTGCACAGGCAGGTCTTTTTTCCCTACTAATAAACTTCTTAAGGTATAGTCCCAGTAGAAGGACCACAGAGTCGAAGGATATGCAATATTTTGTAATGTTTACCATTTAATTTCACATTGATGTCAGGAAAGATTGGCACAATTGACAACCTCACAAGTAGAATAACAGAAGGCCCATTTTACCACAACCACACCAGCACTGAATTTTGTCTTATTTTTTTGCCTATTTAATGGAAATTAGATAGACTCTCAAACTTGTTTGAATTTTTATTCCTCTGTTAGCTATGTAAACATGATTTTAAATATTTGGTGATAGGAGGGGCGGAGCCAAGATGGCGGCTGGTAAGCACGGACTAGAGTGAGCTCCGTACCCGAGTCCCTCCAAAAACCTATAAAAATGGCTCTGAACCAATTCTAGAACAGCACAACCCACAGAACAGGAGTGGGAAGCAAGGCTCCAGCCCAGGACAGCCTGGATGGTCTCTGGGTGAGATCTATTCCACACGGAGCTGGGAGCTGGGAATGGAGTGGAGCAGAGCCCAGCCTGAGCGGCGTGGACGATCCAGACCAGAAGCTGGGCGGAGGGGGCCCTAGCGCCCTGAATATGTGAGCTGCCGGCAGTTACCAGACCCCTCGACCCACAAACACCAAAGACTGAGGAGAAGGTTAGTGGGAAAAGCTGCGGGAGTGGAAGGAGTTCGCGGTTCGGCTTCCAGCCCCGGGGGGCAGCGGAGGTGGGGCAGCTACAGCTGTTGTTACTTCCGGCTCCAGGCCCACCTGGTGGGAGGAATTAAGTGGCGGATCAGAGCAGGAGTGCAACAGCCTGCTGAAGATCTAAGCCCAGTCTGGACTGGGGGTCCTTGGAGAAGGAGGAGTGCGGCTCTGACAGAGCTGGCACCTCCCCCTCAAACGTAGAACATAGAACTCGTTAGTCTACAAGCAGTCATACCCCCCACTGAAAAACTCAAGGGTCAAGTTAGTTGGTTGGGAATATGGCCAGGCAGCGAAAACGCGCCCAGATTCAGTCTCAGACTTTGGATTCTTTCTTTGGTGACAAAGAAGACCAAAACATACAGCCTAAAGAAGACAACAAAGTCATAGAGCCTACAACCAAAGCCTCCAAGAAAAACATGAACTGGCCCCAGGCCATAGAAGAACTCAAAAAGGATTTGGAAAAGCAAGTTAGAGAAGTAGAGGAAAAATTGGGAAGAGAAATGAGAAGGATGCGAGAAAACCATGAAAAACAAGTCAATGACTTGCTAAAGGAGACCCAAAAAAATACTGAAAAATACACTGAAGAAAACAACACCTTAAAAAACAGACTAACTCAAAGGGCAAAAGAGCTCCAAAAAGCCAATGAGGAGAAGAATGCCTTGAAAGGCAGAATTAGCCAAATGGAAAAGGAGGTCCAAAAGACCACTGAAGAAAATACTACTTTAAAAATTAGATTGGAGCAAGTGGAAGCTAGTGACTTTATGAGAAATCAGGATATTATAAAACAGAACCAAAGGAATGAAAAAATGGAAGACAATGTGAAATATCTCCTTGGAAAAACCACTGACCTGGAAAATAGATCCAGGAGAGATAATTTAAAAATTATTGGACTACCTGAAAGCCATGATCAAAAAAAGAGCCTAGATACCATCTTTCAGGAAATTATCAAGGAGAACTGCCCTGATATTCTAGAGCCACAGGGCAAAATAGAAATTGAAAGAATCCATCGATCGCCTCCTCAAATAGATCCCAAAAAGAAATCTCCTAGGAATATTGTTGCCAAATTCCAGAGGTCCCAGATCAAGGAGAAAATACTGCAAGCAGCCAGAAAGAAACAATTTGAGTATTGTGGAAACCCAATCAGAATAACCCAAGATCTGGCAGCTTCTACATTAAGAGATCGAAGGGCTTGGAATGCGATATTCCGGAGGTCAATGGAGCTAGGATTAAAACCTAGAATCACCTACCCAGCAAAACTGAGTATCATGTTCCAAGGCAAAATATGGACTTTCAATAAAATAGAGGACTTTCAAGCTTTCTCAGTGAAAAGACCAGAACTGAATAGAAAATTTGACTTTCAAACACAAGAATCAAGAAAAGCATGAAAAGGTAATCAAGAAACGGAAATTGCAAGGGACTTACTAAAGTTGAACTGTTTTGTTTACATTCCTACATGGAAAGATGATGAGTATGATTCATGAGACCTCAGTATTAGGGTAGTTGAAGGGAAGATGCATATATATATATGTATGTATATATATATATATATATATGTATATGTTTATGTATATATATAAGTGAATGTGTATGTATGTATATATCTATGTGTATATGTATGTATGTGTATGTATGTGTATATATATGTGTTTATATATATATATATATGTAAAAGAGAGAGAGCAGACACAGGGTGAGTTGAAGATGAAGGGAAGATAGCTAAAAGAAATAAAATGAAATTAAGGGATGAGAGAGTAACATACTGAGAGAGGGAGATAGGGAGAGATAGAATGGGGTGGATTATCTCGCACAAAGGTGGCAAGAGGAAGCAGTTTTATGGGAGGAAGGGAGAGGGCAGGTGAGGGGGGAATGAGTGAACCTTGCTCTCATCAGATTTGGCCTGAGGGGGAATACCATACATACTCAGTTGGGTATCTTACCCCACAGGAAAGAAGAGGGAGGAAGATAAAAATAAATAAATAAAAGGCGGGGGGGATGATGGAGTGGAGGGCAGATGGGGGTGGAGGTAATCAAAACAAACACTTTGGAAAGGGGACAGGGTCAAGGGAGAAAATTCAATAAAGCGGGATGGGATGGGAAGGAGCAAAATGTAGTTAGCCTTTCACAACATGAGTATTGTGGAAGGGTTATACATAATAATACATGTGTGGCCTAGGTTGAATTGCTCAACTTCTTAGGGAGGGTGGGAAGGGAGGAGGGAAGGGAATTTGGAACTCAAAGTTTTAAAATCAGATGTTCAAAAACAAAAAAAGTTTCTGAATGCAACTAAAAAATAAGATACACAGGCAATGGGGCATAGAAATTTATCTTGCCCTACAAGAAAGGAAGAGAAAAGGGGATGAGAGGGGAGGGGGGCGATAGAGGGGAGGGCTGACTGGGGAACAGGGCAACCAGAATATAAGCCATCTTGGAGTGGGGGGGAGGGTAGAAATGGGGAGAAAATTTGTAATTCAAAATGTTGTGAAAATCAATGCTGAAAACCAAATATGTTAAAGAAATAAATTTCATTTAAAAAAAAAATACACAATACTTTGAGAAAGTACAGAAAAGATACTGTATGCCCCAAACAAAATAGGTGCTTTTTAAATGGCGAATGAAACTGAAGATACCACCAGGGAGAGTGTTCTGCTTCTGAGCTGTTATGATCTATTAGCTGAGGGATTAATCACTGATGTGACAGTCCAGGACTTAAAAGACAATTCTATCCCTCAAAGATGTGCCATTCTGATCTGGTTCTCATGCCTTCATGTTTTCAAGATGTTGCTGGGTCAATTCATGTGAATATACTAAGAAATGAATGACTATGATTTCCTATCTGGAATAAATGATTCTAATGAAGGAAGGAATCGTGGTATTTCTTATCCTTACATGTCATTAATAAAATTGTTATTATCACAATAGCTAGAATTTATATAGAACATTAAGGCTTACAAAATACTTCACAAATATGTCATTTTATCCTCATAATAATCCTGGGAGATAGGCACTATTATCCCAATTTTACAAATCAGGAAACCGAGGCAAGTTGATTTACGCAGGGTCACACAGCTATTTAGTGTCTTAAACAGGATTTGAATTCCAGCCTTCCTGACTGCAAGCCTAATGCCCTATCTACTGCACCATCTAGCTACCTAAATCTTTAAAGCCATTATTTCCTGAAATACAGTAATGGAATTGAGACAAGGAAAAAAAAATATTTGGTGATAATTCTCTTTATGATATACAAGTCACCTGAGGGTACTATGTCTCTGGATATCCATGCACAAAAAAATTTGTAAGACTTTTGAGACTAAGATATTTACCTATGAAATTCAAGTCAGTTATTCTTCTACCCTGCCCCATTGTCATTTTCCCAAGTCTAGATATTCCATATTTTCATACTTACAAACTCAGAATGTGGCTCCTTTTCTCTTAATTTTTCATGGATACAAACATGATCAAGAAAGAAAAATCATAAGGGACTTACTAAAGTTGAACTGTTTTGTTTACATACCTACATGAAAAGAGGATATGTGTAATTCATGAGACCTTTCTCAGTATTAGGGTAGTTGAAGGGAATATATATATATATATAGACTAAGGGACTAAGGGCACAGGGTGAGTTGAATGTGAAGGGGCAATATCTAAAAAAATGAAATAAAATTAAGGGATGAGAGAGGGAAAGAGGGAGAGATATGATGAGGTAAGTTATTTCACATAAAAGTGGCAAGAAAAAGCGGTTCTGTTGGAAGGGAAGAGGGGGCAGGTGGGGGTGGCAGAGGTCATGCACGGTGGTGACAGCAGCAGCAGGAAGCTCCTGCGGCTGCTTCCAGAGCTCCAGTGTCAGCTGCTTCCAGAATCCCTGGCTCACACAGTGGGAGGAATCAAGTGGCAGAACAGAGCGGGAGTGCAGGGCTTGCTTTGCTCTGCTTGGATCTGGGTCACAATCCTGGTTGGCGGTTCTTGGGGGAGGAGGAGCACTGCTGAGGCAGAGCTTGCAGTGACAGTGGAGTAGGAGTAGCTCTGAAAACAGCAGCGCAGGCCCTAAAGCTTGGGACAAAGCATTCTCTACTCTACAAGCAGTCATACCCTAACAAAAAGCTCAAAGGTCAAGTAGTTGGCTGAGAATATGGCCAGGCAGTGAAAACAGACTCAGATTCAGAATCAGACTTTGGAATCTTTCTTTGGTGACAAAGAAGACCAAACATACAGCAAGAAGAAGTCAACAAAGTCAAAGAGCCTACGTCAAAAGCCTCCAAGAAAAACATGAACTGGTCTCAGGCCATGGAAGAGCTCAAAAAGGATTTGGAAAAGCAAGTTAGAGAAGTAGAGGAAAAATTGGGAAGAGAAATAAGAGAGATTCAAGAAGACCATGAAAAACAAGCCAATGACTTGCTAAAGGAGACCCAAAAAAATACTGAAGAAAATAACGCCTTAAAAATAGACTAACTCAAATGGCAAAAGAGCTCCAAAAAGCCAAGGAGGAGAAGAATACCTTGAAAGGCAGAATTAGCCAAGTGGAAAAGGAGGTCCAAAAGACCACTGAAGAAAATACCACCTTAAAAATTGGATTGGAGCAAGTGGAAGCTAGTGACTTTATAAGAAACCAAGATACTATAAAACAGAACCAAAGGAATGAAAAAATGGAAGACAATATGAAATATCTCATTGGAAAAACCACTGACCTGGAGAATAGATCCAGGAGAGATAATTTAAAATTATTGGACTACCTGAAAGCCATGATCAAAAAAAGAGCCTAGACATCATCTTTCAAGAAATCATCAAGGAAAAGTACCCTGATATTCTAGAGCCAGAGGGTAAAATAGAAATTGAAAGAATCCACAGATCACCTCCTCAAAAAGATCCCAAAAAGAAAACTCCTAGGAATATTGTCACCAAATTCAATAGTTCCCAGGTCAAGGAGAAAATACTGCAAGCAGCCAGAAAGAAACAGTTTGAGTATTATGGAAACACAATCAGAATAACACAAGATCTAGCAGCTTCTACATTAAGGGATCAAAAGGCTTGGAATATGATATTCCAGAGGTCAAAGGAGGTAGGATTAAAACCAAGAATCACCTACCCAGCAAAACTGAGTATAATGCTCCAAGGCAAAATATGGATTTTCAATAAAATAGAGGACTTTCGAGCTTTCTCAGTGAAAAGACCAGAGCTGAATAGAAAATTTGACTTTCAAACACAAGAACCAAGAGAACCATGAAAAGGTAAACAAGAAAGAGAAATCATAAGGGACTTACTAAAGTTGAACTGTTTTGTTTACATTCATGGTACTATTAAACACTGAACCCATTCTATATGAAATACTCCATTTTTATCCACAGTCTTTTCAATATAAAAGACACTGCAGACAAAACAAACTCCAACTAAGCCTCCTTCTTGTAAGTCTTCTCAAACAATATTCCATGCATAGACAGGTTTGGGGGCAAAATTTTTGTTTTCTTCCTCAACTGTTTAAAAAATGTGTGCTATGGACGTCATCTGGGAGTTAGTGATTCAAAGACAACTTTCTAGGAAATTTCGTTATTTCAAAGATTTAGAGCTAGAAAAGATCTTAGAGGTCATTCCACCCAAATATTCTCATTTTCAAAATCAGGAAACTAAGATGAAAGAGTTGAGGTGACTTGCTCAAGGTGATGCAGATATTAAATGACAAAACTGGGATTTGAACCCGATCTCTGATAGCATCACACCTGTTTGACCTATCATACTTTTCACTGTGCCAAACTGCATGAGAACCAGTCTCACTTGTTTAGGACTTGAAGGAGGAAGATCTGTGCATCTTAGCAATGTCCCAACAATCTTAGGCCAAGTCCAATATGTGATAGAAACAGTCATCTGTGACATTTTATCATTGTTACAGAACACTGACTCCATAGGCAATCATACAAAGGAGCTGTAGAAAACTGACTTCCATTCAGATGAAAAGCTATTAGCTGCAGAACAAGAGGATCTGGGGCACGGAAAATAAGATAGATGGCCAGGAGGGAATGAGACTATGGTTCAGAAAGCCCTCTCTTGCCTTTTTTTATTTAAAATGATTTTCCTTAGTCACTGGTAAGGTCAGACACTAGAAATAACAATGCTCAGACTTATGAGCCTAGACAGAGGAAATTGCCAAATCAAGATTTAGGTGCAGGTCATTTGGTGGTACCTATATCTGTTAAGGCCCCAAACTGACAATAGAATGTCAAATATAATATTGAATGTGCATATTATTGATATTCTTTTTGTAATGTTATTGAAGTGGAAAGTAAGCACTGAAAGAAAAAGAAGTCCACACCAATTTAGCTTATAAATCAGATATTTCAGAAACATTTTGATTATCTACCTAGAAATTATGATCATATGCAGAGAGAAACACAGAGGTTATATAAGATATGTACACACACACACACACACACGCACACACACACAAAAGGGTATTATAGTAAAAATTATATTTCCTTGTCAGGAATTTAGGATTTTGACAATTCTTTTCACTTTAGGACTTATATCACTTTCTTGTAATTTATTACCCCAGAGCTTCAGAAAATACCATAAAAACTGTTCTGCTGTTTAATCTTACTTTATAGGTTTACATTTAGCAAGAATTTTCGAGTTTATTTCCTTTTTGGTACTTTGTCGGCCTTTGGGGTAAGTGGCAACCATGTGATATCTTGGTAATGATCCTGTGGTTTAAACAGATAGGGGACAATTAGGCATGATTAGTTAAGTTTAAAAAAATAGTACCCCTTTCCACTCCATCTTTATTTGTCTATAAATGTTAAATACTATATTAAATAGTTAATTACAAGAATTAAAATATGCCATATTGAAAAATGCAACTATAAAAAAAAGATATAAATACAAATACTTCAGTATAGTCAGGAACACTTCTAACTAATCCTGAACTGTTAACATTGTTTAATTGAGCTTTGGTTTGGGAGCTAATTTGTTTTCTAATCTTAACTGAACCTTCACAGCCGCAAGACAAGTATTTTATTCCTCTCTGATCTGTTTGCTAATCCAGTCTTCACAACAGCTATTCCAAAAATCTTCTCTCCTCAAGTCATCCAAAGCAACCTGTCCTTCCATTGGCTCAGCTGAGTATCTAAATTCACCGAAAAAAAAATTAAGACCATTCTCTAAGAGCTGCTTCCACCACCACCCCTTTCTCATCTCAATCATCCATTTAGACATCTCCTTCTACTATCTCACGCTCCACTCTGACCTCTGATGAAGAAATGGGCCTACTCCTTGCCAAGGGTGGCCATCTACATGCATCCTTGATCCTAATTCCTTGAGACTGCTCAAGCAAAATGCCCCTGCTATTCTCCCCACTATTTCTCTTATTTCTCCAATTTATCCCTTCCTACTGGTCCCTTCCTTACTACCTACTAACATGCCCATGTCCCCCCATCCTTAAGCAATTCTCATTTGGCTTGTAATCCCTGCGAGCTATCACCCAATATCTCTTCTCTTTTGGGGATAAATTTAAGAAAGTCCCCTATACTTGGTACTTCCATTTCCCATCTCTCGCTCTCTTCTAAAATCTCTGTAATCTGGCTCTTGACCTCATCATTCAACTGAAATTACCATGTACAAAGTTACCAAAGATCTCTTAATTGCCAAATACAACTTTTCTCAAACCTAGTGATTCTTAACCTCTCTGCAGCCTCTGACATTATTAATGACTTCCTCTCTAGGCTTTTCCAATGCTGTTCTCCCTTAGTTCTCTTCCTACCTATTGTAATAGGAGGGCAGAGTTTATAATCTCAAAGAGGATCATAAACATGTCTGAAAGGTTCGGAACCCCCGGATATAAGAAACTCTCAAAGTAGAAGGTAGAAGAATCAAAACATATATTTAGGCTCCACAGTAACCAACCCATGAACCAGCAACCCCATTTTGATATATTGATCAAAAGCTTCCAGGCCCAATAAGTATGCCTTGAAAGAGTAACCAGGAGGCTACAGAGAAGCATGATTGTGTAAAGCAAAATCATGCTTCCCCCTCTATGGTAAAAAGATTACCCACTGGCCTGAAGTCTTTGTTCAGCTTCCTCCCGTAGGTCAGCTCTGCTACTGGCAGCTCCTGCTTCAGCTGTGGCTGTGGCTGTGACTTCGGCTGTGGCTGTAGCTATAGCAGCCTCTGGCTCCAACGGGAGCTGCTTTTAACCATCCAGCTTCTGCAGGGGTGTAAGGTACGCCGGGGAAAGCACAGGTTCTTTCAATCTGCTTAAGCAAGGTGAAGGGGTTGACCGGGAAAGCACAGGTTCTTTCCATCAGCTTAAGCAAGGGAAGCAAGGTGAAGGGGCCGACAAGCTTACTCCAGTCCAAGATACAAACAGCATTCAGTTCAGGGGAAAAAGCCAAACTAGTCAAGGGCACTTGTTGACTAAGTGCTAAGGAGCCCATTTTTGGTTGCCAATACACCTATTCACCTGTTCCTTCTCAGTCTCCTTTGCTGGCTCTTCATCTAAGTCACGTCACCTAACTACATCAGTCCCCCAATATTTAATTCTCATACTTCTTGTCTTGTTGCTGTATGCTGTTTTAATGGCTAAACTCATCATGGTTAGACTCTCCTGAACGACAGTTATAAGTGTCTAACTATAAAGGAATTAGAATCGACAATTTGAATAAATTCAGTCCAATTTAACAAGCATTAATTAAGGGCCTACTGTGTTCCAAGAGCACAATAACACCAACCAAAAAGTCCCTACCCTCAAGGAGCTTACATTCTCCTGGAATGTAAAGAAATCTGGAAAGCCTTCCGAAATAATGCAGAATAAAAAACGAAACTTCTAGAATGGAGAACACACTCATTATGACCATACAAAAAGAAGGGTAAATAAAAGTAAATAGACAAAGAATTCTGACGAAGACCTAGAGGAAGGGTTCTTAACCTAGGGTCTGTGAACTTTACATACACGTACATACATTTATAGATAAATATATACACATACATATATAAGTATATATTATATATCTATAACATATATTCCACAAAATTGGTTTCCTTTGTAATCCTATGTATTTTATTTTATGCATTTAAAAATATTATCCAGAGAAGGGGTCCACAGGCTTCACCAAACTACCAAAGGGGTTAATGACATTAAAAAGGTTAAGAGCCTTCTCCCCCACTTTGCAGATGAGGACACTGAGGCCAGAGGGGAAGTGACTCACCCAAAGTCATATAGCTAACTGATAATAGAACATGGAACAAGACTCAGATCCAACAATCTTTTTCATTCAACCACAACACATTTTTAGTTTATGTTCTGTTTCATACAAAGATCTAAATTGGAAAATCTAAGTTTATCAAGGGAAAGATAGATGAGGATTTTCCTTGTCTGTATTCTGTTCCAATTAGGGCCACTATTATCATTATTAAGTCCAATTCTCCCAGTTGCTCTCTTGGAGTAATTCATCACTCCTTGCCTCAAATCTGTCCCCACTGCAGTCCATCCTCCACTCAGTTGCCAAAATGATCTCCCCTAAAGCACAGGTATGACTTCTGGCCATGTCATACACAGTCCCTGCAATAAACTCCAGTGGTTCCCTAAGACAATTTGATGAAGTGGAAAGTACTGATAACTATGGGATATAATCAAAGCTTCATTTATAAGAGTACTTAACCTTTAGTAAACTATTAAAGTTTAAAAATCCATTAAGACTTTTGGGATACCCTCTGTAGGTCTATCTCTATCTCTATCCCTATTTATATCTCTCTATCATCTATCAATTACCATCCTTATCTATCTATGTATATCATATATATCATCTAGTAAACTGTAGGCAATCTCAGAGGAAAAGCACCAGGGCAAGGAGTGGTGAGGACTAGAAGGATTTCTTGCAGAAGGTGAGATTTGAGTTGAGTCTTGAAGTTTAGTTGAGTTGAGCCAGGGAAGCCAGGATACAGAGGAGATAAGGAGGGATGGCATCTACGCATGGAAGACAGCTAGTGAAAAGGTATAATGTTGGGACATGGAGTGTCCCATGCAAAAAATAGCAAGAAAGCCAGTGTTGCTAAATGGTAGAGTACATAGAGGGGCATCAAGTATAAGGAGACTGGAAATAAAAGACGGGGTTAGATTGTGGATGGGGCCAAACCTGTGCTTTAGAAAGATCATTGTGGTAGCTGAGTGGAGGATGGCCGGGAAAGGGGGCAGACAAGAAATGGAAAACAATCAGCAGACTTTTGAATAGTTCAGCTATTACATGAGGTTTACATATTGTTTCACCTAATACATAGTAACCTCCTTAATGGCAGAGGGAGACTCTATGAAGCATTAATATCTGAAATCTGCACTAAGACTCTTGGAACGCTTTTTTGATATATTATTACATAGTTGTTTTTGTGTTGTTTCCCTCTTTAAAATGTGTGCTCCTTGAGGGGAGGGACTATGGCTTTGTTTTTCTTTGTAACCCAGCACTTAGTAAAGTGCCTGACACATAGGAAGCATTTAATAAATACTTGTTGTTGTTAATTTTGTTCACAATCCCTTTTGTCAGAATACTAAGCCTTCCATTCCAAAATGAGAGAGAGAAGACTTCACCTGCAAATACTCTGAGAGAAGGAATACAGGAACTTAAATGTGCATTATTATATAAATAAGAGCATTTTGTAAGAAAAAGTTCTGGGAGTTTTAGTGAATTCCAGTTCTAATTCAGGAGGATGATGTGACTTTTCTAACCTCTCACATTATCCAACTCAGCTACACTGTATTAAGTGAAGTGGAGAGATGTGACCAACCTCACACTCCCAGGCTTACCAAGTTGCTGAACATTGCAACATCTGAATGACTCAAATAATCACTTGGCTGCCTCCACAATGAATGCCCACTTGTTCTGTCCCTGTATTAACTGGCCTTAACAGCCTTATGACCCTCTGCTTCTCCATCGACATGTCTCCACGGAGGTTGCTTTGCATTACTAACCAATGTCTGCCATACTCCTTCTAACCTTATTTGCTATGTAGTTAACTGGCAAGTTTTGCTTTCTATCTTTGCCTTTTGTTTTAAAACTTCTGATCCCTTCACTGGAACCCTTGCTTCCCTTGTCAGTTCTGCTCCTGCTCTGGGACGTTCAGATAGGCTACAATGACTGAATGGCAAAGCCAGGATGAGATTTCCGTTCTTCCAAATCCCAGCCAAGTGGCCTTTCCAAAGCAGCAAACTTCAGTCACAAACTGATTTGCCACAACCAGGAGACAAAGGAATCATATATACATACCTGTTTCCTAGTTTCAGACTCCCATATGGCTTGATTATGCTTAGAAAACCATAGTGGTGTTGTAGAAGGGAAATTGGATTTTGATCTATCAACAAGCGTTTACTATGTGTAAGAAATTTTTCTAGGCACTTGAAAAACAAAATAGTCCCTACCTTCAAGGAGCTTACAATCTAGCAGAGGAGGCAACAGTTACATATGTGGGTACATATAAAGCAGATACAAGGTAACCTGTGGGGTAGGAGTCAGGGAGAAACTAGCAAGTGAAGGAACCAGGAACAACACCCTCACACAGAAAATGGCCCCAGGAATTTTAAGACACTGTGGTGAGGAAGAAGTGAATTCTAGTCACAGGGTTTATCAGTGTAAATGCTTGGAGGTTGGAAATGTATGAGGAACAGCAAAGTATTCAGTTTGACTAGATTACAGAATGAGTAAAGAGAAATAATATATAAAAAAGGTAGGAAAGGTAGGATGGGGTCAAGTAGTGAAGGGCTTTATATTCTAAATAGAGAAGTTTGTATTTGATCTTAGAAATAATAGGGAGCCATACCAGTTTTGGGGTGGGGAGGTGACATAATCAGACTTTGGTGGCTGTTTGGAGTAGAGAAAGACCTTGAGTCATATGATCTTCATCTAATCCTACCTTCAACATTTGCTAGCTGTGCGATGCTTGACGAGTCACTTAAACTTTCTAAGCCTCAGTAATAATGCTTATTCAATATGGTAGAGAAAGTGCTTTGTAAACTTGAAAGTGCTAAATCAAAGTGAGGCATTATTATGATTCCTTATCAGACAGGCTATCTGAGAGGAAGTTTTTTCTTCTATAAAATCAGTATCACATTAATAAGCATCTGTCTCATAGGGTTGTTTTAAGGATAAAATGTGAAAATATACACAAAATGTTTGGCAAACCTTAAAGTTATATCTAGATGTGAGCTATTAGTTTTGTTAGCATTATTATTACTACTGAATTCAAAGTGGTAGGATGCAGTGAAGAGCTTTCATAGAGCTCCGTATCCGCAATGCATCTGCCAGTCCTTGCTATAACACCGGTTCCATGGGCCTACTCTAGACCAAGGAAATAGCACTGCTAACCAAACCCAGAGACCTTCCCGAAGACCAGGCTACTGTGAAAGCATCATTTATCATCATCTGGGACCCAAAGCCACATCTGTACCACAGTCGAAGAAACCCCAAATGACCCAGTAGCTTAATAAATCACCTCCCCATCACACCCAGCACTCACTTCTCTAAGCTTTTAAAGAGTTTGATTCCAGGAAATGTCACTTACGTGCACAGAGCACCAATAGTGGGAAAATTGTAAATGATCAATCAAATCACACCGGGCGAGAGCTGGGCATGAGCTAAAGGGCACGCTGGTTTTTAACCTAAACTATCAGCACTCAGGACACTGAGAAGTTTCTGATTGGGTTAATCCTAGGCCTGAGTCCTGAAATCAATCCTAATTAGCCTCAGCTACGGTAATGATTCAGCCACTCTAGCTTGTCGTGAAGGCTGCCTGAGCAGTCTAACTGGGGCAGAGCTAGAAGAACATGGCTCTAGAGTCGGAGGAATTTAGCTCAAATTCTACCTATGCTATTTAGCACCTAGTGACACCAGGCAAGTCACTTCATTTTCTGGGGGCCCAAAGTTTCCTCATCAATAAAAACAGGTGTTGGACTAGATGATCTCTGAGGTCCCTTTCAGTTCTAGATCTATCTATTCCAAGTGTTTTAGCCCTCACTGAAATCTTTAAGCAAATGTGAATGGCCAAATTTGTTTTTAAGAGTGAGTTTGATTTCTGCTTGACAAGAAAAATGAACTTCAAAAACCAGCCTCAAGAAACTAGCATCAGGGATAATATGAGGAGAGAGAAGGAATAGGTATAATCACTGCTCTCCTAATTCACACTGAGATATCAGTATCTATCTGGAAATAGGATTCCTGACATTTTAGAGTTGGAGGGAACTTAGAGATAATAATAACAGTTGTTATTATTATTATAACTGACATTTATATAATGCTCTAAAGTTTTCCAAGTGTCCTACATACATTATCTCATTTAAGCCTTACAACAACGCTGTAAGCTAAGTGTTGTGGGTATCATTATCCCCATTTTACAAATGAAGAAACCAAAGCTCAGAGAAATTAAGGGACTTGTCGAGGACACTCAGTCCATCAGTATCTGAGTAAGAATTTTAACCAGGTCTTCCCTGATGCCAAGCTCAAAGCTCTATCCACCCAGGTGGGGAACCTGTGGCCTTGAGGCCACATGTAGCCCTCTAGGTCCTCAAGTGCAGCCTTTTGACTGAATCCATGCAGATCTGTGAAGTTTCAGTGAGAGGGCCACACATGAGGACCTAGCAGGCCACATGTGGCCTCAAGGCCACAGGTTACCCACCCCTGCACTACACCATACTTCTTCTCTTAATCTAATCCACCTCCAACTCATTTTACAAATGAGCACACTGAGGGGCATGATCACAAAGTCAAAGAATATAACCAAAATGTTACCATTCTGACAAATAAGCATCATTTTATGTGTTTCTCTGTTTACATACTTTTATTTCTCAATCATGGATACAGCAAAGGGAATGGGAAATTTTCATGGTGAACACCGCACCCTCATTTCTCATCTGGCTGTACTACCTTGTACTTTTCTGAGGGACTTCTCCACCATTCCCCCAGAAAGCTCTTTATTGGGATAACTTCATCATCCTGCAAGCACCTGGTCACTACCTTCTGTCTGTCTGACTGGAAGGTGGGGCCATAAACTCCAGAATTCCACTTAGGGAGAGACTTCAGCTGGGACATCTCATTTCTCACTTGGATGTACTACCCTGGGACTTCTCTGACTGACTTCCCTACGTCAGCTACCATCCCCAACCTTTTTCAGCTTTCTTTTGTGTTTTGTCTTTCACCATTGGATGGTAAACTCCTAGAAGGCAGAGACTGTCTTTAGTACTGTGGCATGTCCTTTTCTCCATCCTCTTCCAAAGATGACTGGCAATGACTAGGCCATTTTATCTTTTAGTTTTTGCGATATTTAGTTTTGCGATATTTGCAGTTCATCTTGGCCTGGTGACTTGAATTAGTTGAACACAGTTCAGTGCTTTCTTACCACCTGTTTATTTATCTTCAGTTTTAACTCCCTGTTAATCATTTTTGTGTTATCTTCCCCTGTCTAAAGATCACTATCCTTAAAAGAGAAAATAAACTAGATAAGAGTTGGTTAGTTTTCTTTTCTCTCCATCATGTATTAATATCATTCAATTTACCCTGAACCATGGTCCTATGCCTTCTTTGATCTTTGCCTTGCCCCTCAAAACATCCTTTTTGTACTTGTTAAAATTTACCATCAGTCTTAGTGCTTTTATTCAGAAAAGTCTTAGCTCTCCTCACTCTATTCTTATAGACCCATGCCAATCTTTCACATTCATCATACATTGCTAAAACTTGGTTCTATCTTCTTTATAGGTCTTTTTAAAATTTAGGTTCACTGAAAAAAGTTTCCTGTACATCCAATACATCTCTTTAAATACTTTCTACTTTTGCTCTTCATCAAAATAGTTTCTATTTCTGTCTTCTGAATTTAATTCTTAAGAAATTTACAAGCCTTCAGGGGACAACTACCCTTTTAGAATTTCAAGCCAGGGAATCCAACCTATCTTTTCTTTGAATCTATTGAAATCTGCTCTGCTAAAATCTAGAATGTACATTAGGCTAATCTGGCTTTTCTCCCTTTATTTTTCACAAATTCCACAATGGAACAATCACTTTCCTCAAAGTTTCTATCACTTTCATTCTAGCTGTTAGTTCCTCCACATTGGTCAAAATCAGACACTAGAAATAATTTGCTGCGTTCAATACTTCACCTTCTGAAGGTGAATGAAATTATCATTAAGGCAAATCAAGATTTTAACAAGTATGCTACTTTTGGCATAGAGTTGTACCAGATGGCTTGGTAATGGAAGTTTTTCATCACTATTTTATTATTCCTCCATGCCAGGTTTGGGGTTATTTTCTTGAGCTCTTCATTATTCTTCCTTGTATCATTCCTATCTTTTCAACCATGGTCTAGAAATTCAGATCCTGTTTGGAGACACTATTCTAAAATAGATGTTCCACTTTGAAATCTGCCTTCCCTGGGACAACAAGATAATAGATTTAGGGCTGAAAGTTCATCTTAGAGGTCAACTAGTCCAAATCTCAAGATCTAGAATGATTAAACTTTCACTTCGAAGGCTCTAGCTTCTATAGACAATGATGAAAACACTGCCTGTTCCCCTAAGATCTCCAGGGTTTTGGCCAAGAGTACTACTTAGCATTTCATTCTAGTTTTCTTCTGGCAGTATCACTTCTTACCACATGAAACCCCAGAATTGGTAGAGGGTGCCAGGTGTTCAAGTCTTGGGAGTCTCTCCATCACATCTCCGATTTATGTCCTAGGAAGATAGCAGACCTCTTTATTATTTACAAAGTCCACAACAATTACCTCAAGACCCCTCCACAAGGAGTTAACTTAAAGACAAGTCTAGAAAACTATCCCAGGAATCTAATCCTTTTTCCTCCTACTGTTTCATATTTTTAGCTAAAGGCAAGGATGGCATGTTTATCAAATGTTCAGATGACTCAAAGTTAAAAAGACCGGCTAACACGTTAAGTGACAGAATCAGAATCCAAAAAGGTTCTCTTAATATTCTCAAACATTGGGCCAAATCTACTTAAATGAAATTTGATAGGCATGAATGTAAAATTTTTACAAAAGTAAAAACCTCCATCAAAGTCCTACTTTAATACCTAATCAGGAGCAGCTAGATGGTACACAGTTGCCGAGCCTGGAGTCAGGAAAACCCATCTTCCTGAGCCCAAATATGACCTCAAACACTAGCTGTGTGACCCTGGGCAAGTCACTTAACCCAGTGTGCCTCAGTTTCCCCATCTTCAAAATGAGCTGGAGAAGGAAATGGCAAATTGCTCCAGTATCCTGGCCAAGTTGGACACAGCTAAAAAAAAATGACTGAAAAACAAATGGCAAAAGACCTAATCAAGGTAGGAACATAACCCTGAGTTCTTGAAGGTTGAGTTCTTGAAGTCAGCAGTGCTCAAGCTCTGGAAAGCTCAACTATGTCAGAAAGGCTGGAAGTACAGTCCTACTGGTAAGTTCTGTTTGGTCTTTGAGGGAGGATTTGCCTACAGAAGGAGAGTTTCATTGCTATTGAGAGTTTTATATGAGAGTTTTCATATGCTATTGGCTATATAAACACATGAAAATAAAGGAAAAATAAAAGTCTTCAATGCCATGTATACCTCATCTGTTTCTACAATACAGTGATGAAATGTCAGAAATGGAGCTCTAACAAGCATATGTTCTAAGACTATCTTTAATAATTAGGAGAACTGGTGGTCATCTAAAAGTGAAATTATTCTCCAAAAACCAACTGTGCCACTGAGGGAACTCAACTGGAGCAATACTGATGTTTTCATTTTTGATTAAACAAGAAGATAAGAAAGATGTAGGTAACTGGAACAATTTTCTCCTTGGAAAGACAAAAAAGTTCACCAATTTGAATTCATCTACCCAAGAGCAACAAGAAATGCCATTTCAAGATGCACTTGTCATTTTGCCTTGAAATGTTAATAATAAGCATACTTTTTAAAAAGACTTCCATGAAGATAATTTCATCTTATCCACTAACTTCTGTTTGAAGAGATGAAGAGGTAGAGAAATGCTATGAAGAACTCATTTAGATCCGATAAAGTCAATACAACCTTTAATACAAAGGTAAAAAGGCAAAAATATGCTTAAAAATATGGTTCAATATTAAGAAATGAAAGGAGTTGGAGGCTTATAAATTATTTATAATCCATCTACCCATTTAATCACACACAGTTTCTTCAAGATGAATCAGAACACCCTGGGCAGAGAAGGAATTATAGCCACACACACACACACACATACACACACACACACACACACACACACACACACACACACACACACACGAGTTGCCATAGATAGGAAAACCAAGCTGTTCTCTTTGGTATAGTGAGGCACTTAAATCCAAATTGTGGTTTGGGAGATCAGCTTTACTCTCAGCCAAAAAAAGGGTAATTACATAGATGATACATAAAGAATATCAGTTTCTTGTGTCCTTCTCGATGAAGGCACTCACAATGACTGCCTTAGCAAGAATCTCACTCGAACACATATTGACTACCCATTCAGCTGGTCAGAGTACCCACATCTTCTCAGCCATGTCAAGAAAGCTTTTAGGAATAGGGTAATCCTTATATACTCCTTAAGAGAGGTCCCTCTCAGGTAGTTGCTAGCCCAGGTCCACACCTGCATTCTAGAGCATTCTTTTAAAGTAAGTTGCCTAAATTGCATGTTTGAGAATTGACCTGACCCAGTTTTGAACTGATCACAGGAGCCAAGTTCACAAAGGTATCAGTGAGTGGATGAGATCACCAAAGGAAAGAGTATAGAAAAAGAAGAGAAAACAGAAAGCATAGCCTTAAAATAGACCTACACTTGGTGGTGGGGAGGGGAAAGGGAGGGAGGGAGTAGAGTGAATCAGTAAAAGAGAGAAGGAAGTATTATTAGTCAAATAAGCTGAAGGATCATTAGAGGAGAGAGAGTCATGGAATCCAAGATTCGAGAGCTAATTAAAGTTCAACTGACAAATCCTATAGAAAGGTCAAAGAAGATGAAAATGGGAAAAGGTCACTGGATTTGGCAATTAAAAAGTAACTGGTGACTTTGAAGGAAGCAGCTTCAGTACGTACCAGGTTGCAGATGGTTGAGAAAATACTAGGTGCTGAGGAAGTGACATTAAGTATAGAATACCCTTTCTATAAGTTTAGCAACAAAGGAGTAGAAAGATAAAAGACTAATATCTTGAGTTGATGGCAAGTCAAGGCATAGTATTAAAAGAGCAAGGCAGAAGGTGAGAAAGGAGACAGAAGAGACCTGCAAATGTTGCCCACTTCACAGTGATGCTGGCAAGACTGTTCTACATACAATCAAACCCAGGTATCTTTTTGCCTTTTCTTAGTGTGATCTATATTTTTCTCCTCCCTCCCCTCTCCCCTTTCCTATTTGAATTGTTAGACTAAGTCAACACTAGAGAAGATGAGACTAGATGTAAGTCTCCAAACTAAATAGTAATTGGAACTTAATTAATACCATTGATGGAGCAATGAAGGATACTCCCTCTACTAATACAGATTACAACTCATTAATAGCCTTCTCCTCCTGTGCATCTCTTATCCATAGACTTCCATAAACGCTCCTCAAAAAATCTGTCTTATGTGCTATAGGACTTCCTTCAGACTTTTAAAATCTCATGGGTACCAGGTGTAGCATTTGAGCAGTCCACTCTTCACTGTCAATAAATGAGGAACTAAACTCCTTTTCCCACCACTATGGTGTAATGGAAAAAAATTCTAGACTTGAAATCAGGAAGAACTTGGGTTCATATTCAACTTCTGAAACTTATTGAGTTACATAAGTACAATTCCCCTAACCCAAGAGCCTCAATTTTCTCATCAGTAAAGTGGGATTAATAATATTAAACATCAAGTGCCTCCCAAGATTACTCTGAGAAAAGCTCTTTGAAGATCATAAATATTACATAAACATTTTATATTATGATATAAAAAATTGATATTAAACATAATATTACATAAATGTGAGATATTATAATAACTGAAATGCAGATCTCTTTGTGGGGAGGCAATTGGAGTTAAGTGACTTGCCCAGGGACACACAGCTACTATGTATCTGAGGCCAGATTTGAATTCAGGTCCTCCTGACTCCAGGGTCAGTGCTCTATCCACCATGACACCTAGCTGCCCCAAAATACATATCTTTTAAAGGGTATTTTACTCTACTTTTTGCATGCTAGTCAACCTTAATAATGCTGCAGTCTATGTATCCACGTATATGCAACATGTATGTCTACATTGCCCTTTGAGTCACTCAAAATTGTGTTTCTCTGGAGAGCATAGTGTTCCATAATTCACAGTTATGTTGCATCCTTGGGAGAATAATGGTGAAAAAATATAGTTTTATATGTGTCATGGGGCAGCTTGGGACTATTGAAACCACAGCACCATTTCCCAAATGCAATCCACTGGTCACTTTCTCTGTTCAATTCCAGGCCCAGCTCATTGTCCAATTGCAATGTCTAAAGTACATGCACTGATGGACTAATTCAATTGGCTGCCCAGCCAACTGCATGTTGTAGTCTGGGTAATTGGTGTGCTTCATCCATTTTGTGCTTTCTTTGTGGGTGGCTAGGTCCATCTCTTCTGAGTGGCCATGGATCTAATAGAAGATATACTATGGTTCCTTAAGGTTAGGAGCAATTAGCACAATATTTGCCATCTGCAAGCAGAAAATGTCTTAATTTATCAAAGTAGTTGTACTTCCATAAAAGCCAAGAACCCTAAGACTAGAGCTAAATAAATTATTTTTTCTAGATAAGAGATAGTAGGATAATCAAAAGCTTCTTAAATTTTGCAAACAATAACAACAACACAAAAATAAACTCAATGGCACTTCAGGTAGAATTTTTAATTAAGACTGGTTGACTTATTTATAACAAGAGAGACCTCTCACAGTGGCCTTCTTACAACTGGTTGTTGATGAATTTAGCTACAAAGTGTGGAAAAGTAGCCTGAAACATACCACTCTCCACCTACACACCATCAAAAATTCTGTGGGCATGAGCATATACAAAAAATAGCCAATAAAAATCAAGGCCTTCTTGGGCATGCAATCCTTTCAATGGCTACTTAATCATTTGGTAAAAGAGATTTCAAAAAAGACACCATTCTAATAGCACCAATGTTAATAAGCCCCATTTATTTTTTACGTTATGCTAATAATTAGCAGGCACTCCCTATTTAACTAGGGCTTTCTTATTTCATTGACAAATGCCACATTCATCAAGTCTCCTTATAAAGACTGATGTACAGAAATATAACTCTGGCCAAGGTCATACCACATTTGGAAATTTGGGGCACTGTTCCATTTGAGGAAACCTTGGTCCCAGCTAGAAGCCACCTCCCCTTCAGGTACTTCCATGTTACATGCTCTGTAACTACTTATAGCTTCAAAGATTCTGAGTTGGAAGCAACTCAGAGGCCCTCTAATACACCCCGATTATTGTACAGGTAAGTAGCCAGAGTCCCTAAAAGGTTAGGTGACTTGACCTAGGTTGCTGAGCTAGGGTATAGAGTACTGGGCTTGAAGTCAGGAAGACTCATCTTCCTGAGTTCAAATCTGGCCTCAGACATTTACTAGCTGTGTGACCCTAGGAAAGTCACTTAGCCCTGTTTGCTTTGTCTCCTCATCTGCAAAATGAACTGGAAAAGGAGATGGCACACCACTCCAGTATCTTTGCTAAGAAAACCCCTAATAGAGTCACAGAGTCAGACAAAACTGAAAAACAAGTGAACGACATGCAAGTAATAAGTTGCAGTGTCAGGATTTGAACACAGATATCCTGACTCCAAAGTCAGCCCCCTCTCCACCATATTACATGCTTCCAGGAACAGTTTTTTGACTGGGTAACACCTTTTGGAAGAAGTAAAAACTGTCAAGAGACCAAGGGGGAAGAATACTGGGAGATGGAGCAAAAGACAAAAAAAAAAAAAGAGACAACATTTCCAGGGAGTGGCAGAAGAGTGAACTGCCTCTCATATGCCTTTAGGAGTTTCCTTCAATGCCTCTCAGAGCCAAGAAGTCTTTCCAGAGAACAGATGAAATCTACTTGTTTTTCCATTGTTAGAAAGCTTATGAATCAAAAGAGCTTAAAAAAACAGAGCCCTCCCAGCAGAGCCAGCACTGGTTAGTGCACAAACAAGGCATGGAGTGGTGAGATGAGCACGGCCACAATGAGAGTCTGAAGATGCAAGATGATTACATGCATCTCCCTCTCATTTTCCACTGTCAATCCTTGGATAAAATGATAATAATGATAATAGTAATAATTAGTATTTATATAGTGTTTCAAAGTTTGCAAAGTGCTTTACAAATGTTATCTCATTGCAGCCTCACAACAACACTGAGAGGTAGGTACTATTATTATGCCCAATTTACAGATGAGGAAACTGAGGCAAATAGCCATTAAGTCACACAACTAATTAATGTGTGGTGCTGGATATGGACTAAAGTCTTCCTCAATCCAGGATCAGGGCACTATCCTCTACACCATCTGTTTGTCTCTATGCGTAGATTCAGGGTTGGGATCAACCTAAAAAAACCATCTAGTCCAAATTTCCTCCTTTAATAAATGAGTCCAGAGAAGTGAAATGATAATAATATTAGTAAGTAGGATGTGAACCCAGGTCCTCTAATCCAAATCCAGTTGATTGTGTGTGTATTCATACAAATATATAAATATGTGTGTGCCACAAGCTATATTTATATGTGATATATATGTGCCTTTATATATATATCATATATGTGTGTATATATACAAATATATACACATATGTATATGCATGTATAAATATATATGCATACATATTTATACACACATATGCATACCAGCACCCTTACAGAAATCATACCTGAAAGTCTGATCAATCAACATATATTCCGCAAGACAGACATCTCTAGGAATCATTCCTTAGTACATGCCTCCCTCACCCTCTGTCCCAAGGGACACCTTAACTACTATAACTATCCTTCCCCCTACAGAGTATGTTTTGTGGGGTTAATTCTATGCCAACACCTCCTAAGGTTCCTGGGCACTGAGCCAAGAACATCATACATGCTCTATAGCTATGCTAGACTTATCCCCAGATGGAGGCAGAAATTCAGCAACAGCTTTTCATTCATTCCACGACCAAGTGCAACCTGGTCCCCAGTTGAGAATTGCTGCAATTTTTTCTGTCACAGCCCACTCTTGCCCTTCATGAATTGTAGAAATCACAGACTCATAAAGCTAAAAGACAACCACCTTCCATGGTCCTTATTTTACAGTCAAGGAAACTAAGGCCTAGGAATACAAAGCAACTTAGCCCAAGTCATACAGCTAGTTAGTAAAGCATCTGGGACTAGATCTCAGGTCTCCCAAATACCTGTCCTCCAATCTTTCCATTGCAGTGCAGTATGCAGTATGCACTATGCAGTATGCAGTATGAAATGAGCTAGCTAATGCTCTGAAAAGCACAAAGTAGCCTGCTGCCTCTGAGGTGATGAGAAACAGGACAGGGAAGTTTTCTTGGTTTGTTTCTGGAAGGTAAAGGGAATGGAAAAAATGGCAGCCACAAGGCCTAGTTCACAATAACAGTATGAGGAGGGCAGGTCTAGACAAACAAGGCATATGGCAGAAAAGTGTGGATAGGGCCATGCCAAAAAGAAGCCTGATCTGTTCCATGATCATGACCATGATCTGCTGAAGTAAGAGTATCAGTGTTAAGAATCACAATAATAATCAAACAACAAGCATTTTTGAGGTATCAGTCACTGTGCTAGCTCTGGTGAGACAGAGACAAAAAAGCAATCATACCTATGCTCAAGGAATTTGCATTCTATTCAGAGAGAGTGCATGTGCATTTGTAACTGCATATAAGATATATGCGAAATAAATACCGGGCAATTGTGGGACAGGCATAGTAGCTGGCAAGGGGATAAGGAAAGCATATATCACTTTACAGTTATAAGCACTTCACGGTGTCCTTCAATCCTCATGTCAATGCTGTGTACAACAGGATATAAGAATCATTACCCTCATTTTTAAGATGGGAAAACTAGAACAAAGATAGATAAAGCCCTTGGCAAACCTTAAAGTACTTTATCAGTGTGAGCTATTGATTTTTATAGATAATATTGTTGTTATGAAAGTGACTTGTCCAAGATCATACAGCTAATCAGGGACAGCGCCAGGGCTTGAATATGTCTTCTTAATTGTAGCCCAGGGGTCATGCCACTACATGATACTGACTCTCTGTTGATATACAAGTATCTTTCCCATCTGTTCACTGAGAACTAGGCTTGTCTTTCTGCCAGCCTCGTGTTTCACTGAAGGAAAAACAGCATTAAGTTGTTTTGAGATGCACTCTCTGACCCTAACATTCTATGATTCTATGACTGCAGCAAATTCATTTGGGAGTATGATTCATCATCTGTAACAGGCACACGTACACTCCACACATTACAGGGCTTTGGCTTCTAATTCAGGGAGCTATAAACCAAATTAACTCCCAAAGCTAGAATGATGTTTTCTAACTCTCGAATGATCTTTTTCACTGATCATCCAGACATACTGAAGCATTGGCAGTTCAACTGGAGGGACCAAATTGGGTTTACATTTATGGGCATGTAAATTTGGGTTGGATATAAGGAAAGACTTTCTCCCCTAGACAAGGAAACCAAACAAAGAGGCTTTGTACTTTATACTTTAAATTCCTAGAGCTTTCCAGCATTAGCAAGCAACAGCCTCCCTACCATTTGTCCACAAGGTGTTATAGGATTAAATTTGTGCTACAGGATACACTGAGGTTGACCTAGCATCTCCCCAACATGTTAAGCGTTTCCTGATGGCAATGAGGCAATTAAAGAGAAGCATTCAAGGAAAATCCTAGGAGATACCTATGTTCTGGCTAATGTTCAACAAACTAATGTCCAATGCTAGCCTCAGGGACCAGCTAATGTTCAAGATTCAATCAATGTAAAGCTGAATACTAGAGCATCCCACCCTACCTCTGCACAAATGGGAAGTTTAATTTACCAAGTCAATCTTCAGAGCTACAACCAGAAATGTAAAAGTGCAATTCTACCTCAAGTGGCTGCCAATTCATCTTACAATGAATGTTAGCCAGGTCTTCAGGTTAATGGTATACATTAGCCAGATATTACACATTTTGTATGGTAATGTTATCCTATGATCTCTCAGGAATCTGGAAGTGGTAGGGCACCCCCTGCTGAAAGATGAATTCCCTGGGGAAAACAGATCATAGGATGTTAGATTTAGAGCTAAGAGGAACCTTAAAATCTAAACGTCTCATTTTATAAATGACCTAAAGATATGACGACTTCACATTTCATTTTGTTCTTAGCCACAACTTACAACAAAATCCTAAAAAGCATGGCTAGCTTCTGTGTCAAAATAACCATAATCTCTTTCATCCATATGATGTTTTATAGCATATAAAGAATTTATGCATAGATTATTTCTTTTAAAATCTCACAAGAACCTCTCATGGCATATTAGTTGTTCAGTTGTGTCTAACTCTGTGACTCCATGGACCATACTGCCCATGGGGTTTTCTTAGCAAAGATACTGGAGTGGTTTGCCATTTCCTTCTCCAGTGGATCAAGGTAAACAAAGGTTGACTGACTTGCCCAAGATCACATAGCTAGTAAGTGTCTGAGGAAGAATTTCAACTCATGAAATTGAGTCCTCCTTATTGAAAGCCCAATGATATATGCAATGCACCCCCTAGCTGCCTAGTTATAAGGAAGAGCTATAATAGAAGTCCCTCCCACCATAGCATAATGAAATTCCAAACTGGAAGGGACCCACGAGGTGATGACAGCATGGTATAATAGATGGGGTGTTGGGCTTCAAATCAAGACCTGGTTTCAAATCCCCGCTTTGGTGTTTACTAGCTGCATGTCCATAGGGAATGATCTTAAACACCGCGTTTCAGTTTCCTCATCTACAAAATGGGAATAAATAATAATTGTAGTGCCTACCTAACAGTCATTGTGAGGATCAAATGAGATCATGTATGTAAAGCACTTTTTAAACTTGCAGGCACTTTATAAATGTCAGTTACTATTATTTATCTCCCATCTTATAAATGAGGAAATAAAAGCCTAGAAACACTCCCTAAGATTACATAGCTAGTACATAGAGCCAGATTTCAATGAAAGGATTCTTACTCTAGACCCACTGTTCTTCCCACTATCCTCCTGTACATACTGGTGTTCTAACCGGTGTCAAGTCAACATAAAAAAGCACCTACTTTGTGCTGTGAAAAGATACAAAAGAAGTAGAGGGTGGTTCTTTTAGGGCTTATATTCGGGTTGGAGAGATAAGATTTTTTAGTTCAGTCTTTAAGGCCACTAACAGTACACTACTAGAGCACTGGGGCTGTAGTCAAGAAGACCTGAGTTCAAATCTGGCCTCAGATACTCACTAACTATGATATCCTGGGCATCACTAAACCTCTGTCTCAATTTCTGAGATTATAAAATTGATATTATCATAATAATACCTACTTCATGGGGTTGTTGGATCAAATGAGATAATAACACTGTGATTTATTAATAATTAATAAATCACTTACGTCATAATATAGTAAAGTATATTAATTATAAGTAGTGATATATCACCTATAATATATAATGTTTTATTTAATGAAATCATTACTATGTTTAAATAATAAATAACAATAATTAATGAATAACACCTACCTTGAAGGATCAAATGAGATCATATTAATAAAGTGCACAGTGCCTGGAATGTAGTAAATACTACTCCTTCTTCTCTTCTCTCCATCCCCACTACCACCACCATCACAATCCAATAAACATTTATCAAGCCCCTACTTGCACAAAGACAACCAAAGGATTACACAAGAGTATATCATCTAGTGTATGGATGTGGGTTATGGACAACAAGTACTAGGGGTGTGAAGCACAAGGATATTCTCTTAGGGAGTGTTCTGATGGAAGAAGTTCCTCTTTATGTCTCCAAGCTATCTCCCTTAGGTGGAATTTTTTAATTTGTCATCTTTGCATCTCATGTGCCATCTTGTGGACACTCTGTTAACTCTGAGGGCTATTATTTCCAAAGTATTTCATATTTTATAAAAATCAGATGGGTACTGCCATCACAAGCCTTAGCACAGTAATAAACCAACAGATAGACATTCATACCCATTGATTGCACAATGCTACCTCTATCTAGTTATCTGACTTAGGTAATACATCTTTATTCTTATGAATTAATGAAAGAGAAGCACAAGAGAAAAATGTATGGTATCTAAATTTAGTGACACCCCCCCCCAATAACACTTAGGAGGGGGAACAATGTATCTCAGGCTAACTATATTTTTTTTAGTTTTCTATATTTTTTCTTTTTTTGTTTTCGTTATTTATTTAGTATTTTAGTTTTCAGCATTAATTTTCACAACAGTTTGAATTACAAATTTTCTCCCCATTTCTACCCTCTCCCCACTCCAAGATGGCATATATTCTGATTTCCCTGTTCCCCAGGCAACCCTCCCTTCTGTCACCCCACTCCTCCCCATCCCCTTTTCCCTTACTTTCTTGTAGGGCAAGATAGATTTTTATGCCCCATTGCCTGTATATCTTACTTCCTAGTTGCATGCAAAAACTTCATTTTTTGAACATCTGCTTTTAAAACTTTGAGTTCCAAATTATCTCCCCTCTTCCCTCCCTACCCACCCTCCCTAAGGAGGCAAGCAATTCAATATAGGCCATATGTGTATCATTATGCAAAACCCTTCCAAAATACTCATGTTTTGAAAGACTAACTATATTTCCCTCCATTCTATCCTGTCCCCCTTTATTCAACTTTCTCCCCTGACCCTGTCCCTTTTCAAAAGTGTTTGCTTTTGATTACCTCCTCCCCCTATCTGCCCTCCCTTCTATTGGCCCCCTTTTTTATTCCCTTCCTCCTTCTTTCCTGTGGGGTAAGACACCCAATTGAGTGTGTGTGTTATTCCCTCCTCAGGTCAAATCCGATGAGAGTGAGATTCACTCATTCCCCCTCACCTGCTCCCTCTTCCCTCCCAACAGAACTGCTTTTTCTTGCACTTTTATGCGAGATAATTTACCCCATTCTATCTCTCCCTTTCTCCCTCTCTCAATATATTCCTCTCTCATCCCTTAATTTGATTTTTTTAGATATCATCCATTCATATTCAACTCACCATGCACCCTGTAATATATATGTATATATATATATACATATATATGTATGTATGTATGTATGCATATTCCCTTCAGCTATCCTAATACTGAGGTCTCATGAATTATATACATCATCTTTCCATGTAGGAATGTAAACAAAACATTTCAACTTTAGTAAGCCCCTTATGATTTCTCTTTCTTGATTACCTTTTCATGTTTCTCTTGATTCTTATGTTTGAAAGTCAAATTTTCTATTCAGCTTTGTTCTTTTCACTGAGAAAGCTTGAAAGTCCTTGATTTTATTGAAAATCCATATTTTGCCTTGGAGCATGATACTCAGTTTTTCTGGGTATGTGATTCTTGGTTTTAATCCTAGCTCCATTGACCTCTGGAATATCATATTCCAAGCCCTTCAATCCCTTAATGTAGAAGCTGCTAGATCTTGTATTATTCTGATTGTGTTTCCACAATACTCAAATTGTTTCTTTCTGGCTGCTTGCAGTATTTTCTCCTTGATCTGGGAGCTCTGGAATTTGGTGACAATGTTCCTAGGAGTTTTCTTTTGGAGATCTTTTTCAGGAGGCAATCATTGGATTCTTTCAATTTCTATTTTATCCTCTGGGTCTAGAATATCAGAGCAGTTCTCCTTGATAATTTCTTGAAAGATGATATCTAGGCTCTTTTTTTGATCATGGCTTTCAGGTAGGCCAATAATTTTAAAATTGTCTCTCCTGGATCTATTTTCCAGGTCAGTGGTTTTTCCAATGAGGTATTTCACATTGTCTTCCATTTTTTTTCATTCCTTGGGTCCTGTTTTATATCTTGATTTATCATAAAGTCACTAGCTTCTGCTTGTTCCAGTCTAATTTTTAAGGTGGTATTTTCTTCAGTGGTCTTTTGGACCTCCTTTTCCATTTGGCTAATTCTACCTTTCAAGGCATTCTTCTCCTCATTGGCTTTTTGGAGCTCTTTTGCCATTTGAGTTAGTCTATTTTTTAAGGTGTTATTTTCTTCAGTATTTTTTTGGGTCTCCTTTAGCAAGTCATTGACTTGTTTTTCATGGTTTTCTCGTGTCATTCTCATTTCTCGTCCCACTTTTTCCTCTACTTCTCTAACTTGCTTTTCCAAATCCTTTTTGAGCTCTTCCATGGCTTGAGACCAGTTCATGTTTTTCTTGGAGGCTTTTGATGTAGGTTCTTTGACTTTGTTGACTTCATCTGGATGTATGTTTTGGTCTTCTTTGTCACCAAAGAAAGATTCCAAAGTCTGAGTCTGAATCTGAGTCCATTTTCACTGCCTGGCCATGTTCCCAGCCAACTACTTGACCCCTGAATTTTTCATCGGGGTATGACTGCTTGTAGAGTAGAGAGTACTATGTCCCAAGCTTGAGGGGTTGCATTGTTGTTTTCAGAGCTATTTCTACACAGCAAGCTCTGCCACACCAGCACTTCTCCTCCCCCAAGAACCACCAACCTGGACTGGACTCAGATCTTCAGCAGGCTCTGCACTCCTGCTCTGATCTACCACTTAATTCCTCCCACCAGGTGGGCCTGGGGCAAGAAGCAACTGCAGCTGTCATTCTGTCCTCAGAGCTGCACCACCTCCACTGCGCCCCCAGGGTGGTGGCCAAACCATGAACTCCTTTCACTCTGTCCCTGCAGCTTTTCCCATTAACCTTCTCTGTTGTCTTTGGTGTTTGTGGGTTGAGAAGTCTGGTAACTGCCACAGCTCACTGATTCAGGGCTCTGGGCCTATTCCACCCAGCCCCCAGTCTGGTTGGTCTGGGCACAGCCCACACTGGGCTCTGCTCCCCTCTGCTCCCAGCTCCATGTGATAGACCTTACCCAGCGACCATCCAGGCTGTCCTGGGCTAGAGCCCTGCTTCCCTCTGCTATTCCGTGGGTTCTGCAGCTCTAGAATTTGTTCAGAGCCATTTTTTATAGGTTTTTGGAGGGACCAAGTGGGGAGCTCACATAAGTCCCTGCTTTGCAGCTGCTGTCTTGGCTCCGCCCCCAGATTCTCCCAGGCTAACCATATTATAGCAGAATTTTTATACTGTGAAATTCTGCCTGAGAGCAAATTATCTGACCTCACATGTGCCTTAATCATTATAATAAACAAATGTATTATAATTGGAAAATGAACGTTTTTTTTTTTCATTTTTCATGGGTACCTAAAGACCAGATGAAAAACAGTCCCTGCCCTCAGTGAGCTCACATTCTATTGAAGTGGTGGTGGGGTGGCAGAGATATAAAATTTACAGATAAATACACAAAATAATTTGAGAACAGAGACCAATAACAACTAGAGAAAAGAAAATTAAAAGAGGAAAAAGACATTATAAGAGTTGGCAACTGAGTGAAACTTTCAAGAAAGCTAAATATTCAACATTTCTTTGAACCTGTCATCACTGACCTGGAAAATTCAGAATGCATGGTTCTCCTAATTGTTTGCAGTATTTTTTTAATGTATTATTTTGTTTTGTTTTCTTAAACCATGATTTTCCAGCTTCCCCAGATCTGGCCGCTTTCAGTCAGTCAATAAACATTTATTAAACTTCTACTCTGTGTCAGGCACTGGGCTAAGTATTGGAAATACAAAGAAAGGTGAAAGATAGCCCCTGCTCTCAAGGAGTATAGGAAATAAACTGAAAAAGGATGAGGAGTTGGAGAGGTAGGTAGGAAGAGTACTCCCCAAAGACCTGAAACCAGATGGAAATGATGAGATGGCTGCCATGAGACCTCTCCTTAAATATCTGGAAGAAGCTTTTTGATCTCCACTCTCTCCAGTCAGAGGAAGAGAGGGGCCCAGAGCCAGGGATTACTGAAGAGATATGAGTTTCAGAGCTGATGAATTCATGAAGGAAAATGAGTTACTGGATACAAGTCCAGGAGATCAACAAGGGGGGAAGTGATAGGCAATAGAACCTTGACATGTTAATGTTATGGGTCACTAAGTGAAACTTTCTTATTCTATAGATGAAAGCACTAAGATCCAAAGAACTGAAAAGATTTTCCCAAGGTCATATAGCTTGTCAGTGGCTGTGTCCAAGTCACCTGACTCCCAACCCCATGATCCTTCCTGCTCGAGATGGGAAACAATCCTTCACAACACCAGCACTACCACTGCCTTTTATAGGTTGTCTCCAAAACTGACATCTACATGGAAAGTCTGATCATGGAAAATCCGATTCCATTGGACTTGAAGATGAGACCTTCTATATGGGTTGTCTCCCCTATTAGAGATCATGGATTATCTTACTTTTCCCAAGGAGCTTAGCACATTGCTTTGCATATAGTAAGAGCTTAATAAATGCTTTATTTATTTACTAGGCTGGGAATAAGAATCACTAGTCCTGGATTGCCTTCAGACTTCACACAGGGAGGTGTACATTCTCAAATATACTTCTGAGGTCAGAATATCAGAAAATAAAAAGGCAGAATGAACTTTAGAGGTCATCTAGTCCAAAATCTTCATTTGACAGGTAAACAGACTGGTGGAAAGACTGCTGGTCTCAGAAATAGGAAGACCTAAGTTCCATACTTGGGACAATTTTGACTATGGCACCTAGAGCAAGTCCTTTAATCTCTCTGTGCTGCAGGCAATGCTTAAAGACTATAAGGTACAGAGTAGTTGACAATCTGCACAGGTCAAGAGAGTTTCCTCACTGGGAGGTCCCCAAATCAATGAAATCATAGGTCCAGATACAAATATGTGTGTGTACATACATGAAGGGGTGGGGACAGGGAGGAAGGAAGCAAGACAAGAAGGGAGGGGAGAGACACAGAGAGAAAAACAGAGAAGGAGATAGAGACAGAGATAGTTATAGTGGTATGTGTACATCATCTGCCACTCCATGAAGGCAGAAAGTATGTTTTACTCAATTAAGTTACGTGACACATCAATAAAATTGAGGAAGAGCAGATCAAGGAATCAGGAATGCAACTAAAATATTTTTAAAAGAACAAATTAAAAAACCTCAATTAAACACCAAATTAGAAATCAAAGGAGAGATTAATAAAATTGAAAGTAAGAAAACCATGAATTAATAAATAAAACTAGGAGCCCATTTTATTAAAGCAATAAAATAGATAAACCATTAGGTAATTTGATTTAAAAAAGAAAACCAAATTACCAGTATCAAAAATGAAAAGGGTGAATTCACCACCAATGAAGAGGAAATTAAAGCAATTATTAGGAGCTATTTTGCCCAATTATGTGCAAATAAATCTGACAATCTAAGGGAAATGGGTGAATATTTACAAAAATATAAATTGCCCAGATGAACAGAAAAAAAAAACAGAATACTTTGATAACCCTATCTTAGAAAAAGAAATTGAACAAGCCATCAACAAACTGCCTAAGAAAAAATCCCCTGGGCCAGATGGATTCACAAGCGAATTCTACCAAACATTTAAAGAATTAATTCCAATAGCATATAAACTATTTGAGAAAATGGGCAAAGAAGGAGTTCTACTAAATTCTTTTTACAACAAAAATATGGTGCTAATACCTAAACCAGGAAAGGCAAAAACAAAGAAAAAAAACCATAGACCAATTTCCCTAAGGAATATTGATGCAAAAAACTTAAATAAAATACTAGCAATATATCATAACCTCAAAAACAGCAACATATCATAAGGATCATACACTATGACCAGGTGGTATTTATGCCAGGAATGTGGGACTGGTTCAATACGAGGAAAACTTAGCATATTATTAGCATAATTGACCACATCAACAAAAATCATGTGATTATCTCAATAGATGCTGAAAAAGCTTTTGACAAAATACAACATCCATTCCTAATAAAAACATGAGAGAACATATGAATAAATGAGGCTTTCCTTAAAATGGTAAGTAATGTGTATCTAAAACCATCAGCAAGCACTATCTGTAAAGGGGATAAGCTAAAAGCATTCCCAAGAAGATCAGGGGTGAATCAGGGATGCCTGTCATTACCGCTATTATTCAATATCGTACTAGAAATGTTAGCCATAGCAATAAGAAAAAAATAAAGGTATTAGAATAAGCACTGAGGTAGTAAAACTATCACTCTTTGCAAATGATATGATGAGATAGTGAATTCTAGAGAATCAACTAAAATACTAGTTGGAATAATTAACAACTGTAGCAAAGTTGCAGGATACAAAATAAGCCCACATAAATCAGCAGCATTTCTATATATTACCAGTCCAAAACACTTGGAAATCTACCTGCCAACACAAACCCAGGAACTATATAAACACAATTTCAAAACATTTTTCACACAAATAAGGTCAGACTTAAACAATTAAAAAATATCAATTGCTAATGCATAGGCTGAGCCAATATAACAAAAATATCAATTCTGCCTAAACTAATTTATGTATTCAGTGCCATACCAATCAACCTAACAAAAAAAATGTTACAGAGCTTGAAAAATAATAACAAACTTAATCTGGAAAATCAAAAGGTCAAGAATATCAAGGGAATTTATGGGAAAAATGTGAAAGAAGATTATAATACCAGATCTCAAACTGTATTATAAAGTGAAAATCATTTAAGCAATCTGGTCCTGGCTAAGAAATAGAGTGCCTGATCAGTGAAGTAGATTAGGTCTACTATACACTGTAGTAAATATCCACAGTAACCCAGTGTTTGATAAACCCAAAGATCCAAGCTGTTAGGGTAGGAACTCAACATTTGACAAAAACTATTTGGAAAACTGGAAAGCAATTTGGAGAAACTAGGCATAGACCCACATCTTATACCATATGCCACGATAAGATCAAAATGGATGCATGATTTAAAAATAAAAGGTGATACCATGGGCAAATTAGAGAAATATGAAATAATATACCTATCAGATCGATGTATAAGGGAAAAAGTTATGATCAAACAAATGATGGAGAATATTATGATATGTAAAATGAATAATCTTAATTATATTAAATTAAAAGGTTTTAGACAAACAAAACCAATGTAGCCAAGATTAGAAGGAAGGTAGAAAGCTGGGGGAAATTTTTTACAGCAAGTGACTCTGATAAAGGCCTCATTTCTCAAATATACAAAGAACTGAGTCAAATTTATAAGAATATGTCATTCCCCAATTGATAAATGGTCAAAGGATATGAACAATTTTCAGATGAAGAAATCAAAGCTATCTATAGTCATATGAAAAAAATGTTCTAAATCACTATTGATTAGAGAAATGCAAATTAAAACAACCCTGAGGTACCACTTCATACCTATCAAATTGTCCAATATGACAGAAAAAAATAATAAATGTTGGAGGACATGTAGGAAAATTGGGACACTAATGCACTGTTGGTAGAGTTTTGAACTAATCTAACCATTCTAGAGAGCAATTTGGAGCTATGCTCAAAAGACTATAAAACTGTACATACCCTTTGACCCAGCAATACCACTACTAGGTCTATAAAAAAGAGATTTTCTAAAGGGGAAAAGACCTATTTGTAGAAAAAATATTTATAGCAGCTTTTTTTTTGGTGGTGGCAAAGAATTCGACATTGAGGTAATGTCCATCAATTGGAGAATGGCTGAACACGTTGTGGTATGTGATTATGATGGAATATTGCTATGCTATAAGAAATGACAAGCAGGATGATTTTAGAAAAATCTGGAAAGTCTTACATGTACTGACTCAGAGCGAAGTGAGAAGAACCTAGAGAACATTATACACAGTAACAGCAATATTGTATGAACAACTGTGAATGACTTAGCTATTCTCAACCATACAGTGATCCGAGAAAATACCAAAGGACTCATGATGAAAAACGCTATCTGCCTCCAGAGAAAGAACTGATGGAGTCTGAATGCAGATTCAAGCATATTACTTTTCTGGTTTTTTTTTCATTTTTTTCGGTCTGTGATTTCTTTCACAACATGACTAATATGGAAATATGCTTTCCATGTTTACACAAGCACAACCTATATCAAATTGTTTACTGTCTCTGGAATGGGGTAGAAGAGGGAGAGAGAGAATTTGGAATTCAAAATTTTAAAAAGTGGATGTCAAAAATTGTTTTTAGATACAATTGGAAAAAATAAAATATTATTTTTAAAACACAAAAAAAATTCAATTCCATAAGCATTACTACGGCCTATTCTTTGTAAGGTATTAGGTACCAGGGATCAAAAAAATAAAAAAAAAACAGGGACTGCCTTCAAGAATGTTACAGTCCAGATGGAGAGAGAAAACAAACATAAGTGGGGCAATGAAAGGCAAATGAAATGTTCGCCTTGATGGCACTGCCTCTTAAATGTAATAGTTCAAAGAAGGGAGAGATTAGTGAGGCTAGAATAGTCAAGGAAGCTTCCAAGGAAGAGTTGATGCCAGTGCTGGGCCCTGAAGGATGGGCAGGATTTTGATAATAAGAACAGGGAAGATTTTCTTGGCCTGATAACAGTCTAAACTGTCATAGAGTGGAAGGAGCATGAGTCAAGCAGTTTGGAGTTGTGAATTCAAAGCCTAGCTCTCCCACTAACTTGCTGTGTAATTTTAGATAAATTAACCCACCTTTATGAGGCTCAGAAAAATGAAGGGATTACACTAAATAAGGCCTCTTCTAACTCTAACAATCTATGCATATCTGATTGAGGATTATTCTCACACATTCCCTGTAGCAAAACCTGAGCTGTGACTGGTGCATACTGTGTCACAGCTGGACACACCCCAGCCTGTACCTTGCCATACCCACTTCTGTTCTGTAGCTACTGTTCTCAGTGGGCATTCTCTGGCTATTCAGCTTAGACTTCCTCCTGCGTTCATCTCCTTAGAACATGGCAAATGCCAACTTGCTTTGGATAAAGTATGTAAAAGTTTCCAAAAGTGGAAATAGAAGCCCAGCTGCAGCTCAAATCAATACCACTGGAGATTGTCAGGGACTAGAAATACAAAAGTGATTAGGGGAAATATGTAGCTTGACCAGTGAAGTATATAAATTGTTTCTGGACTACAGCAATCCTACCTCCAGATCCCAGTTAAAGTAAATTGCCTGCAGGCTCCCAAAATAAAAGTGAATTAGTAGATAAATATAAGATCATTTTTTTCTTGAATAGGTTTTTACCATATTCTTATAGTTTCCCAGGTAGACCTCTCTTCAGGTGACAGTCCTATTCCTGAAAGAGCTTCACTCAATTATATGTTATTTTGCAATGCATTAGGGAACCTTGGTGTGTAATGGTCTCCTGTGGTGATTCCTTTTGTCAGGCAAAGAGGCACCTCTCCTTTATTTGTTTTATAAGTTGAACTTTTCAGAGATTATTTTTTTCTTAAATCTCTCCTAAAACAAATAGATAAAGCAGGGAAAAGGCAGAGAGAGAGAAAGAAATGTAGAAAACACTCAAGGGAATGGAAAGAGGAAATACCCCCAAATAGGGAAACTTTGGAAGCATCCAGCATGGCTGATAAAAGTGAGACCATTTCCTGTTTTTCTTAGGGGTTTTGCCCATAGGTGTTTCGACATTGTTGTCCTCTTCTGACTTGTGTCTTGATCTTCCTTGACACTATTATAACTTTATATGGCCAGATTATTATTTTTTTTTTTGCTCATCTATTTTGGTCTCTTATGGTAGCATAGTGGATAGATCTAGAATCAAACAGGCTTGAGTTCAAATCCTGCCTCAGACACTTATTTTAAGTTGGGCAAGTCATTTGACTTTTATCTACCTCAGTTTTCTCATCTGTAAATAAGGGATAATAAAAGGGATGATAACAATAGCACCTACTTCCCTTGGTCCTTGTGAAAATCAAATGAGATATTGGTAAAGTGCTTTATGAACCTTAACATGTTATATAAATGCTAGTTATTATCATTATTACTATCATCATCATTACTATCATTATTATTATTTATTAATTATTGACTTTTCTGGACTTCTCCTAGTTCTTGGCTATCTGTTTGGCAAACTGCTGCTTGCCTTGACCCTCTCTCTTTAAGCCCTGAATATGGTGTCAGGTAATTCAGGTTCTAATGCCAGCTCTGACACTAGCTGTGTGACTCCGAGCAAAGCCTCAGTTTCCTCACCTGTGAAATAACTGACATATAAAAATGCTTTGCATTGACTTATTTGAACCTCACAGCAGGCCTTGAAGATGTCAGTCTGTGAGGGGGAGTTACAGGTGTTACTATCCCCTTTTTACAGACGGACAACCTAAGACTTAGAGAGTTTAAAGGATTTGCCCAGAGACCTATAACTAATTTCAAAAGTAGATTGCATATCAAGGTCTTCATGATTCCAAGACCATCATTTATTCCACTACAGTGTACTAATGCTGCCTATAAAATAGAGATAATGTTTTTATAACTCCTTCAACAGGATTTTATGGAGGGAAAAGACAATGCACCCAAAAGTAATTTATTAAAGTAAGTCACAAAGTGCTGGATGAACGTGAGCTTAGTCACTGACACCCTAACTCTGTGAGTCAGAACCAGGTGAATAAGGCGTCCTTATTCTGACCATCGTTACCTGCCTGATCATTCCAGTCTAACTTCGACTCCTTACCTTGCATCCGCAGCATACTGCCACCTATATTCCAGCAGAATAAGGGAGCTTTGTCAATGTGAGCTATTATGACTATTTTCTTTTTAAAAACATCTTGGCAGGTTTCTCACTGTGCTGCTACAGTGCCACCACAGAGAGTATGTGCAGAATGCATTTCCTAGCCCTTCCAAATACAGATCTCACATTGCATCTTCAGAGAAAGTTACTGTAATTTCTTTATTTCTGTCTTTGTGCCCTCCCCTCCAATAACTAGCAAAGAGTCTGGTACATAGGAGGCTCCTAATAAATGTTTGTTGTCTGAGTGATTAGCAAGGTGAAGGAAAAGTAGCTTGTATACCAAGGTCCACAAATGGCATGTTATAGAAGAAAACTCAGGATAAAGAATAATAAATCAATCAATAAACATTTATTAAGCACTTACTATGTACCAGCCACTGTGCCAAGCACTGGGGATACAAAGAAATATAAAATACACTCCTTGCTCTTAGGATACAGTCTAATGAGGGAGACAACATGCAAACAACTACGTACCAACAAACTGTATACAGGATAAATTTGAAATAATTAGTAGAGGAAAGGCACTAGAATTAGTAGATAGTCTGGGGTGGTAAGAGTTCCTGTAGTAGACAGAATTTTATCTGGGATTTGAAGGAAACCAGGGAAATCATTATGTGAGAACATTCCAGATATGGGGGACAGCCAATGAAAATGCCCAGAGTAAGGAGGTGAGAGTGTCTTAAGCAAGGAACAGTAAAGAGCCTTTTTTCATTGGCTCACAGAGTAATGGAGTAGAAGGGAGTAGTAAGAAAACTGGAAAAGTAGGGGAGGAGGCTATGAAGATCTTTGAGTATTAAAGGATTTTATCTTTGATTTTGGAGGTGATAGGGAGAGCTATTGAACACTACTGAGTAAAGGGACTGACTTTGTCCGACTTGCACTTTAGAAATACCACTTTGACAATGAAGGATGAACTGGAATAGGGAAACACTCATGACTAGAAGACTAACCAACAAGCCATTGCAGGTGTGAGGTGAGGAAGGTCTATACTTAGGGTGGTGGCAGCACCAGAAGTAAGAAGGGGGCACAAACAAGAGATGTCACAAAGGTAAAATTGACAGACTGGACAATTGGGGGTGGTCAGGGGGTGAAAGTGAGTGAAGAGTCAAGGATGATACCTAGGTTGTAAGCTTGGTTACTGGAGGCATGTTCTCAATGGCAATAAGGAAGTTAGGAAATGGGGAGTTTGGGGGGGAAAAGATAATAAGTTCAGTTTTCGACATCCTGAAATTAAGATGTCAACAGGACATCTAGTTCAAAATGTCCAACAGGCAGTTGGAGACACAAGTCTGGAGGTCAGGAGAGAGAGGTTAGGGCAGAAGAAAAGATCTAAAAATGATCAGCACAGAGATGATAATTGAATCACTGTCAGCTGATGAGATCACCAGGTGAAACTGTATATAGTGTCGAACCCCAATTTTGAAACAGCGTCTGTTTTAAGAAAGAGACAAATGAAATTAGGGTGTGTGTGTGTCCACATTTTAATTTCTCTCAAGCTGGCTTGACATGCACTGCATGGGCCCCTAAGAGAGCCACAGTCCAGAACTGGCTGATTTGAGATTTGAGAGTACAGAGTTATATGCCCTTCAAAGAGTCAGTGTTCCCAAGGGGTGCCAAACAATTCAGATTAGTCAACACACTGGGAGGTGGGCTATATTAAAATAAGTTCTTGAGTACACGACTTAGGGCACTTAATCTTGGTATAATACCTTTTCAAGGAGGGCTGGTATCACCCATCGTCATTCTGCCTCCGAATAGAGGAAATACCTGTTCTATCAGACCAGCCCCTCATCATAGCAGACCACTCCCAGTCCTGGGCTATCTAGGCAGAAGAATCTATCTCCACCTAAATCTGAGCAGATTAAATCAATTCAGGCCTGGGTTAGGGTTGGACCAGGATAAGAAGATTCAAAGCAATCTCATCTTCAGTAGTCCTTCTAAAGGGGAGACTGATTTTGTAAAAGGGAGAGAGCTGGTGAGGGGAAGGGGAATTCTAAGTCTCCAAGACACTGTGGGACTCCTCTGGTTAGTAGACGTGACCTGAATGAAGATCCAACAAAGGAGACTCAGAAGGAGTGATCAGAAAAAGTAGGATCAGAAGAAAGTATATTATGAAATCCTAGATAGAAGAGAATTATTGCCTTCCAAAGGCTGCAGAGAGGTCAAGAAGTATGAGAACTAAGAAAAGATTTTGCCAGTAGGACATTGTTAGTAACTGAAGAGAGCAGTTTTGGTTGAATGATGAAGTCAGAAGCCAGACTTCAGAGAGTTAAGAAGACAGTGAGAGAAAAGGAAGTGAAGGCATCTGTTTAGCACATGGCCTTCTCAAGGACATAGGTATAAAAGCAACAATAACTAGCATGTATAGAGCATTTTGAAGTTTAAAAACACTCTACATGTGGTATGACTTTTGATCCCCACAACACTCCTGTGAGATGGGTGCTATTAGCACTTGCATCTTACAGATTAAGGAACTAAGTCTAGGAAAGGTTAAATAACTTGCCCAGGGCCACATAGGATTTGAACTCAGGTCTTCCTGAGTTCAGCACCCTATCCATTGCACCACCTACCTATTTCATATATAAAACATAAAATGACATCCAGCCTTGAAGCTGAGAATGTGTTTTTAATATTGGAAAGAACTATGGAGTTTGAATATATATCAAAGCATACTATCTCTTCTTTTTGTTGTTTTTTCTTTCTCATGGTTTTTCCATTTTGTTCTGATTCTTCTTTCACAGCATGACTAATGTGGAAATATGTTTAATATGATTGTACACGTATAGTCTACATTAGATTGCTTGCCGAGATGGGGAGAAGAGATAGAGGAGGGGAGGGAAGGAGAATAAAATTTGGAACTCGAAATCTTATAAAACTGAATGTTAAAAACTGTCTTTATGTGTAATTGGAAAAATAAAATATTATTAAGTGGGAAAAAATATTAGCCAAAATCAGCAAAAACAGAAGAGTCAAGAAAGTTTTACACAAACTCCTCCCACCCCACAACTTACAGAATGCTCTCTTGCTACCTCTTAAAATCCTTGTCTTCCTTCAAGGCAACTCTCAGGTGCCAACACCTAAATGAGGCCATTCATGGGCTCTCAGGCTTGCCAGTCAAGAACTAGGAAAGATCTCAAAGACCATGTAATCAAACCCTCATTTTACAGATGTGGAAACTGAGAGCCATCCAGTTTAAACAAGTTGCTCAAGGTCACAAATTACTTCCCATTTCCGCTATGTATATCTTGTGCATATAATTTTTTTGTAGTTTCTCCCATAAGAATGTAAAGATGTTGAGGACAAAGACATTATATTTGTCTCTCTTTCTATCTCTAGCACTTAACACAGTTCCTGGCATATAGAAATCACTTAATAAATGTTTGTTGACTAACTGACAAAGGTTCTAAGTGGCAGATTGGGATTCTACCTCACATCCCATTACTCCATGTTCAGTGCCCTTTCCACAGAACCAGCTCTCATCAGTGAGTTCAGTCTCTTGAAATTACTTTATGTTACTCTATTGACTTCCCTTTACACATTTTGATTCATCCCACAAAACGTGAGCTCCTTGAGAGCAGAAACTGTATCCCTTTTATCATGGTATCGCCAATAGTACAGTGCCTTATAGCATTGGATATTTAATAAATGTTTGCTGAATTAAATTGAATTGAAATGCCATGACACAGTGGGAAGAACACAGGATATAGAGTGAGGCAATCTATGTTTAAATCCTTTATCTGCTATGTACTTACCGATACAGAGAATTCCAAAAGTGCTTAAAAAGCTTAAAACGGTACTAAGACTTTTGGAACACCTTGTATGAACTTGAGAAGTCAGTTGGCCCCTCTGGGCCTCACTTTGCTCATCAGTAAAATAAGGATGTTGTATTAGACAGCATCTGAGGACCCTTCTAGGTCTAAGTCTACGATCCTGTGGTCCATGGAAGTACGAGAAAGCAAAGGGATTATTGTATTGATAACAGTCTATGCCCAGCAGATGCTCTCTGTACATCAGCAGAGTAGGGAGAATGAAGCACTACAGGGAAGAGAGGTGAGAGAGAAATGTTTTCTTATATACTATATGAAAGATTGCGTGGGCCACTTCCACAGAGCCAGGGCTTCAGCTAATGGCTAAAGGCCAGATACAGAAGAACTTCCACTGAAGTATGTAGGTAAGCCAGATGGGCTGCTGTTTTGATCAGATTGACTTGTATATAGCATCATGAGCTCTATGAATTTAGGGTTAGAAATGAATGTAGTTAGAATGAATATAAATAACAACTGGTGGCGGTATAGGGGGGGTAGCAGTAGTGCTCAGGATGTGGGAGCCTGGGCCTTTATCTATGCCACTATTTGGTGGAATGGGAATGTCATGGTTTTCCATGCTAGTCCAGTGCACTCAAGCCCATTTCCAGCTTTGACTGAGCAGCTTAAGCATACACATTAGCCACTATTGGAGGTTGACTCTCACCTTAGGTGGTCATGAGATCACAGATTCAGAACTGGAAGGAATCACAGAGGCTATTTCATCCAAATGCCTCATTTTACAACTGAGGCCTAAGGTGGTTCAAATACTTTCTCAGAGTCACACAGGCAGCATGTGACACTGCTAAGTGGAAAGAGCCCTGGATTTGGAATCAGGGCCATTGGGTTTGGAATTCTGATCACCAAAGAAGTCACTTCACTTCCCTTTACTTCATTTTCTTGTCTCTAAAATGGAGATAATGACAATCACATTGCCTACCCTACAAGGTTGTACGAGGAAAATGTTTTAAGACTCTCATACTGTTTTCAATATTTCTCCGCTTGATCCTTCTTATCACATTCATCTCATTTTTATCCTTCTAATTTGATGCTGATTTTAGTCTTTGCTCTGACTAGTCAATTATCTGCCCACACACAGGCAATTGATTTGAATATGTCTTCCTCAACAAAAACTAGTCATTTCCTGGCAGTTAAGATGTAGGTAATTTCATTTTTTGCAGTGTTGTTCAGTGTTTATCATGTCTAGAACCTTCCAACTCTCAAGATTCTTGGAAGAAGTTTTCATGATGTACAGGCATTCTGTACAATTCTGATGGACAGGAGAATCCAAGTAATCTACAAATATTTGGCCTTTGTTCTTTCTTAAGCTTGAATTTTATCCTGTGCCTGCCTTCACATTGAAGCAACTAAGCATCAAAGATGTGTTGACTTAGTTTGGAGGATTCTGTCAAGTCCTCCCTAAATTTTCTTCTGTTGATTTATTCTCTGCAACAAATGTTGGCACCTAAGCTGCAATTTCATTCAAGAGGATGTTTTTTTGCTTCTGCTTATCATGAACATTGCAAAATAAGATGCAAACTATAAAGTGCTATGGGACTATGAACCAGAGTTTCTGTATATAGCACATCCTAGAGCTTACTAGAGCTCAACCACCCAGAAGAATAAAGGTTTCTCAGAATTTCATGTTGTAGTTTTATATCACAAATATTTTAACAATACAGAAATGCAGACCATATCCATTCCCCAAGGATGGGAAGGGTGATTTCCTCATTAAGGTAGAGACAAAATGAGACTTTGAAACCCAGAGGGCACCCCTGTGGAGCACATGATGGAAACTCCAGACTGTACAGTGAGCAAGCAAATAACTGGGCAGACGTGCCATGGTTCCTCAAGCTACCGACACATATTTTACACAAGGTTGACTGTGGGATGGATTTTCTGTTTTAAAAGAAATGGGAAGAGTTGACATGAATAATACATTTTTATCTATGCCAATATTTTAAAAACAAAGCTGCAGTGCTGTCTTCATTCCAATCTGCTTACATTTTGCATTATGCTTCAGCAAGGGTGTTTCAGCAGGAATTTCATTTGAAATCCAAAATTGTTTATGCTACCACTTCAAATTCAAAGCAACCTGATATCCACAGATTCGCCATTGTAATGGATTTTTAAACACATTTATTATCACAGAATTGTTGCTGAGAAGAAAGATAACAAATGTATCACAAACAGGATTCTCCTCATCATATTTCCCAAAGAGATTTTCTGTGAAGAGAAGGAAGACTAGGGGAAGGCTCCAACTTGCGTTCAGACTCAGAAAAGAGGCACTTTTGTAACTCAGAAGTAAATTGTTGCTGGCCTCATCTGTTTCTTTCGAAAGCTTCTTGGAAAATGACATCATAAAATAGAGATGGATTTGTATTTTGGACACAAAAGAGAAACTAGGTCACTCAGCAGTGTTCCTACTTCAGCGGGCCAAAAATCTCAGAATTGAAAGAGGCCTTAAACATCACCGATTCCAACCATTTTACAGATTAGGAAGCTGAGGTACAGATGGGTGAACCACTGAAGACAATTAATGGCATCACCACTAAGAGTACTAGAATCCAGGACTCCCGACTCTTAACTCTTAACTCAAAAACTTAATTATTCTACTCAATATCAAATGTCACCATCCCCAGCCCTGGGAGAAAAAAATTTGGAAAAGAAAGGGTTTTTTTTTTTTTAGCTTCCTCTCTCATGTCCTTTCTGGGCCCTTTTAGTCTAGGAATACTTGCCTTCTCTCAGCAGAACAATGTGATCTTCCTGCCCCCAGCTACCCAGAGCCACATGTAACAGTGCCTCATCCAGCATAACACCTCTCCCCAGGGAGTATACCTTAGACATTTCCCTCCTCTTTCACCTTCAAAACTTACCTTCCCTGTGCCCTCTACCTTCAGAGCTAAACTAGATGATTATAGCTAATTTTTAAAAAATGAAATCAAGAACTGATTCAAAAACTAACTGATGGCAAAGGTGTTAATCAATGGTGATGATGGGGTTTTTTGTGAGGCCTTCCTGATGACTTAATCCAAAGGAGTAATTGATTTAGAAATTTCGGTCACCAAGGCAGGGTCAGTTGGTAGAGCCATTTTTAACTGCAACTGGCTGGTAGACTGCTGGACCTAGAAGGAAAAACAGGAAGAACTGAATTCAAGTCCCACCTAAGATACTTACTGTAAAATAAAGATAGAAATAGCACCAACCTTGCAAGGCTGTTGTGAAAATCAAATAAGATAATAATTATAAAGCACTTAGCACAGTGCTTGGCACACAATAGGCACTACATAAGTGCTAGCTATCATCATCATCATTGTTCAAGCCATCTAGAGCTTCTCACATAACGCACATAGGTGCGCTACCTATATGTATCAACAGCTCTGTTCTTACCTTGAGTATAAATAAAACCTCAATAAAACATATGATGTCACAGCTGCCTTTGGATAGCACTTGACGGTTTTTTAAATTTGGAACTATGTCCAAAGGGCTATAAAAATGTTCATACCCTTTGACCCAGCAATACCACTTCTAGGGCTGTATTGCAAAGAGACCATACATATGGGAAAAGGACCCATGTATACAAAAATATTTATAGCGGCTCTTTTTGTAGTAGCAAAGAATTGGAAATTAAGGGGATGCCCATCAATTGGGGAATGGCTAAACAAGATGTGGTGTATGAATGTAATGGAATACTATTGTGCTATAAGAAATGGGGAAGATATGGACTTCATAATAACCTGGAAAAACCTACACGATATAATGCTGAGTGAGCAGAGCAGAACTAGGAGAACATTATATGCAACAACAGATATATAGATTCTGTGATGACTAACCTTGATAAACTTCACTCTTCTCAGCAATACAAGATTCAAAGACAACTCCAAAGGATTCATGATGCAGGGAGCTATCTCCATCCAGAGAAGGAACTATGGAATCTGAATGCAGATTGAATTGCTCTCCTTTTTTTCTTTTTTTTTTTTTTTGTTTTGTTTCTTCTATCTCATGATTCATTCCATTGGTCATAATTCTTCTTTACAACTTGACTATTGTGTAAATAAGTTTAATGTGAAGTTATATGTAAAAGATATGTCAGATTCCATGCCATCTTGGGGAGGCAGGGGGAAGAAAATCTGGAACCCAAAATCATGTGGAACTGAGTGTTGTAAAATAAAAAAGAAAAAATCTTAATTAAAAAAAAACTTTCTACATATTATCTCTTGTGATCCTGAGAGAAGAGAATGAGACAGTGTAGCCCTGCCTCCTCTGTTATCTTCCTCTTCCCCATGCCCCAGTAGTTGATGAAGAACTTGCAGAAAGACCTTCTGCCTGAGTTCAGATCACTGAAGGGAGAAGTTATGGAGGACTTCTTGATCCCCACCCCCCCATGGAACAGTCCAACCTCTAGGCTCCACCAACACTTTGTATGGTGGTTTCAAGGCTCAGAGTCAGTTCTTTACTCACTATCCATACTGACCATGGAACCTCAGACTCCTGGCCCACTGTTGCACCCAAACATTTGTGAGCATGGAGATGGGTTCATTTTGATTCTTTGTCCTTTTGATGATCCCTCGATCCCTTCTGAAATGTGCAATCCTGCTCAAAATGTCAGGACTCTCTTCTTGAATATAATCTTACAGTTTAACCAGCCCATTTTCTTCTGGATATAAATGCTAGAGTTGTATTCAGGAAATAGAAAGATAAGAGAGGAAAGAAATATGTTGAAATAATTACAAAATGATCTTTAGCTACTAAGGCCAAACCAGAAAAGTTGGTGTGAAGGTCCCCAAAGCATTGAAAAAAATGCCACATCAAGCTAAAGTGTTTTTTAAATAACCGTAGTTTATATTTACATTATCGTGACCTGTACAACAATGTTATTGATGAGAAAGAGGCATTCATCAGGAGAGTAGGGGTATTAATTAGAACAGTGGGTCTAACAGAAAAGAGAAAGAAGAGAGCACTTATGTGTGACAAAGATAACAACTCTAAGAAGGTCCAGATTTGGTCTCCTATAGTGAGGCTTTTAATTAGACCCTCTGAAGTGAACAAGGAAGGAACAACCTGTGGGCAATGCTAAAATTAAATATATCATTGAGAGGGTCATCTTAAGCTACAGTTAGGAGTCTTCCTCAGGAAAACCCATGTTCTTCTAGGAAACAAACATGGAAAGTTTGGGCCAACAAGGTAATAAAATCACGATGGAATTGGCAGGTAGAAAAGATGAATAGTTTAATGGAATGCTTTAAAGGATCAGTTTTGGAATTTTCACAGAGTTTGCAGGATACCCCACCAGAAGCCATACTACAACCCAGTTTGTGAAAACTAGAGAAGTGATTTGATTTCAGTGAGAGTGTCAGTCAACACATAATGCTTTTATTAAACCTCCCATTCCATACAAAAGGGAAGAACCCCATTATCTTTGCAGTTCACGTGAGTGTTCAAGTGAAGTTAAGTTAGACAGGAACTTATGTGTGGTGACTTGACACACAGTGCAGAGAGAAAAGGGCATCAAACTGACACTGACAGAAACAAGCCTGTACTCAAATGTGAAAGCGATGGGTACAGTCCGCAGGGTGGAATATGACTGCAACACTGGTCAGAGGCACTTGCTTTGGAAAGACTCAACTTCATTTTACTCTACAATGCTCTCTAGTATACGAGCTAAAGAAGCACAGCAACAGAGCCACCGATAACATATGATGTGAAACGAATTGTTTACAGAGAACCTGGTGAAAGATGGAACAGTAGACAAAACTATCCTGTTTGTAAAGATGAAAGGAAAAGAGAACAGAGGAACAACAGGAGGATGCAAAATCACCACGATTACAGGACAAGTGAAGAAGCAGTTATCTGCTATAACAACTGTGGCCTGGGTGAACATATGAGTGTTGGATGCACCTCAAAGAATGCATTGTGTGAGAAGTTGAATTCCAAGGAATCAATATCAGGAAATAATCATGGGTCAGGGATGGGGGTCATCATAGCAACCCCTCCCCCAAACAGTAGTTAGAAAACAAAGAACAGTAGAACTATTTTTCTGCTGTGAACACACACTGGATAAGATAGTCCTAAATATGTCAAGGTAATTTGAAATAATTATCAATTGATTCAGAGGAAGCTGATGCCCAAAGAACCAATCTCAAAAAAGGGGGTGGAAAAAATTCAAGTTTATCAAAATTTAAAGCAAGATAACAAAGTTTTGCTGAAAATGTTGTTATTCAGAGCATAGTGAAGAGTGGATAACTAGAAAGGAAATCTTTAATGTGAGACACCTCAGCTGAAGAAGAAATTGGACGGGGATATAGAACAAAAGCCTTCCTTTACAAGAAATAAAGGATTTTCAGATGTTGGATATAAGGAGATAGCAAGATATTAAAACAAACCAACAGCTTAATACAAAAGAGTTATTTTAAATGCCGCAAAAAAAAAAAAAAAAACTTCTGCAGGCAGCTAGGTATAGTTGATGGAGTGCTGGGCCTCGAGTCAGGAAGACTCATCTTTCTGAGCTCAATCCTGGCCTTAGACACTTACTACCAGTGTGAACCTTCAAGTCACACTTAAGTCATTTAACCCTTTTGCCTCAGTTTCTTCATCTGTAAAATGAGCTGGAGAAGGAAAATAGCAAACCACTCACTCCACCGTCTTTGCCAAAAAATCCCCAGAAGGAGTCAGAAAGAGTCAGAAACAACTGAAACAACCGAACAACAAAGAAAATTTCTACGTTGAAACAACTCAAGAACGTTAAATTCCAGCTTGTTTCCTTATCAGGCCAGAGAACCCTTTTAAAAAAATAAAAGTATTACTTTGAGTGGAGCAAACATTACACATAGCAACACTTTGTATCAGACTGAACAGTTCAGAACAAGGCAGGGACTCCGGGCTAAACCCAAAGCCAATACTTTTCTTGCCTAGAATCTCAATTTAAGAATCCTCTAGAGTAAAGAAAGAAGCCATAGAGGTTAGAAATACTGGCAGTGAGCATATTCTATTAACCAATTCAGCTACAAAAGAAAAAGGATAAACAGAAGAATTGAAATATCCAAACTATAAGTGTAAAAGAGGATGCAGAAGTTGTTATACATTCAGCTAGATACACTGTTGAATTATATATAATGTTGCTTTGTATTTTTGATGTGTAAATGCAGTGTTATGATATATTATTATTATATTTAATTAAATTATATTTAATCTATTTACATTAAATTGAATATTACTATTATTACTACTAGTAGTGTTGTGTTGCTTCCATTCAAAATTTTTCTACCTCAATTTTCTCATCTGTGATATGGGGTAATCAAAGAAAGGGACTTAAGAGGCCATTTAGTCTAACCCTTTTATTTTACAGATAAGGAACTAAGACCATGTTTCAACAATTCGGCTAGCAGCTACTGTGGGGGTGAAAAACCAACACGAGCCCAACAACAAGAACACTGCAAGCCCAGGTTCTTTTGATCTACTTTACTAAGGAAAGCAACGTTAAGGAGTTAACTATCTTACTTTAATCCAACATACAAATATCATTCACTCAGCTCAGGAGGAAAAGCCAGAGCAAATACAAACAGAGCAAATAAACACAAATCAACAGATTTCTGTCTGACAAAATCACAACATACAATTACCAGAGAAGCATCAACATCTGGGTTTCTTCAAAGCTGGGGAGCTCATAACAACGGCTTGCCTAGAGTCACGCACCACTCCTGCTGTGTCTCAGAGCTCCAAAAGAGAAAGCCAGTCTCTGGGTTTATGTATCTTGTTGAGAGTCAAAGGTGAGTCACACATGCGACTCACCCACATGACCTAAAATCATCACAAAAATGCGACCTTAACCCACGTAGTCTAAAAACCTCTAATGTCACAAACATGTCACTCAAACCCATGTAAACTAGGCTTTCCTTTGAGGCAAGGAGGTCATCAAGGACTCCTAATTTAATCAAGGAAACAAAGGCCAAACTCTTCAAGGGCACTTTGTTGAATAAGTGCTAAGAGTCCATCTTGAATCCCAATGCAGACCTAGGGAAGTTAATTACCTTGCCCAAGTTCTTTACAGATAGTAAGTGGTTGAGTCAGGATTTGAACCCATGGCCTTTGACTCCAAATCCAGGGTTATTTCCAATGGACAATGGTGATTCTCACCATACCTTTTGTTTACTCCCAGATTATGAGGCTAAGGCAAGCTACTGAATGCTTTTAAAGAAGAAAAGAGTTTTCCTCTGCTCAAAATATTTTATATGCCACCATTTTGCTTTTACATTGCAAAAGAAGTCAGTGTATTTGTTTTATCAAATAAAAATATTCTAAAGAGTGACTTCCGGGAGCCAGGATGCTAGAGTAAGCAGTAAATTGCCATAACCTTCCCATATTTAACTCCAAACAACCAAAAATTAAGGGATGACAAAGGAGTACACTGGATGCAGAAGGGAGAGATAGAATGGGGTAAATTATTTCTAATGAAGAGGCACAAAAGACCTATTACAGTGGAGGAGAAAATAGGAGGATGGGCAATGGACATCACTTGAACCTTACTCTCATCAGAATTGGCTCAAAGAGGGAAAATAATACCAGTCAGTTGAATATAGAAATCTATCTTACCAGACAGGTAAGTAGGAGGAGAGGAGATTAGGTAAAGGGGGGAGGGAGCAAGTCCTGACAGAAGGGAGGGCTGATCGGGTAGGTGGTAGACAGAAGCAAAACACTGGTGAGGAAGGAAAGGATGAAAGGACAGAACAAGCAGGAGAAAGAATAGGATGGCGGGAAATACACAGTTATTAATCATAACTGTGAAAGTGAATGGGGTGGACTCTCCCATAAAACAGAAATGGATAGCAGAGTGGATCAAAAATCAGAATCTTACAGTATGCTGTTAATATGAAACACAGGAAGCAGAGAGACACACACAGAGTAAAGGTAAGGGCTGAGGCAGAATCTATTATGCTTCAGCAGAAGTAAAAAAAAAAAAGCAGGGGTAACAATCCTGATCTCAGGCAAAGTAAAAGCAAAAATAGACCTAATTAAAAGAGATGAGGAAGGAAACTACATCTTGCTGAAAGGCACCACAGACAATGAAGCAATATCAATACTAAACATATGCACCCTAACCCAAATGGTAAAAGAGCTCCAAAAAGCCCATGAGGAGAAGAATGCCTTGAAAGGCAGAATTACCCAAATGGAAAAGGAGGTCCAAAAGACCACTGAAGAAAATACCACTTTAAAAATTAGATTGGAGCAAGTGGAAGCTAGTGACTTTATGAGAAATCAGGATATTATAAAACAGAACCAAAGGAATGAAAAAATGGAAGACAATGTGAAATATCTCCTGGGAAAAACCACAGAGTGAAGAGAGATAATTTTAAAATTATTGGACTACCTGAAAGCCATGATCGAAAAAAGAGCCTAGACATCATCTTTCAAGAAATTATCAAGGAAAACTGCCCTGACATTCTAGAACCAGAGACTAAAATAGAAATTGAAAGAATCCACAGATCGCTTCTTGAAAAAGATCCCAAAAAGAAAACTCCTAGGAATATTATCGCCAAATTCCAGAGCCCCCAGATCAAGGAGAAAATACTGCAAGCAGCCAGAAAGAAACAATTTGAGTATTGTGGAAACACAATCAGGATAACACAAGATCTAGCAGCTTCTACATTAAGGGATCAAAGGGCTTGGAATATGATATTCCAGAGGTCAATGGAGCTAGGATTAAAACCAAGAATCACCTACCCAGCAAAACTGAGTATCATGCTCCAAGGCAAAATATGGATTTTCAATAAAATAGAGGACTTTCAAGCTTTCTCAGTGAAAAGACCAGAGCTGAATAGAAAATTTGACTTTCAAACACAAGAATCAAGAGAAGCATGAAAAGGTAAATAAGAAAGAGAAATCACAAGGGACTTACTAAAGTTTAACTGTTTTGTTTACATTCCTATATGGAAAGATGATGTGTGTAATTCATGAGACCTTTCTCAGTATTAGGGTAGTTGAAGGGAATATACATATATATAGACAGAGGGCACAGGGTGAGTTGAACATGAAGGGATGATATCTAAAAAAATAAAATAAAATTAAGGGATGAGAGAGGAATATATTGAGAGAGGGAGAAAGGGAGAGATAGAATGGGGTAAATTATCTCACATAAAAGTGGCAAGAAAAAGCAGTTCTGTTAGAAGGGAAGAGGGGGCAGGTGAGGGGGAAATGAGTGAATCTACCTCTCATCGGATTTGACTTGAGGAGAAAATAACATACACATTCAATCAGGTATCTTACCCCTCAGGAAAGTAGGAGGAAGGGGATAAAAAGGGGGGACAATAGAAAGGAGGGCAGATATGGGGAGGAGGTAATCAAAAGCACATACTTTTGAAAAGGGACAGGGTCAAGGGAGATAATTGAATAAAGGGGGACAGGATAGGACGGAGGGAAATATAGCTAGCCTTTCACAACATGAGTATTGTGGAAGTGTTTTACACAATGATACATGTGTGGCCTTTGCTGAATTGCTTGCCTTCTTAGGGAGGGTGGGTGGGAAAGGAAGAGGGGAGAGAATTTGGAACTTGGAAGTTTTAAAAGCAGATGCTCAAAAAAAAAGTTGTTTTTGCATTCAACTGAAAAATAAGATATATAGGGAATGAGGCATAGAAATCTATCCTGCCCTACAAGAAAGTAAGGGGGAAGGGGATGAGGGGAAGTGGGGTGACAGAAGGGAGGGCTGACTGGGGAACAGGGCAATCAGAATATATGCCATCTTGGAGTGGGTGAGGGTAGAAATGGGGAGAAAATTTGTAACTCAAAATCTTCTGGAAATAAATGTTGAAAACTGAAATATTAAATAATAAAATAACTAAGAGAAAAAAATTTTAAAAATTAAGAAAATAAACATATGCACCAAGTGGCATAGCATCCAAATTCTTAAAGGAGAAGTTAAGAAGTTAAGTGAGTTACAGGGATTATGAAATGTATAATAGATAATTCTGATTATATAAAAACAAAAAGCTTTTGTACAAACAAAACCAATGCAGCCAAAATTAGAAGGAAAGCAGAAAGTTGAGAAACAGCCTTTAGAGCATGTGTCTCTGATAAAGGCTTCATTTCTCATATATATAGCAAACTGAATTAAATTTAAAAGAATGCAAGCCATTCCCCAATTGACAAATGGTCAGATATGAACAGGCAGTTTTCAGATGAAATAATCGAAGCTATCTATAGGCATATGAAGAAGTGCCATAAATCACTTTTAATTAGTGAAATGATGAATGTTAAAGAGGATGTGGAAAAATTGGGACAGTAATGCACTGTTAGTGATGTTGTGAACTGATCCAACCATTCTGGAGAGCAATTTGGAATTATACCCAAAAGGCAATCAAACTGTGAAACCCTTTGATCCACTGCTAGGTCTGTATCCCAAAGAGATCATTAAAAACTGAAAAACGCCTACATGTGCAAAAATATTTATAGTAGCCCTTTTTGTGGTGGCAAGTTTTTGGAAGTTGAGGGAATACCCATCAATTGGGGAAAGCTGTGATATAAAGATGTGCAACGGAATACTATTGTGCAATAAGAAATGATGAACAGATTTCAGAAAAAACCTTGATTTGTATGAACTGATGCTAAGTGAAATGAGCAGAACCAGGAAAACATTGTACACAATATCAACAGCATTTTGTGATGATCAACCATGAATGCCTCAGTTTTTCTCAATAATACGATGATCCGAGAAATGTTCAAGGGACTCATGAAGGAAAATACTATTCACATCCAGATAAAAAAGTGATGGACTCTAAATAAAGATGGAAGCATATTCTTTTCACTTACTTTATTCTTTTTTGTGGGTTTTTTTTCTTTTGATAGGCTTCTTCTTTCACAGCTGTGACTAATAAGGAAATGTGTTTTACATGATAGCACATATATAACATATATCTAATTGCTTACCATTTTAGGAAGAAGGGAGGGGAGGGAGGGAAAAAATTGAAACTCACAATCTTGTAAAAATGAATGCTAAAAATTGTCTTGACATGTAATTTGAGAAAAAATACTACTTTAAAAAGTAAACAAATGAAAAAATATTCTAAATGAAATTGGTGCTTATTTTAACCTAATGGGAAGAAGAATCGTGGGGTATTAGATAAGAAATCAAAAGAAGAAAGAAAGTAGAAAACAAGAACTGTATAAGATCAGCACTGTGCCTTACAATAACTACCTTTGAGGATAACCATGGCACCAAAAGCTATTCATGAGAGAAACTACAAAATCAGTTATCAATGCAGACAAGCACTGAATAGGGCATAGGACTAGGAACCAGGAAAACTGATTCTGAGTCCTGGCTCAGTCATTTTGTAGTTGTATTAATTTGGTCAAGTCACTTATATCTTTTCTCATATGTAAAAGGACTTGTCGGGACCAGATTTTCTGAAGAGTTCTTCCCAGGTCTACATTGTATAAGTATAATAAAAAGTACAGGATGCCTAGCTAAAGTAGGAAATACATAAATTGGAGAATAAATGAATCTTCACATGCTCAAATGAAAAAATTAAAATGATTTTCACTTCTTGTAAGTCAAGTTATTAAGAAAAATAAGCCCAAGGGGGAAAGATCCATTACCAGGAGTTCCTTTTCTGTTAGTATGAAAGGATATATTTATTTTTTCTCACTTGTTCATCAAAACTGTACTGTCCAACAGTCCAGGGGGAAATGAAATCCTATTTCTTCCCAAGCAAGGGCAACATTAAAAAAGTTAAAAAGCTGACTTTTTTTCTGTTTTCCCTCACAAAGTTAGCATGCTGCCTTGATAATCGCAATGAACTTGAAGTCATGTGAGTCCTGGGATCAAATCCCAGCTTGGACACCCTAGGCCAGACAGAATCTCTCTGACTTTTGGTTTCCTCATTTGTAAAATAGACTTAACAACATACTTGAACTTCATAAGGCTACTGTGAACCTCAAAGCTGTATATAAATTCAAGTTGCTATTACAGTCTCTCTCTCCTCAGGTGTTCCTCTCAATTAGATGATTTCACTAGGAGTGAGGGATGCCAGCAGCCTGTTCAGTTGGCAGGTTGTTTAACCCAACCCTTCTTGTGTTTGTTCCTCTAAACTCAATTATTCTGTGGGCTCAAATTATATTGAATTATGCTTCTCACAATATTCGAAATGGCTCATTTGTTCAGGGAATTACATGACTCTAATTATATCACAAAAATGCTGACAACCAAAAGAACTAATGAAATGCAGTGTGCCACCAGCAGCAGTCCCTAGAAAGTGGAGTGTTATGGCATGTTTAAACATTGCTATGAATGCCAGTCAAGTGCAAAATCAATGGAAACAAATGCTATTTAGTCTAAAGATGACTTCTGCCTATAGAACACCTCTTATCCCCAGTGTTTCTCTGTATAACTTACTACTTCAATGTTCATGCTGGACACTACCACCTGGAAGAATCATCAGGACAGTATCCTTCCTAAGACATTTACTATTTCCCCCCAAAAATACTCTCGTCATGTCAGTACCCAGCTTGAGAACCTTCAGAAGCTTTTTATTATGATTCATCATGTCCAAGTTCTTGCTGCCTTTTGAAGTTCTCCATAACCTTGGACGAATGCTACCTTACTCAAAGTTTCCCATGAATGCCTTCCAGTTCAGGCAGTCTATTCATATGACCCAGTACACATAATGAAGACATTGACCATTTTGAGACGTTTTGTAACTGTTCTCATGTTGTGACCCATATCTGTAATTTTCTTTATCTTAATGATATGTCTGTTTGACAAACAACTAAACCAACACAGAAAGGTGGTTCAAGCATCTTACTCCTCTTGCAAGCTACATACTTTTTCAAGGATAGAACAATGAATATATTTATTTTTAGGCCAAAGAAAATAAATGGGGCTTAGTCATGTCCTGGGTGGGTTCTCATCAGGTGCTATTTCTTATGTGGCTCCCCAGTACATGTCTCCTACTAAGGCTCTCATCATCAGTGCTCCCCTCCATGGTTTCTCTAGCCATGCAACATCATTCATAATAGCTATAATTAGTGGTTAGCACTGGTGCAGTGCTTTAAGCCTTGCAGAGAGTTTTAGAGATGTTAACTCATTTGACCCTCACAACAATCGTGAAAAAATTGAGACTGAGACTCTCTCTCAAGGTCACCTGGCTAGTAAGTGTCTGGGGGCAGGATTTGAACTCAGATTTTTCTGACTCCACATCAAACACTCTATCCAAAGTATATCTAACTGTCTAGATGCCTACGCTATTCCACCGCTCCCTAGAGACGACAGATTTATCCATTATTATCACCATTTGCTATAAAGATTCCTTTGCTATCCTACGCAGCCTTGTTCTATCCGTACTCCTCCAGCAGATGGCATCTCTCCTAATACAATGGAATGAGCATGGTATCTGCTAGTTGGACAAGTAAGACCAGCCTGATTAGATCAGTGTGTATATGAAGAAGACTAATGAAGAACCAAAATTGGGTTGATGAAGTTAGGCCTAATTCAATAGGACTCTTAGAGTTTAAAGTAGCAAAACTGGGTTTGAATCCTGGCTTAGCTACCTACCAACTATTCTACCTTGGGCAAGTAACTTCACCTTTCTGGGGTTACTGATTAATATGTAAAATAAGAGAATCAAACTAGATGATCTCTCAGGTTGCCCCTCCTCCCCCACCAATCTAGATACTAAGATCTCCCTGGGTATCAGTTTCTTTATCCACAAAATGCAAATAATATTTCCAATCCCTACCTCCCTAAGTTGAAGTGAGGGAAGCATTTTGGAAAGTTAAACTTTGTTTAGAAATTAGCTATTAATAAGATATAGGCAGAAGACTTCCAACTTGAAATGGGAGGAATTGGGAAAAAAATGAAGAAATGAGAAAGTAGAAAGCAGAAATTGACCTGAACACAGTTAAGCCAGACAAACATAAAACCATCCCTTCTTCCTGCTTTCAGTTTAAAAAGAGAAAGAGGCCCATGTTTTTCATACCTTATTCCCATACAGTATGAATTCCTAGAAAGAGGTTGCTAAGTCTTATGTATCCTTCAGATAGCAAGTCTACTAGCGATCCACAAAATCTTGTGTGAGGATGAGATTGTTTACAATAACAATGACAACACTGTGGGTTTTTAATTGAATTTGTACCTTTAGTTAAAAGAATTAGTGGTTTAATGTTTTAAAGGGGGCAGGGGCATGAATGATTGCTTACAAGTAAGATGCATTTTTTTGTAAAAGCCTTTTCCATGTATCATTAACAAGTATGAGAAATATATTAAATGCCACAATGATAAAGAAGGGCACATGACTTATGACCAACACACCTAGCATAAGAATACTTTACTTTGGAGATTGCTTTCCTTATTAATGCCTGGCACATAGTAAAAACTTAATAAATGCTTGTTAACTGACTTACTGACTTACTTGTTATAGGAATGGAAAGTAGGAAAGTTCTGAAAGTTCAATATCAAGCAGAAATACACTGCACCAAAAACCTGGATTGAAAGGAAAAAGAAAGAGAAGGTGCCTGCTACTATCTCAAAGCCAGTTGGTGGTGACAAGAATGAAGGAATCCGTGTGATAAAGATTTGCAAAATGCCTAGGTATTACTCTACTGAGGATGTGCCTAGAAAGCTGCAAAGTTATAGCAAAAAGCCCTTCAGCCAGTATATGAGACTTCAAGCTAGCATCACCCCGGACACAGTTCTGAACATGCTCACTGGCCACCATAGAGGCAAGCGAGTGATTTTCCTGAAGCAGCTGGCTAGTGGCTTGCTACTGGTGACTGGACCTCTGACCATCAACTGTGTTCCTCTGAGAAGGACCCATCAGAAATTTATCATTGCCACCTCTACCAGGGTTAGCCTTTCGGTTGTAAAAATTCCAAATCATCTTACTAATGCTCACTTCAAGAAAAAGAGGCTCCATAAACCTAGACACCAAGAAGGAAAGATTTTTGACACAGAAAAAGAGAAATATGAGATTATAGAACAATGCAAGGCTGATCAGAAAACAGTGGACTCTCAGATCCTGCCCCAAATCAAGAAAATTCCTCAGCTCCATGGCTACCTACATTCTGTATTCTCTTTCTCCAACGGAGTTTATCCTCACAAACTTGTGTTTTAAATGCCTTGCAGAGAACTCTTATTAAAATATTTGGAATAGCAAATAATAATAATAATATCCATTAGCAAGTAAATAGATCCATTTCCTGCCTCCAGGGCTTTGCACTGACCATTCCCTCCCTTCATGACTGCCTCACAAAGTCTCTCATTCCTTCAAAGATGTAGCTCAAATATCACCTTCTACATGAAGCCTTTCTTTATTCCCTCAATTGATAGTGATCTCCTTCCCATACTAGCATATGTGGGGGGAGAGGGGGAGAGGGAAGCAGAGAGAGAAGAGGGACAGGGAGAGGGAGAGGGAGAGAGAGAGGGAGGGAGAGAGAGAGAGAGAGAGAGAGAGAGAGAGAGAGAGAGAGAGAGAGAGAGAGAGAGAATTTATTTTGTATGTGTATATGTGTGTGTGCATACATATAGAGTAAGAGTGTCCCCAGATAGAATGTAAGCTGCTTGAGGGTAGAGATTATGTGACTGGGGTGTGGGGTGTATTCTCAGCACCTGGCACAAAGGAGACAATGAATACTTGGTGATGATTGATTAATTGAACAAGTATAGACAATCCCAAACAATGGAAAACCTAGAATTTACTCCTACCTAGCTTTGAAATATATTCAAGGGCACAGACTCAAAAAAACACGTATGAAGGCACTTACATTCAGACATAAATGCCTAGCATATTATCTCATGCCCCCTCACATTTCAACCCTGCTGCCAGAATACTGTAACCCAGGGGGGTGGTTAAAAAGAACAAAGTTTAGATCATCTATAAGGTGGATAATCCACCTGCAACTAATTAAAGGCTAACTGTAATGAATAAGACCTCACCAGTCAATTTGTTGCTACGTTACATCTACCACATGTGCTCTAAATGGCCATGTCTTTTTGTTTACCTTTTGAGTGCTAGCCTGATATTCCCTATTCCTGAGGTGATAGGAACTTTCTCTTAACCCATTTTACATTTAATGGTTTTTTCCTTGGTTAAATAAGAGTCAATGACTAGGCAGGAAAATTGGGCAGAATACCCACAAGCCAACCATGTGCTCAGTGATCAGAGGAAGCTTAGAAGGAAGGAAGGAAACAAGCATAATTAATCACTTGCTTTTGTGCCAAGCACTATATCTTTAAGTACTTTACAAATATTATCTCATTTGATGCTCAAGTTATCATCCACATTTCACAGATGAGTTAACTAAGGCAGACAGTACTTAAGTGACTTACCTAGGATCAGATAGATAGTAAGCTTATGAAGCCAAATTTAAATTCTGATCTTCCTGACTCCAGGCCGGGAACTCTATCCACTTTACCACCTACCTGCCTCTAGGTACTCTAGGTAAGGGAAAGGTAAAATCCCTAGGATAAAAGGCAATTATCTCTGAACCATTTCCATCTTTTTTCTATCTCATTTTATTTTTAATTTATGAAATAAAACAAGAATTTCTGTAACGTAGTATAATGAAGAAAGATTGCACAAGAAACTGCAGATCAATTATGTACAACCTGCTATTCCTTTTAAATTTATAATAAAATTACAAGTAAGTTTTTCCCCTTTTTTTCTCCTCTCCCTGCCTCCCCCACCTTAGAGATAGTTACCATTAGACACAAATAGGTGTGAGTATGTGTGTGTGTGCATGTGCAAAATTATTCTATACATAGTTTATTGGTTATTTCTCTGAATGAAGATGGGCATCTTTCTTCATATGTCCTTTATAGTTAATGTGGGTATTTATAATAGTCAAAATAACTCATATGCTCAAAGTCATTCTTAAAACAATATTGTTACTGTATATAGTCTTCTCTTGGTTCTGCTCATTTTGCTCTTCATTATTTGGTACGTCTTTCCATGTTTTTCTAAGACTGATGAGCTCATTATTTCTTACACCACAGTAGTATTCTATCACAATCATATACCACAACTTGTTCAGTCATTCCCCATTTGATGGCATACTTGCAATTTCCAGTTCTTTGCCAGCACAAAGAAAGCTGCTATAAGTATTTTAGAAAATATAGGTTCTTTTCCTTTTTCCCTTAATCATCTTTGGAAATAGACCTAGTAGTCTCCCCTAAGAGGAGTTGGATGCCCAAAGAAGCTGATGCAGTTTAGTAAGGCCACAGACCCAGAACTAGATACTTCAGAGTAGGTATTTCATTCTTGGGAAAAATAGGACATAACTTCTCAGGTCAAGAAATTACTTTTGTCCCAGTGCATGGCTGATTCACTGCACTAAGGATGCTAAAATGGGTTAAACAGGTGCAGAGATGCTAGTTGGCATCTCCAGGCAGAACTTCTAAATACATCCAATCCCTCTAAATAAAACAAAAAATATCTGGTGCACATTCTTAATGGAAGCTAAGAGGAGCCGTTATGACCTGTAAGAGGTAATGAGTGCAAAGTGCTTAGCAAACTTTAAATCCTTACATAAATGCTAGATGATGATGGTAGTAATGATGACAATAATGATTGTTACTGAATGATTGATTTGGAGGCAAGGAAACCTAGCACTGTCAAACTCTAATCAATAAAAACTCAACTAGCTAGAAATTTACCTCTCCTCTGCACTGCTAAGAAAGAGAAAAGTTACAAGAGAAGTAACTGAAATTAACCTGTCAGAGAATGTTCAGTGGTCCATACAAGACGTCTTACCTGCCATACTATCTGTCTACCTATATATCTAGGCTGGGCCTCACCTTCTTTCCTATGTTGGAAATACAAGGGCTACTCATGTGGCCAGCTCCACTACAGATAAGCATAGAAGCTCTGTCTTGCTCTGTCTCTGACTGGTCTAGTTCAACTCTCCTTAGGCGACCTAATGGTCCCTTACTCCTAGGGATCCACCAAATTAATGCTAAAATTAGTGAAGACACATGATCTTCATAGTCCACTATAGCTCAGAATTCCACTCGAGATTTGCCAGCCTCCTCCTTCTTAATATCTGGGATTATAGGCATATACCACAACCCCTGACTTTCATACCTTCTCTGCTCCACTTCTCCAGGAAATGAAAATTCATGTCCCTCCAAACTCTGCAAGATCCTCAGTTGGCAAACAAAGATTCAACCACATTTGCAAGAACTCTTTTAAACTAAAACATGAAAGTAGCTCTGGGTCATATACAAAGATCTGCAAAGAGAAGAATTATCATTTAACATTCACTTAAACCAAAAATTCAATTCAGCTAAAGACCTCTTCCCTAAACATTCCAGTTAATTAAGGGATTGGAGCAGGGGAAAGATTGAACTTTGGGGTAGACTTGTTTTATCCATTTCTGTTTTGGTTTTTAGTCTCCCAAGCCAATAGTGCAACAATATTTTCCTGTAAAGCACAGTACAGTTGATACTGGATCATAATCACTCAGTTAAAGTAGATGTGTGAGAAACAAATTTTTTTTAAAAAGTATTATTTTCAGCTCTTAGCACAATACCTGGCATATAGTAGGTACTTAATAAATGTTTATTGGATTGAAGGAAGAATACAGTAGCACAGAAGTAATTGGAAGATGAGTTAGTTCGAGGGTGGGGGGAACAAATGTATCTACTCCACTAAACTCATATGTTTCTGGTTCTATGGATCTCATGCAACAACTTTCTTTTAGTCTAAATTGGCTTCACCCAACACCCAACACATTTTTGTGCTTCTTCTTTCTATCAGTTGGTATAGGCCCTGGAAACACCAACAAACTTTAAAACTGGCCAAAGTAAATATAATCATGACAGTAAATCTGTTGAGGGCAAAGGAAGATTATTCATATCATTGTCCATTCCATTAGCACTCAAATATTCAAATTAATTTCTTATTTCCTTGATATGACTATTCCTTCAAATAACATTGATTGCTATCCATCCCTGATTGCTCATCCTGAACAACTCTTGTCCACATATTTTCAAAAGTTCACTGAAGGGCTCTAGTCAATCTATTGAGGGCCTTCTTTATCATCTCTTGACATCTTGAGCCTAAAAATGGAAAACACATGTTGTCCAACTGTTCTCCTTCACTCTTGCTACATGACCAGTTCATCTTCTTAAGCCATACATTTATTTGATGACATCCTTTACAATGTGTCTTTTTATAACTTCTTATATTTCAGCATGTTCACATCCATTATACACTCTTCAGAAACTGTAGTTTTCCGCAACCATCAAGCATACAAGTTATGGATCTAATGGCACAAGTAAGTAAGCAAATGTGTATTCAGCACCTTCCCGTGTGGGTTTTTTTAATTCTTTCCCCATTCCTTTTTGGTACTGTTCACAATTGCTCTCTTCTCTCCCCTCCCATGATGTGGCCAACATCCTCATGCCAACCCCTTGTTGTACAAGGTCTTCAATGGAACTGCCCTTCTTAGTAATCGCCTTTGGGCTCTAGACTTTTTCTCTCCCCTAACCCAAGCATCAAAACTTACCTGTCTCATGTTCCATATCCTGTTCTTTTAGGGGCTTGCACTCTGATGTGCAAGGTTCCATCTAATGGAATCTCATTCTGATAGATGTTAATAGCTTAGTATATTAACCCATTTATGGAGTATCAGGATTTTTAAAAGAGTCTTCTGGCATATCAGAAAGAACAGTGGTTTTATTTCTGGTTCTAACATGTAACATCTCTATGAGCTTAACCCTTTTGAGCGTGCTCTCTCCAATGTAAAATAAAAAACTCAATAACCCCTGTATTCTTTGAATTCTATGATAGTATATTTGCAAGTACTTTGTAAACTATTAAGCATTTTTACCATTAAACTAAAGGATCCATCTCTAATGGTTGAATTTCAAAGATGAGTGCAAAACAATAACTGTTTCTGGGGTTTACAATCTAATAGAGTACATAAGACAAAAACATATAACTATTATACAAAGCAGAATATAGTGGGTACCAATAAGAGAAGCAAAAGGGCTAAGGAGATTCAGAGTAGAGAGCAGTCATATTCACCTTAAAGAAGGGGAGAAAGCTTTCATGAAGAAATAATATAGATGAGGTATATATGAAGTGGGGGAAGGGAATGGTGAGGGAGGACACTTCATAAACAAGGTACAAGAAGAATAAACAGGAACATGCAAATCAAAATCATGAAATAAAAGAATAGATCCTTGGATAACTTTTTAATTTTTTTATGAAAATCTCCTGTATTCCCTTATCCAAAACCATGAAATACTTGGTTTTTCCTCAACAAAAAGCAAGTTTCCAAGATCAATGGCCGTAGCACAAACTCTTCCTCATAATAAAATTTCCTGTAAGGTGCCAATTCTTTCAGATCACTTATTTCTTCCCTAGTTCTGAAAATGTTTAGCCAAAGGGTTAGCTGATAGATTCAAAGAAAGTATGAAAGGCATACTTGGGTTTGTCCCAATAAAACATGACCTCTGCCAAAAACAGTTTTTGACATAAATTTGCTCCAGCCAATATAGTCAAATAAATTTCAATCCATTTGGTATTGGTTTTGACAGATAATACTAATAAGTCCTTTGAGGAAGCATCATCATATGGAAAGAGTTGTACTTGTTCTACACTAGGATTTGCTAAATTGATTATTACATTGGATTAATGCCCTACATTTAAAACCTCAGTAAATTATGTCTTCCAATTCTTTCCTCTCTGTCATGTTTCATTAAGAACAGAAAACCCTCTGGTCAGGAGAACCCAAAATTGCACTCAATAATCTATTTATTAACTACTCTAACAAGGGTGTTCAGGATGGGACTACTAATTTACCCATATAGCTGCTAAGGCTTTTTTATAGATGAGCTCTTCCTAATTCGAGGACTTTCTTCCACCATCTTATCAAACCTGCTCCTTCGATTAACTATGGAAAGCTCGCCTATATGAAGCCTTCCTTGACTGGAAGAAAAAAGGTAACCATCAGCCTAGCCTCACCTCATCCTATATATATAGCCTCCAAATAGCTCCCTTTTATTCCTCTACCCTTCAAAATTGAAGACGAGGTATGAGAAATCACTTTGAAAAGGTTAAAAAACCCACTATTTCTGGCCCATAGTAAGTACTTAATAAAAGTTTTTTCTCATTCATTCATATATACGAATTCAAGGTACCATTATAAGTTATGTTCCATTCTATATAATGTGTGTATTGCTGGAAGATACAAGCAGTTGATTATTGTCTGAAGTTAATAAACATATATTTGGCCAATAAATCTGGACAACCTTCTAAACCAAAGTGAGAATTATATAAGTGGACAGTCAATTTATAAAAGGATATTGGAAGGAGACAAAATGAACTTCATCATCCTGCCACATAAAGGAAAAAGACAATAAAGTGAAAAAAATGCTAGCTCTTTATTTGAACCCCAGAAGACCTGTCTCCAAAGCCTACTTCTGAGGTTTCTTAGTTATGTGAGCTTATTAATTGAGTAAATCACAACCTCCCAGAGCCTTAATTTCCTCATCTGTAATATCAGGAGGTTGGACTGGATGCCCTCAGAGATCCCTTCTAGGTCTAGATCCATGATCCTATATTCTGGGTGCTTCAGAGCAAAGTGATGGAAGGCTAAATTGGGGCCCTTTATTGCAGCAAACTGAAGAAGGGCTCTTGCAATTTGGCTATTTTTGAAATGAGGAGAGTTGCTAAGTTCCTCTTATCTATTTTAATACCTATATTTGGGGCAATGGCCTCTCCAAATGAGTGGTTACATGGTAACTCAAAATCTGCATTAGGGAAAGGAAAAGGAGAAAGGTACATTCAAATGAGATTTGTTCAATGACATTCTGGACCAAGAAGCAGGGTGAAGTAATAATATATGGAGAGCCAGTCTCACATCCAGAAAGACCAGGGTTCAAATCCCACCTCTGACACATATTAGCTGTATGACCTTGGGCAAATCATTTAACCTATTAAGGCTCTAGGCAACTCTCCAAGACTATAAATTGCAAAGAAAGTGCCTACTTGCATTAGTAGAGGGAGTTTTCTCACTGGAAAGTTCTCTAAAGCAATGAAATCAGAAATCTGGTCTCTGTTGCTCTGGATTGTTAACAGAGACCTCAGGAAGTAAAGAGATAGAAGGGGTACTATGGTCCTCCAAATCTACTTCCAGACTGAGGTAGTGGTATGATACAGCAACTTTCAAGATAACTTTGCTGATCTCCATTTTTACACAGGAAAAGTCCCGTCTCTGAAGTTTTATTTTTCCCTTGCCTACAAAATACCTTCATGACCTTCTGACCAATGCCTGAAATTCTTTTAACCAGGACAAAGCTTTTCATGCTATTACTTGCCATAAGGTTTACAAAGTAGGATAACCTTGGCAGAAATGACAAGTTAACTTTCATTCACAAACAGATATAAATAACTGAGATCAGATCCAGGTTTTGAGAGTGAGTTTGGAGGTGGGAGAATAGTGAAGCCGGGTGTCTAAAGGGGAGGAAAAAACATCTTGAATGCAAGAAAGGAGCTCAGAAGTGCTAAAGACAAACTCCTATTAAGGCCATAATTTTGTTTCCTTTACCTGTGGAAAGGAGAAATCTGTCTCTTTAATATCTTCCTGAAAGTAAATTCCTTTTGTATTTGGTAAATTACAGATCATGGCTTGAGCAAGTATACTGGTTGAAAGATACCCAAGGTTGTGTTCAGGGCATTGCACATAGTAGTTCTTTTAAGATGCTTCTTGATCTAATGGAAGGAAGGAAGGGGCAAAAAAATGTAGTTCTCTTCTCCTCTGACTTCAGAAGACTGTGTAGGTGTGTACTTTTCTAGGCCTGAAAAGGGAATAACTGAGAATGAAGCTAATGGCAGCCACATTCCTCCCATCTGTTTGCCAGGAGATGCCTTCCTGAGCAAATACAATTTTATGGTCCACCAAGCAAGAGTGGCCATTATTCACCAATGTCATTGGTCCTGGTAGGATGATGAAATAAAGGTAGAGACAAATGAGACAAATGATGTTGATGGGATATTGACCTAAGTCATAGTAACATATCCCTATGAGATGAAACAAAAGGTAAAATACCATGTTACAAAATATAGTGGACTCAGAACTTTATCTTTATACTGAAGGTATTTTGCCCCTTTCCTTGGGAGATCTCCAAGTGCCTAAGGAACCAAGAGCTGTCATTAATAATCAGGGCAGTAGCAGAGACAGGGTAGATAAATTCCCTGAAATATACCATAAGTCTTTGAAGGATTTGAGTAGCAAAAGTCACAAGACTGAAGATTCTTAAAGATGGAGATACATTTCCTAGTCATAAAACTCCAAACCAAACTCTAGGCAGAATTCCCTTCTGGGGACAGATGGAAAATAATAAACAAGTCTCTGAGGCTAAATTCAGGATATAAATCTCCTCAGAACTACTGGTTTCAAATAAATTTGTTAACCAAATTCATGAGTCTTTAGGCTGAATTTCCATGGAACAAGATATGCACAAGAACTAGAGAGGTACAGCTGATTGCTTCCCTTAGATAAAAGGAGACATAGTAAATTTGCTGCATTCCAAACATTTCATTTTCCCTTTTGGAGTGGTCTCAGCATTACATTTCTCAAATAAAGATACTTGTCATTCCTTTCACCAAACCTTTCAGCCAAAGGGAAATCGTGATTTGTAACCCACCTGCCAGCCAAGTCAATTGAAAGAAAGTTTTATTTTAAATGGTTCACAAACTGTCTTTAAAAATTCATGTATCTTAGTGGATTCATTGTGCAAAGGGTTTAAGATGCAATGAAAATTCACAACTCTTAGAAAAATATGAAAAAAAATTAAATGTTCTGTGGAATAGGGTTTCAATATCTGAAACTTTTCCCTTTCTCTTCATTCTCATCAAGGACTGGATCATTTTTCTTTGTTTTGCAGTATGTATTCATGGATGCATAAACTCGTTTACTAAATCTAGAAGTCATATTTCCTTCCACTGTTAGTGTTTTCCATGTTGATTTATCTACTTATGTTCATGGTCCCTCAGTTTTCTTCTTCCTGAGATCTTAGATTATTTCAGCCTTTTTCCCCTCTGATTTTCCCCCTTTCTGACTCTGTTCCCTCTGATAGTGGCTTCCTTTGGGAACAGATCTCAAAGCATCTCAGCATCCTCCCACACTGGGCAATTCATGGTTCACTAGCATTGATCTCTGCCCCAAGTGATTTTTGGGTGATCAGAACTGGCCCTAGCTGGATGCTGTGTTCTTTCCTGCAGGCACACACACACACACACACACACACACACACACACACACACACTGTCCTGTTCTTGTGCCCTGTCCCACTCCCTCTATTCCTTAGTTCTCTGGCCTGGCACTACCAGTTCAGAGACCAGCTACACAGATTCTACGGAGTTGTCCCGCCCAGCACTAGCAATTCAGAGACTTGCAACACTCATGTTATGGGATTGCAGTCCCCCAGAAGGCATTTGCTCCAGGACTGAAATAGCAGATCAGATCACTCCACTTTACATCCATTGCCGTACCATAGTTTCAACTCCAGAGAATAAGATGCCTCTCCCAGGATAAGCTCATCAATTCTCAACTCACCACTATGCTGCTAAGTCAAGTCTTTTTTCAAAGCAAAGGCATTTATTTAATAAGATGGCATGAGGTAAAAAAAACATAAAATATTGCTCCATAAACCTAGAGCACACCCTCCAACAGATACTTAAAGTCTTCATGGGAAGCATTGATACAAACAGAGTATAATGATGATGAGATACATAAGTAGGGGACACATGTAGTCCAGGCAAGTGAAATCTCCAATAATCCAGGGCTTCATGTCCTTTCTCTGTTCATGGAGTCCTCTGTCTGCTTCCCTCCAAGAAGGGCATCTCTGCTAGATCGATCATCTGGGCTGCCAAGGTCTGTTCCTCTCCACAGCTCAACTCTTTTTTAAAATTAAGATTATTTTATTTTTAGTTTACAACACTCAGTTCTGTAAGATTTTGAGTTCCAGATTTTCTTCCCCTCCCTCCCCTCCCCCTCCAACAAGACTGCATGGAATCTGATATATCTTCTACATATACCTTTGCATTAAATTTATTTACACAATAGTCAAGCTGTAAAGAAGAATTATGGCCAATGGAATGAAGCATGGGAAAGAAGAAACAAAACCAAAAAAAAGAGAGAGAGCAAATAGTTTGCCTCAATCTGCATTCAGACTCCATAGTTCTTTCTCTGGATGTAGATAGCTCTCTCCATCATGAGTCTTTTGGAGTTGTCTTGGAACCTTGTATTGCTGAGAAGAGCCAAATCTAAGGTAGTCATCACAGAATCAATATATCTGTGGTTGTGTACAGTGTTCTCCTGATTCTGCTCCACTCACTCAGCATCACATCATATAGGTCTTTCCAGGTTATTATGAAGTCTGTATCTTCCCCATTTCTTATAGCACAATAGTATTCCATTACATTCATATACCATAACTTGTTTAGCCATTTCCCAATTGATGGGCATCCCCTTGCTTTCCAATTATTTACTACCACAAAAAGCGCTGCTATAAATATTTTTGTACATACGGGTCCCTTTACCACTTGTGTGATCTTTTGGGGATACAGCCCTAGAAGTGGTATTGCTGGGTCAAAAGGTATGCACATTTTATAGCCCTTTGGGCATAGTTCCAAATTGCTTTCTAGAATGGCTGGATCCATTCACAACTCCACCAGCAATGTAACAATGTTCCAATTTTCCCACATCCTCTCCAGCATTTATCATTCTCCTGTTTTGTCATGTTAGCCAATCTGACAGAAGAGATGTGGTGCCCAAGAGTTGTTTTGGTTTACATTTCTCTAATCAAGAGTGATTTACAGCATTTTTTCATATGTCTATCGATATCTTTAATTTTTTCCCCTGAAAACCGCCCTAAATCAAGTCTTGATTAACTTCATGATCTTCAGCCTCCTCTCCCCCCTATTTGGAAGGGGGAATACCAAACACCTCCTCCCAACACCTTCCTTTAGAGCAGGCAGAAACTGGACTCACTCCACTTTACATCTGTTTCCCTGCCTGGCTTCACCTCCATGGAACAAGATGCCTTTGTGCAAGGTAACTCCTGGTGTTCAGTTCCTCCTGCTTCCTCTAATTTCTTGCTTCCTCCTTTTGTTTGTTGTCTTCCCCCTTTAGATTGCAACATCATTGAGGGCAGGGACTGTCTTTCTTTTTATTAATTGTATCTTTGGTATTTAGCATAGTATTTGGCAAATCAAAGGTACTTAATAAATGTTTATTGGATTGGATTAGATTAAGAGAGAGGCAGTAGTCATGAAAGAATGGAAAGATGATTTATAGTTGATCTTGAATTAACAGGAAGATTTCTGTATTTCTGGGGCATGTATCTGGAAAGGTACATAGAACAACCCAAGATTTGTCAAACCTAACAATAACTACCAATTAATAGTCATTCATTTGAGAATAAATAATACTGCAAAAAAAGGATGCTAGAAAACACTGCTAGTCATTACTGAGTCCTCAGTAAAAAGCAGGTGGTGTTTTAATAACTAGTTCTGATGGGGTTTTAGATAAGAAAGGCATATTTGGACCATGAACCATTGATTAAGAAGATGATGGCCAAGAACAGGACTTTAATTTCTATACCATATCCTATCCTTAAGAAATACAGCCTTGATCAGGGATAGAATTCATATAACAATGGGTGTATGTGTGTGGGGGGGGGTGTTACCTGGAGTCTTGCAAAACTGAACATGGAGGCTTTAAATTGAAAATGATGGGGAAAAAACATCCTATAGAATCAATTAGTCAACTCAGCTACCACAGAAAACAGCAGGCACATTATAGGAAGAAGAAAATCACTAGAGTACACCAGAAATTCACAGGAGTTATAACCAAGAAGAGATACAGTAATAAAAACTTACAGTTTCCATGCCCAAGTGTGCAGAGTATTCAGTCCAGCAAGGGTCTTTAAGTACCACCTATCTGCCAAGAGGCAGGCACTAGGAATAGAAAAACCAGAATGAAGCTCTCCCTACCCTATAGCAGCTTAACATTCTACCAAGGAAGAAACAGCTTGAACACAGCCAAGTAAGTACAAAATACATTTACATATAAATCACTAACGACTGGAGGAATCTTGAAAGTCCCCTTCTGGGAGGTGACACAGGAGCTGAGTCTTGAAAGAAGAAAGTGATTCCAAGAAGCAAAGATGAGGAGGGAGAGCATTCCAGGCACAGAGGTGCAGCTTATGCAAAAGTACAGAGAGGAGATGTAATGCCGTTTACCTGAACCACAAATAATCAGGCTAGAAAGAAAGGTTGTTGCCAGACTGTGAGTGGCTCTTACTGGCAAACAGAGGAGTTGGGGTGGGGGGTGGAAGGAAGGTGAGAAAAAATAAAAATAAAATAAGTATAAATGAGATTCGGCAAGATATGACACATGCCTAGAATATGGCTATAAAAAAGATATCTTATACAGAAGTAACACATTATATAAATGGCAAGCCAAGGTATATAAGAGGGTACAATAAAAGATTGTATATAAAAAAAACATTCTCTACATTTCTACAAATCATAGTAGAGGAAGCTTTATGAAAAGTAATTGGTTGATGATGAATGGAGGGAATAAGAGAAGCAATGCTGTACTGGGACTATACTGCAGACCACTTGACCAAAAGAAAGAAATGAATAATGAGTTTGGGAAACAAACCAGAAATTATCCAAGAATGTAATCTGGCACTTGGTAATTATCGGAGACTTCAACTGTCTAGATATGAGCTTTGCCACTAAAAGCAAAGCATTTGACAAATTCTTGGCCTCCCTTAATAATAATTTCAATCTTCAAAAGGTAAAGGAAGAAGCAAAAGAAAATAGTGTTTTGGACCTTGTTTTGACCAATGAGGAGCTAGTTCCTAAAGGTGGAATTTATAAAAAGGAAGTTGAATACTATGGTGAGTGGAAAAATGATAAGGGAACCCCTGGTTTTCTTCAATCAAGGATCAGGCTCAACTGGATTATGTCTGAAGATATCGAAAGAAACTGCTGGTAGGATTGCTGTTGGTGACTTCTGAAAAATTGTGAAGGACAGGAAATGTGCAACAGAACTGGAAGCCAGAAAATTTGTCTCAATTTTCAAAAAGAAGGAAGAGTTGTCAAGTACACCTGACTTTTTCCTGGCAAAATCCTAGAACATGCTATTAAATAGATACTGCATGAACATTTAGAAAAGGAAGTATTGATCAACATTCATCAAAAAAGTCATGTCAAAGTCAGAATAAAAAAATCTCCTTTTGATAGGGTTAATAGATTTACAGATATATAGAATGCAGTAGACATAGCCCACCTGGATTCCAGCAAGACATCTGACAAAGTCCTTCATGGTATCCTTGTAGATAAGAAAAATTTGGCTAAATGACAGTACTGCTAGGGAAAGTCATAAATGGCTGAATGATCAGGCCTAAAGAGTAGTGATTAATGTACTGTAGTCAATCCAGAGAGGGTTCTCTAGCAAAGTGCCACAGGGATCTGTCTTTGACCCTGCTCTGCTCGATATTTTAATCACTACCTTTGATGAAAGCATGGATCAAATGCTAATCAAATTTTCAGATGACATAAAGCTAGTAAAAACAGCTAACCTATTAGATGACAGAACCAAGATAAAAATAAATCTTAACAAGTTAGAATTACAGGCTGACTCTCATATGATGAAATTTGCATAATAATGCATGTAAAATCCTACACTTGGGTTGAAAAATCAGATGCACAAGAACAGAATATGGAAGGTAGAGTTAGAAAACAATGCACGTGAAAAATACAGGGCTGACTTAGTGATGCACATGCTCAGTATAAGCCAAAGGGTGTTATGGCAGCCAAAACACCAAATGAGAACTAAGGCTGAAATTAAGAAAGGTCTGGTGTCCATAACTAGGGAGAAAACAATGGTCCTCCTGTGCCCTGCCCCGCTCAGAGCACATCTGTATTGTGTTCCGATCTGGACACCACAATTTAGGACAGACATTAATAATCTGGGGTGCATTCAGGAGAAGACAAATGGGATGATGATTTCTGTAGCCCAACATACTGAGCATTGGGTTCAATCTTGGTAACTAACCACCCCCACCCAGCAATTGCTTTCTCTTTGGATCATGTTTTCTCCCTCTACCTCACCCACAGCTGTTCTGGGAAATCTCAGAATATACTTGGAAGACAGCTCATGCCTAGGTCTCCACAGAGGCAAATGAAGGGACCCTGAGATCTTTGTAAAAGCACTTAAGGCCCAGAGGGGTCAACAGATTTGTCTAATTCACAAAACAAGTCAATAATGGAGCCAGGATTATATCCCACGTCTCCTGACTCTCAACCTCTCAATCTGTCACAATTTTCCTGGGCCTTTTAAGTTTTGTTTCTGTTGGGAGACTTAGGGGGTGGAGGGGAAAGGAAGAGAGGCAGCTGATCATTTTTTTTTTTGCAAAGTTGTTCTATGGTTAATGTAGGGTTTTAGCTTGCGCTATATAGGTAATTAACTCCATCTTTCTCCTTACATTGGGTCTACAGAATAAGCCATCCTCTCTCTCATTCTGTAGGGATTTCATGCCCAATATTCCAATGAATACAAAGGAAAATTCTCGTATAGGATTGATTACAAGTCATTAATCCCATTTTATATAGTAAAAATACCATTGAAAGAAAATAAAGCATCACTTTTAATTAACAAAAGCAATTACCAGTAATTAAAAAGTTCTCACATTTGTCAAAGACAGACATTTCACCTTAATTGCTAGGTGTGTTAAATAGGCAATTAAAAGCAAATTTTAAAAGAGACTGTAGATAACAATGGGGCCTGCAAGTCCTTCTGTCTCAGACTGATTAAGAAGAAAATGGTAACTGGGACCTTTCTATTTCAAAGCTTGTAAAAAATTGTCAATTCCTATTCTGGTCACAACTGGGCAAGTAATATCAACATTTCCAACAGAAATGCCTATGGAGAGAATTTAATATTTTTGATACAACTGAAATATTGACAAGCAAAAATACAGGACAGTCTTGCATTAATCAATTAATAAAATTTTATTAAATGCTCAAGGGGCTCTAAGGAGCGCAGAAGTGGATGACAGAATGTCTATCCTCAGGGAACTTAATTTTATCTAAGGAGACTGTATAGATATGAAATGATGGTGCAAAACAGTATATTATTAAATATTGATACAAGTTAGAATTCTAGGACCTCAGAGAAGATGAGTAATCAAGCAAGAAAGCTACAAGCATTTAAATGCCTACTATGTGTCAGTGCCTGTGCTAAGCTCTAGAGATATGGAGAAAAGCAAAACCATAGTCCCTACCCTCAAAGAAGTCACATTCTAATGAGGACACAGGCAGGGATGGGAGCGGGTAATGGAGTACAGGATAGAGTTGTCAAAGAAGGCTTCATAAAAGAGGTAGGCTTTGAAAAATGGATAGAATTTAGATAAACAAGCAGGAGTGGGGAACCTGTTCTGTTGAATTCAGTCAAAGGGCTGCAATTGAGGACCTAGAGGGCCACACATGGCCTCAAGGCTTCAGGTTCCCCACATCTGAACAAGAGCATTCCACATAAGGCTTAAGCCTTTAAGAACCTAGAAAGAGAAAAATCTAGACTCCTGTTAGCTTTCAGCTATCTCCCACTATACTTCTGACTATAGCCCCTCAAAAGCGTATGAGTATGAATGAAATGAGGAAGAAAGAATACCTTGAACATTGGCTACAGCCTTTCCGGTCATCTTGAATGTGGCCCACCTAGTGTATGGGCCAGCTTGTCTTCCAAGCCTTACTGGGTGCTGTAAGAATGGATGGGAATATCAGATCCAATTAGACGCCCCTCATAGACACAGGCAGGGACACATCCTTTTCTTAGCCTGTGACATGGTTATAACTAAAACCTTTCTCCATCCTTTGTGTAATTAAATATTTCTCCCCACGAAATGGCCCATCTTGGGAGATCCTAAACTTTTTCCCCTCTTTACTATATACTTATAAGGTAGTCTCATCTTCCCTCCCTCTTGACCCTCTTGATCTCAGTCACTACCTAGTCTGAATAAATTCCCCATTCTATGACTAATATTCAACACTTTGGCAAAAGTGATATATCCAGCCAGGCAGTGAGCATTACTTATCTGTACATATAATGTCATTTATATTGATTTAAGATTCAGTTTCTCTGCAAAAACACATTTTCATATAATTAATTTATACTATTCATTTATTATCTGGGACATATTTCCCTTACCATTCCTAATAGGATTTGAGGTTCCATCTTTCTGCTAGCCGTATTAGTGCTTAATAGATGCTTGTTGACTTGACTTGACTAAAGCTATCCCAAAAAAATAAACCAACAACCTATAGCCATTGGAGTCCTAATCCTAACAAAACTCTTTTTCCCCACATTTGCAGAGTCTGCAGTCTTGCAGAGTTGGTACCTACAATACAGCATGACGGGTAGACTGATGAAGAAAGAGGGAAGTTAGGAATGTACCATTGGATAACAAATTGAATAGTTTCCCAAGTACATTACTCTGCAGGTTCAAGTGATGGGTGACTCTTTGGGAGGTAGAGGGGATATTCAGTGGAAATCCATCAGAGAGAAGAATCAGCTCATGTTCTCCACAAGTTTTCTAGTGGTCAGAAAATAAACTAAAGGACAATTCTAGGCTTTCCCAGGAAAGCAAAATGTATGACCTTGGGTAAGCCACTCAACCTTTCAAAAGCTCCATTAGACAGGTTATCTAAAAAAGTGCCTAAGAGGATTAATTTAACTACCCTAAAATACTTTAAAAGCCTTACATGAATAGCATTATTCTTCAGTAGCATTCTACCTTAACAGCAAAGGGACCAAGTTTTGAGGCACTAAAACCCTCTTTTTATTATTTTTAATGAAAATGAACAGATTCAAATACTTTGTGCTTTTAAAAACTTAATATAATAAAAGGTCTGTGATGAGGTTGCCTAGTTAGGGACAGGGTTCTACCTCCAGATAGTCTTGACACTTTTAGGTTCTTGCAATTAGCAAACTAATCTGTGGGATGCTAGTTTTGAATGGAGAAGGGTATACTACTATGGGAAAAAATAGAATTTCAAAGCCAGAAGGGATTCAGAGATACTTAAAGTGAGGAGTGATCTAAGGGATACTCAAAGGTTTGTTGTCAATGATGGTGAACATGATGATATGGCAATAGCATTTGTGAAAGAATAAGAGTAAGACCTCCCATACCTGGAATACTTTCCTTCCTCACCTTCCTCTTTTCACAGAATCACAGAATGTAAGAATTAGAAGTGACTTTAGGAGCCATATAATACTACCCATACACAAAAATGAATATCCATTCTAACAGGGCTGTCCAACCTTAGGTTTTTATTGAAACAACAGACAATATATTTTGATTTGCCATTTTAGTGAGAGATCTGCCAGTAGCTCAGCTTTGGTTACTAAAGCATTTATGTAAATTTCTATGGTTGTAGGCAGGCCTTGTAAATCACACTGCAGGCCCCATGCTGCCTGAGGGCCACATTTTGGACAGCCTTGCATTATAGCATACCTGACACATGGTCATCCAGGCTCAACTTGAAGATCTCCAAGAAGGGGTACCCATCACTTTTCCATCCCATTTCACTTCTGGACAGAATGACTGTTAGGAAGTTCTTCCTGACACAAGCCTAAAATTGCCTGCTTGCAAATTTTGCCCACTGCTCCTGATTCTGCTTGCTGGTGCCAAACAGACTAAATCTAATTCCTTCTCTGTATAACAGTACTTCAAATACACGAAGACGGATATGAAGTTCCTCCTGAGTCTTCTTTTCTTCAGGCTAAATAGTCTTCAACTAGTTTTTACATGATACAGACTCAAGGCCCTTAACCATCTCAATTGCCTTCCAGTAGACTATCCAGCTTATCTGTGTTCTTCTTAAACTATAATGCCCAAAGCTGAACATAATACTTCAGCTGCATAATGCAATAAAGCCATAACTGCCTTATTCCTGAAAGCTATGCCCCTCTTAAAGCAGCCCAAGATTGCATTAGCATCTTTGGCTGCCACATCACTCTGATAACTTGTAGTTCACTAAAACCCCCAGGATCCTTTTCAGAAAATCTATTTTCTATCCATACATCGTCTGTCTTATACTTGTGAAGTTGACTTTTTATACCAAAGCAGAAGATTTTACATTTATCCCTACGGAATTTCATCTTATTAGATTTAGCCCAAAATCCTTACTATGTTAGCTATCCATTCAAGCTTTGTGTCAGCTGGAAATTTAATGAGCATATCATCAATACCTTTATCCAAGTAAATGATAAAAAATAGTAAACAGTGCATAGCCAAAGACAACTCCCTGGGGTACCTCATTCTATTAAAAGTCACTCTTAGTGATAACAACCAATCAGTTGATTGTTGTCTAATCCATATCTTTCCATCTTCTTCACATGAATAGTATGAGATACTTTATCAAAAGCTTTGTTAAAGTCTAGGTAAGCTACATCCACAACATTCCCTTCATCTACTGGTTTAGTAATCATGTCAACAAAGGGAATGAGTTTAGTCTAGCATGACCAGTTATTGATGAACTCATGATAGCTCTTGGTAATTATCACTTCCCTTTCTAGGTGTTCTACAACCATATATTTAATGATTCTTTCTAGAACTTTCCCAAATTCATTACCTTATAGTTTATAGACTCTGTGCTCTTCACTTTTGTTTTTGGATTATTAAAATCACATTTACCCTTCTCCTTCTCAAGTCCTTCTTGTGAAACATCTCATATTTTCCTTAATCTTTCTCAAATCACCAACAGTAACCCAGAAAACACACATGCCATTTATTTCAGGACCCATGAATATTTTTTTCACCTGCGCTCAGTAACATGAATTATTCAAGGTACAACCTCAAAATCTCCTTACTTAATTATCAAATCTTTGCTAATCGTTTTTGTTCTGTTATTTCCAGTGTAAAGATCACTCTCTTTTGAACAGAAATTAGAAATAAAATTAGAATTGAGTAGCTCTGTTGTCATCAGGTCATCTACTCCAAAGATCTCTTCCCTTCTTTGATTCTCCTTTTTCTCCTAATTTAGGAGAAAAAAAGATTCAGACCTCTTTCTTTGTTGTCCTTGCTTTCCTCTCCAGCTCATTCTAAGGTTTAGCTTTCCTAAAATTTTTTGCTAAATCATGACACAGTCTTCTATTAATCTTCTGGTGCCTGGACTTGCTTCCATCTTCCGTACATTCCTTTTTACAATCTAATTTGGCCAGTGAGTTACCTGTGTATCGATACCATTCTCTTCAAACAAATTCCATTTTTCTTCCTCGATGCATTTGTCTCCCTTTGTGTCTTCAGAAGTTCATTTCTAAGTATCTCTTACTCCTCCTGGACTGACGTCTGAAACATTTTAATTCATGAAATCCTCTTTCCTCTGGATTCTGAAATCTACTTTCACAAAACCTAGGTATGTCAGACTCTGACTATTTTTTCTCCCTTTCAGTATCACAAACTCCAGGATGAAATGGTCACTTTCCCCTGAAGTGCCATCATTTTTATCCCAGCAACCAGTTCCTCTCTGTTGGTGAGAGTGAGACAAGAAGAGAATGCTTCCTTGTAGAATGCTTTCGTTCAAGACTCAGCTCAATCATAACCTTATGTAGGAAGCCATCCTGATCTTCTCAACTGTTACTGACCTCTAAAGCTGCTTTCTATCTGCTGTGTTGATAATCAAAATGGGCTCCTTAGCACTTAGTTCAACAAGTGCCCTTGAAGAGTTTGGCTTTTGTTTCCTTTGATTAATTCAGTGTCTTTGATTGAGTCTTACCAGGTGCTAAGCCCCAGGCCCAAACCCCTATTAGGTGTAAAATCTTAGTGGGTGTGGATTGGCAACTAAGGTGGGGCCTAAGGTGGGACTAACTCCAGGGAGGGCCTAGTTTACATGTCTGAGAGAGCAAAAGCTTTTAGACCACTGCGGTTTAAGTCTGCCTCTCTGTGACGATTCTAGGTCACATGGGTGAGTCACGTGTATGACTCACCCCTGACACTGAAAAAGATGTAAAAACCAGGAGTTGACTGTCTGTTCCTTGGAGCTCTTTGCTGCAGCAGTGGTGGCGCATGACTCTGGGCCAGCCCTTGTTCTGAGCTCCCGGGCTGAACCTAGATGTTGGTAACTATGAATTGTATTGGGTCTGTCTGTTGATGTTTATAATTTGTTTGTGTATGTTGCTCTGAAGTTCAGGGTGCTGGCCTTCTCCCCTGAACTAAGTGACTGATATTTGTATGCTGAATTAAAGTAAGCTTGTCAACCCCTTCACCTTGCTTTCCTTAGTTAAGCAGATCAAAAGAACCTGTGCTGTTGGCAGCTTTCTGGGTGCTGGCTGTGGGTGGACCTTACACCCCCACAGAAGCTGCTAGCCAGATTGTGGAAACACTATTTTGTGAATATCTTGCATAAACTTGTATATCTACATAACTCCCCCATTGGAAAGTAAGTTCCTTGAAGGCAGAGACTGTGCTGCTTTACTTTTGTCTCTATAGCCATACACTTAGCATAGCGCCTAAGATATGGGAGATGCTTAACAAATACTTGTTGATTGATTGATTTAATGAATAATGCTAGGAACTGGGGATTCCAAAGAAGCACTGGGCTAGCCCCAGACCTTAAGGAGTTTACAATTTAGTTGGAACCAGAAAGCACCTGTCCCAATGTCAGATGATACTCTATCCACCATGTTTTTGGATACTTCATTAGTCCTAGATTCTTCTACTTTTTAAAGAATATTCTTTATGGGGCTCATGCAGTGTGAATGTGCCCTATGTGTTTAATATAGGAAATCTATAACCCAGCTACTATGTTGAGCCAAGCTCTAGAATTAGGAGCCAATAGATAAAGCATCCCTAGAGTTATAAAGAAAATTGGTGACAACACAACTTTCTTTGCAGAAATTCTCATTTTTAATTTTAATTAAGTCAATTAAAGCTAATTTTGAGGAATCTATTTCTTATGAAGTTTATATTCTAGGACAGGACAATAAGCCCTTATATAGTAGGTCCAACTTACAATGTATGCTTACATGCTTTATTTCATTTGACTTGATACATTAATAACACCCTGTGACATATCATCTATGTTTTTTAAATTAAAATAATTGAGATCTCAGAGAGGTAACAGTTTGCCCAAAGACACACAGCTACTCATTGAGAGCTGAACACCTCAAACTCAGGTCTTCTACTTCTAAGGGTAAGAGTTCTTTCTACTACCCCATCTTATATGACATACATCTTAGCACCCCCCCCCCCAAGATTTTCCAGAAAGGGATAGATTCCCAGATAAGACTTGAGATACAGGAAGCCACACTAATACTTCTCAAAGTCTAACCTATATCGCATAATTGTGGTGAGAATAGTCAAATTCCCCCAAAAGTCCCACAGGACTTTTAGGAATTTCATAACCCAGTGCTACTTGAGTATGTCTAGTTAGCACAGGTGTAGCCATGTCCTCTGATTATCCATTGTATCATGAATTAGAAGAGAAGCCAATGGCAATAGTGTGTTCTATAGAAATTGACTGATGGAATTGACGGAACAGTGACTCAGGAAATAATTTCTCTCCAGTATTTGGGGATATGGAACAATAACTCTACTCTTGTTAGTAATTTCTATTAAATTTGAAGCCTTTCACTGCTTATAAAATCTTGATTGTACAAAGTAATCTTAGTTGGCAGTTCAATATGTACATAATGAAAAAGATTACACATCCTTAATCTTTCTCTGTCTCCCTGTACCAACCATTTTAAGCAATACAAGATGCCAGTATGGATAAGGCTGCTGCTGGACCACTAAAGGCAAATAAATAAAGCTTTCTGAACAGAGGTATTTAGAGTTTATATAGGGCTTGAATTGTACACTGCATGTTCTCCATGCTTCCAGTCTCTCCTTCTCCAAACCATACTGGACACAAGATCCAGAACAATTTTCCTAACATACATCATCAATCAGGTCACTCCCCCACTCAAGGAGATTCAGGATAAAATGTGGACTCCTCAGTTTGATATTTAAAGCTCCTTTCTTATTTTAAATTATTCCTCCTCATGCACACTACAACCTCAAAGAAAGTGACCTACGTATCACTCCCCCAAACTCAGCATTCTCCAGATTCCACGCTATTGCAAATATCTATTTCTCATTACTGGAATGTAATCCCTCCTCTCCTTTGCCTCCTAGAATATTTAGTTTCCATCTAGGATTACCTCAAGTACCACTTCCTACAAGAAGCCTTACCTGATTTCTCCAGAAGTTAGTCTTTTCTTCTTCCTCAAATTATTTTGTGCATCCTTCTCTGACTCTATATCTCCCAGGGAAATGTAAGCTCCTTGGGAGCAAAGACTGCTTGTCATTTTTGTCATTAAATCCCCAGCAGCAAGCATAGTGCCCTGAATACACTAGGCACTTAATAGACATGTTTAATTGGCTTGTATTTCTAGTAAATGGCAATTAGAGGCAGAATGCAGGTCTCCTGATTCCCAGGCCAGTCCTTTTTCCACTACTCCATGATAATTCATGCAAAGTTCTAGGGACAAATGTTCTTCTCTAGGTTAAAAAAAATCTAGACCCTCAAAAGAATGATGTCTCCATAGCCAGAATGAATCTCTGGTCTTTCAGGTCACTGACCAGAGAATTAGGTTTAGTTTTACACCACTGTCATTATAGTTCCTACCTCCCAAAATATTTGATTAAATGGCAGGCAGAAACATCGCCAGCAAACACAGAGTGACTTTGGAGCTGAAAAAGTCCTAAGATGTTTGGGAGAATTAGAACCTCAGATAATAGATCTAGGAGGTATCTATGATGCTTAAGGTTTTTTTGTGATTCATTTTCTCTAGAGAAGATAAAATGTGGACCTTCCATTATAGTATTCTTACCATAATCAGCTCAAAACTGACTATGAAGCAATTTACTTACAATGAGGCATCTAATTAGGTGCTTAATTACTGTGAAATTTCACCCAACCTGAACCCTCCATTAAATAAATGTTTTTCTTCCCTCAGCTTTTGAGAAAAAGAGACAAATAATATCAGATAATCAAAGATTTGCCAGATCAGGACAGATACCAAGAGCCAATTGAAAATCCCTATTTAAGGGTGATAACTGAGTGACTAGTAAAAAGACTCCCATGTTTACAGTCCCCTATCAGTTTTAATTGCCTTTGACATGCTACAGTCTATTTCACATCATCTGTTACTATATGGTCTACAATACCATATTTCCTTCTCGGACCAATTCCCTTGGCTTTGTTGACTAGAACACTGCTACCTATTCCAGCTGAAAGGCTCCCTAGTGGTCCAGCCTGCCTGCTCTCAGGCTGTTGCCCTCCCTTAATTCCATCCTAGAATTTCCTTCAGCACAGAATGATTTCAGAAGGCTCCTCGATGCTACTGGTAAAAAAAAAAATCCACTGATCCTTAAGCTAACCTCTTACCCCATTTAACTTGAGTGCAGTCTCCTATATCTTATCCACCTACATACCTGGCAAACAATTCTTATTCAACATGATGAAAACTTCTCCCATGTTCTAAAAACCCTCTACTGGAACCTGTTAAACACTTCTACCAACACATTAAAGACTTCTCCTTAATCTGGAATTCTATCATCAGAGTTCATGCTTAAAACTTTGATGTTAAGGACTTTTAATGGACCAATGGTTGTGTTTTATAAGCAGTTTCTCAGAAACAAAAACTTTGAACAAATCACTTTAAAATCAGAACGAAGATTATATATTTCCTAAAAGTAGCTACCTGGAACAATAACAGAATACTTTAAAAATTCTACAGAATAAACCTATACCAAGCCAATATTTCATTAGATTTGAGCTTCTGATGCGCAACAATTTTTGTCAATTAACTCCTATGACAAATTATGTTTAAGCTGTAGCTCTCTTTTTGTACCTCCTTACTGCAGTGGAGAGGTGACCCTGAGCTCTTAATGACTAAGCTAATAGCTAATCCTACCAAGCTGAAAAGACTTTTGGTATTACTTAGTGACAGCTATGTGCCTATCTACCAAATGACCACCAAAGTTATTTAAGAGAGATTCATTGCCCAAGTCTAACTAACAAGTAATGAGAAATTTTGGCCACAGCAATCCATAACATCATCTACTTAAGAATAGAAGGGCTGTGATCTGAATCGGCATAGGAAATATAGCAAAATAATAAAATCCAAAATGGTTTGAAATAGTATTTTTAACAGGAACCTATTTACCATTTTGAATAGCGATAGGAATCCCAGGGTAAACATTTTCATAAAGCAATGAACTCTTTGATCAAGTAAATTATTATCACCGAATCCATCTTTCATACATTTGGAGATTTTCATTTACAGTATACCTCACTTATTCAGTTTATTCATCTGATGACACCACACATCTCAAAAATGACTAAGAACCCAATATCAAAGCAGGGGGTGGGGGTGGGAAGAGAAAGGCATCTGAATTATGGCAAAATTAATTATAACAATGAAATAACATACCCAAGATTCTGGGATAATGAAAATCCACTCAAAGAAATAGCTGCATCTCCAAAAACAAACATTAAGAAAATAGAAAACAAGGATTAATGAACTGATAATGAAGTTTTTAAAATTAGAAATTTATAAATCAACAAACCCAAAAGAAGAAATCTGTAAAACTAGAATAGAAAGAGACAAAATGGAAAACTAAAAGGTGTTAGGAATACAGGCTAGATCTGTAATTTCACTGATACAGAGAACTTCTAGTTAAAGACACTCTCTCTAAAAATGGAAACCATTACCTTCTCTAAAACTTCCAGAGTTGCCAAAAAATGAAAGGCTAAGTAACTTGCTCAAGGACACAGAGCTAGTATATGTCAGAGGTAAGACTTTAGCTTAGATCTTTCTGGCTGCACAACTAGCTGAATATCTATGATAACATGTTGCCTTTCATGTAAAACAAAAATAAAAACAAAACTAGATAAATAACAGATAAAACCAAAACTTATTCTTTGAACAAAAAAACTAACAACTGGATGAAGTTTTTATATAACTTGATCAAAAGAATTAGATAAAAAAAAATGGCAAATTTCATTTAGAACAAAAATTCTAGAATCCCAAAAATAATATAAAATCAAATTGAAAGAGAAATAATGTTTCTAAATATCATACTATGTTAAAACTCTTTGGGACTGGTTAAAAACTAGAAAAGCAGGTAACTGAAATAGACTAGTTAATCAAGTTTCATCAAGAGTTGAATTCCATAACCCAGTGTTCAGTATACCTGAGTACAGAGGAAAACACTCAATTTATAAGAATTTCTATGAACGAGAAAGAAGTTTGACAAAAAAAAGTTTAGACCTGCATCTTCTATCATATAATATAATGAGATCTAAATGAGTAGTTTAAGCATAAAAAGTTACCTCATAAAAAATTCGGAGGAAATGGGAAAAGGTACCTTTCACAACTATGACTACAGAGAAAATTCTTGCCCAAAGCAAAGATAGATGTGATCACAAAAGTCAATACAGATAATTTTGACTACATAAAATTGAGAAACTTTTGCATGAACAAAATCAAAGCAGCTAGAAAAAGAAAGACAATTCTAAAATGGAAAAATATTAGCATCAAATATCTCTGCTAAGGTGTGACAGCCAAGATATTTAGAATGAACACAAATATTTAAGATAAAGAGCCATTCCCCAGCAGATAAATGATCAACAAATAGGAAGAAGTTATCAACGTAATTGCAAATTATCAACAATCATATGAAAGATTCTCCAAATCATCCAAGGTAAGAGAAATGAATATATTTTTAAAAACTCTGAAGTTTTTCCTTACACCCAGAGAACTTACAAAGATGACACAAGACAGAAGAATTAGTGTTGGAGGGGCTGCCACAGACAATTGGTGGAGTGCTCAACTGATTCAACCATTCTGGAAAAGAATTTGGAATTATTAAAGAGATGCAAAATTGTTTATACCCTTTGAACCAGATCTTCCATTGTTGGGCTTATAATAACCCAAGTAAGTTAAAGACAGTAATTTCCACAAATATTCATATAAGCACTTTTGTTACAGCAAATTACTAGAAACAAATTGGGGAAAGGCAAAGTACACAGAGGTATATACATGCAACAGTACTGTACAAAATTATGACTATGGGACATTCAGAGAAACATGGGTAGACCTACGCAAAGAGAAGTAAGGAAAATTATATATATATGTGTGTGTGTGTGTGTGTGTATGTATGTATGTATGTATATATATATATATATATGTATATATGTATATATATATATATATATATATAATCACTGTTGTTGTTCTGTCACTTCAGTCATATCCAATTCTTCATGACCCCATTTGGGGTTTTTTTGGTGAAGATACTGGAGTGGTTTGCCATTTCCTTCTCCAGCTCATTTTACTTATGAGGAAACTGAGGCAAACAAGATTAAGTAACTTGCCCAGGGTCACACATATAAGTGTCTGAGGCTAGATTTTACTTCCTGACTCCAGGCCTGTTTCTCTATCCACTATGCTACCTAGTTGCACCTATAGTCATTACAACAATATGAATGAAAAATAAAACAAATGGCCTTGCGCCACGGGCTATCTGTAAAAAAATCAATTGGATTAGGAAGACTGGTGGCTGGGAAACCACTTAGGAAGTGATCATTGGATTCCAGTCAAAAAATAATAGCAACCTGAATTGTGATGATATATAACTGGAGATAGAAAAGAGATGATGATGAGTAATATTGTAAAAGTATAGTACATGGTATTTGGCATACTAAAAGTATAGTAAACAGTGGCTGCATATGAAGGAATAGGAAGTCAAAGTTTTCAATCCAGGAGGATTAAAAAAAATGACAGTGCCATGAACAGTAAGAAAGAGCTAGTTATTGCTGTGGATAAGAGCTAATTTGGTTATGTTCATAATTAAGCTTGAGTTCACAACAAGATATAGAGGCAAAAGTAGCAGACAGCCAAAAATGAAAGACTGGAGTGTTCCAGAATGGATAGGGCTAGAGATGACAATCTGAGAGTCCTCTATATAAAGGTACAGGCAACAAGAATTGATGAGATTGTCAAAGAAGCAAGTATATACTGCAGCTAGCTGGCATAGTGGACAGAGTGCTGAGCCTGGAATGAGGAAGGCCTGAGCTCAAATCTGACCTTAGACAGGGCAAGTCACTTAATCTGTTTGCCTCTGTTTCTTCACTGTAAAGTGAGGATGATAATAGCACCCACCTACCAGGGCTGTTGTGGGGATCAAATGAGATAATAGTAATAAAGCACTTAGGACAGTGGCTGCTGCATAGTAAGATCTACAGAAATGTGAGCTATTTTTATTATTACTATTATTCTCATTGTTATTGCTATCATAAAGGGAGAAGAGAGGCTAAGGCTAGAAACCTGAAAGGCAACATGGCACAGTGGATAAAATGATAGCCTTAGAGTCAGGAAGACCTGAGTTCAAGTCTTACCTCTGATATTTCCTAGCTATGTGACCATGAGCAAGTCACTTTACCTCTGAGCCTGTCTTTTCATCTGTAAAATGAGAGGGTTGAGTTGAATCAGGGGTGGAGTACCTGTAGCCTCGAGGCCACATGTGGCCCTCCAAGTCCTCAGATGAGGGCTCAGGTTCCCCACCTCTGGTTAGATGATCTCTAAAATTCTTTCCAGATCTAAATCAATGATCCTAGAAATGCCTTCTATGTTTAGGGTATTTAAAAAAAGAAAAGTATCATAGGTCAAAAATTTAGAGCTAATCCAACACAAATCATAAAACAGTATCACAAATAGAGAAAAGGAGACACAGAGAAATGAAAGAATGTCCCCAAGACAATACAGTCAGTGAGTGGCAGACATAAGATTTGAACCCAGATCCTATGACTCCAAATACAATACTCTTCCCACTGCCATTTGAATGGAGACAAAGATAAAGTGTTAGAGCAGCCAGAATGCATATTATGGAAGCCAGAGGAAAAGATTTTGTAAAAGGAATGACAGTCATTTGTGTCAAGTCTAGAAAAAGTTCAAGGAAGACAGGAATTGAGAAAAGGGCTTTTGATTTGGCTTTGGGAGATATACAATAATTTTTAAAAGATTACCATCCAAAGTGATCTTAAAATTTTTTCAGTGTTCATGCTAAAGGTTCAAACCTCAGTGTATCAGGAAAATTCCATATTGGGGAACTGTGCATTCCATGATGATGATGATGAATAAAGAATTACCATATTGACTTTTGCTTAAATCAAGATTCATTTGTCATCATGATACTAAGTGGGGAATGCCTATGTCAACCTCATTATCAATGTGTACCTCCCTGGAAAGTACACTACCAAGGAAAGTGAACTTATCCACAGCTTTTAAAACTTCTCCATTTGCTGTAACTGATGGTTCCACATATGGGTGGTGTGGTGGTGGCTGATGGAGCACCTGTGTTTTCTTGGTGTTAATTGTTAAGCCAAAATTAGCACAAGCAGCAGAGAAGTGATCCATACTGTGTTGCTTCTCAGAATCAGAAGCTGCATTGAGTGCACAATCATCTGCAAACAGAAAATCATGGACCAACACTCCTTCCACTTTGGTCTTAAGTAGCTTACCTTGATGCCATGTTCATCCTCATCGAAAGTGTTTGACAAAATGGCTGAAAACATCATGCTAAAAAGCATGGGAGCAAGCACACAGCCTTGTTTCACTCCATTGGTGACTGGGAAGGCACGAGAGCATCGTTCATTATCTAGAACCCGGGCCAGCATGCCATCATGAAATTGATATACAATGCTGATGAACTTCTCTGAGCAACCTAATTTTGACATAGTTTTCCATAAGCCCTCATAACTAACAGTATCAAAGGCTTTGGTCATATCTACAAACATTGCGTACAGACTTTTGTTCTGATCCTGGCATTTCTCCTGGAGTTGTCGGGCAGCAAAACACCATATCAACTGTTCCTCAGCCCTTTCTGAAGCCACACTGGCTCTCAGGTAGATGACCATCTTCCAGGTGAAGGAGAACCCCCTGTCACTGTCACAGGACAATCTATTTCCTTTACCTTTATAGAGATAGACAATGGAGGCATCCTTGAACTCATAGGGGCTAACCTCCTCTTGCCATATAACCTGGAAAATTTCAGTCAGCTTTTGTATGAGCAATGGATCACCTACCTTGTAAATCTCAGCTGGAATACAATCAGCACCAGGTGCTTTTGCCACATGAGAGGAGCCTGATGGCATTCAAAACCTCTTCTTCAGTTGGGACTCTAGCTAGGGAGGGATTGACTTCAACCTGAGGTAGATGCTCAATGGCCTCAGTATTGATTGATGATGGTCTGTAGAGAACACTATGGAAGTGTTCAGCACACATTGCCAGAGCTAGCTCAGGGTTTGAGAGGCTCCAAAGGAAGGTATGGGAGAGAAGAGGTATCAGACTGACTAACAACCTGAAGGTCTACAGAGCTGTGGTGCTGACCTCATTGCTGTGTGCCTGTGAAACCTGGACTGTATACTAGCACCATGCCAGGAAATAGAATCACTTCCATTTCAATTGTCTTAGGAAGATTCTGAAAATCACCTGGCAGGATAAGGTACCAGACATGGAGGTGCTTACTCAAACTAAACTGCCAAGCATTCAAGCTCTGCTTCAGAGAGCACAGCTCTGAGAGGTTGGCCACATTGTTCGAATACAAAACATCCACTTGTCAAAAAGACTGTTTTATGGAGAACTCACACAAGGAAAGCATTCACATGGTGGTCAGAAGAAATGATACAAGGACACTCCCAAGGTCTCTCTCAAGGACTTTGGAACTGATTGTATGACATGGCAGACACTGGCACAGGACCGCTCAGCATGGTGTGTCCACATCAGAGAAGGTGCTGTGCTCTATGAGCAAAACAGAATTGAAACAGCTCAAGGGAAACACAGGCTGCACAAATTTAGAATATCCACCCCAAATGTTCACACAGACTATTTGTGCCAGACCTGTCGTAGAGCATTCCAAGCTTGTATCGGTCTGATTGGCCACAGTGGGACACGTTGAAACTTGACTCTAGCATAGTGATGTCATTTTGGTCCTCTTAGAGAATGAAGGACAGCAACCAACCAATTAACTAAGGGGGGAGAAGAAACAAGAGATCATATTCTACTCCCATTTTCTAAGGAAGCACGACTCATTATTAGTTTTGTCTGCCACCAAGGCATATCACTCCATTTTAGAATGCATTACAGGGCAAATATATATTGCACATACCCATACACATATGTATATATTTGAAACTAGGTCTGTAATTTTATTAGTGTAAAGAACTAGCAGTGAGGAAACTCCATCTCCCAATTGTTGTTTAGTGGTTTTTCAGTCACATCCAACTCTTTGTGACCTCATTCGGGATTTTCTTGGCAGAGGTACTGGAGTGGTTTGCCATTTCCTTGTCCAGCTCATTTTACAGGTAAGAAAACCTAAGCAAACAGGGTTAAGTGACTTGCCCAGGGTCATACAGCTAGTAAAAGTCTGAGGCCACATTTGAATTCAGGTCTTCCTGAGATAGTGTGTTGCTCTATCCACTGCACCACCTACCAGTAGCCCCCTCTCCCAATACAGATCAGCAATTAATCTATATGGAGAGCCTAAGTGACTTAATTAAGGTCTCACAGTTAATAAGGGTCAGAGGCAGTCTCCTGGCTCAACAACTTACCCCCCTGCTTGACGCAGCTGAAGACATTTAACCCCTGTGAACCTTAGTTTCATCTTCCATAGATTGAGAGAGTTGGAGTGAGGTTACTTTCTGCTCCACATCTATGGTTCTATGACTAGAACCCAAGGCTTTCTAATTCCTAGACTACCTCTCTTTGTACTATATCACACTGCTTCTGATATATTTACATATATAAAATATAAATATATGTAAAGTAGAACACTGGTTTGTGATCCTGGGCAAGTCATTGCCTCAGGCTCCCCATCTGTAAAATAAGGATAATAATAGCACCTACCTCCCAAGGTTGTTGTGAGGATCAAATGAGAAAAATATTCATAGAGCACTTAGCACAGCGCCTGGCGCACAGTAAGCACTATATAAATGCTAGCTGTAATTATTTTTAAATCTAATTATTTTCATTGGAGGCTCTTTGGACATGCAACAGAATCAGGGTTCAACCTGACTAATTTAAATTACCTCCCTGAGACAACCAGGCCCTTCTCTCTGTATAATAATTACTATCATCTTCATCACCATACTCCATTGGAGAGGGTGGGGTGGAGAATGGACCTGTAATTTCACTGATATAGCAAACTCTCAGTGAGGAAACTCCTTTGATCAATGCCAGTCAGCACCTCCTCCACAATTTCCAGTTGTAGGAAGTTGCTTGGGGCCCTGAGAGCCCCAGTGGTAAATAACCTATCCAGGGTTACGTAGCCAGTACATGTCAGGGATAACATACAAACCCAGCTCTACCTGACTAAGTGGGAAGAAGAAACAAGGAATTGTCTTCTGGTTTCATTTTCTGAAGAAGCATGACTCATTATTATTTTTGTCTGCCACCGAGACATTCCACTCTATTTTACAATGTGTTACAGGGCAAATATATATGATACATACTGATACACATATGTATATATTTACTTTGGAAAAAAACTAGACCTAGGATTTGTTCTCTGTCCTCTAACCGGTCATCATTAAAGCAGCCAATAGTCCCTCACCAATGTGTAGGGTTCATTAGTGGCAGCCGTCTTCCTACCTCTCCTCTGTACAATATATGACAATATACAAATATATAACAATAAGTGCCCTGTCTGTTTTATGGAGTCAGGGAAATCTCATGAGAGAATAGCTATGAACATCCTTTATACCCCAAGTAATAGACTATGACCTTAGACAAGTCACTTCAAACAGGCCTTAAAAGAAGCAAGAAGCACTAAGGCTAGAATGAATGGACAAAATTTGATCTTCACTATTAAAGTTGATAGAGGGTTCTCTATGTTCAGAGTGCCTCCTGGAATGAGCAAAACAAGAAATATCACAGTGACATCTCCTGGCCACACACAGACACATAGCAGAGTGAACCTTACAGGCAAACAGCAATATCTAATTGTCTCAGGTGAGCTAGCACCTTATTAATAGTGTTTGCCCATCGGCCATGACATGTTACTCATGCCTCAAATGTAAATCTGCTCAGCAAGGAATACTATTCATTTATTGGGGTCCTGGTTAACCTTCTGCTTTCAAGGAGAACCATTTTTAATCAATAGCTATTTATTGAGTATGTATTACTATGTGCCCAGCACTTAGGTCCTACAGGAGGAAATAGAAGAGTAACAATCACCTTCAACAAACAATTATTAAGGACCTAATAACTACAGAACACTTTGCTAGGTACCCGAGGACAAGCTGAGATTAAATGATACATGATCCCTGCCTCATGGAGCTCTCATTCTCTGAAGCATATGACATTTGCAAATAAGCATAACACAAAATGACAAATGCTAAGTGCCAAAGGGAGATGGAAGCAAAGTATTATCCCAGGTCTGCAAGGTAGTGAGAAGGGGAAGGGAAGGAAGGACAATTGCTGGTGGAGAAAGGGGAGGTTTCATGAATGAAATGACACTTAAGATGAACTTTGAAGGATGGGCAGGAATTCAAAGTGCCAGAGACAGATTGAGAAAGCATTCTAGTCACCAGGTACAAGCAAAATTACAGAAATGGAATATTATGGGACATGTATGGAGATGGCATATAATCTAGTTTGGTCAAATTAGGACATAGCACTGTCATCTTCTCCATCTGTGATGTATGGTATCAACGACGCACATACATACACACATGGAAAAAGGAGTATCTGGAAAGACAGCATATGGTGCTAGAGGGTGAAGGGTGTGCAATTCCAGGCTAAGGATTTTGAACTTTATTTAAGAGGTGACAGAGATACTTTTTCAGGGTTTTCAGCAAAAAAGTGACAGAATCAGGTCTACGCATAAGGAAGAATTAACCAGGAAATAATGTGAAGGCTGTTGTAGGTGGTGATGAGGGATGGTGCTAGATTGTTGGCTAGGTCAGGATGGCTACAAAAGATATCGCTATGTGCTCCAATGGTACAATTGCTATTTATAAAGTCATTAGCTCTTCCCATTTCAGAGAAAGGCTGCATAGAGTAATAAAGCTCACTAGAAGTGACTCTACAACTACCACTAAAAATGTGATTTTGCAATTAGTTATCTGGCATGATGCATACTCAAAGCAAAAGTCTGAAGGGTTTCTGAGATCGTCAATGTGGAGACTCCAAAAGTAGAATTTCCATCCATAGTTCTCTTGACTGTGACTTAGCTGATAAGGCCTTTAGAGTTTCCTGAGGCTCAGAGGCAGGAAGGGGCTTGCCAGAGTTTCATGACTGGTTAAGTGTCAAAGGCAAGATTTAAACCCAACTGAATCCAAGCCCAGCACTATATTCACTAAGTCTTACTCCCTTATGGAATCTCAAAAGAAGAAAATAAAAACAGTTGTTTCATGGAATTAGGCTTACTGTGCACATCAATGCTACCAGAAAGAAGTCAGAAATACTGAGATCCACAGGTTAAAAATAAAAATAAATGGGGGTAGCGGAATGGTTGGCTTGTGACATTTCCTTCATTTTAAATTTCCTTCAAAGGGCCAACACCACGGAGACTTCACTGAAATTCATGACCTTCTTTTCAAAGCTGGGGCAGCCTCATTGAGGCAGCCAACATTTTATCACTTCATCCTCCCATAGGTCCTGCCAAAATGTCTGTAGAATTCCTAATGATAAGAAGGATTGCAGCCCTGGAGTGTGGATTGATTCACAGTGAAATGAGCTATCTAGGCTTGTCTGCTTTCAGATCCCTGACTGTGTAGGGAAATCATTTTGCTACAATCAGCTCTGTATATAAAGATATGAGATGTGAAAATGTAGTCAACCAGAGAGTTGCAATGCAGCTGCCTCATGCATACTTATACTGTTCATTTATACAGTTATATGGAGAGGCAGCTGTGAAGGAGCAGAAAGAACACTGCTTTTGAATCCAGATTCAAATCCTGCCTCTGACATCTTGTTCACCGTACGGTAATGCATAAGTCATTTAACGTATTTGAACTTCAAACAACTCTCTATGACAAATCAATCTAAGTCATAAAGGGGCTTCTATTCAACACAGTGGATAGAGTACTAGGCCTAGAGTCAGGAAAACCTGAGTTCAAATCCAGTCTCAGACACTTAGTAGTCATGTGACTCTGGGAAAGTTACTTAACTTCTGTTTGCCTCAGTTTCCTTAACTTTAAAATGGGAATAATGGCAGTACCTACTTCACAGGGTGGTTGAGGGGATCAAATGATATGATGTCACTTAGCACAGTGCCTGGCACAACAGATGCACAATGGTATAAATGCTAATTCCCTCTCTCCCTTTTCCCAATAGGTAAGGGGAGTTCCCATACCCATACTTTGATTTATTGACCTTGGGCAAGCTGCTTCACCTGTTAGGTCTCAGTTTCTCTTTTTGTGAGAGAAGGATGCTGAACTGAACCTCTCTGCTCAATTTCTCATTCCCACATCCTATGTGCCAATTATGCTTCATGGTGGTGAAAGCTCTGATAGGGACATACTATACAAAGTCAGTACCACAACAATATGGTATCTCTGATACCATCCATCGCAGATGGAGGATGTAATAATACAAGCCACTGCCCAAATTAAGGAATGGATAGTTACTGGCTGTGCTCCTCTTCCCACTGGTGACTAAAGCTAAAGTAAAAGAAGACTACATTAAAAGAGACATGTCATCCAGCAAAAACGAGGTAGTGCTACCATTGCATTCTGCCAATGAGAGGCAGCTGGATGGCACAGTGGATAGAGCTCTGCACCTAGAATCAGGAAAACCTAAGTTCAAATCTGAACTCAGACCCTTATTAGCTGTGTGCCCTTGGGCAGGTCACTTAACCCTGTTTATCTCAGTTTCCTCATCTGTAAAATAAGCTAGAGAAGGAAATGGCAAACCCCTACAGTAGTATCACTGCCAAGAAAACCCCAAACAGGGTCACGAAGAGTCAGACACGACTGAACAACAATTCTGCCTTAGTAAGATCTTTGTGGTCTCTGTATTGTGTTCTCTGTTCTGAAAAGCATATACATTTTAGAAGGGGCATAGATCAACCAGAAAGCATCCCAAGGAGGGGAACGGAGATGATGAATAACCTTGGAATCATGCTACTCAGGATATGTTCAAAGACCTGGAAATCTTAAGTCTGAAGAAGATAATTCTGAAAGGAGGCATGATACCTATCTTCAGGTTATCAGAAAGGTTGTCATATAGAAAAGATATTAGATTTGGTTGATTTGGTCCAGGGCAGAACTAGGAGCAGCTGTTTGATTTAAGAAAATACTTCCTAACAATTAGAGCTATATAAAAGTAGAATGGACTTTATTAGGAGATAATGAATTCCCCATTCCTAGGCATCTTCATGAATGGGCTGGTCCATCCCTCGTGGGGGATGCCTAGAAGTAGCAAGGTGGTACAGTGGATAGATCACTGGACCTAGTTCAAATCCAGCCTCAGACATTTCCTAGGTATGTGACCCTGAGCAAGTAACTTAACCTCTGTTTGCTTCAATTTCTTCAACTGTTAAACGGTGATAATAATAACACCTCCCTCTGTAAGGCAGTCATGAAAATCAAATGAAATAATATATGTAAATTACTTAGCACAGTGCCCGGAACATAGTAAGTACTCTATAAATGCTGGCTAAGATGATGATGATGATGATGATAGGTTTCTTTTTTAAGTCATATTAAATGACCTCTGTAGTCCCTTCTAACTCTACCAATCCCTCTGAGCTGTAATGATAGCAGTATGACAATGGCACTTGGCTTGGAGATCGAGTAGGTAAGGCTTCATGATCAACTATATAAAGGGAACACTAGCCTGTAGTCTATTCTCTTCTGCTATATGCAGTAGCTAACATACCAAATGCTGCTTTTGCTTGGCTTCCAAACAGATTCATAAGATAATAAGTAATGAGTTCAGAAAAGCATTATATATGGATGTGCAAGTATGGATGTACGTGGGTATAGGTGTGTACACATATACACACACAGTAGTGGGAACAGTATCTTAACACTACCTCCACCCCCACCCACAGAACAACAAGTTAGACTCATTTTTCCTCTAAAAGGCATTACAATTATTGAGATTTGATTAGCTCAGAGGACTAAAGTTCAGAACATTGACCTAGATTTCTGACCATCTGAGTATACAACAACCAGAACACAAATGTCTTGAGCCCCACACCTATGGTTTCAGACTATAGACAAGCAGCATGAACTTGTTCAAGTTTATTAATGCTTAATCCTGGACAAAGATGCCTTTATTGCTCTGAGCTTCTTCCCCATGCTACGGCTAAATAAACTTCCTTTTGTTAACTATTAGATGGATTATGAGTGTCTCATTTTATTCTATTTTTAGACCTAAACTACCAGGGGTCCTTTCTGAATAAGACCCAGTCTATTATACACACACACACCTAATACATACACACATATATGTTATATTATGTATGCATACATACATATATACGTAGTGCTTTACATAACCTCTCATTTAATGCTCATAACCCTATTAGGAAGCTGGCAATTATACACTAAAAATCTACCACCTGCCTGTGTCCCAGAAGATACCTTCTCTCCCCCATCCTTTAAAAAAAAACACAAGAATAATTTCTGCCTCATCTTAAATTACTTGCTGGAATCTTGTATAATTTAAGTGGCTTTGAAGCTTCCCACAGGACCTGACAAAGGATGCAGCAAAATGTTGCAGCATGAACACAGGATGTTTTCTTTATTGAGGCAATAGGGTACATGGCTCAGGGGAGCTAGCCTCTATTATGCCACTCCTCAGTGTACAGCCATGCCCAGGACAGGCCACTCACAAGAAACAAACCAGGAGAACAGACAGTCAGAGTCAGTAGTGAACAACCATCGAGAAACCCTGCCTAGTGCAGACAAAAACATTGCAAAATGACTTTAAAAGAGACTGTCCGGGAGGAGGCTGACAACATTAAATTCAAAAGAGACTTCAAGGCTCATTCCTTTTATTTACCCCGCCAGCTTCAGTTTATATAGATATGAGGAAAAGGACTAGAGAAATGTGAATTTGTCGGGCATGGTGGAATTTTTTTTCTTTGACCAGACGTATGATATTATCAATCTAGGAAGCTTCCAGACAATTCCCTCTAGCAATGAAGATCAGCAACTATTCTAGCAACTTAAAGCTTTATAAAGTTGCCTGGGACACTAAGAGGTTAAGTAAATTGTTCAGGTATCTACAGCTAGTATGCATGGAGATCTAACTTGAACCTAGGTCCTCCCTTACTCCAAAGCCTACTCTTTATCCTTTATGCCACATTGTTTCTCTAAGTTTTTTAACTGATAAAATCTTACATAATTTTCCAATATGATAGTTTCCATATTATAAATGTGGGCATCCATTGATTACTCTAGCCCACTTAAAGGGCAATAAGTCAGGTGAGAACATTTCTTGACTTAATCGACCATAACTATATCCATTGTAGAAATGGAATGAATAATGAGTTTTCTAATCACCTTGAGCTCCCTTATTATCTAGGAGAGGCTGAAATAACCTGGTAATCAAAATCAACCAATCAGGAAACAGCATGAGTGTTGCTCAAATTTGACATAACAGCGCTCCTTTGTGGTGTTCACTGGGTGAACCCAGAACACCTCTGCTGTGCCAGCAACCACAGAGCTGGTTCAAATTGGTTCATACTGGCCTCAAATGGACAGAGCTTACACAAACATCCTGGTTCTTGGTCCTCTATATTCCTCCTAGTCTCCTGCCTCTCTTTGTTGTAAAATCATACAACCACTCTCTAAGTCCCCAATCTTTAGCTCAGTAGACTAGGTTCTGCTGTTCTCCAAAAGCGCATGTTGTACTTGCCCAATAAATGCTCCCAGCTTTGCACTTGAACTGTGTCTTCCTTCATTCCCTTTGTTCAGGAGGCTGTGCCTCAAGTGATCAAACTGCCAATTAATCACCATTCTTCTTGTTATTCCACTTAGCAAATATTCCCTTTCTGAAAACTAATTAAATATGTTTGACTAATTGATACCAAATAATAATCACGAGGAGAAGCATACCAGTGGGGGCTTATGAGCTAAGTGACATTAGAAACCCATCCCTTGAAGGCTACCCTTAGAAACCTGAGGTGAGATATAGAAACTATACTGGGGGGAGGGGGGGGTGGAGCGGGGCAGGGAAGTCCTACCTACCAGGGCAAGTAGGAGTTAGGAGAAAGTCTGCAACTTGTGCTACACATGAAATACTATTTATCTCACAAATTTACATTCAGTTGTGCCTATCAAACAAAGACACTGTCTGAATCCTCCTAACTAGCACAATTTCCTCTGCTAACGCTATCTCCCACCACATCTTATTTCCAAATCCCAAGTGACTTAGCATTTTCTTGTAGCAAACACTCAGAGGTCTCTTCTCTACCCGTCCCCTTCCCAACTCTAGAGATTTTAGAGAGCAGATCCTCCATTAGAATTACAGGTCTGTTTAACACAAAGAATTAGAACTATTTTACCAGAAGCCAAACTCAACATTTCTTTAAAAAAAAAAGGAACCCATTATTTTTCCCTTAAAATCCTCCCCTCTTCCTAATATCTGTATTCCAGTTAAGGGCACTACCATCCTTCCTGTCGCCCGGGCTCATAACCTGGGAGTCATCCTTGATCCTTCCCTGGCCCATACCCCCTCTATCCAATCAGTTGTCAAATATGATTGAGTCTACCTCCGCAGGCTCTCTTGCATCCGTTTCCCTTCTCCCCACTCAGCCTCAATCCACCATGGCTATTTTAAAAGATGTAAAGCTTCCACAGAAGCAGTGTGCCGATTGATGTATGCTGAAAACAAGAGGACTTTATTCTGCATGCATTCTGCTCTGACTCAAGAGAAGCAGAATGAAATAGTAAATAGAGAACTGGCCTTGGAAAGACCCAGCTTCGATTCCACCTCTGACATGTACTGGCTGTGTGACCCTGGGAAAATTACTTAATCTTTCAGTGCTCTAGACAACATTGCAAGACTATCAGAAGTAGAGGAAATTAGGAATCTGCCTAGGTAAATAGAGTTCTCTCTTCCAAGAGAGATACATATGAAATCATAGCTGCAGTCCCCATCTCTTTAACCCTCACAAGGAAAAAATTGTTGCTAAATTTGGAACACCCAGAACCATGAGGAAGGGGACATGTGAGGAGGAGACAAAGACAGATAGATCAACGGGCATTTTGCACAAGGTGTGCCTAGGCATATCATAGTCACTGAGAAATAAGGATACAAGTAGATCTCTAGACCGCTAGAATATAACTCCAACTAAGTAAGCCTGAGTTAGAAGCAAAGCCTAAGATGAGATGATCTTCAGGCCAGGCAGAAGCAAGAAAACTGACCATCCAGGGAGAGGTATGCCTTGGTATCTGAGCCCCTCAAAGGACTCAGGCTCTCTCTAGTCCTCTGAGTGGAAGCCTACCAGCGTTCCTTCAAAGGGTGTGCTGATAAATATTTAACAGTGAGCTCTCCAGAAAGAAGTGTACTCATGGCATCATTATCATTTTCTCCATCACTTTCTTAAGCCTAGTCAATCAACAAAACAATAAATCCAGTCTTGATTTGCAGTTTTTACTGAAAGCTGAGCTATAAAAGCTCATAGAAACAATGTGACCATCTGCTCTCATAAGCCAGTTAGAGCTAGCTCCAACATACCCCTGGTTCCCTATCACAAAACAGGTTGAGCCCTGGGGCTTTTATGTTCAGGGAAGCACAGTCTCTAGTAGGCATGTCTGGTTTCACACTTGATTTTCACCTCTTAGAATCCGTAGCTTTTTTAAGGTTCAGATCAGGTATTGCCTCCCACCCAAGCCTTTTCTGGTCCTCTTAGCCTCCTTATCAGGTAAGACTCTCCTCAAATTATTCCATACTTGCTTATCTTTATACATGTTGGATCCTCCAGTAGAATATAAGCCCTTAGGTGACAGGGACTGTTTATTACTTTTGTCTTTGTATCCCTGGCACCTACAAACAGTGCCTTAATATTAAGATGAATGAACAATCAAAAGGGCTACTTTAAGGATTGGGGGTTCACTGTCACTAGAGTTGTTTTAGCAAAGGCTAGAGAATGACTTGTCAGTAAAGTTGCATAGAAAATTAGTAATTTGGGTAAGGATTGGACCAAATAACTTTTGAGGCCCTTCCCAAATCAAGGTCTCCACAGTTCTATTATTCAAATTGATACCTTAGTCACAGATTTCCATGAAAATCAAACTTATGGGAAAGAAAAGACAACATATTGCAAAAATTTAAAGGGCTGCCCAGCGGGGACCAGTTTTTCATCTTCATAGTTATCTTTAAGCCTATAATTCTTAGTGGAAGCAGAGTGAACTCTGGCATTAACTATATGACCCTAGTCAAGTTATTTACCCTCTGTGAGACTCAGTTCCCTTATCTGTTTAATATGAATAATAATCCGTAGCCTGTCACTTTTCCTTTCATGGTCGGTAAGGCTGAGAGGTGCTGAGCACAGCTGGTCTTTTCTAAGCATCACTTCCAGTCAAATTTTGAGCAGTTCGCCACACATCACAGTATAACACAATGGCATAATGTCATGGTGAATAGTTACATTCACATATACATCCTGTAGCACAGAGGTTCATGAGCCCATTATGGACAAATTCATTTGAACCAGAGACAAGATGATAAAGATAATGATGAATACAGCCGATTAAAGTCTTCAAGGAGTCTTATGAACATTTTCTCATTTGAGCTTCACAGCAACCCTGAGAGGTGAGTACCAAAATTATCACACCCATTTTTGAATGGAAAAAAACTGAGATTAAGAGAGACTGTGATTTGCCTTGTCATACTGCAAAGAAGTGGCAGAATCAGGCTTTGAACTTCCTGACTCTAGGCCTCCATCAAATAAATAATCTCTTTTTAAGAAGTGGGTTCTATCTCTACTGGGCAAGTCACTTAAATTACCTGCCTCAGGTTTGTCACTTCAGATAAGGATAAGAACACTTACTCTGTCTCCCTCCCAAGGGGTGTGGTTAAAACTATCATGTGAAAGTACTTTGTAAAACATAAAGCACTAAAGATAGAGTATTATCAGACTTCCTCTTAAGATGGAGGATCTTCTTTGAATGCTCCAGTAATCCCTCAGCCACTGTCATGGTTGGGGAATCAGGAATTATGGTTAATGCTGAATTGGCATAGACCAGACACATGTGAGCTATTTAAGCAGAAACTGGAGAATGACTTATCAGGGATATTCATGATTTGGACCACGGATTATTAAGTTCCAAAGAAACACTCAAATAACTTAGATTTGTCATTGGGTTTAGATCTAAAAAGGACCTTATAGACCACCTAGTCCAAATTCCTCATCTGTATTGTATTTTAAGGTTTACAAAGTGCTATGACAAGGCAGTATGGTATAATTAAAGTGCTGGACTTGGAGTCCAGAAGATAATGGGTTCAAATCCTGCCTCAAGTACTTACTAGCTAACTAACCCTGAGCAAGTCATGATCTTGAGCTTCAGTTTTCTCATCTGTAAAATGAGGGGAGGTAGGCTAGGTATTCTCTGATGTCTCTTCCAGCTCTATGAACCTCCCAGTATCCCTCTGAGGTAGGGGGTACAAACATCAGTGTCTCTATTTTATAGATGGGCAAACTGTACTTCAAAGATGTAGAGCCATTTACCTGTATAGCAATTTAAGTGTTAGGTCCAGGATTCAAACCCAAGTCTCTTGATTCCAAGTCCAGTCCTCTTCCCCATGACCCACTGCTGATGCTCAGAATGTATTGGTAAAGGGGGAATAGATTTAGGGCTAGGAGATACCTTGGAAGCCATGTGATACAACTAGGTCATTTTACTGATGAGGAAACTGGGACCCATAAAGGTGAGCTAACTTTCCCAAGATCACACAAATAGTCAGTTAATGTGAGTAGGATTTGAACCCAGGTTCTCTGACTCCAAAGCTAGTGATCTTTCCAATGAACCATGTATAATGGAGTGTTCCTGCCTGCCTTTTCTCTTCTTGCCTTTGTCTGCCTTCACTATGGTGCAGTGAACTAAAAACCAGGAACTGTAGGTTCTTATTCCACCTCTACCACTAACTCATCATGTGGCCTTGGATAAGTCACTTAACCATTCTATGTCTTAGTTTCTTTGTTAACCAACAGGGAGCAAAATACTTAGGGAAATAGCATTATATAGTGGAAAGAGAACTTGGTTTAAAGAAACTGGGCTCCTATTCCAGATGTGCCTCTTTCTCTCTAACCTTGAGCAAGTCACTGAATCTTGTTGGGCTTCAATGTCTTATCTATAAAATAAGAGAGTTGAACCAGATGGTCTTTGAGGTTCCTTCTACCTCTACTGCTCATAATCCTACTTAGAATCACAGAATCTAAGTCCAACCCCTATCTGAGGCAGGACCTCTACAGAAGTGTCAAGCATGTAAACCAGATTAAAATGTAACTGGGAAATATCGAACAAAATAAATAAAAATACAGACATAGATAACGTTGCCTTTAAAACCAAGTCATTACTGGGCCCCCAGGTATCTTCATGTAGAGATGAGTGGCCCCGGTTTCAAAGGGAGTTTGATATCACTACCCAACAACATTTTTACATTCATTTGTGTAGCCTCTGTTTGATTTCTAGTGGTAGGAAACTCATGATTTCATAGTACACCCCGTCCCATTTTGGACAACTTTAATCATTCATGAGTTTTTTTTTCCCTTATAATGAGCCAGCCAAGTAGAAAAATGGGCAGTGTTAGATCTGAAGTCAGGGAAACCTGAGCTCAACTCCCATTTCAGACCTTTAGTAGCTATTAGATGCTAGACAAGTCCTTAACTACTGTCAGCCTCAGCTTACTCATCTCTAAAATGGGGATGATAATAACAACACCTACCTCCCAGGGTTCTTCTGAAGACAAAGTGAGATGATATTTGTAAAACATACCTTATGGTATTATATAAATGCTAGCTATCATTGTTATAGCTATTAGCCAAAACCTTCCCCATAACTCCCACTCACTGGCCCTTGTTCTTCCCTCCTAAGTCAAACCCTATCTCCCTTATAAGCTGTTCCCAAACATTCAAAACACATGAAATTGTATTTCAAAGCTTTATACAAAAGGAAAAAAAGGAAAAGAAAAAAAGAATGCACTGTACAGATGGAAGGTATTTTTATAATCAAATGAATGTTTTTTCCCATAAGACCTCATCCATTTATTCAATGTTTGTCAGTGATTATAGAATATTTACTCACCCACAGTGACCAGGATGTCTCTAGGAGATGCCAGGATCATAGATGACAATGTTTTGAAACCAAAGACTATGCCCCACCACACCTACAGTATCTTTGAATGCTGAGCATATTAAGGACTTCAGCAGAAGTTCCTTGATTGGGCATCTCTCCACAGTGCCTAAGACTACCTGGGGAACAGTGCATTTATGGAGATCATCATGGAGCCAGAGGCCAGCTGTGTTCATTTTGCTTATTCATTTCCTGTTTAGAAATTGCGATCATGTCAACATGATAGAAGACTTGGCCTCTTGGGTGGTAATTGTCTCCTTTGACTGGCTAAATACCAAGGCAGAGATGAAATGGCCCAGAGTCAATCTGGTATGATTAAAATCAAATCCTGCTGCACAAATGATTTTTTTCCCCCGCCAAGCCATTTAACACAGATTTAGGAAGAAAAATAATCTGTTAAAAACCAGCTAGTACTTTCCTCTACACCGATGTCCTCACTGACTCGTCTTCACTTAAGATGGATGACAATCAAAAACCCAAGAGTTGGAAGCTGGTAGCTCATGGTCTGGGAAGTAATAGGCTGTTTCCATTTACTTCACAATGGCCCTCCAAAGAATAGAATTTGGTCAGTTAACCTACAGACGTCTTTGTCCTCTCCATGAGCTGAAAATATGAAAAAGATTACAAACATATGGCAAAACCTTCCAAATTTGGACCAAATAGGAAGAAGCACAGGACTAAATTGCAGATTTTTCAAGGAAATGTTACATTCTTAACTTGCAATTGCACACAATAACTCAAACTCACTGTTGACAAATAGAAGTCTTTGGGGGACACATTTTAATAAAAAGCAAAGACTTGCTCGTAATTAGCATATTCATTGTATGCAAATTATATAGAAAAATGCTTGAAAAATGTTGTAAAGGGGATTCATATTTCAGGTAACTCTTAGACTAGATGACCTCTAAAGTTCCTTTCAAGTAGGATTTATGATTCTATCTCCTACTAAGTAGGTTAAACACTACTCTCTGACCACCATTCTTATATATCCCACCTCCGTGTTGTTTGCTATTCATTTGCTAAGTAAATCCTCCCTCCTACCAAGATAAACTTAAGTTCAGAACTGCTTAAACTGTCACCTTCTCCAAATTATTAGTATCTAAAGTATGAATGGGATGACAGTTCCTCTTCCCACAAAATGATAGTCTTGGTAGCTTGCCAATAGGTACCCTGCTGGGCAGGAAACACATCTGACAGAGATTTCCTGCTCATCACACTATATTGTACAGTGCCATTTGTCTTATTGGCCAATTGGTTCATGAGTGCAATTCGCATCTACTTACCACAATGTCTGAAACTGACAACAATAGCACCATTCTTTAATCGTAGGATCATACACTTAGCTCTGAAACAGACCATATGAGTCATTTAGTCCAATTCCCTTATTTCAAAGATTAGGGAACTTAGGCTCAAGAAAGTTAAACATCTTGCTCAGGATCACACAACTACTAAATATGGGACACAGGATTTGAACCCCAAAGCCAATACTCTATCCACTACTCCACATTGTCTCTTAAAGGTCAACATCTCATGTCTTCTGTAAGGGAACCATTTATTTGACTCCTCTGTTGACTCCTCCACTTCCCTGCAAAAATATATATGTATATGTATGCACAAATACATACGTATATATATATACACATACACACACATACACACATACATACATATGAGTCAGAAGGTATGGATTTGGATTCTGGCTTTGACACTTATTACCTGTAAATATTTGGGCAAGTTACATAACCTCTTAACTTTCTTATCTTTAAAATGAGAGGATTAAATAGATCAACTCTAAGGTTCCTTCCATCTATAAATTTACCATCCCTTTGAGGATTATGAAGAAAGATAAGGTGATGTCTCTGTCCTTAGAGATCTTACAATATAGCTGAGGAAACAACAGGTATATTAATTTATATAACACTCTGTAGTGTCCTTTGGGGTTTCCAAGGATATATGAATGCTAGAGGACATATTCCAAGGATTCATGAATACCAGTCTGAATGTAAATCCCCACAGAATTCAACTCTTTGACATTCAAGAAATTGGCCTTGACCTGTAGTGGCACGGCCAGACTGACAAGTCAGTCCCTTCTATCCCAAGAGATAAGAGCAGCTGAAGCTACTGGAGAAGAGGATGCAAAACTAGCAGAAGAGTGACTCCAGGTTCTAGGGAGGCAAGTGGAGCTGCTGCCTCCAAGACAGGACAATTTCACTAAGGACTTAGGGTAACGCCCTGAGAAATCATGAAGGGAGAGAATCAGCCTTGCCAAGCTACAGGATAGGGTCCCTATGGACAGGTCATGCATCAGAGTCACAGAGCAGAAATCAGATTTGCTGACATTTCTGAGATCCTTCTTCCTATTCTTTCTCCCTGGAATAGGAAGTCTGTTCCCTAAAGCAAGGTTTCTTAAGAACTTGTCTTCTGTTTCCCTTTTCTTTTTACCTTTTTGTTGTGATTAGACCATGAGCTACTTGAGAGCAGAGACAATGTTTCTGCCTTTCTTTGTATTCCCAGTGCTAAGTACAGTGCCTGGCATGCAGTAGGCACTTAATAAATGCTTGCTGACTGACCAATTTAAAGTTGCTTTTTCTTCTGAATAAATAAATAAACATGGTTGACCACTGCATTACTGAATTATGTGCATTGTATTAATTGTGTACAATTATAAAGTAAAGAAAAGGCAGGGCAGGGTATGTGAAGAATGTAAAGATAAGAGCGTGAAGATAAAGGGGAAAAGATTAGAGATAGAAATTATAGACACAGACATGAATAGACAGAGACATGTACTCACCAAGATAATTTTCCTGGCTTCAGGATCAAGCTGAACAAAAGATAATTATTCTTTTTGCTAAATTTTAAGAGCAGAGAGAAAAGGCACGGACCCAGATCTTTCTAAGCAATGAGACAGTAAGTTTGTTTTCTAGGGTCGGAGGAACTATGATAAACTGTGAATGGTATAAGGAGTGGCCCCTCAGTCATTTTCTTCTCCCCTCTGTTTTCCTGGGAAAGTTTGAAAGGAAACTTCTACCTTCCTCCACAAGGGTAGAGCTCAGGGATGACTAGAAAGAAAGTCAGCCCAAAGGGAAGGGCTGGGAAAGAGCGGTATTGTCCCATGAGGAGGGAGGATCTATTGACTCCCACTTTTGATTAGCTCTGGTCACCAGTCCAGACTAACAGCAGCCTTACTACACTACAATTAAGATTTAAGCAACAGTACAAGGCCATACTATAACAGATCTCCTAATTAAGTATCCAACTGATTATTAATGCACATAATTAGGAGCCAAATGAGTGGTCAAGATAATTTCTATAGATGGTCAGGGAAGAAAGAGATTTTTTTCAAATTGGTTTAGGCTGAGATAACTACAAAGAGGAGGCAGGAATTGAACTGGGTGCTGTAGATTTATGTTAGAATCTGAGCCCTAAACAAATGTATTGTAAGGACAGCTAAATTTAGTTAGAGGACAACAGAGCATAATCCAAATTAATGGTGGAGCACAATACAGGCAGCTAGTGACACAACGGATGGAGTACTAGACTTGCAGTCAGGAAGACCTAACTAAACTCAAATCCTATCTCAGATGCTCACCAGCTCTGTGGCCACAGGTAACAGACTCTCTGTGTCTCAGTTTCCTCTTGAGGAGGTTGGACTCAGTGGCCTCTAAGATTCCTTCCAGCTCTAAATCTGATTAAATAACGATCATGGGAGACATTATACTAATTAATGGTGACAAACCCATGAAGTCTAAGGGGACAGCTGTGGCAATGAAAAGGAAAAAGAAAACACCAGGAGAGAGCTGGTAGGGCCTTAAAGATAAAATGAGCCTATTTCACAATCTAACATGAAGGTACTCAGATACAAATAGGAATTTAAATTTCACCTTTTCCCACACTTCAATTTGCTCATGGAGCCAGAGTTGTTCATTTGAAAGAGAGGTTATTTAAGTTACTAATCCCTAGTTCAATACTCCCTCAGTCTTACTATCTATCAAAAAGGTATTTGACAGATATATTCTCCTTATTGCTGGGAAATATAGAATAGGCTTTTACCCATGCATTTATTTAAAATATTCTCTCTCAAAACTGAGAGACAGACACATTAGTACCAGATGTTAAAGATAATGGCCAAAAGCAATTTCAGATTCTAATTAGAATATCATTTTTATGTTCAACTGTCATGATTTTTTCCCTTCTTCAAACATTTAAAGAAAAATCTAGGAAGTGTTGCACCACTCCAAGAGCGTGATGACACTCATACAATCCTCCGGAGGAGGATATGCTACTGATCAATTACATGGTTGGCTTGTTGAGTATAATGGGAGAAATCTACTCAGGTGGTGGCAGCATGCTGAATTTGAAATGTCAGTGATTGCCCGGAATTTTATTCAGGCTGAATCCTAAGTGATATAGAGCCTTTTGCTCTTATATCTTAAGAGTGGGATGAAACAGAAAAGAGGAGAGGTTATGGTTCACAGATTTTAGAAGAGAAGATAAGGCAGTGTGATATAATGGAAAGAACATTTGATTGAAAGTCAAGATGTCCGAGCCCTACTATTTCCATTCTACTTATTAGCCACTTGAGTGAGCCAATAAACCATTCTCTGAGCTTCAGTTTTCTCATCTATGAAATGGGAATAAAAATGTGTACTCTCCCTAACTAATGGAAATTATTATTAACATGAGGCTCAAATTAAATAATGTATCTGAAAACAATGAGAAAAACCATAAATAATCTCTGACATCTAAATAGTATTTTGTATACATTATCTCATCTGATCCTCACAACTCTGTGAAGTAGATGGTTTTCCCATTTGAGTCTCAGAGGAGTAAACAATTTGTCCAAGGTCACATTAGTAGCATAATTAGTTCATAAGGGAAATTGAAACCTAGATATCTCCTGACTTCAGATCCAGTACCCTTTTCATTAAACCATAGTATCTCTGTATATAAATTATGCAAATCTAGGGCATCACTATAATGGCTCAGTTAGTAGGGAAAAGGTATTATTCAATAACAAATCTGCAATTCATATAAATATAAATATGAATTATTAATAATTATTTAATAAATAAATAAAACAATCTGGAAAAGTGGGCAAAGTGGATTCATGCTATGAATTTAATATAAGGAATAATTACAAAAAGGAAAAACAGAAACAATAAAAAGGTGTGTATTGAGAATTTATTGTGTACTTCAGCCTAGGTTAGGCATTATGATACAATAAGATTAAGATACAATATACAATTAAGATACAATAGAAATATGGCCATACTCAAGGAGTCTATGATCTAATCAAAGGGCATCTCCAGTTGTCCAGATCTATATCTCACCACTGGACTCAGAGGAGAAAGTGAGGCTGGTGACTTTGCACAGCCTCACTCACTTAAATCCAATTCACTTGCATGTCATGGCATCACATTCTTGATGTCATGGTCCTCTTAGAGAAGGACAAATGACAACAGCAATCTAATCAAGGAAGACAATCTCTCATGAAACATTGAGAACTAGGATCATAGATCTAGAACTGGAAAGGACTTCAGAGATCATATAGTCCAAACCTCTCATTTGATAGATGAGAAAACAGTCCCAAAGAGGCTAAGTGACTTGCCAAGGTCAGAGAAAAAGTAAATATAACACACAGGATTTGAATCCAGGTCCTTTGACATCAAAGCCAGTGTTCTTCCCACTGTACTATGCTGCTTCCTTTAAATAATATACAAATATATGTATGTATCTATACATATATGTGTATACATATATATATGTAAGATGAAATGTACTATAATACATGACATAGGATATATACCGCAATGTGTGATATATACTATATATTTTCATATCATATATACAAATATACACACTAATGCTACCTTCTGCAATGTAGGTACTAAGTTTTATAAAAGTTAAGGGAAATCAAGGAAGATTGGTCCATTTGAAATATGGAAAAATTTCAAGTCCCTTAGGAAAGGGAACCAGGACTGACCCCAAAGACTTATCCAGTCTAAATGCCTAGAGTCTAGGGGGAAGGGAAGGGAACAAATATTTATTAAGCACCTACTATGTGCTAGGCAGTGCTAAGCACTTTACAAATATTATCTCATTTGATCCTTCCAACAACTCTGTAGGTGCTAATATTATCCTCACTTTACAGATGAAGAAATTGAAGCTGAGAGAATTTAAATAACTTGCCCAAGGTGACATGGAGAATTTGAATTCAGATCTTCCTTACTCCAGGCCCAGCACTGTATCTACTGTACAACTTAGATGCCTCTACTCTACACTAGAAGTGGTGAGCCTTCTAAAACGTTATGCCCAAATTTTGAACCCCGTAGTTCTGGCATGCCAAGAGTTAGAGAGAGATGGTAGAGAGGATGTTGGCAAGCACCTACTCCCATCTAGAGAGATGGAAGGCGATGTCAGTTCTCACAAATAAGGGAAAGGTATTTTTACATCAATTTTTGAGAATGAAAGGAAGGGTGATATCATCCCAATGCCAGGAGAATAGCACACCAATATTAACTATTCAGAATATTGATAGAAGGAAGAGCACTGATTGTTGCTTCTCAGAAGTGACATCAAGAGAGTGCATGGTGACAGTGCACAGCCCATATTCCACTAAACATCAGCCCAAGAACCTTATAATGATTTCTGACTCAGAGTCTAGACTATAGGGCAGCTAGTTTACATAATGGATAAAGTGCTGGGCCTGGGGAGTCAGGAAGACCTGAGTTCAAATCTGCCCTCAGCCACTAGGTCTGTGACCCTGGGCAAGTCATTTAACCCCTGTTGTTTCAGTTTCCTCATCTGTAAAATGGGGATACCAATAGCACCTACATCATGGGATTGTTATGATCAAATGATCATATAGTGCTGACAACAGGGCCTGGCACAATAAGCACTACATAAATGACAGCTTAACGCTGTTTGCTTCAGTTTCCTCATCAGTAAAATGATATGGAGAAGGAAATAGCAGACCACTCTAACATCTTTGCCAAGAAAACCCCATACAGGGTCACAAAGAAAACAACAAAACAACAACATTATTACATTAGCCATTATTATTATCATTTATATATTATTATCTTATTATATCATTATATATTATGTATATTATAGATTATTCTTATATATTAGCTATTATTACCCTAAATTCATGGGATAACCCTCTTTTGGGACTACCTATATGGGCCCCAATAGTCAACAGAATTGGGAGTGTTGTATCCCTAGTGCTTAACACAGTGTCTGGCAAGTAGTAAGTGCTTAATATTTACTGATTGATTTTTATGCTTGAAAAGTAGCTCTATGTATTTGCAGACTCATCATTCAGTAATGAGTTAGGACCCATACAATTGCCCCTCACTTGATAGTGAGTTCCTGTCCCTAAACTCCACCCTACAGAGTGGCTCTATTTGGATGATTCACGTCATCTAGTCGTACAACTAGAAATGTATTCAGATCAAGAGTACAGCTCACAAGACAAGCGTGTCCCCAATTCCAGAAATGGACAGACAGACCAGAACAGTTGCCTCTGTTAATAGACTTTAATGGTTACTGAAAGGCACAGTTATAAGTAACAGGATACTAGGGAGAGATAGGAGCAGAGGGCAGGATGTTCCATCTCTCTTGACTACTTTGCCAGGGCTTAGCAAAACAAAAACAAACAAACAAAAAACCACCGCATGATACTGATTCATTTTTCCTTGGCTTATGTAGCATCTTTGAAGTCTTTCTTTCGTGGCATAGTTTGGCTCAACTACACAATTTGTTCTCTGATGGCTACTAATATTGTAGAGGGGAAAAGAGTCGCACACCTGGAACTTAAAAGACTTTGATAAAAATAGAAAACAAGATAAACTAACAGCACAGAACACAAGAAATATTTGTTTCTATTCTGAATCTATGCCAGGGGGTACTTAAATTCATCCAAGAGCAACAATACAAAGCCAGGGGACTTAACATCACTACAAATGCAACAAATGGAATGCTGAATGCTCCTTTGGCCTAGAAAGAACTTAAAACATGGAATGTGAGAGACACATGAGGCTTCAGAGGTGAACTAGCCCAACTTGTAATATCTGAGCTCTCTCAAACACCAGCACCCATCCTCATGTACTGTTATCCTCCAACACATACAGCCAAGGCAAAATCTGCCAGCATCATTTAACTACTTTGTATTTGTAGTCTTTATAATTTTATCTCTATACTTGAAAGTAGGGATTGTTTCATGGTTTACATTTGTATCTCTAGCACCCAGCACAGTGCCTGACATATAGTAGGGTGCTTAATGAATGTTGACCGATTGGTTTACTGATTGATCACAGACTTGCTCTTCCAGTGTGCTGAGATCTCCACCAAAACCCCTCTCCCTTTCTCCTCCCCCATTCTAGGTTAGATAACAAGCATTGCCTCAGTAGGACAGATGGCATAGACACATATACATATATGTGTGTACTTATAAATATATGCATAAATATTGTATATCTACATATAGAGAGAATGCATTCATACATATATGAAGCATACCACAATTCCTGCCCTTGCAGGCAATCCCAAAATGTCAACATACCGGTGATGCACACATAATAGCAAGGAGAAAAGAGGCAATAAATCGCCCACAGGTGCAGCAGGGCTCTTCCTTGGGCTGAGAGGCTTGGACAGAATCTCTTTCACTACTAATCCAACTACGCCTAAAGGCAAAAGGTGTTTTTTTTTTTTTCCAGACAACTTGGCAATAGTAACCACTCTCTCTCCTTAAACGCCTTAGCTAGTAAGCTACTTTTGTATGCTAGAAATTACAGGGCAAGCTCTCTACCTGCTTCTTCACAGCTCTGCTAAGTTGTCCCAGTTATCATGCTAACATAACTCCGTCATTTTATAGATGAGAAACTTGAGTCCCAGGTAAGGACAGTGATTGTCCAAGGTCATAAAGTGAGTGGCAGAGCCAAGATTCAATCCTAGATCAACTAGTTTCCTATCCAGTGCTATTTGTCCCAACCCAAAAGGTGCTTTGGAACAGTTAAAATAATCAAGGCAGTCTTCATGATGGGCCATCACCCAAGACTAAGTGCTGAGACATATGCCTCCAAAAGCTGGCTAACCACTGGATGAAAAGCACTAGCTAGCTAGAGTTACTAGATCTGAGAGAGGAAATGAGCCAACGTTTGTAACTTCCAAATGAAGCTGCCTGCTTGATGGAATCTTAGCAAGCTACTGGTTTTTCCCAGAAGCAATTTTCCCCCCTTTGGGATTTGGTTCAGCTAGTTTGAAAGAAACATTCAATTGCAAGAAGCAGTTAATGCAATTTAAGAAGCATTAGGTGCTTGACTGCCCACTATGTGTTTAGCCCATTTCTGGGTCCTATGAAGGACACTGAAGGAGCCTTTGTTGGCATTTTCCTAGCTTCTACAAAACTTGAGCTCAGCTTGATCTAAACCTTTTAGTTGGACAAGGATAATTTGCATGATGATGATGGTGATAGGAATAGTACTTAACATTTCTACAACTCTTTAAGGTTTGCGAAGCGCTTTACATGCATTATCTCACTTGATCCTCAAAACATCCCTGAGAGGTAGATGCTATTATTATTCCATTTTATAGATGAAGAAACAGACTGAGAGAGGTTAAGTGGCTTACCTAGGGTCAAATAGCTAGTACCTGAGACAGTATTTGACCTCAGACATTCTTAATTCTAAAACCAACACTCTACACCTTATGCCACCTAACTGCCTAAGCAGAGAAAGAGGAAGGAGTAACAAGCAAGGGACAAGAGCCTGAACATACTTATTTTCTTTATCCTGGTCCTTCCCTTCTAGCCATCTAAGACATGTGACCATACTTACTCCAGACTCCATGAAGGAAACAATCAGGGGTGTTGCAAGGCTCAAATGAGATAAAGGATGTAAAGTTCCTTGTAAACCTTTGTTGTTCAGTCACTTTTCAGTCTTGTCCAACTCTTCATGACTCCATTTGGGGTTTTCTTGGCAAAGATACTGCAGAGGTTAGCCACTTCCTTGTCCAGCTCATTTTACAGATGAGGAAACTGGGTCAGAGTTAAGTGATTTGCCCAGGGTTACACAGCTAATAAATGTATGTGGCCAGATTTTAACTCAGGAATATGAGTCTTCCTGACTCTAGGTCCAGCACCCTGTCCAATGTGCTTACAATGCCATGTAAAGCTCAGTTATCATTATCATCATCATCATCATCATCATCATCATCATCATCATCAGCCTATAGTCTAATGATGACTTCATTTCTTAAGCCTTCTACTGCCTCCTCCTGGAGATAATTAAGCTAGACTCTTTTGGGTGCTTATAGATCTCATCTAGAAAGTGCTGCAAAGTTTCAGAGTTCAAGGCAATTATGATAATGTCACCCATGAATAGAAGCATAAGGAAGGAATTCCTCTTCAAAGGAAAAGGAGGGGGAAGGGAGCAAATTTTTTTAAGTACCTACTGTATACCACTGTGCTAAGTGCATTACAAATATACAACAATTCTGGGAGGTAGGTATTCTGATTATCCCCATTTTATAGTTGGGGAAACTGAAGCAGACAGTGGTTTTGACTTGCCCAGTGCTAGTAAGTGTTTGGATTCACATGTGACTGGTTCTGTACTCTAACCATTGAATGGCTGGGAGGCAATAGGATGAGGTAGGGCAATAGCCTGTATACATAGTGATTAGAAACAGATATCAAATGCAGTATAGGGATAGAACCATTAGAATTTAGCAACTGATTGGTTATGGGGTTGTTGTATTTGTCCTTCATTCTCGAAGAGGACCGTGCCATCGTGGAAATAATGACATGACTTGCAGTTGACTTTGATTTGACAGAGGGAGGGCTGTGCAAGGTCACCAGCCTCATTTTGTCCTCCAGGACCATCTGGGTCCAGTGGCCTGATATTCACCAGGATGACTGGAGAGGGCCCAGTGGTTATGGGGAGTAAAATAGAGAGGAAAGAGTCAAGTTAGCTAAAAGTGGGCTATTCTGGATTTCCTCCATAAAACAAAGACCTACCCTTTCTACAAAATATTCTCCCAATATTGTTGCATGACTACAAGTCATGGAAAAACTACAATCTCTAAAGAAATGAAAATAATTATCACCCAGAGGACAATGGATAGGCACATGGTGTCTGTGAATAAGTTGAAACACATTACAAACGTATTTACAAAGAAGTAGATTAAAAATGTCATCAAAGAAGTGTATTAGAAAAGGGACATATGAAGAGAATGAGGGAGTGACAGCCTCCATGCACCACTGATATTTTCACCTAATAAACAAAAAAGCGAAGATAACCAGAATATTGGGGAAAAACCCACCATAAAGAATGACCTTATGTTAGTTCATGGACAAGAGTTACCCAGGATGGGCAGGTATTAATTCACTGTGATCTTTATTACTAAACAGAATATTCACATCAATGAAATCACAGATACATTGGAATAAATAAGTATAAAACATGCATGTGGCCATGTATCACCAACTGCCTCTTGGACATCCCCTCCTGAACATTCCATAGGCATCTCAAACTCAAAATGTCCAAAAAAGAATTTATTGTGTTGCTCCCTAAACTCACTTTTCTTCCAACCTACTCATTTTTGTTAAGGAACCCCAATCCTCCTAATTACTCAGGTTGAGAACCCCAAAGTCATACCTGACATACTTTTCCATCTCTCTCCCTCCCTCCCCCACTATGTCTAATTAGTTGCCAAGTCTTATCCATTTTCCCTCCACAACATCTTCTATATGTTCCCTTCTAACTCATAAAACTACACCTCAGTTCAGCCCCTCATCACCTCTCTTGGCACATTCTAAATACCTCATAATTGTTCTCCCTGATTCTAGTCTCTTCCATGATTCTAGTCTCTCTCCCTTCTCCATTCAGTTCTAAACACAGCTGCCAAAATCATCTGCCTAAGGCATAAGTGGAACCATGTCATTCCCATGCTCCAAAAACTTCAGGGGTTCCTCATTGTCGGCAAAATGTTAATACACATAAAAAAGGGAAAAGGACCTACATATACAAAAACATTTATAGCAGTTCTTTTTGTGGTGGCAAAGAATCGGAAATTTAGGCAATGCCCAACAATTGGAATGGCTGAACAAGTTGTGATATACGAATGCAATGTGATACTACTGTGCTATAAGAAATGATGAGCAGGCAGATTTCACAAAAACAAAAACAAAAACCTGGAAAGACTTATGTGAACTGATGCTGAATGAAGTGAGCAGAACTGGGAGAACATTGTACACAGTAACAGCAACATTGTGAGATGATCAACTATGACTGACTTAGATCAACTATGATAGCTTTAGCTCTTCTCAACAATACAATGATCCAAGACAACTCCAAAAGACTCATAATGGAAAATGCTGTCCACATCCAGAGAAAGAACTATGGAGTCTGAACGCAGATCGAAGCAGAGTATTTTCACTTTGGCGGTTTTTTGTGGTTTTTCCATTTCGTTTCGTTTCTTCTTTCACAACATGACTAATGTGGAAATATGTTTAACATGATTGCACACATACAACCTATAAAAATGTCAATGCAAAATACTTGGCTTGGTGTTTAAGGACTTCAGCAGTCTGATTTTTACCTACCTGTCTAACTTTGTTTTATATGACTTCCCTTCATAAACTCTACATTGCAACCAGAGTAACTAACTAGTTGTTTCCAGAGGTCTATACATCCATGTACTCACACAATCCACCCTTCATTCCTAGAATGTGTATTCTTCTCATTTCTGCCTCTTCGAATCCTTTTCTTCCTTCAAGGCTCAATTCGAATACCATCTCCTCCGTGAAGCCTTCTCTGATTCTTCTAAATTGTTAGTGCATTACTGAAAACTCAGTTTTCATTGTACTATATTCATTTCTATACTTCTTATATCCCTAAGTAGAATATCAGCTCCTTGAGGATAGGAGCTGTTTAGCTTGTATCTTTTTATATTCCTAGCACCTAGTACAACGCCTTGTATATACAGTAGGTATTTAATCAATGCTTGTTGTATTGAATAGTCTACATACCTGCAAACATATATGAAAAGATAGAAAAGATACATCTATTCTAGACATACATTATAGGAAGCATTATGATTTGACAGTGATTTTAATTCCTTTGGATTCTATTGTACTACATTAAAATCCTCCTATAATGTCTCACCGTGGTCACCTATCATATAACAGGTTGAGCAGATTTTAGACTCTTAAAAGCTATGACAGAAGAGCACAAGTCCTGTATATCCTGCCAACCTAGAAAACTGTAAGTATGACCATAGCAATGAACTTCATGCGCATCTTCCAAGAGTCAATCTAGCTAAGAAGGTTCAAAATCAAAGGATCAGCTATGAGGTGACCAATTATTTTAGAAAGAGAAACTCCTGACTCTGTCTTCTAAGGTACAAGGAGTGACTATCTGCTTCATTACAGAATATTCCCATAGTAAGGAAGTCAGACCTTTGAAGTCTCAAAAAAATCACAGTATTTATTAGGGGGATTTTCCACTTCTAAAATTTTGTAGTTACAGGCCACAGTGATTTCTACAGTACAGCAATAAAGCTCAGTCACATTGAAGGCTGGCTCATCCCTGGTCCATTTACTGATAACCAATACAACAGTCTCAAAAATCCAAGAAATAATAATGGGGTGTTTGCAACTCCCCAAAGGCTGAAAGCTGCTGACATGATTATTTTTAAAAC